>NC_090385.1:91535763-92240068 GCF_036365525.1 Heterodontus francisci
TGGGGGGGGGGGAAAAGAGAGGGTTGGAGGGGGGGGGGGGGAAAAGAGAGGGTTGGAGGGGGGGGGAAAAGAGAGGGTTGGAGGGGGGGGGGAAAAAGAGAGGGTTGGAGGGGGGGGAAAAAGAGAGGGTTGGAGGGGGGGGGAAAAAGAGAGGGTTGGACGGGGGGGGGGGAAAAGAGAGGGTTGGAGGGGAAAAAGAGAGGGTTTGGAGGGGAAAAGAGAGGGTTGGAGGGGAAAAGAGAGGGTTGGAGGGGGGGGGAAAAAGAGAGGGTTGGAGGGGGGGGGAAAAGAGAGGGTTGGAGGGTTGGAGGGGGGGGGGGAAAAGAGAGGGTTGGGGTTGGAGGGGGGGGGGGAAAAAGAGAGGGTTGGAGGGAAAGAGAAGGGTGGAGGGGGGGGGAAAAGAGAGGGTTGGAGGGTGGAGGGGGGGGGGAAAAGAGAGGGTGTTGGAGGGGGGGGGGGGGGAAAAGAGAGGGTTGGAGGGGGGGGGAAAAAGAGAGGGTTGAGGAGGGGGGGGGAAAAAGAGAGGGTTGGAGGGGGGGGGAAAAAGAGAGGGTTGGAGGGGGGGGGAAAAGAGAGGGTTGGAGGGGGGGGGGAGAAAAAGAGAGGGTTGGAGGGGGGGGGGAAAAGAGAGGGTTGGAGGGGGGGAAAAGCGAGGGTTGGAGGGGAAAAGAGAGGGTTGGAGGGGGGGAAAAAGAGAGGGTTGGAGGGGGGGGAAAAAGAGAGGGTTGGAGGGTTGGAGGGGGGGGGGGGGAAAAGAGAGGGTTGGAGGGGGGGAGGGGGAAAAAGAGAGGGTTGGAGGGGGGGGAAAAAGAGAGGGTTGGAGGGTTGGAGGGGGGGGGGAAAAGAGAGGGTTGGAGGGTGGGGGGAAAGAGAGGGTGGAAAGAGAGGGTTGGAAAAGAGAGGGTTGGAGGGGGGGGGGGGGAAAAAGAGAGGGTTGGAGGGGGGGGGGGAAAAAGAGAGGGTTGGAGGGGGGGGAAAAAGAGAGGGTTGGAGGGGGGGGAAAAAGAGAGGGTTGGAGGGAGGGGGGGGGGGAAAAAGAGAGGGTTGGAGGGGGGGGGAAAAAGAGAGGGTTGGAGGGGGGGGGAAAAAGAGAGGGTTGGAGGGGGGGGAAAAAGAGAGGGTTGGAGGGGGGGGAAAAAAGAGAGGGTTGGAGGGTTGGAGGGGGGGGGGGGAAAAGAGAGGGTTGGAGGGGGGGGGGAAAAGAGAGGGTTGGAGGGGGGGGAAAAGAGAGGGTTGGAGGGTTGGAGGGGGGGGGGAAAAGAGAGGGTTGGAGGGGGGGGGGAAAAAGAGAGGGTTGGAGGGGGGGGGGGGAAAAGAGAGGGTTGGAGGGGGGGGGGAAAAAGAGAGGGTTGGAGGGGGGAAAAAGAGAGGGTTGGAGGGGGGGGGGGAAAAGAGAGGGTTGGAGGGTTGGAGGGGGGGGGGAAAAGAGAGGGATGGGGGTTGGAGGGGGGGGGGAAAAAGAGAGGGTTGGAGGGGGGGGGGAAAAAGAGAGGGTTGGAGGGGGGGGGAAAAAGAGAGGGTTAGAGGGTGGAGGGGGGGGAAAAAGAGAGGGTTAGAGGGTTGGAGGGGGGGGAAAAAGAGAGGGTTGGAGGGTTGGAGGGGGGGGGGGAAAAGAGAGGGTTGGAGGGTTGGAGGGGGGGGGGGAAAAGAGAGGGTTGGAGGGGGGGGGAAAAAGAGAGGGTTGGA
Source organism: Heterodontus francisci (assembly GCF_036365525.1). Classification (NCBI taxonomy): domain Eukaryota; kingdom Metazoa; phylum Chordata; class Chondrichthyes; order Heterodontiformes; family Heterodontidae; genus Heterodontus; species Heterodontus francisci. The sequence goes on from NC_090385.1 coordinate 91,537,450, forward strand.
GGGGGGGGGGAAAAAGAGAGGGTTGGAGGGGGGGGGGAAAAAGAGAGGGTTGGAGGGGGGGGGGGAAAAGAGAGGGTTGGAGGGGGGGGAAAAAGAGAGGTTGGAGGGTTGGAGGGGGGGGGGAAAAAGAGAGGGTTGGAGGGGGGGGAAAAAAGAGAGGGTTGGAGGGGGGGGGGAAAAAGAGAGGGTTGGAGGGGGGGGAAAAAGAGAGGGTTGGAGGGGGGGGAAAAAGAGAGGGTTGGAGGGGGGGGGGGGAAAAAGAGAGGGTTGGAGGGGGGGGGGAAAAAGAGAGGGTTGGAGGGGGGGGAAAAAGAGAGGGTTGGAGGGTTGGAGGGGGGGGGGAAAAGAGAGGGTTGGAGGGGGGGGGAAAAAGAGAGGGTTGGAGGGGGGGGGAAAAAGAGAGGGTTGGAGGGGGGGGGAAAAAGAGAGGGTTGGAGGGGGGGGGGGGGAAAAAGAGAGGGTTGGAGGGGGGGGAAAAAGAGAGGGTTGGAGGGGGGGAAAAAAGAGAGGGTTGGAGGTTGGAGGGGGGGGGGAAAAAGAGAGGGTTGGAGGGGGGGAAAAGAGAGGGTAGGAGGGGGGGGAAAAAGAGAGGGTTGGAGGGGGGGGGGGGAAAAAAGAGAGGGTTGCGCGGGGGGGGAAAAGAGAGGGTTGGAGGGGGGGGGAAAAAGAGAGGGTTGGAGGGGGGGGGAAAAAGAGAGGGTTGGAGGGGGGGGGAAAAAGAGAGGGTTGGAGGGGGGGGGGGAAAAAAGAGAGGGTTGGAGGGGGGGGGGAAAAAGAGAGGGTTGGAGGGGGGGGGAAAAAGAGAGGGTTGGAGGGGGGGGGGAAAAAGAGAGGGTTGGAGGGGGGGGGGGAAAAAGAGGGTTGAGGGGGGGGGGGAAAAAGAGAGGGTTGGAGGGGGGGAGAAAAGAGAGGGTTGGAGGGGGGGGGAAAAAAGAGAGGGTTGGAGGGGGGGGGGAAAAAGAGAGGGTGGAGGGGGGGGGGAAAAAAGAGAGGGTTGGAGGGGGGGGGGAAAAAAGAGAGGGTTGGAGGGGGGGGGAAAAAAGAGAGGGTTGGAGGGGGGGGGAAAAAAGAGAGGGTTGGAGGGGGGGGGGAAAAAAGAGAGGGTTGGAGGGGGGGGGGAAAAAAGAGAGGGTTGGAGGGGGGGGGGGAAAAAAGAGAGGGTTGGAGGGGGGGGGGGAAAAAGAGAGGGTTGGAGGGGGGGGGGAAAAAAGAGAGGGTTGGAGGGGGGGGGGAAAAAAAGAGAGGGTTGGAGGGGGGGGGGGAAAAAAGAGAGGGTTGGAGGGGGGGGGAAAAAGAGAGGGTTGGAGGGGGGGGAAAAAAGAGAGGGTTGGAGGGGGGGGGAAAAAAGAGAGGGTTGGAGGGGGGGGGAAAAAAGAGAGGGTTGGAGGGGGGGGAAAAAGAGAGGGTTGGAGGGGGGGGGGAAAAAAGAGAGGGTTGGAGGGGGGGGGAAAAAAGAGAGGGTTGGAGGGGGGGGGAAAAAGAGAGGGTTGGAGGGGGGGGGGAAAAAAGAGAGGGTTGGAGGGGGGGGGGAAAAAAGAGAGGGTTGGAGGGGGGGGGGAAAAAAGAGAGGGTTGGAGGGGGGGGGAAAAAGAGAGGGTTGGAGGGGGGGGGAAAAAAGAGAGGGTTGGAGGGGGGGGGGAAAAAAGAGAGGGTTGGAGGGGGGGGGAAAAAGAGAGGGTTGGAGGGGGGGGGAAAAAAGAGAGGGTTGGAGGGGGGGGGAAAAAGAGAGGGTTGGAGGGGGGTGGGAAAAAGAGAGGGTTGGAGGGGGGGGGAAAAAAGAGAGGGTTGGAGGGGGGGGGAAAAAGAGAGGGTGGAGGGGGGGGGAAAAAAGAGAGGGTTGGAGGGGGGGGAAAAGAGAGGGTTGAGGGGGGGGAAAAAAGAGAGGGTTGGAGGGGGGGGGAAAAAAAGAGAGGGTTGGAGGGGGGGGGGAAAAAAGAGAGGGTTGGAGGGGGGGGGGAAAAAGAGAGGGTTGGAGGGGGGGGGAAAAAAGAGAGGGTTGGAGGGGGGGGGAAAAAAGAAGAGGGTTGGAGGGGGGGGGAAAAAAGAGAGGGTTGGAGGGGGGGGGAAAAAAGAGAGGGTTGGAGGGGGGGGGAAGAGGGTTGGAGGGGGGGGGAAAAAGAGAGGGTTGGAGGGGGGGGGAAAAAAGAGAGGGTTGGAGGGGGGGGGAAAAAAGAGAGGGTTGGAGGGGGGGGGAAAAAAAGAGAGGGTTGGAGGGGGGGGGAAAAAGAGAGGGTTGGAGGGGGGGGGAAAAAAGAGAGGGTTGGAGGGGGGGGGAAAAAAAGAGAGGGTTGGAGGGGGGGGGAAAAAAAGAGAGGGTTGGAGGGGGGGGGAAAAAAGAGAGGGTTGGAGGGGGGGGGAAAAAAGAGAGGGTTGGAGGGGGGGGGAAAAAAGAGAGGTTGGAGGGGGGGGGGAAAAAAGAGAGGGTTGGAGGGGGGGGGAAAAAAGAGAGGGTTGGAGGGGGGGGGAAAAAAGAGAGGGTTGGAGGGGGGGGGAAAAAGAGAGGGTTGGAGGGGGGGGGGAAAAAGAGAGGGTTGGAGGGGGGGGGAAAAAAGAGAGGGTTGGAGGGGGGGGGAAAAAAGAGAGGGTTGGAGGGGGGGGGGAAAAAGAGAGGGTTGGAGGGGGGGGGGAAAAAAGAGAGGGTTGGAGGGGGGGGAAAAGAGAGGGTTGGAGGGGGGGGAAAAAGAGAGGGTTGGAGGGGGGGGGAAAAAGAGAGGGTTGGAGGGGGGGGGAAAAAAGAGAGGGTTGGAGGGGGGGGGAAAAAAGAGAGGGTTGGAGGGGGGGGGAAAAAAGAGAGGGTTGGAGGGGGGGGGAAAAAAAGAGAGGGTTGGAGGGGGGGGGAAAAAAAGAGAGGGTTGGAGGGGGGGGGAAAAAAAGAGAGGGTTGGAGGGGGGGGGAAAAAAGAGAGGGTTGGAGGGGGGGGGAAAAAAGAGAGGGTTGGAGGGGGGGGGAAAAAAGAGAGGGTTGGAGGGGGGGGGAAAAAAAAGAGAGGGTTGGAGGGGGGGGGAAAAAAAGAGAGGGTTGGAGGGGGGGGGAAAAAAGAGAGGGTTGGAGGGGGGGGGAAAAAAGAGAGGGTTGGAGGGGGGGGGAAAAAGAGAGGGTTGGAGGGGGGGGGAAAAAAGAGAGGGTTGGAGGGGGGGGGAAAAAAGAGAGGGTTGGAGGGGGGGGAAAAAGGAGGGTTGGAGGGGGGGGGAAAAAAGAGAGGGTTGGAGGGGGGGGGAAAAAGAGAGGGTTGGAGGGGGGGGGAAAAAAGAGAGGGTTGGAGGGGGGGGGAAAAAAGAGAGGGTTGGAGGGGGGGGGAAAAAAAGAGAGGGTTGGAGGGGGGGGGAAAAAAGAGAGGGTTGGAGGGGGGGGGAAAAAAGAGAGGGTTGGAGGGGGGGGGAAAAAAGAGAGGGTTGGAGGGGGGGGGAAAAAAGAGAGGGTTGGAGGGGGGGGGAAAAAAGAGAGGGTTGGAGGGGGGGGGAAAAAAGAGAGGGTTGGAGGGGGGGGGAAAAAGAGAGGGTTGGAGGGGGGGGGAAAAAAGAGAGGGTTGGAGGGGGGGGGAAAAAAGAGAGGGTTGGAGGGGGGGGGAAAAAAGAGAGGGTTGGAGGGGGGGGGAAAAAAGAGAGGGTTGGAGGGGGGGGGAAAAAAGAGAGGGTTGGAGGGGGGGGAAAAAGAGAGGGTTGGAGGGGGGGGGAAAAAAGAGAGGGTTGGAGGGGGGGGGAAAAAGAGAGGGTTGGAGGGGGGGGGGAAAAAAGAGAGGGTTGGAGGGGGGGGGAAAAAAGAGAGGGTTGGAGGGGGGGGGAAAAAAGAGAGGGTTGGAGGGGGGGGGGAAAAAAGAGAGGGTTGGAGGGGGGGGGGAAAAAAGAGAGGGTTGGAGGGGGGGGGGAAAAAGAGAGGGTTGGAGGGGGGGGGAAAAAGAGAGGGTTGGAGGGGGGGGGAAAAAGAGAGGGTTGGAGGGGGGGGGGAAAAAAGAGAGGGTTGGAGGGGGGGGGGAAAAAGAGAGGGTTGGAGGGGGGGGGAAAAAAGAGAGGGTTGGAGGGGGGGGGAAAAAGAGAGGGTTGGAGGGGGGGGGGAAAAAGAGAGGGTTGGAGGGGGGGGGAAAAAGAGAGGGTTGGAGGGGGGGGGAAAAAAGAGAGGGTTGGAGGGGGGGGGGAAAAAGAGAGGGTTGGAGGGGGGGGGAAAAAGAGAGGGTTGGAGGGGGGGGGAAAAAGAGAGGGTTGGAGGGGGGGGGAAAAAAGAGAGGGTTGGAGGGGGGGGGAAAAAAGAGAGGGTTGGAGGGGGGGGGAAAAAAGAGAGGGTTGGAGGGGGGGGGAAAAAGAGAGGGTTGGAGGGGGGGGGAAAAAAGAGAGGGTTGGAGGGGGGGGGAAAAAGAGAGGGTTGGAGGGGGGGGGAAAAAAGAGAGGGTTGGAGGGGGGGGGGAAAAAAGAGAGGGTTGGAGGGGGGGGGAAAAAGAGAGGGTTGGAGGGGGGGGGAAAAAAGAGAGGGTTGGAGGGGGGGGGAAAAAAGAGAGGGTTGGAGGGGGGGGGGAAAAAGAGAGGGTTGGAGGGGGGGGGGAAAAAAGAGAGGGTTGGAGGGGGGGGGAAAAAGAGAGGGTTGGAGGGGGGGGGGAAAAAGAGAGGGTTGGAGGGGGGGGGAAAAAAGAGAGGGTTGGAGGGGGGGGGGAAAAAGAGAGGGTTGGAGGGGGGGGGAAAAAGAGAGGGTTGGAGGGGGGGGGAAAAAGAGAGGGTTGGAGGGGGGGGGGAAAAAAGAGAGGGTTGGAGGGGGGGGGAAAAAAGAGAGGGTTGGAGGGGGGGGGGAAAAAAGAGAGGGTTGGAGGGGGGGGGAAAAAGAGAGGGTTGGAGGGGGGGGGGAAAAAAGAGAGGGTTGGAGGGGGGGGGAAAAAGAGAGGGTTGGAGGGGGGGGGGAAAAAAGAGAGGGTTGGAGGGGGGGGGAAAAAAAGAGAGGGTTGGAGGGGGGGGGAAAAAGAGAGGGTTGGAGGGGGGGGGAAAAAAGAGAGGGTTGGAGGGGGGGGGAAAAGAGAGGGTTGGAGGGGGGGGGAAAAAAGAGAGGGTTGGAGGGGGGGGAAAAAAGAGAGGGTTGGAGGGGGGGGGAAAAAAGAGAGGGTTGGAGGGGGGGGGAAAAAAGAGAGGGTTGGAGGGGGGGGGAAAAAAGAGAGGGTTGGAGGGGGGGGGAAAAAAGAGAGGGTTGGAGGGGGGGGAAAAAGAGAGGGTTGGAGGGGGGGGGAAAAAAGAGAGGGTTGGAGGGGGGGGGAAAAAAAGAGAGGGTTGGAGGGGGGGGGAAAAAAGAGAGGGTTGGAGGGGGGGGGAAAAAAGAGAGGGTTGGAGGGGGGGGGAAAAAAGAGAGGGTTGGAGGGGGGGGGAAAAAAGAGAGGGTTGGAGGGGGGGGAAAAAGAGAGGGTTGGAGGGGGGGGGAAAAAAGAGAGGGTTGGAGGGGGGGGGAAAAAAGAGAGGGTTGGAGGGGGGGGGAAAAAGAGAGGGTTGGAGGGGGGGGGAAAAAAGAGAGGGTTGGAGGGGGGGGGAAAAAAAGAGAGGGTTGGAGGGGGGGGGAAAAAAGAGAGGGTTGGAGGGGGGGGGAAAAAAGAGAGGGTTGGAGGGGGGGGGAAAAAAGAGAGGGTTGGAGGGGGGGGGGAAAAAAGAGAGGGTTGGAGGGGGGGGGAAAAAAGAGAGGGTTGGAGGGGGGGGGAAAAAAGAGAGGGTTGGAGGGGGGGGGAAAAAAGAGAGGTTGGAGGGGGGGGGAAAAAAGAGAGGGTTGGAGGGGGGGGGGAAAAAGAGAGGGTTGGAGGGGGGGGAAAAAAGAGAGGGTTGGAGGGGGGGGGAAAAAAGAGAGGGTTGGAGGGGGGGGGAAAAAAAGAGAGGGTTGGAGGGGGGGGAAAAAAGAGAGGGTTGGAGGGGGGGGGAAAAAGAGAGGGTTGGAGGGGGGGGGAAAAAAGAGAGGGTTGGAGGGGGGGGGAAAAAGAGAGGGTTGGAGGGGGGGGGGAAAAAGAGAGGGTTGGAGGGGGGGGAAAAAAGAGAGGGTTGGAGGGGGGGGGGAAAAAAGAGAGGGTTGGAGGGGGGGGGAAAAAAGAGAGGGTTGGAGGGGGGGGGAAAAAAAGAGAGGGTTTGGAGGGGGGGGGAAAAAAGAGAGGGTTGGAGGGGGGGGGGAAAAAAGAGAGGGTGGAGGGGGGGGGAAAAAAGAGAGGGTTGGAGGGGGGGGGGAAAAAAGAGAGGGTTGGAGGGGGGGGGAAAAAGAGAGGGTTGGAGGGGGGGGGAAAAAAGAGAGGGGTTGGAGGGGGGGGGAAAAAGAGAGGGTTGGAGGGGGGGGGGAAAAAAGAGAGGGTTGGAGGGGGGGGGAAAAAAGAGAGGGTTGGAGGGGGGGGGAAAAAAGAGAGGGTTGGAGGGGGGGGGAAAAAGAGAGGGTTGGAGGGGGGGGGAAAAAGAGAGGGTTGGAGGGGGGGGGAAAAAGAGAGGGTTGGAGGGGGGGGGGAAAAAAGAGAGGGTTGGAGGGGGGGGGAAAAAGAGAGGGTTGGAGGGGGGGGGAAAAAAGAGAGGGTTGGAGGGGGGGGGAAAAAAGAGAGGGTTGGAGGGGGGGGGAAAAAAGAGAGGGTTGGAGGGGGGGGAAAAAAGAGAGGGTTGGAGGGGGGGGGAAAAAAGAGAGGGTTGGAGGGGGGGGGAAAAAAGAGAGGGTTGGAGGGGGGGGGAAAAAGAGAGGGTTGGAGGGGGGGGGAAAAAGAGAGGGTTGGAGGGGGGGGGAAAAAAGAGAGGGTTGGAGGGGGGGGGAAAAAAGAGAGGGTTGGAGGGGGGGGGAAAAAGAGAGGGTTGGAGGGGGGGGGAAAAAGAGAGGGTTGGAGGGGGGGGGAAAAAAGAGAGGGTTGGAGGGGGGGGGAAAAAGAGAGGGTTGGAGGGGGGGGGAAAAAAGAGAGGGTTGGAGGGGGGGGGGAAAAAAGAGAGGGTTGGAGGGGGGGGGAAAAAAGAGAGGGTTGGAGGGGGGGGGAAAAAAGAGAGGGTTGGAGGGGGGGGGAAAAAGAGAGGGTTGGAGGGGGGGGGAAAAAAGAGAGGGTTGGAGGGGGGGGAAAAAAGAGAGGGTTGGAGGGGGGGGGAAAAAGAGAGGGTTGGAGGGGGGGGGAAAAAGAGAGGGTTGGAGGGGGGGGGAAAAAAGAGAGGGTTGGAGGGGGGGGGAAAAAAGAGAGGGTTGGAGGGGGGGGGGAAAAAAGAGAGGGTTGGAGGAGGGGGGGAAAAAGAGAGGGTTGGAGGGGGGGGGAAAAAAGAGAGGGTTGGAGGGGGGGGGAAAAAAGAGAGGGTTGGAGGGGGGGGGAAAAAAGAGAGGGTTGGAGGGGGGGGAAAAAAGAGAGGGTTGGAGGGGGGGGGAAAAAAGAGAGGGTTGGAGGGGGGGGGAAAAAAGAGAGGGTTGGAGGGGGGGGAAAAAAGAGAGGGTTGGAGGGGGGGGGGAAAAAAGAGAGGGTTGGAGGGGGGGGGAAAAAAGAGAGGGTTGGAGGGGGGGGGAAAAAAGAGAGGGTTGGAGGGGGGGGGAAAAAAGAGAGGGTTGGAGGGGGGGGGAAAAAAAGAGAGGGTTGGAGGGGGGGGGAAAAAAGAGAGGGTTGGAGGGGGGGGGAAAAAAGAGAGGGTTGGAGGGGGGGGGAAAAAAGAGAGGGTTGGAGGGGGGGGGAAAAAAGAGAGGGTTGGAGGGGGGGGGAAAAAAGAGAGGGTTGGAGGGGGGGGGAAAAAAGAGAGGGTTGGAGGGGGGGGGAAAAAAGAGAGGGTTGGAGGGGGGGGGAAAAAAAGAGAGGGTGGAGGGGGGGGGAAAAAAGAGAGGGTTGGAGGGGGGGGGAAAAAAGAGAGGGTTGGAGGGGGGGGGAAAAAAAGAGAGGGTTGGAGGGGGGGGGAAAAAGAGAGGGTTGGAGGGGGGGGAAAAAAGAGAGGGTTGGAGGGGGGGGGAAAAAAGAGAGGGTTGGAGGGGGGGGGAAAAAAGAGAGGGTTGGAGGGGGGGGGAAAAAGAGAGGGTTGGAGGGGGGGGAAAAAGAGAGGGTTGGAGGGGGGGGGAAAAGAGAGGGTTGGAGGGGGGGGGAAAAAAGAGAGGGTTGGAGGGGGGGGGAAAAAAGAGAGGGTTGGAGGGGGGGGGAAAAAAGAGAGGGTTGGAGGGGGGGGGAAAAAGAGAGGGTTGGAGGGGGGGGGAAAAAAGAGAGGGTTGGAGGGGGGGGGGAAAAAAGAGAGGGTTGGAGGGGGGGGGAAAAAAGAGAGGGTTGGAGGGGGGGGGAAAAAAGAGAGGGTTGGAGGGGGGGGGAAAAAAGAGAGGGTTGGAGGGGGGGGGAAAAAAGAGAGGGTTGGAGGGGGAGGGGGAAAAAAGAGAGGGTTGGAGGGGGGGGAAAAAAAGAGAGGGTTGGAGGGGGGGGGGAAAAAAGAGAGGGTTGGAGGGGGGGGGAAAAAGAGAGGGTTGGAGGGGGGGGGAAAAAAGAGAGGGTTGGAGGGGGGGGGAAAAAAGAGAGGGTTGGAGGGGGGGGGGAAAAAGAGAGGGTTGGGGGGGGGGAAAAAAGGGGAGGGGAAAGGGTTGGAGGGGGGGGAAAAAGAGAGGGTTTGGAGGGGGGGGGAAAAAAGAGAGGGTTGGAGGGGGGGGGGAAAAAAGAGAGGGTTGGAGGGGGGGGGAAAAAAGAGAGGGTTGGAGGGGGGGGGAAAAAAGAGAGGGTTGGAGGGGGGGGGAAAAAGAGAGGGTTGGAGGGGGGGGGGAAAAAAGAGAGGGTTGGAGGGGGGGGAAAAAGAGAGGGTTGGAGGGGGGGGGAAAAAAAGAGAGGGTTGGAGGGGGGGGGAAAAAAGAGAGGGTTGGAGGGGGGGGAAAAGAGAGGGTTGGAGGGGGGGGGAAAAAGAGAGGGTTGGAGGGGGGGGAAAAAGAGAGGGTTGGAGGGGGGGGGGGAAAAAAGAGAGGGTTGGAGGGGGGGGGAAAAAAAGAGAGGGTTGGAGGGGGGGAAAAGAGAGGTTGGAGGGGGGGGGAAAAGAGAGGGTTGGAGGGGGGGGGAAGAGAGGGTTGGAGGGGGGGGGAAGAAGAGGGTTGGAGGGGGGGGGAAGAGAGGGTTGGAGGGGGGGGGGAGAGAGGGTTGGAGGGGGGGGGGAAGAGAGGGTTGGAGGGGGGGGGAGAGAGGGTTGGAGGGGGGGGGAAGAGAGGGTTGGAGGGGGGGGGGAGAGAGGGTTGGAGGGGGGGGGAGAGAGGGTTGGAGGGGGGGGGAGAGAGGGTTGGAGGGGGGGGGAGAGAGGGTTGGAGGGGGGGGGAGAGAGGGTTGGAGGGGGGGGAGAGAGGGTTGGAGGGGGGGGGGAGAGAGGGTTGGAGGGGGGGGGAGAGAGGGTTGGAGGGGGGGGGAGAGAGGGTTGGAGGGGGGGGGAGAGAGGGTTGGAGGGGGGGGGGAGAGAGGGTTGGAGGGGGGGGGAGAGAGGGTTGGAGGGGGGGGGAGAGAGAGGGTTGGAGGGGGGGGGAAGAGAGGGTTGGAGGGGGGGGGAGAGAGGGTTGGAGGGGGGGGGAGGAGAGGGTTGGAGGGGGGGGGAGAGAGGGTGGAGGGGGGGGGAGAGAGGGTTTGGAGGGGGGGGGAGAGAGGGTTGGAGGGGGGGGGAGAGAGGGTTGGAGGGGGGGGGAGAGGGTTGGAGGGGGGGGGAGAGAGGGTTGGAGGGGGGGGGAGAGAGGGTTGGAGGGGGGGGGAGAGAGGGTTGGAGGGGGGGGGAGAGAGAGGGTTGGAGGGGGGGGGAAGAGAGGGTTGGAGGGGGGGGAGAGAGAGGGTTGGAGGGGGGGGGGAGAGAGGGTTGGAGGGGGGGGAGAGAGGGTTGGAGGGGGGGGAGAGAGGGTTGGAGGGGGGGGAGAGAGGGTTGGAGGGGGGGGGCGAGAGGGTTGGAGGGGGGGGGAGAGAGGGTTGGAGGGGGGGAGAGAGGGTTGGAGGGGGGGGAGAGAGAGGGTTGGAGGGGGGGGGAGAGAGGGTTGGAGGGGGGGGGCAGAGAGGGTTGGAGGGGGGGGAGAGAGGGTTGGAGTCGGGGGGAGAGAGGGTTCGAGGGGGGAGAGGGGTTGGAGGGGGGGAGAGAGGGTTGGAGGGGGGGGAGAGAGGGTTGGAGGGGGGGGAGAGAGGGTTGGAGGGGGGGAGAGAGGGTTGGAGGGGGGGGAGAGAGGGTTGGAGGGGGGAGAGAGGGTTGAGGGGGCGGGAGAGAGGGTTGGAGGGGGGGAGAGAGAGGGTTGGAGGGGGGGGGAGAGAGGGTTGGAGGGGGGGGAGAGAGGGTTGGAGGGGGGGGAGAGAGGGTTGGAGGGGGGGAGAGAGGGTTGGAGGGGGGGAGAGAGGGTTGGAGGGGGGGACGAGAGGGTTGGAGGGGGGGGAGAGAGGGTTGGAGGGGGGGAGAGAGGGTTGGAGGGGGGGAAGAGAGGGTTGGAGGGGGGGAGAGAGGGTTGGAGGGGGGGCGAGAGAGGGTTGCGAGGGGGGGAGCCGAGGGTTGGAGGGGGGGAGAGAGGGTTGGAGGGGGCGGAGAGAGGGTCTGGAGGGGGGTGAGAGAGGGTTGGAGGGGGGAGAGAGGGTTGGAGGGGGGGAGAGAGGGTTGGAGGGGGGGACGAGAGGGTTGGAGGGGGGGCGAGAGGGTTGGAGGGGGGGAGAGAGGGTTGGAGGGGGGGAGAGAGGGTTGGAGGGGGGGAGAGAGGGTTGGAGGGGGGGAGAGAGGGTTGGAGGGGGGGAGAGAGGGTTGGAGGGGGGGAGAGAGGGTTGGAGGGGGGAGAGAGGGATGGAGGGGGGGAGAGAGGGTTGGAGGGGGGGAGAGAGGGTTGGAGGGGGGAGAGAGAGGGTTGGAGGGGGGGAGAGAGGGTTGGCGGGGGGGCGAGAGGGTTGGAGGGGGGCGAAGAGAGGGGTCTGGAGGGGGGGAGAGAGGGTTGGAGGGGGGGAGAGAGGGTTGGAGGGGGGGAGAGAGGGTTGGAGGGGGGGAGAGAGGGTTGGAGGGGGGGGAGAGAGGGTTGGATGGGGGGGAGAGAGGGTTGGAAGGGGGGAGAGAGGGTTGGAGGGGGGAGAGAGGGTGGAGAGAGGGTTGGAGGGGGAGGAGGAGAGAGGGTTGGAGGGGGAGAGAGGGTTGGAGGGGGAGAGAGGGTTGGAGGGGGAGAGAGGGGACGGGGAGAGAGATGGACACAGAGTGGATAGGGATTGACACTGAGAGGGAGAGAGGGGGGCGGAAAGGAGATCAAGATCACACCTGACAGATGGACATCTATCTGAATTCTTTCACATCGCTCATCAAGTGTGCAGGCAGACATTGACTACTATTGCAAGCAAAAAAAATGCCAAGTATCTCATTAAATAGGGAGAAATGTGTTTAAACTCGGACTGTGTATTGCTGGCATTAGATTGGCTGTACACTTTATATCCAGATTAATTGCCCTCATGTCCGTGGCTGCGTCAATAATTTTGTCAAATGTCCATGATACAACATGTTGGTGCCTATCCCTGGCTAAATGATTGAGCTGATTAGGGTCATGGTTTTATTTGAATGAAGTGAGATTAGGTGGATAATGAGAATGGCAAAGAATCCTGAGGAGTAAATGTGAGGAGTTAAATATATCATTATAGTCTGATATTCATCACCATATTCATACCTCTGAATATGGATATAAATAAGTTCGAATAATATCATGCTATTTAAATTCAGTTACAGTATGCAGCTCAGTGTTAAATATACCCTTCATCCAATTATTACTCTTCCAATTGTCTTCTGTTTCATTCTCTGCATTGTTTACAATCCTATTAGTTTACCATTCAATTGGATTCAATATTATAAATGTTGTACCAGCAATCCAGGAAAATCTAACAAGCTCCTCTCTATGGTCAGGTGGTTTATTTCACTGCGACATTCCCTTATGTGGTTCTGACCATACTCCTGATCCGAGGTGTTACCCTGGAGGGAGCCGAGAAAGGAATTGAATTCTACATTGGAAGCCAGTCAGACTTCTCAAAACTGGCTGATGCTGAGGTAAATGCACCAGAATAATCCATAGAATATCAGCTGTAATTTTCAGTCAAACTGTTTCATGCATCACTTGAATTATTTTTTATGTGCGCTTGGGAGTGTCAGTTTAAAATCTGAATGCTGATTTTGGGTACTTGTTAAAATATGGGAAATCCAATTTCAATTAATGCCAAGTTTTAACTGAGACTCTAATTTGGTCGGCAGCTCTTGGGGATGGGACACCATCCTTAAATGGCCGTGGTCATCAATATGCTTCACCAGGTCCTGCCACCGGCCAAAAGGGGGTCGCCTCCACTTTTGGCTCTGGGACTTCTGCCACCTCTATTAAATTCAGCCCAGAGTTGACCCCTCCCAGCCCAATGCCTTCCTAGGCCATTTTCATAAGAAAATCATAAGAACTAGGAGCAGGAGTAGGCCATCCGGCCCCTCGAGCCTGCTCCGCCATTCAACAAGATCATGGCTGATCTTTTCGTGGACTCAGATCCACTTACCCGCGCTCTCACCGTATCCCTCAATTCCTTTATTGTTCAAAAAGATATCTACCTTAGCTTTAAAGACGCTTACTGAAGAAGCGTCAACTACTTCACTGGGCAAGGAATTCCATAGATTAACAACCCTCTGGGTGAAGAAGTTCCTTCTTAATTCAGTCCTAAATCTGCTCCCTCTACTCTTGAGGCTATGCCCTCTTGTCCTAGCTTCACCTGCCAGTGGAAACATCCTCTCCACTTGCATCTTATCTATTCCCTTCATGATTTTATATGTTTCTAAAAGATCCCCCCTCATTCTTCTGAACTCCAATGAATATAATCCCAATCTACTCAGTCTCTCCTCATAAGGCAACCCCCTCAACTCCGGAATCAACCTAGTGAACCTCCTCTGCACCCTCTCCAGTGCCAGTATATCCTTTCTCAAGTAAGGAAACCAAAACTGCACACAGTACTCCAGGTGCAGCCTCACCAGTACCTTATACAGCTGCAACATAACCTCTCTGCTTTTAAACTCAATCCCTTTAGCAATGAAGGACAAAATTCCATTTGCCTTCCTAATTACTTGCTGTACCTGCAGACCAACCTTCTGCGATTCATGCACAAGGACACCCAGGTCCCTCTGCAGAGCAGCATGCTGCAACTTTTTAACCATTCAAGTAATAATCCTTTTTACTGTTACTCCTACCAAAATGAATGACTTCACATTAACATTGTATTCCATCTGCCAGACCTTTGCCAACTCACTCAATGTATCTATGTTCCTCTGCAAAGTTTCATAGTCATCTGCACACTTTGCTCTGCCACTCATCTTAGTGTCATCTGCAAACTTTGACACCCTATACGTGGTCCCCAACTCCAAATCATCTATATAAATTGTAAATAATTGCAGTCCCAACACCGATCCCTGAGGCACACCACTAGTGACTGATTGCCAACCAGGATAGCACTCACTTATCCCCACTCTCTGCTTCCTGTTAGTCAGCCAATCCTCTATCCATGCAAATACTTTACCCCTAACGCCATGCATCCTTATCTTATGCAGCAGCCTCTTGTGCGGCACCTTGTTGAAGGCCTTTTGGAAATCTAGGTACACCACATCCACTGGGTCTCCATTGTCCACCTTGCTCGTAATGTCATCATAGAATTCCAAAAGATTTGTCAAACATGACCTGCCCTTCATGAACCCATGCTGCGTCTGCCCAATGGGACAATTTCTATCGAGATGCTCTGCTATTTCTTCCTTGATAATAGACTCAAGCATCTCCCCCACTACAGAGGTTAAGCTAACCGGTCTATAATTCCCCATCTTTTGTCTACCTCCCTTTTTAAACAGTGACGTCACATCTGCTGTTTTCCAATCAGCTGGGACTACCCCAGAGTCCAGCGAATTTTGGAAAATTACTGCCAGTGCACCTGTTATTTCTCCCGCCATCTCTTTTAGTATCCTGGGATGCATTCCATCAGGGCCAGGAGACTTATCAATCCTTAGCTCCATTAGCTTGCCCAACACTACCTCTTCCGTAATAATGATTGTTTCCAGGTCCTCACCTACGTTCATCTCTTTGTCAATTACTGGCATGTTATTAATGTCCTCTGCTGTGAAGACCGATACAAAATACCTGTTCAGTGCCTCGGCCATTTCATCATATCCCATAACTAAATTCTCCTTCTCATCCTCTAAAGGACCAATGTTTACTTGAGCAACTCTTTTTCGTTTTATATATTTATAGAAATTTTTGCTCTCTGTCTTTATATTCTGTGCTAGTTTTTTCTCATGTTCTATCTTACTTTTCTTTATAGCTCTTTTTGTGGCTTTCTGTTGACCTTTAAAGTTTTCCCAATCTTCTAGTTTCATGCTGCTTTTGGCCGCTTTGTATGCCTTCTCTTTCAATTTGATAGCCTCCCTTATTTCCTTAGACACCCATGGCAGATTACCCCTTTTCTTCCAGTCCTTCCTTTTCACTGGAATATACTTTTGCTGAGCACTTTGAAAAATTGCTTTGAAAGTCCTCCACTGCTCGTCAACTGTCCCACCGTAAAATCTTTGTTTCTAGTCCACTTTAGCCAAGTCCTCCCTTCATTCTATTGTAGTCCCCCTTGTTCAAGCGCAGGACCCAGGTATTGGATTTTATCTTCACACTCTCCATCTGTATTCTAAATTCAACCATACTGTGATCACTCCTTCCAAGAGGATCCCTAACTATGAGTTCATTAATTATTCCTGTCTCATTACACAGTACTAGATCTAGGATAGCTTGCTCCCTCGTCGGTTCCATTACATACTGTTCAAGAAAACTATCACGGATACACTCAACGGACTCCTCCTCAAGGCTACACTGACTGAGCTGGTTTGACCAATCTACATGTAGATTAAAATCCCCCATGATAATTGACATACCATTTTTACAGGCATTAGTTATTTCTTTGTTTATTGCCCGCCCCAATGTGATATTATTTGGTGGCCTATAGACTATGCCTATCAATGACTTTTTCTTCTTAGAGTTTCTAATTTCCACCCAAATGGATTCAACCTCATTTTCCATCGAACCTATATCATCTCTCAGCACCGCCCTGATGTCATCCTTGAATATCAGAGCTACAACACCTCCCTTACCTTCCTGTCTGTCCTTCCGAATAGTCTGGTGCCCCTGGATATTTAACTCCCAGTCGTGACCAACCTGTAACCATGTCTCCGTAATGGCTACCAAATCATATTTATTCGCGATGATTTGTGCCGTTAACTCATCAACCTTGTTTCGAATGCTACGAGCATTCAGGTAAAGTGCCTTCTAGCTTTCTTACCCTCATGATTTCCAACATCTCTAATAATAACTCCTGAGTTATCCTTCCTTTCTGCTTCTTTCATAGTCTGCCTTGAACTTAAACCCTCCTGCACACATGTTAACCTGCTGCTTACCTTTTTGTTTACCATCATACTCCCTGTCGTTTTCCCTTTCCCTTCCCCCCCCCGAGTCACTAGTTTAAAGTCCTGGAGACCACCCTATTTATCCGTTTCGCTAGAACACTGGTTCCAGATCGGTTCAGGTGGAGACCGTCCCATCGGTACAGATCCCCCCGGTTTCAAAACTGATGCCAATGCCCCATGAAATGGAACCCCTCTTTCCCACACCACTGCCTTAGCCACAAGTTTACTTCCCTAATATTCTTATCCCTAAGCCAATTTGCACGTGGCTCGGGCAGTAATCCAGAGATTATGACCCTCGAGGACCTGTTCCTTAATTTCATTCCTAGTGCTTTATAATCCCCAAACAGGTCCTCCATCCTAGCCTTGCCTATGTTGTTAGTCCCAACGTGGACCACAACAACTGGATCCTCCCCCTCCCGCTCCAATATCCTTTCAAGCCGGCCAGAGATGTCCTGGCACCAGGCAGGCAACACACCATGCGGGACTTCCGATCTGGCTTGCAAAGGATACTATCTATCCCCCTAATTATAGTATCCCCTATAACTACCACTTGTCTTTTTGCTCCCCCCTCTTGAATGGCCTTCTGCACCATGGTGCCATGGTCAGTTGGCTCATCCTCCCCGCAGCCCTTTTCCTCATCCACACAGGGAGCAAGTATCTCATACCTGTTGGATAAGGTCAAAGGCTGAGGCTCCTCCACTCCTGAACTCAGGATCCCCCTACCTGCCTCACTTGCAATCACACCCTGTTGTCCCTGATCACTAACTGAATTTGAATTACTTAATCTACCAGGCGTGACTGCCTCCTGAAACAAAACGTCCAGGTAACTCTCCCCCTCCCGGATGTGCCGCAGTGTTTGAAGCTCAGATTCCAGATCATCAACTCTGAGCCAGAGTTCTTCCAGCAACCAACACTTGCTGCAGATGTAGTCGCTGCCGTTCACAATGGGGACAGCCAGCTCCCACATTATACAGCTACAGCACATCACCTGCCCAGCCATCACTACTTAGTTAATTACTTAATTAATTACTGTTGGAGAAAATCCAGATTATGCCCAATTATTCAGCAAATTCTCCAGACTCAGACTTTGAGAATAAACACTTTATTTATGATATCATGGGGTGCACACCTTACCTAAAAAGCAGTCCAGTGCTACTCCACAGAACGAAGGAAATCCACACCGGATATATAGTTACTCAGCCCATCCCGGCTGGACACAATCCAATCAGAACAGTTATTGATTACATACATTACACATAGTACCAATTAGATTACTGATTAGGCATCATGTGGCAACGTGATCAGCTCATGCATCCTCTGATCACCAATTGATGATCTCAGGCCCTATCAATTATCCTTGAGTCTTCCAACTGTCACTTTAATTGGGCCTGCATTCCTGAAGGTGCCGGGCAGTTTGCAGTAACATTGATAAGAGGGGCCCCCTTTTGGTATCTGTGCTAGGCTGTACCAAGCTCCAACTGTGAACTAACTCATCTGTCCCACAATGCCTTGGTCAAATACTCCATTTTGTACCAATATGTGGCTATACTTTCAACTCATATATGAGAATATATGTAT
The DNA here is from genome assembly GCF_036365525.1 of Heterodontus francisci. Classification (NCBI taxonomy): domain Eukaryota; kingdom Metazoa; phylum Chordata; class Chondrichthyes; order Heterodontiformes; family Heterodontidae; genus Heterodontus; species Heterodontus francisci. The sequence continues at coordinate 91,554,360 of NC_090385.1, forward strand.
ACGTATTCACTAGGATTATATTAATCTACTTACTCAAATAACCGTTATAGAAGCAAAAGCTCAGCAAAACTGCTCCCACAATTACTTTATTTAATTTATGAGTTAAATACTTTCTGATAGTTCTCTGCTATGGTCTTTTCAAATAACCAATTAATAGATAAATCAAAAAAAGAAAGTAAAAAAAAAAGAAAGTACATTTTTAACCAATCACACGATACAGAAGAAATAAAAAAGCTTACCTTATCAACACACCAGAGTCCTTTTTTTTTGGTTAGAGGAGGAGGGCGGGTGGGAGACACTACACGTGTAGTTTCTCGGGTTCAGCCACTGCCCAAATATATAGGTTTTTACTTACCCAGCAGTCCCCTGGTCCGCCGAAACAAAAGGTAATCTACTTTAAGCTGAAACTGACTTCCCAGCTGATCACTCGCTCGCACTATCTCTGCTTCCGAAAAAGCTGCTGGCCAAAAGGTAAGTTATTTTAAACTGCCCAAATATATAGGTTTTCACTTACCCAGCAGTCCCCTGGTCCGCCGAAACAAAAGGTAATCTACTTTAAGCTGAAACTGACTTCCCAGCTGATCACTCGCTCGCACTATCTCTGCTTCCGAAAAAGCTGCTGGCCAAAAGGTAAGTTATTTTAAACTGCCCAAATATATAGGTTTTCACTTACCCAGCAGTCCCCTGGTCCGCCGAAACAAAAGGTAATCTACTTTAAGCTGAAACTGACTTCCCAGCTGATCACTCGCTCGCACTATCTCTGCTTCCGAAAAAGCTGCTGGCCAAAAGGTAAGTTATTTTAAACTGCCCAAATATATAGGTTTTCACTTACCCAGCAGTCCCCTGGTCCGCCGAAACAAAAGGTAATCTACTTTAAGCTGAAACTGACTTCCCAGCTGATCACTCGCTCGCACTATCTCTGCTTCCGAAAAAGCTGCTGGCCAAAAGGTAAGTTATTTTAAACTGCCCAAATATATAGGTTTTCACTTACCCAGCAGTCCCCTGGTCCGCCGAAACAAAAGGTAATCTACTTTAAGCTGAAACTGACTTCCCAGCTGATCACTCGCTCGCACTATCTCTGCTTCCGAAAAAGCTGCTGGCCAAAAGGTAAGTTATTTTAAACTGCCCAAATATATAGGTTTTCACTTACCCAGCAGTCCCCTGGTCCGCCGAAACAAAAGGTAATCTACTTTAAGCTGAAACTGACTTCCCAGCTGATCACTCGCTCGCACTATCTCTGCTTCCGAAAAAGCTGCTGGCCAAAAGGTAAGTTATTTTAAACTGCCCAAATATATAGGTTTTCACTTACCCAGCAGTCCCCTGGTCCGCCGAAACAAAAGGTAATCTACTTTAAGCTGAAACTGACTTCCCAGCTGATCACTCGCTCGCACTATCTCTGCTTCCGAAAAAGCTGCTGGCCAAAAGGTAAGTTATTTTAAACTGCCCAAATATATAGGTTTTCACTTACCCAGCAGTCCCCTGGTCCGCCGAAACAAAAGGTAATCTACTTTAAGCTGAAACTGACTTCCCAGCTGATCACTCGCTCGCACTATCTCTGCTTCCGAAAAAGCTGCTGGCCAAAAGGTAAGTTATTTTAAACTGCCCAAATATATAGGTTTTCACTTACCCAGCAGTCCCCTGGTCCGCCGAAACAAAAGGTAATCTACTTTAAGCTGAAACTGACTTCCCAGCTGATCACTCGCTCGCACTATCTCTGCTTCCGAAAAAGCTGCTGGCCAAAAGGTAAGTTATTTTAAACTGCCCAAATATATAGGTTTTCACTTACCCAGCAGTCCCCTGGTCCGCCGAAACAAAAGGTAATCTACTTTAAGCTGAAACTGACTTCCCAGCTGATCACTCGCTCGCACTATCTCTGCTTCCGAAAAAGCTGCTGGCCAAAAGGTAAGTTATTTTAAACTGCCCAAATATATAGGTTTTCACTTACCCAGCAGTCCCCTGGTCCGCCGAAACAAAAGGTAATCTACTTTAAGCTGAAACTGACTTCCCAGCTGATCACTCGCTCGCACTATCTCTGCTTCCGAAAAAGCTGCTGGCCAAAAGGTAAGTTATTTTAAACTGCCCAAATATATAGGTTTTCACTTACCCAGCAGTCCCCTGGTCCGCCGAAACAAAAGGTAATCTACTTTAAGCTGAAACTGACTTCCCAGCTGATCACTCGCTCGCACTATCTCTGCTTCCGAAAAAGCTGCTGGCCAAAAGGTAAGTTATTTTAAACTGCCCAAATATATAGGTTTTCACTTACCCAGCAGTCCCCTGGTCCGCCGAAACAAAAGGTAATCTACTTTAAGCTGAAACTGACTTCCCAGCTGATCACTCGCTCGCACTATCTCTGCTTCCGAAAAAGCTGCTGGCCAAAAGGTAAGTTATTTTAAACTGCCCAAATATATAGGTTTTCACTTACCCAGCAGTCCCCTGGTCCGCCGAAACAAAAGGTAATCTACTTTAAGCTGAAACTGACTTCCCAGCTGATCACTCGCTCGCACTATCTCTGCTTCCGAAAAAGCTGCTGGCCAAAAGGTAAGTTATTTTAAACTGCCCAAATATATAGGTTTTCACTTACCCAGCAGTCCCCTGGTCCGCCGAAACAAAAGGTAATCTACTTTAAGCTGAAACTGACTTCCCAGCTGATCACTCGCTCGCACTATCTCTGCTTCCGAAAAAGCTGCTGGCCAAAAGGTAAGTTATTTTAAACTGCCCAAATATATAGGTTTTCACTTACCCAGCAGTCCCCTGGTCCGCCGAAACAAAAGGTAATCTACTTTAAGCTGAAACTGACTTCCCAGCTGATCACTCGCTCGCACTATCTCTGCTTCCGAAAAAGCTGCTGGCCAAAAGGTAAGTTATTTTAAACTGCCCAAATATATAGGTTTTCACTTACCCAGCAGTCCCCTGGTCCGCCGAAACAAAAGGTAATCTACTTTAAGCTGAAACTGACTTCCCAGCTGATCACTCGCTCGCACTATCTCTGCTTCCGAAAAAGCTGCTGGCCAAAAGGTAAGTTATTTTAAACTGCCCAAATATATAGGTTTTCACTTACCCAGCAGTCCCCTGGTCCGCCGAAATAAAAGGTAATCTACTTTAAGCTGAAACTGACTTCCCAGCTGATCACTCGCTCGCACTATCTCTGCTTCCGAAAAAGCTGCTGGCCAAAAGGTAAGTTATTTTAAACTGCCCAAATATATAGGTTTTCACTTACCCAGCAGTCCCCTGGTCTGCCGAAACAAAATTTTGCAAGCCTTCCCACCTCCCAGCCCATCACCAAGCAGCCTAGAAAATTCTGACCTGTTTTTCTCCCCTTGGATGCTGCCCAACCTGCTGAGTGTTTCCAGCATTTTCTGTTTCTCTTCCGATTTCCAGCATCCGTAGTATTTTGCTTTTGTTTTGGATTTCTGCATTTAATCTGAAGTTGCTATGGGATTTGCGTATGAATTACAGGGAATGCTATTAGCCTCGCCATTATGCAGACAGCAGATATTGGACCTTCAACTTTGTGTGATGGTGTAAAATGGTTGATATTAAATCGGCAGCCTGTTTTACATCCCTTCCCATTTTGATTTCCATTTAAATCATTTACCCAATTTTTACACAATCCAATTTGACTCCTGTTATGTCCATTATGCTTCATGTGGCTTCACAGTGGACAATACAAGTTGTGGCAAGATTTTTATTGATATATTGGTGGGACTTTCTTGTCTTTAGATATTGGATGAATAGTGTGGTTGCTGCTTTCAAGAAAAGAATGGAAGCCACTGGGTGTCAGTGTACATGCTGCAAGTAAAGAATCAAGACACTCACAAGAAAACATGGCTGCCAGTGGAAAGGATTGAAGCTCCTGGAGGGAATTTGGCAGCAAGTTGCAGACAGTGGGGCAGAATGATGCCCTACTGTTTAGGGGAAACAATATTTATCGGAGGGAACTTCATTCAGTCTGCTCAACATTGAGCTGTGGGACTAACCTATCTCATGTTCCTAATGGCTAATGTAATTTTATCTGTTGAATGAATTCATGTAAATTCTCCCACTGCTGACTAATTCTACTTTCTATTTACCAGGTCTGGAAAGATGCTGCAGCACAAATTTTCTATTCTCTTGGAGTGAGTTGGGGCAGTTTAATAACACTGTCATCCTACAATAAATTCCACAACAACTGTTACACAGATACCATCATTGTCTGTGTTATTAATTGCGCTACGAGTGTGTTTGCTGGATTTGTCATCTTCTCTATCCTTGGACACATGGCTCATGTACAAGACAAGCCTGTTTCAGAGGTTGCACAATCAGGTACCTGCATAGTTAAATTTATTGGGCTGGATGTTGTTGGACCATGGCATTGTTAGTTAGACTACATTATGCACCCTAAAGCTCACATTTTTACACCAAAGTTCATTGGAATTGCAAGCTGATAATGAGGGCAACATGGCATCTGAGACCTTAGTGAATGGCGGGACCAACAATTTATCCCATCAATGAGATTTAAGGATTGAGAAAGAAACAGAGGAATGATGGAGAAGAAGGGTAACCAGGCAAAGGGCACCCACGAGAAAGGCACTAAGGGAATGCACTAAAGGAAAGTTCAGTTTTGTATGTATTACTGGAATTGTTGCTGGATAAGGTTGTAATGGAATGGTTTTTTTGTTGGCGGGTTATATTTCAGAATTTTGGCTAAGAGGACACTGTGATAGTCTGGAGCAGATGGATTGAAAGGTGGGCTATTGTGGTGCAACTGTGATGTGGGGATTACATTGCAAGAGAACAAAGGTCTGAGTATCTGCTCGTGGACAGACCATCCAGAGTGAAGGGGAACAAATGCCTCCATCCTTCCTCTCCTTCCTCCTCCTGTTCCTCGTCCTCTTGCTCCTTCTCCCAAGTTCGGGTTCTCTGAGGTTCTGGTAGCAAGTTGTGGATGATGCAGCAGCCCACCATGATTTGCAGACATGCTCCAGAGATTACTGGTGAGCTCCCCCAGAGTGGTCCAGGCAGTGAAACTGGTGCTTTAGGATGCCAATGGTTTGCTCCTCTATGTTCCAGATGACTGCATGGCTTTCATTGTAGGCACAATGTCGTCACATGGTTGGGTGGCAGAGGTGATTCATGAGCCAGCTGTAGAGCAGTTATATCTTGCCACCCAGCAGCTAGACTCTGGGTCTTGGTGATGGGTCAGAGATGGCTGGTATGCTGATGCCTGGGCATTAACCGAAAGTATATTTTGGGCATGGTTGCTTACCAACTGTACCTTCATTGAGTGATAGCCCTGGCGGTCGATGTACATCTCTCTATTAACATGTAGGGCGTGTAGAGCCATGTGCATGCAGTCGATTACACCCTATACCATTGGGAATCCTACAAGCCTGTAAAAGCCATGTGCTTGCTCCTCCTGCTTCTCTCTGTTAAGTGAGAAGATGATGAAATCCCTTCTCCTATGTACAAGGCCTATGTCACGTCCCCAATCAATGGTAGATGGAAAACTGTGGAATCTTGCTAATATCATCTGCTCCCACCTGGAGGATCCACTGGCATTGAAACGTAGGGCCACAGGGACCTTTATAGCCACTGGCAGCACTGTCCTCACTCTACTGTGTGGCTGCAGGTCAGATTGTAGAAGATTACACAGTTCAGTCACCATCTCCTTGGTGAAACGTAGGAGTCTCAGATACTGCTCCTTGCTGAGGTGGAGTAAGGAGAAGTTCTCCCTGAATATCCTTAGTGGGTGCATTCTTCTATTGAGAGCTCTACTCTTCCTTCCCCTGCCATACACAGATTCCTCTCTCTATTGCCTGTGCTCCATCTCAAGTCAAGCTGCAACCTAACAGGTACTGCAACTCTAGCCTTCATTACTGAAGTAGGCTTTCTCTTGACAGGCCTTCTTGTCAAAATCCAACGCCACTCGCTTGTAAATCCAAACATTTTGCGTTACACATCCATTAACACTCAACGCTGTCCTTTCATTTTCCACTAACTCTGCACCAGCAAAGGAAAGTCAAATGCACCTCACCTGCAGGTTGCAAGGTTAGCCTTAAAAAATAGCATGAGAGGGAGGGCCTTGTGTAGCAGAATATATGTTTATCTGAGAGTGATTAAGAGAGAGCATTAACATAGAAACATAGAAAATAGGAACAAAATTAGGCCATTCGGCCCTTTGAGCCTGCTCCCGCCATTCATTATGATCATGGCTGATCATCCAACTCAGTAACCTGCGAGGTCCATTTGGCAGATCATGCGCCAAATCAGTGTTAGAAACCTTTTCTGTCAAAACCTGCCCATTCTGTATACTTCGGGCGTGTGCAAGGCATGCCCACACTAGCGCCCTGACAGCCAGTGTGCGCCATTTGGGCCACGCCACAAGTGGCTGCTAGCTATCCGGCTGACCTTTTTTGAATTTTGGGCTTCCGCTAGCACCAGTGGCATTACGAAGGCAGATGTTGCAGCCTATGACTATTGTAAGCAGCATAAATTGCTTCATTTTAATTGTATCCACTGTTTAGGTTTCAGTTTGGTTTTCATTGCCTACCCAGAGGCTCTTGCACTGTTGCCATGGGCACCTTTATGGTCCATTTTATTTTTCTTCATGCTGATCACTCTGGGACTTGACAGTCAGCTTGCAGCTATAGGTAAGAATGACATTAATTTAAGCATTCGCTTTCCACTTTTATGAAAGGAAGTTATCTAAATTATTATGTTTATACCGTAGGGTGAGAAATTACTGTTGGCGATGTTAGTGGATGAACACTGAATGATTTTTTTGTGGCAATTTTCTACTTGCTGTCTTAATACAGCATCAACCTGTTTGATTTAAAGTTAACAGCTGCATTATAGGAACATCCAGGTAAATGTTTCATATTTCTCAGCTTGTGCCCAGGTACTGCAGCACTATGTGCCTGAGGATAATAATTATATAGTTTGCGGTACATCCTGAAAAGTTCCCGCAGCCTAAAGTAACAGGAATGGGATTAGGTAACCTGCTGAGTATTTCCAGTATTTTCTGTTTCAGGTTTTCACCATCCACAGTATTTTGCTTTTGTGTTGTGATGGGATTAGGTAAAATGCATTGAGGAAGTGTCAAATAGTGGCTATGTTACTGGATGGTAATCCAGAGACCAGGACAAATGATCCAGAGACATGAGTTCAAATCTCACCTTGGCAGCTGGGAAATTACAGTCAGTTAATTAAATCTGGAATAAAAATAGTCTCAGATATAATGACCATGAAACAATTGGATTGTTGTAAAAACCCATCTGGTTCATTAATGTCCTTTAGGGAAGGAAATCTGTCATCAGGTCTGGCCTACATGTGACTCCAGACCCACAGCAATTTGGTTGAGTCTTAACTACCCTCTTGAATGGCCTAGCAAGCCACTCAGTTGTATTTAATCGCTATGATAAGAAGAATAAAACCGGACAGACCACCCAGCATCGACCAAGGCACCAGAAATGACAAAGGCACACCCTGCTCAGTCAAACCAGTAAAGTTCTCCTGACTAACATCTGGGGGCTTGTGGACAAATTTGGAGAGCTGTCCCACAGACGAGTGGAGCAACAGCCTGACATAGTCATACTGACAGAATTATATCTTACTGCCAATGTCCCAGATTCATCCTTGAGTATGTCCTGTCCCACAGCAGGACAGATCCACCAGAGATGATGGCATAGTGGTATACAGTCAGGCCCTCACGAGTCCACAACATTTACTCTGGACTCCGTGAAGGCTCATGGCATCAGATCAAACATGGGCAAGGAAAGCATTTGCTGATTATGACCGACCGCCTTCCCTCAGCTGATGAATCAAAATTCCTCCACATTGAACACCACTTGGAAGAAGCACTACAGGTAGCAAGGGCATAGCAGGGGGTCTTCAATGTTCCTACCAATGTACAGCAATAGTGGTTCAGTAACACCAGTACTGGCTGGGTCCTGAAGGACATAGCTGCCAGACTGGGCCTGCGGCAGGAGGTGAGAGAACCAGCACGAGGGAAGAACCTACTTGACCTTGTCGCCACCATCTATTTTTCACAGATGCATCTGTCCAAGACAGTATTGGTAGAAGTGACCACCATACAGTACTTGTGGAGATCAAATTCCATCTTCACACTGAGGACACCCTTCATGTGTTGTGTGGCACTGCCACTGTACTAAATGTGATAGATTGAGAGCAGATCAAGCAGCTCAAAACTGGGCATTCATGAGGCCCTTTGGGCCATCAGCAGCAGTAAAAATGTGTTACAAAATCTTGAACCTCATGGCCCAGTATATCCTTCCCTCTACCCTTACCATCAATCAGGGGACCAACCTGGTTCAAGGAGCAGTTTAGAAGAGCATGTCAGGAGGGGCACACAACATACTTAAAAATGAGGTGCCAACCTACAACATAGGACCATATTCATGCTTATCAGTGGAAGCAGCATGCTCTAGAAATGGATGATCTATCTTAGCCTCCTTCTGAGATTCCTACCCTCACATATGGCAGGCTTCTATTAATTCAATTCACTACACATAATTGACTTGGTATCAAGAAATGGCTGATCGCATCAAAGGCTATGGGCCCCAAAAACATCCTGGCTGTAGTGCTGAAGTCTTGTGTTCCAGAACTAGGCATGCCTCTAACCAAGTTGTTCCAGTATAACTACAACACTGACATCCACCCAACAATGTGCAACATTGTCCAGGTATGTCCTGTCCTCAAAAAGCAGGATGAATCCAATCCAGCCAATTATCACACCATCAATCTACTCTCAATCATCACCAAAAGGGGCTGTCAAGGGGTCTCTTAGTCAACTGGAACCTGCTTACTGATGCTTAGTTTGGGTTCTATCAGGGCCACTTAGCTCCAGATCTCACTACAGCCTTGATCCAAACTTGGACGAAAGAGCTGGATTCAAGAGGTGAGGTTGACATCAAGGCAGCACTTGACTGAACTTGGCATCAAGGAGCCCGAGCAAAATTGAAGTTAATGGGAATCATACTGAGCACCATTGAAGATGGCTGTGGTTGTTGGAGGCCAATCGTCAAGGACAGCTGTAGGAGTTCTTCAGGGTAGTGTCCTAGGCTCAATTATCTGCAGCTTTTTCACCGATGAACTTCCCTCCAACATAAGGTCTGAAGTAGGTATGTTCACTGATGATTGCATAGCATTCAGTACTATTTGCAACTCCACAGATACTGAAGCAGTCCATTCCCCACGTACAACAAATCCTGGACAACATTCAGACTTGGGCTGCTAAGTGACACATTCGTGCCACACAAGTACCAGGCAATAACCATCTCCAATAAGAGAGAATCCAACTACCTTCCCTTGATATTCAGTGGCATTACTATCACTGAATCTCCACCATCAATGATCTGAGGTTGTCAGTTGACCAGAAACTGAACTGCAGCAGCCATATAAATACTGTGGCTATAACAGCAGGTCAGAGGCTGGGAATTCTGTGTCGAGTAACTCACCATCTGATTCCTCAAAGCCTTTCCACTATCTTCAAGACACAAACCAGGAATGTAATGGAATACTCTTGACTTGCTTGCAGGAGTGCAGTTTCATTAAACCTTGAAATTATTAAAATTATTTATGGCCATAGCTGACAGGCCATAATTGTGGAGTGGGACCACTTCCACAGGATGGCCTGCAACTATAGCTGTGGCCCTGTGCCTTAAATAGTTCCAGTCAGGGGCGGGGGGTGAGGGGGATAAATAAAGGAGGATTCACTGACCCCTGGACTGCTGCCAGGAGGGCACCTAGGGGACCTGCCGAGTTTCCCAGGTAGCGTGGAGCCTGTCTGCCACCAGTAAGATCCTCATGGCATCTCCATTTAGCCCAAAGTGGCCAATTAATTGCCATTAATTGACTACCCACTGCTGCAGGGTGGGTAGTTGCTTATGTTGCTTGCCCGCCTCCTTCTAGATCAGCCAGAAACGGGAACACATCGGCCCACTGACCAGACGGTGACCCTTCAGATATTCTTCCCGGTGTTGATTCCAGCCCTGCTCCATTTGTCTCATTATACACTGCCCATGGATAGAGGATTTGTCCGAATCTGCTCCTCTGGTCTGCAGGGTGTTGGACACTCCAGTGGTTGGTTTCTCTGGAACTGTTAAATTAATTACTGAACTCAATTATCATTTTCTTTCTTCAGAAACAATTATAACAACCTTGCTGGACCAGCGCCCTAAGGTTCTACGATCAAAGCGCATTTATCTGACAACTATTGTTTGCTTGTTATTTTATTTCCTGGGCCTTCTGTATGTAACACAGGTATGTTGTCCTTAAATAGTTTGTTATGTTTCCATATGTGGTGCTGGTTATAAATCGAAAAGTTGATAAGTTTCACAGGATGAAGTAATAAAGAAGGACCTGGTGTTTTCCATTTGTTTAATATTGTGCAGTGATGGTGTGGGACTGACTGACCCTTCCCCATCTGCTGTTACTAAATACAGAGCCTGGTTAAAGAGATACAACTCAGCTTTGTTAACATTCTGTGAAACAAATTTACATTATGTTCATTGCAAAGAGTGACCTGGTAAAAGGCATTGTAGTTGAGGTAAACTTGATAATAAAATAATATCAATGTGATGGAGGCATCAAAGACTGGAGTTGAAAGTGGGTGGCAGACATACTTCATGAATGGTGTCAAACTAGCTTAGAAAGAAACGGAGGAAGACTCAGGAATCATAGTCGATTCAATGCTAAACACGTCCAATCAATGTAGATTTTATGATTTGTTCATCGAATGTGGACATCACTGGCAAGGCCAGCATTTATTGCCTATCCCTAATTGCCCTTGAGAATACAGTGGTGAGCCACCTTCTTGAACTACGACAGTCCATATGGTGCAGGGAATACTGTTAGGGAGGGAGTTTCAGGATTTTGGTCCAGCAACAATGAAGAAATGGTTCCAAGTCATGTGGGATGTGACCTGGAGGGAAATATTCAGGTGGTGGTGTTCACATACGCCAGGTGCCTTTTTAACAAAACTACTGGAGTTTTTGAGGATGTAGCTAGTAGAATAGATAAGGGAGAACCAGTGGATGTGGTGTATTTGGATTTTCAGAAGGCTTTTGATAAGGTCCCACATTGGAGGTTAGTGTGCAAAATTGGGGGTTGGGGGTAATATATTGGCATGGATTGAGACTGCTGGAGTTGTGTACCTATCACAACCTCTGCATCACCAACTCGTTCTTTCATACCAAACCCTGTCACCAGGTTTCTTGGAGGCACCCAAGATCACGTCGTTGGCACCAGCTGGACCCCATCGTCACAAGCTGAGCCTCTTTAAACAGCATTCAAATCACACACAGCTTCCACAGAGCGGACTGCGACACCGACCACTCCCTGGTGTGCAGCAAGAAGCTGCATCACTCCAAGCAGAAGGGCTGCCTGCGCATCAACACCAGCAGAACTTCTTATCCACAGCAGTTACATAAGTTGCTAAATTCACTTGAAAAACACACTCTTACAGGGGATGCAGAGACCAAGTGGGCGCAAGAGGGTAGGCGGTGGCGTAGTGGTATTATCACTGGACTAGTAACCCAGAGACCCAGGGTTCTGGAGCCATGGGTTCGAATCCCACCACAGCAGAAGGTGGAATTTGAATTTAATTAATAAATCTGGAATTAAAACTAGTCTAATGATGGCCATGAAACCATTGTCGATTGTTGTAAAAACCCATCTGGTTCACTAATGTCCTTTAGGGAAGGAAATCTGCTGTCCTTACCTGGTCTGGCCTACATGTGACTCCAGACCCACAGCAATATGGTTGACTCTTACATGCCCTCTGAAATGGCCTAGCAAGCCACTCAGTTGTATCTAACCGCTATAAAGTCTATAAAAAGGAAGGAAACCGGACGGACCATCCGGCATCGACCTAAGCACCGGAAACGACAACGGCAAACCCAGCCCTGTCGACCCTGCAAAGTCCTCCTTACTAACATCTGGGGGCTTGTACCAAAGTTAGGAAAGCTGTCCCACAGACTAGTCAAGCAACAGACTGCCATAGTCATAATCACGGCATCATACCTTACAATGTCCCAGACACTGCCATCACCATCCCCGGGTACGTGCTGTCCCACCGGCAGGACAGACCCAGCAGAGGTGGTGGCACAGTGGTATACAGTGGGGAGGGGGTTGCCTTGGGAGTCCTCAACATCGACTCTGGACCCCATGAAGTCTCATGACATCAGGTCAAACATGGCCAAGGTAACCGCCTACTGATTACCACTTACCGCCCTCCCTCAGCTGATGACACAGTACTCCTCCATGTTGAACACCACTTGGAGGAAGTTCTGAGGGTGGCAAGGGCACAAAATGTACTCTGGGTGGGGGACTTCAATGTCCAGCACCAAGAGTGACTCGGTAGCACCACTACTGACCGAGCTGGCCGAGTCCTAAAGGACATAGCTGCTAGACTGGGTCTGCGGCAGGTGGTGGGGGAACCAACACGAGGGAAGAACATACTTAACCTTGTCCCCACCAATCTGCCTGCCGCAGATGCATCTGTCCATGACAGTATTGGTAGGAGTGACCACCGCACAGTCCTTGTAGAGACGAAGTCCCGCCTTCACATTGAGGATATCGTCCTTCATGTTGTGTGGCACGATCACCATGCTAAATGGGATAGATTTCAAACAGATCTAGCAATGCAAAACTGGGCATCCATGAGGCGCTGTGGGCCATCAGCAGCAGCAGAATTGTACTCAACCACAATCTGTAACCTCATGGCCCGGCATATCCCCCACTCCACCATTACCATCAAGCCAGGAGACCAACCCTGGTTCAATGAAGAGTGCAGGAGGGCATGCCAGGAGCAGCACCAGGCACACCTCAAAATGAGGTGTCAACCTGGTGAAGCTACAACCCAGGACTACTTGCATGCCAAACTGTGTAAGCAGCATGCGATAGACAGAGCTAAGCGATCCCATAACCAATGGATCATATCTAAGCTCTGCAGTCCTGCCACATCCAGCCGTGAATGGTGGTGGACAATTAAACAACTAACTGGAGGAGGTGGCTCCACAAATATCCCCATCCTCAATGATGGGGGAGCCCAGCACATCAGTGCGAAAGATATGGCTGAAGCATTTGCAACAATCATCAGCCAGAAGTGCCGGGTTGATGATCCATCTCGGCCTCCTCCTGAAGTCCCCAGCATCACAGATGCCAGACTTCAGCCAATTCGAATCACTCCATGTGATAGTAACAAACGACTGAAGGCACTGGATACTGCAAAAGCTATGGGCCCTGACAATATTCTGGCAATAGTACTGAAGACCTGTGCTCCAGAACTTGCCGCACCCCTAGCCAAGCTGTTCCAGTACAGCTATAACACTGGCATCTACCCTGCAATGTGGAAAATTGCCCAGGTATGTCCTGTACACAAAAAGCAGGACAAATCCAACCCGGCCAACTACCGCCCCATCAGTCTACTCTCAATCATCAGTAAAGCGATGGAAGGTGTCATCAACAGTGCCATCAAGTGGCACTTGCTTAGCAACAACCTGCTCAGTGACGCTCAGTTTTGGTTCCGCCAGGGCCACTCAGCTCCTGACCTCATTACAGCCTTGGTACAAACATGGACAAAAGAGCTGAACTCAAGAGGTGAGGTGAGAGTGACTGCCTTTGACATCAAGGCAGCATTTGACCGAGTATGGCATCAAAGAGCCCTAGCAAAATGAGGTCAGTGGGAATCAGGGGGAAAACCCTCCGCTGGCTGGAGTCATAACTAACACAAAGGAAGATGGTTGTGGTTGGTGGAGGTCAATCATCTGAGCTCCAGGACAACATTGCAGGAGTTCCTCAGGGTAGTGTCCTAGGCCCAACCATCTTCAGCTGCTTCATCAATGACCTTCCTTCAATCATAAGGTCAGAAGTGGGGATGTTCGCTTATGATTGCACTATGTTCAGCAGCATTCGCGACTCCTCAAATACTGAAGCAGTCCATGTAGAAATGCAACAAGACTTGGACAATATCCAGGCTTGGGCTGATAAGTGACAAGTAACATTCGCGCCACACAAATGCCAGGCAATGACCATCTCCAACAAGAGAGAATCTAACCATCTCCCCTTGACGTTCAACGGCATTACTATCGCTGAATCCCCCACTATCAACATCCTAGGGGCTACCATTGACCAGAAACTGAACATATGAATACCATGGCTACAAGAGCAGGTCAGAGGCTGGGAATCCTAAGATGAGTAACTCACCTCCTGACTCCCCAAAGCCTGGCCACCATCTACAAGGCACAGGTCAGGAGTGTAATGGAATACTCTCCACTTGCCTGGATGGGTGCAGCTCCAACAACACTCAAGAAGCTCAACACCATCCAGGACAAAGCAGCCCATTTGATTGGCACCCCATCTACAAACATTCACTCCCTCTACCACCGACGCACAGTGGCAGCAGTGTGTACCATCTACAAGATGCACTGCAGAAATGCACCAAGGCTCCTTAGACAGCACCTTCCAAACTCGTGACCTCTACCAACTAGAAGGACGAGGGCAGCAAATACATGGGAACATCACCACCTACAAGTACCCCTCCAAGTCACACACCATCCTGACTTGGAACTATATCGGCGTTCCTTCACTGTCGCTGGGTCAAAATCCTGGAACTCCCTTCCTAACAACACTGTGGGTGTACCTACCCCACGTGGACTGCAGCGGTTCAAGAAGGCAGCTCACCACCACCTTCTCAAGGGCAATTAGGGATGGGCAATAAATGTTGGCCTGGCCAGTGACGCCCACATCCCATGAAAGAATTAAAAAACCCCCCAAAAAACATCAAAGGTGCCATCTATGACTCAGCAATGACCACCTATGACAAACGTGTGAAGCAGAACGCAGATTGGTTTAAATCTCACTTTGAAAAGCTGGAACCTGTCATAGCTGCTAAGCGCATTGCACTGTTGAACTGCAAGAAAACCCCCAGTGAGTTAACATCCGCAGCACTTAAAGCAGCCAGAAGCGCTGCACAAAGAACTGCCAGGTGCTGCACAAATGACTACTGGCAACTCCTATGCAGACATATTCAGCTGGCCTCTGACACTGGAAACATCAGAGGAATGTATGATGGCATTAAGAGAGCTTTAGGGCCAACCATCAGGAAGATCGCCCCCCTCAAGTCTAAATCAGGGAACACAATCACTGACCAACGCAAGCAAATGGACTGCTGGGTGGAGCACTGCCTAGAACTGTACTCCAGGGAAAATGTTGTCACTGAGACAGCCGTCAATGCAGCCCAGTCTCTGCCAGTCATGGATGAGCTGGACGAACAGCCAACAAAATCGGAACTCAGTGATGCCATTGATTCTCTAGCCAGTGGAAAAGCCCCTGGGAAGGACGGCATTACCCCTGAAATAATCAAGAGTGCCAAGCCTGCTATACTTTTAGCACTCTACGAACTGCTTTGCTGTGCTGGGACGAGGGAGCAGTACCTCAGGACATGCGCGATGCCAATATCATCACCCTCTATAAGAACAAGGGTGACCGCGGTGACTGAAACAACTACCATGGAATCTCCCTGCTCAGCATAGTGGGGAAGGTCTTCGCTCGTGTCATTTTAAACAGGCTCCAGAAGCTGGCTGAGCGTGTCTACCCTGAGGCACAGTGTGGCTTTTGAGCAGAGAGATCCACCATTGACATGCCGTTTTCCTTTCTACAGGAGAAATGCCGTGAACAACAGATGCCCCTCTACTTTGCTTTCATTGATCTCACCAAAGCCTTTGACCTCATCAGCAGACATGGTCTCTTCAGACTACTAGAAAAGATCGGATGTCCATCAAAGGTACTAAGTATCATCACCTCATTCCATGACAGTATGAAAGGCACAATTCAACATAGCGGTGCCTCATCAGACCCCTTTCTCATCCTGAGTGGCGTGAAACAGGGCTATGTTCTCACACCTACACTGTTTGGGATCTTCTTCTTCCTGCTGCTCTCACATGCGTTCACGTCTTCAGAAGAAGGAATTTTCCTCCACACAAGATCAGATGGCAGGTTGTTCAACCTTGCCCGTCTAAGAGCGAAGACCAAAGTACGGAAAGTCCTCATCAGGGAACTCTTCTTTGCTGACGATGCTGCATTAACATCTCACACTGAAGAGTGTCTGCAGAGACTCATTGACAGGTTTGCGGCTGCCTGCAACGAATTTGGCCTAACCATCAGCCTCAAGAAAATGGACATCATGGGACAGGACGTCAGAAATGCTCCATCCATCAATCTCGGCGACCACGCTCTGGAAGTGATTCAAGAGTTCACCTACCTATTCTCAACTATCACCAGTAACCTGTCTCTCGATGCAGGAATCAACAAGCGCGTGGGAAAGGTTTCCACTGCTATGTCCAGACTGGCCAAGAGAGTGTGGGAAAATGGCGCACTGACACGGAAGACAAAAGTCCGAGTGTACCAAGCCTGTGTCCTCAGTACCTTGCTCTATGGCAGTGAGGGCTGGACAAGGTATGTCAGCCAAGAGCGACATCTCAATTCATTCCATCTTCACTGCCTCCAGAGAATCCTTGGCATCATGTGGCAGGACCATATCTCCAACACAGAAGTCCTCGAGGCGGCCAACAACCCCAGCATATACACCCTACTGAGCTAGCGGTGCTTGAGATGGCTTGGCCATGTGAACCGCATGGAAGATGGCAGGATCCCCAAGGGCACATTGTCCAGCAAGCTCGTCACTGGTATCAGACCCACCAGCCGTCCATGTCTCCGCTTTAAAGATGTCTGCAAACGCGACATGAAGTCCTGTGACATTGATCACAAGTCGTGGGAGTCAGTTGCCAGTGATCGCCAGAGCTGGCGGACAGCCAAAAAGGCGGGGCTAAAGTGTGGCGAGTCAAAGAGACTTCGAAGTTGGCAGGAGAAAAGACAGAAGCGCAAGGGGAGAGCCAACTGTGTAACAGCCCTGACAACCAACTTTATCTGTAGCACCTGTGGAAGAGACTGTCACTCTAGAATTGGCCTTTATAGCCACTTCAGGCGCTGCTTCACAATCCGCTGATCATCTCCAGGCACTTATGCATTGTCTCTCGAGACAAGGAGGCCAAAGAAGACTGGCATGGATTGAGAATTGATTGACAGACAGGAAACAGACAGTTGGAATAAACGGGTCATTTTCCAGGTGCAGGCAGTGACTAGTGGGGTATTGCAGGGATCAGTGCTTGGGCCCCAGCCATTCACAATATATATTAATGACTTGGGTGAGGGAACTAAATGCAACATTTCTAAGTTTGCAGATGACACAAAGCTGGGGGGAATGTGAGCTGTGAGGAGGATGCAAAGAGGTCCAATGTGATTTGGACAGGTTGGGTGAATGGGCAAATGCATGGCAGATGCAGTATAATGTGGATAAATGTGAGGTTATCCACTTTGGTTGTAAAAACAGAAAGGCAGATTGTTATCTGAATGGTGATAGATTGGGAAAGGGGGAGGCGCAACGAGACCTGGGTGTCCTTGTACACCAGTCGCTGAAAACAAGCACTCAGGTGCAGCAAGCAGTTAGGAAAGCAAATGGTATGTTGGCCTTCACTGCAAGAGGATTTGAGTACAGGAGCAAGGATGTCTTACTGCAGTTTATACAGGGCCTTGGTGAGACCATATCTGGAGTATTGTGTGCAGTTTTGGTCTCCTTATCTGAGGGAGGATGTTCTTGCCATGGAGGGGGTGCAAAGAAGATTTATTAGGCTGATTCCTGGGATGGCAGGATTGACGTATGAAGAGAGATTGGGTCAATTAGGCCTATATTCATTAGAATTTAGAAGAGTGAGAGGGGATCTCATAGAAACCTATAAAATTCCAACAGGACTAGACAGACTCGATGCAGGGAGGATGTTCCCGATGGCTGGGAAGTCCAGAGTCAGGGGTCACAGTCTCAGGATATGGGGTATGCCATTTAGAACCGAGATGAGGAGAAATTCTTCACTCAAAGGGTGGTGAACCTGTGGAATTCTCTACCGCAGAAGGGAGTAGAGGCCAAATCATTAAATATATTCAAGAAGGAGATAGATATATTTCTAAACGCCAAAGGGATCAAGGGATATGGGGACAAAGTGGGAACAGGGTACTGAATTAGATCATCAACCATGGTCATTTTTGAAAGGCGGAGCAGGCGCGAAGGGCAAAATGGCCTACTCCTGCTCCTATTTTTTATGTTTCTATGTTTTTTCTTCAGCATGGTAGGGGCCATAGGTTTGTAAGGTGCTTTCAACAAGCTTGAATGCAAGACAGAAGGTGAGGAAAGACAATGGGGGAGGGGGGGGAGAGGTGGGGGAGAGAGATGGTGGTGGAGAGATGGGGAAGAGATGGGGGCGAGATGGCAGAGGGAGACAGATGTGGAAATGTGGTGTGGGGATAGACGGGGGCGCAGTTGCTGCGGTGCATCTTGTAGATGGTATACACTACTGCCACTGTGTACTGGTGGTGGAGAGAGTCAAAATTTAAGGTGTTGATGGGGTACCAACCAAATGGGCTACTTTGTCCTGGATGGTGTTGAGCTTCTGGAGATCAACCGCTACAAAGTTCAAAAGGATGCTCAACGACATTGCCACAACAGTAGAATATAAAACAGAGGACGGTGATCATCAAACTTCACACATTGAGAGAGACTGAGTTTAAAAACAGAGCAGAACTCGAGGTGTGAAATCATCGGAAAGTCATAGGTTGGCTGGTAAGTATTTTGTTCTTTTGGGATCGAGGGTATGGTTGCTAAATTTGCTGATGACACAAAGATAGGTAGGAAAGTAAGTTGTGAGGAGGACTTAGGAAGTCTACAAGGGGATATGGATAGGTTTATTGAGTGGAGAAAAATTTGGCAAATGGAGTATAATGTGGGAAAATGTGAACTTATCCACTTTGGCAGGAAGAATAGTAAAGCAGCATATTATTTAAATGGAGAGAGATTGAAGAACTCTGAGTTACAGAGAGATCCGGGTGTCCTGCTACATGAATCACAAAAGGTTGGCGTGCAGATACAGCAAGTGATTAGGAAGGCAAATAGAATGTTGGTTATTGCAAGGGGAATGGAATATAAAAGTAGGGATCTTTTGCTGCAGTTGTATACGGTATTGATGAGACCACATATGGAGTACTGTGTACAGTTTCTGTCTCCTTATTTAAGAAAGGATATAAATGAGTTTGAGGCAGTTCAGAGAAGGTTCACTTAATTGATTCATGGGATGAGAGGATTATCTTATGAAGAAAAGTTCAACAGGTTGGGTCTGTATCCATTGGGGTTTAGAAGAATGAGAGGTGATTTTATTGAAATGTATAAGATCCTGAGGGGACTTGACAGTTGGATGCTGAAAGGATGTTTCCCCTTGTGGAGAGACTGGAACTAGGGTCACTGTTGAAAAATAAGAGGTCACCCATTTAAGACAGAGATAAGGGGAATTTATTTCTCTCAGAGGGTTGTGAGTCCCTATGAACTTTCTTCCCCAGAGAGTGGTGGAGGTAGGGTAATTGAATATTTTTAAAGCAGAGTTAGATAAATTCTTGACAAACAAGGGAGTGAATGTGTATAGGGGGTAGGCAAGAAAGTGGAGTTGAGGCCACAATCAGATCAGCCATGATCTTATTAAATGGCGGAGCAGGCTCAAAGTGGATGAATGGCCTACTTCTGCTCCTAATCCGTATGTTCACAGTGCTCTGTTGAGACCCCACCTTGACTACTACATCCAGTTTTTCCAAGCAAGAGAGATAGACAGCCTGTGATGAGATGGACCACAAGGCTGATCTCCAGTGTCAGGGCTTTGAGTTATGAGGAAAGACTGGAGAAATTGGGCTTTTCAGCCTGGAGATAGGACATCTGAGAGCTGATTTTATAGAGGAATATAGAATGTTAAAATCATAGAAATACTTAAACTATGGAACTAGGGAGCATGGCTTCAAGCTAGTAAAGATAATTTTAGAGCTGATATCAGGAGATTCTTCAACACACAAAGAGTGATTGACGTGTGGAACTAATTTTCTCATCAAGCAGTAGAGGATAAAACCTTGGAATCATTTAAGAAACAAACAGATGCTGCAATGGTGGGATGTTAGCAAACCTAAATGGTTAAATAAAGATGAATTGAATGGCTTTCCTCATCCATAATTATGCTGTGGTCTGTAAACTGGCTGTTCTATTTATACACATAACTATGATAAAGGGACAATGTACTTTGACTCAGCAAGATGCTAAAAATGCCAGATGCCATTTAATAAAGGGAAATGTAATGCAGTGAGATTCAGCAGAGGGAAGGTTGATGTGGAGTGTGTGTTAAATGGGAATGTAGTTGAGGTATTGGAAAGGGAGAGATCTTGGAGGTTTTCATGGGCTTTTCGCTAATACAATTTGCATAATGTTCCCACGAAACAGGATAATATATAAATCCAGAGAGATATTTACAGAATGAGAGCACACTTGGAGTACTGCATGCTATTTCGTCTCCTTATATCCAAAAGGATATTCAGCCACTGAAAGGGTGCAGAACTCAACTACACAGTTGATTCCAGAACATAAAGGAATGAGGAAAAATTGAGCAAGTTAGAATTGGGTGTGCTGTAGTTGAGAAAAAGGAATTTTCACACATCACATTAATTGCTTCTTTTGAATATTAGAATGTTGACTTTCTCATGTAACATTTTCTAATTTTGCATTTAATTTTAGGCTGGGATTTACTGGTTAAATTTAGTGGATTATTTCTGTGCTGGATGGATTCTCCCTGCAATACCTCTGCTGGAACTCATTGGTCTAAACTGGATTTATGGTGAGTACAACAGGAAAAACACAAACAAAATAATTCAATTAAAAAAGTATTTGTGTGGCTCTTCCTGTCTTTTCAGAAAACAGAAGAGAAATGAATTGGGTGATGTGATGTAAATAGTCCTTCATATCTGAAAATGATGGATATCAATTTCTCTCAATTGTCAAAAATCTTTCTCCATTTGGTCCCAGATGTCAATATGAGACAGACAAAGCCTTCTGGACCCTTCACCAGTGCTGACCTTGTTCATGCTTGAGAGACAGCTGCATGCCATGGAGTCTAACTTGCTGCAGCAATTTCCTCTTAATTGCTGATGGGGATGTTGCTCAGACATCATCATCCTGAGTTCAACAGCTGTTTGCTATTCGGCTCAGTCAGTTACCAGCTTCTCCCAACTATCAGGCAGATGGAACATCAGGATAGGTTCTCCATCAGTGTGTTCAGAATTATCTTCATGGGTTATCAGTTTGTTGACAGGAACAATTTGCTCATCATGTTTGAAATCCTGAGTGATCCCTTCTCTGATTTAAGCTGCTCATTAGTGACACCAAGTACGAGATAAACTTTTACAGTAAACAAGCTGCACGAAGACAGAACAAACTAAGTGATTGTGTCTCTCTGCATCCTTGTTGTTCACAGGTACAAACAGATTCATCAAGGACCTTGAGATGATGATTGGGGAAAGGAATTGGCTCTTCTGGCTGTGGTGGAGAGTGTGTTGGTTTTTTATCTCCCCGTGTTTGCTGGCAGTAAGGAAATGTTACATCTTTTAATGATCTAAACTGAAAATAACAAAGCTGCAGGTAATTTCTCACTCTGTATCTGATCTTGTTTCGTGGATTCATTTTATTCAGGTAATCTTAATCTGGTCCTTAGCAACATTTTCCCCACCATCATATGGACCTGTTGAGTACCCTGTCTGGGCAATAGCACTTGGCTGGTGTATGATAATCTTCTGTATTATGTGGATCCCCATTGTCGCCATTGTGAGAGTTTCCCAGTCTGAGGGCTCCACCTTGTGCCAGGTAAGGAAACACCTTTATATCTTTTAAGGATTAGGAATGGAATTTCTGTGACGTTCTCCCAATCACTCAATATACAACAACAACGACAACAACTTGTATTTATATAGCATCTTCAATGTAACAAAATGTCCGATGGGACATCACAGGAGCTTTAGAAAGCAAAAGTTGACTCTGAGCCACATAAGGAGAAATATGGCAGATGCAAAAAATCTTGGTCAAATGGGTAGGTTTTAAGAAGCGTATTAAAAGGAGAAAGAGAGGTGGAGAGTTTTAGGGGGAAATTCCAGAGCTTAGTGCTGAGGCAGCTGAAGGCGCAGCCACCAACAGTGGGGCAATTAAAATCAGGGATATTCAAGAGGCCACAATTAGAGGAGCACAGATATTTCGGAGGGTTGTGGGGCTGGAGGAGATTACAGAGATAGAAAGGGGAGAGGCAATGTATGAATTTGAAAACAAGGTTGAGAATTTTAAAATTGAGGCATTGCTTAATCAGGAGTCAATTATAGAGCCATAGAAAAATTACAGCACAGAAGAAGGCCATTCAGCCCGTCGTGTCCGTGCCGGCGGAGATGATAGTTGAACAGGACTTATCATGAGTAAGGACACAACCAGCAGAGTTTTGGATGACGTCAAATTTACAAAAGATTGAATGTGGAGACCAGCCTGGAGTGAGTTAGAATAGTCAAGTCTAGAGGTAGCAAAGGCATGAATGAAGGTTTCAGCAGTCAATGAGCTGAGGCAGGAGCAGAGTTGGGGATGTGATGGAGGTGGAAATAGGAGGTTTTACTGATGTTGTGGATATGTGGCTGGAAGCTCAGCAGAGGTCAAATATGACACCAAGGTTGTGAATAGTCTGGTTCTGCCTCAGACAGTTGCCAGGGAGAGGGACACAATAGCTAGGGAATGGAGGTTGTGGCAGGGATTGAACAGATTATCTTTGGTCTTCACAATATTTTATTGGAGGAAATTTCTGCCTATCCAGTAAAGGATGTTGGCAAGCAGCCTGATAATTTAGAGACAGTGGAGGCGTGGAGGGAGGTGATGGTGAGGTAGAGTTGGGTGTTGTAGTATAAGGCTATCAAAGGGTTAATCTTGAGAGAATGTAAAGATTACCACCAACCAGGATGAGGTAACAGATTATGTAGGAGAGACTCGAGAACAGTTACAGTGTGGCTTTTGAAGGAGACACACGGGCTAGTGTGGACTGTATTTCATTAACAATAAAGATTAACGTTTAAATACTATAGTCTAACAACCTCTCTGCCTAGACTCTATATGGTGGCAGCATAAAGAACCAAATATATAATACGGCGACAGCACTGGGATCAAAGTCCAATACCCAGAAGAGAAAATATGAAGCAAAAATTATCCGTCGGCCAACAAAGAAGAAACTTTAAAACGAGTAGCTGAACGGAAGTGTGGCTGAAAAGCAAGTGATCGGGTGAGTCATTGTGCTGACAATCAAGAAATCCTGGTTAAAAAAAAAAGCCTTTGAAGAGCTTAAAAACATAATTTTCTAAAGGTTCCCTGTGAGTGAAAGAAATAAACAGAGGAAAACCCTGAAAAGCGGTGAACTGAGAGAAAAAAAGTCTGATAGTTAAAAAAAAGTGTGGAAACTGCCGAACACAGCAGAGTCTCCATTAATGCAGCCAGGCTGAAAGAGAGAAAAAAATTAAGCCAGTCAAGCGTGAAGAAGATACATAAACTCTATCTCAAAAAAGCAAAGGGGAAAACCCTTGAACTGCCTATTGAACAGCTGTGTCAATAAATAAAGTGAAGTGCTGAAAGAAAAAAACAAACATGGAACACTATCAAGCACCTGTTACACTCCGTCAAAGCAAGCTAGCCTGAGAAAAAGTACTTCTTAAAGGGGGAACACACTAAAAAGTCTATAAACATTTTAAAAATATATCAAATTTTGGGAGTGTCAGAGAGTTTCAAAAGTCATGAGGGATCCAATCAGGCTTAAAACTGGGAACTATGGAGGAAAAGGTTCCTCAGATATAGAAATGCACCAAAATTGTACAGCAGATCTCAAACAGAGCAAGTGAATACATTATTATATTTAATTGATCTTGTGGCTGATGATATAATGGCAAGACAACGTTTTGATGAAAAATCAGCCACATTTGATGAAGTCTTAAAAGCTTGTGATTCTTACTTCAATGGGCGCAGCAATAACAGACCAATCTTATGAGGTGAGAAAAGACCTTGGTACAGGAAACCTACTGTTACTGCTCAGTTCCTTCACGAGAGGGCTGATCAACAGGCACCAGGCAAACAGCTACACTGGGGCAATAGGGGGTGGGGGGGGGGGGGGGGGTAGTCGTTGGGGGGGAGGGTTGATGGTGGCAGGGGGAGGAGAAAAAGCTGCCTTTAAACCCTCTGCCAGCACAGTGGTGCAAAAACTTCCACAGGCATGAACAATGTTCTGCTAATAGAGCAGAATGCTTTTATTGCAGAAAAATAGGGCATTTCAGTAAGATGTGCAGAAAAAAATCTCTGCTACCTCGAGCTCTGAAGGAAAAGTACTTAAGAATTGAGAGGTAAATGAAGTGAAGCAACCTCCTGCAGCAACCCAATTGAAATATTTTCTGGGCAAGATCAACAAGCCGAAACAAACATTTTGGTCAGCAGATGTATATGTCAATTATCAGTAGTTTCAATCATGGCACTGGAGCAAGTGTGACGGTCCTGTCAGATAAAGAGCTGTGACTATCCACACACATTCTTCAACCAACAGAAACTAAGTTACCTAATCCAGGAGATGTTGTACTTGAAGTAAAGGGGAAGTTACAAGCGACGCTTCAATATAAGTGAAAACAGATATTTGAAACACTATGTCCTAAGTAATCGGGAGTTCTCACTCTTAAGTATAAAGCTTGTATTGACCTTCATATTTCAAAGAAAGTTGAAGATAAACAAGAAGATTCCAGAAGCCAGGACAGAGGGGGTGTCTCCCAACCTGACCTGAGCACTGCAGAGAGTTTGAATTCCGCCAGAGAGCCCACACAATGCAGAGAGAACCTGCATAACACAGCACAGCCCGCCATGCCACTCAAAGACTACCAGAGTGAGAAAGAGAAATGCAGCAAGTTCCTACAGGAGTGCTACACAGACAGAGAACTTGGGAAGAAGCAAATCCAACAAAATTGTCAGGTACACAGATAAGATCAGAAAGAACCTAAAATTTGGATCCAATTCCCAACTAGACCATTGGTAATGGATTTATTCTTCTTTGAGGGAAGATCCTATTTAATTATAGTTGATTACTTCCCAAGATGGATCCAAGTTAAGCAGATGTACCCAACCACAACTGAAGCAGTCATCAGAGTTTTACAAGAAGATTTCGTGACACATGGTGTACGTTAACAGATAGTATCTGATAATGGACGAAAATTTGCAAATGATTACCTCACGCACTTTGCAGAAGAATGTGGATTTGTTATCTAACAAGCTCTCCTAAGCATCCACTATCAAATAGAAAAGCTGAGCGAGCGGTCAGAACCATTAGAACTATGTTGATGAAAAATCAAGATTTCAAATTAGCACTACTGACATTGTTGTGCGGATTAGCGCCATCAAAACTTTTAACGCAGCTTCTAATTCTACCCAAGAAATTACTTCCAGAATTGTAAAGCAAGGATTATCAAAAAGTACAAGACAAAGAAAAGTCATATCGAAACAAACAGACCCATAATTATAATAGAAGATACCGTACACGGAACCTGCCAAAGTTGTCAGAAGGGCAAAAGACATGTGTACAAGACCAAAATAGAGAAGGGGTAATTCTCCAGAAAGACAAGAATTAACAGCGATCTTATCTAGTACGAACTCAAGAAGGTTCTATACGGATAAATAGAAAGAATCTTACTCCTTTACATCAAAGACATCAATTGATCATAGATTTAGACGACTCAGATGATGAACCAAAAATTGAAAAAGCACCGAATGCTATAAACCTCAACGAAGGCCGTCCAAGTAAAGACACAAGGGATCACAGAAAGACTACCAATTTTCCACATCTGACAAGAACAAGAAGTTGTGAAGCCCCCTGATAGGTTGAATCGATGAAGTCACAGACTTTTTGGGGGGGGGGGGAGATGGGGGAGCATGTGAATAAAAAAGTGAATGTATATAAATATATATTGGGATAAAGACTTGGGGGGAGATGTGGTATAAGGGGATCAAAGGGTTAATCTTGAGAGAATGTAAAAATTATCGCTCACCAGGATGAGGTAAGAGATTATGTGGGAGAGACTCGAGAACAGGTACAGCGTGGCTTTTGAAAGAGACACACAGGCTAGTGTGGAGTGTCCAAAGGCCCTTGAAGGTGGCAGGACAGGTAGATAGAATGGTTAAGAAGGTATATAGAATGCTTTCCTTTATTGGCCGAGGTATAGAATACAAAAGCAGGGATGTAATGCTGGAACTGTAGAAAACACTGGTTAGGCCACAGCTGGAGTATTACGTACAGTTCTGGTCAGCACTTTACAGGAAGGACAGAATTGCTCTGGAGAGAGTACAGAGGAGATTTACAGGAATGTTGCCAGGGTTTGAAAGTTGCAGCTATGAGGAAAGATTGGATAGGCTCGGGTTGTTTTCCTTAGAACAGAGGAGGCTAAGGGGTGACTTAATTGAGGTGTACAAAATTATGAGGGGCCTAGATCGACAGGAAGGACCTGTTTTCCCTAACGGAGAGGTCAATTACCAGGGGGCAAAGATTTAAGGTGATTGGTGGAAGGATTTGAGGGAACTTGAAGAAAACCCTTTTCACCCAGAGGGTGGTTGGTGTTTGGAATTCACTGCCCTGATCGGTGGTGGAGGCAGAAACCTTCAACACTTTTAAAAGGTACCTGGACATGCACCTGAAGTGCTGTAACCTGCAAAGCTATGGACCAGGTGCTGGAAAGTCGGATTAGATTGGGCGCCTAGTTTTGTCAGCCAGGGCAGACACGATGGGCTGAATTGACTCCTTCTGTGCCATAACTATTCTATGATTCATATGAGTGTATATAGTTATGATGCAATAAAGATTAATGTTTAAACACTACAGTCTAACAACCACTCTGGTTAGTCTCTATATAGTGGCAGCATAAAGAACCAAATATATACCTGGTGTCATCAGCACACATGATAGACAAAGTGCCAACTCTAGACTTAACAATTACATTGCTCTCCTGGCAAGTCTTTATCTTTCACCCTCTGTAAATTTGAGCTCATCCAAAACTCCACTGCAAGAATTGGAACTGGCAATAAGTTGTGTTCATTTATCACCCTGGGCTCACTGACCTACATTGGCTCCTGGTCTGGCAATGCCTTGACTTTTAAATCTTCATCCTTGTTTCAAATTCTTCAATGGTTCTGCCCCTCCCTATCTCAGTAACCGCCTCCAGGCCGACAAGCCTCTGAGATTTCTGTGGTTATCCAATTCTGGCAAATTTTAATCTCTTCACCTCTCTAAGATGCCTCCTTTAAGATGCTCCTAAAACCCTACCTCTTTGATAATGACTTTGGTTATCTGTCCTGATATTTCCTCCTGTGTTCCAGTGTCAAAAATATGAATTGATAGCACTCTTGTTAAGCACCTTGAATCGTTTTCCAATTCTTTCATGGGATGTGGACGTCACTATCTAGGCCAGCATTTATTACCAACCCTAATTTCTTTTGCGAAGGTGGTGGTAAGCTGCCTCCTTGAACCGTTGCAGTCCATGGGTGGTAGTTACACCTACAGTGCTGTTAGGAAGGGAGTTCCAGGAATTTGACCCAGCGACACTGAAGGAATGGCGATATATTTCCAAGTCAGGATGGTGTGCGGCTTGGAGGTGTTCCCATGCGTCTGCTGTCCTTGTCCTTCTAGGTATAGAGGACGCTGGTTTGGAAGGTGCTATCGAAGGAGCCTTGTGAGGTCCTGCAGTGCATCTTGTAGATGGTACACACTGCTGCCACTGTGCATCAGTGATGGAGGGAATAAATGTTGAAGCTGGTAGATGGCATGCCAATCAAGCGACTGCTTTGTCCTGGATGGTGTTGAGCTTCTTGAGTGCTGTTGGAGCTGCACCCATCCAGGCAAGTGGAGAGTATTCCTTCACACTCCTGACTTGTGCCTTGTCGATGGTGGACAGGCTTTGGGGAGACAGGAGCTGAGTTACTTGCCATAGAATTCACAGCCTCTGACCTGCTCTTGTAGCTAGAGTATTTATGTGGCTGGTCAAGTTCAGTTTCTGGTCAATGGTAACCCCCAGGATGTTGCTTACTACATTAAAGGCATTTTGTAAATGGAATTTGCTGTTTGCAACAGGACTTTGCTGGTAAGAGACACATGATTATGGCTCAGAGCAGTCAGAATTTAAAACGTTCTGTACATATGGGAATTGCTGGAATGTTTGGTATTTTATTGCCCATCCCTGTTTGCTGTACGGTTCGTGGGTTGAGCTTCTTCGTGAAGCAATGTAGCCCATGTTGAGAATGTGCTCCCAGAGTGTCAACCAGTGTACAATATGTCGCTAGAATGAGCAATCTGGGAATACATCAGTGTTAATTATAATCAGTTACTGTTTAAACACTACAGTCTAACAACCGTTCTTTAGCATTTAGATGTAGTAGCCATTTCATCAAGTGAGAATAAATTAATGGCTCAATAACACTATTTAAATTGATGTCAGTGGCTGCAGTAAATTAACAGTGATTTTTGTTTTTAGGTATAATACATGTTTCTTCAGTGCATCTCACTGCTAGTATACTGCCTGATAAATTACAGTCTAGACGTGGTGATTAACATACAGGTTAAATATTTTAAGGTACAATATAAGAGCTGTAACAAACTGCAGGATAATTTGATTTGGATCTGGGTTTTTTTCTAGTTGGATGTTAATGGTGAATGAAAATCAGGCAGAAATGATTAAACATTTCACTTTTACTTTCACAGAAAATCTCTGCCGCTTGCACATCAGCTCCTGATTGGGGTCCATACTTGGAACAACACAGAGGGGAAAGATACAGCAACAGACCTGATTCTACAGAAACCCCTAACCGTGTGCAACTTCTCACTACGCCTGAGATGTGAAAATTTAAGGAAAGAATTCTTGTTCAACTTGTGAGCAATGGCCCTGAAAATTCATTGCCATTCCGGTGTACTCCCACTCTACCTTCAGTGGGAGTTCTCCAGAATAGCCAGCAATTCAACAGATCCGCTGGGTCCCAGATTTTCTTTTTGATGTTTCCCCTATGGCCTGTTGGGTATGTAGCCTCCACCTGTCCCAAACATGGTCAGCAACAGATGAAGCAGCGAGGACTCTGAATATCACAGTTCCTGCATCTTGAGCCTTCAGTGGGATCCAGACTATAGTTGACAGTAGTATGTCCATTGGTCACCAGCTTCAGTAGGGCTTACCTGGGGGTTCAGGCCAGGTTTGAGTCCTGGACTCCATAGAAGATTAGAATTTCAAGGGAGCTGGAGCTGTGAGGCTGCGGTGCTAACCACTGCGCCGCTGTGCCGCCCAAGAAAAGCACAGCCATGCCTTCAGCTGCCAAGTCCCGAAGCTCTGGAATTCCATCCATAAACCTCTCCACTTCTCTACCTCTTGCTTCCTGTAAGATGCTTCTTATAACCTACCTCTTTGATCAAGCTTTGGTATTCTGCCCTAATATATCCTGATGTGTCTCAGTGTCAAATGTTTGCCTTAAAACACCTCCATGAAGCTGCTTGGAGCATTTTATGATGTAAATACAAGTTATTGTTAAGCTGAGGGCATCATCTGGTTGTTTCTAAAGAAAATCTAGCATTCTGCATCCAAGCTTGGCCACCTCTACAGGGTTTTCCAGCCTGATTCCTATTCCAGGTGCCCTAGATGTGCGCCTCATGTCGTGGGTGCCTGTCCTTGGCATTGGTGGGGCCAACGACAGAGTTCCCAGTGGGGCAGGTGCTAGCACTTATGATGCTAACCATTTGGAAGTCGAGGAATTTGAGTGTTGTAAATAACCAGTTGTGTTTCAAAGACTCGTTGATTAAGTAGGGATCGGGTAGATTTCAACATAGACTGCCAGCTACTATTTCACCCAATGTTGTTTAAGGGTTTCAGATTGTGTAACTTTAACTCATGTTCATGGCTCAAATAATTTTTGACTGATCTTAGAGGGTCTTTCTGGCTTTCCTAACAGTTTTACTTTGCGGGCTAGCTATAGCAGGTACCCCACTCAGGAGTGGTTAAAATATCATCAGAATCCCATGTACAGGAGTAGAAGCATCATATGCATCTGTAACCAACAGCGTGAAAATGGAGAATTGTCAAGAAAGGAGCAGGAAATAGACCTGCTTCATTTAACTGCTCCCCTGATCTTCTCCCAATGATTGGGGAAAGTTAAAATTCATCCTAGAGGAAAAGCATTTTCAGATTTGGCAGATGCCTTAAAAGGTTTCAGGAGATTGAATTTATGATACTTTAGAATTATAAGTAGACTAGAGGAATTCTGTACAGACCTTGAATCAACTACAAGAGCTGAGATCTTGCATTTGGAATTTATCAGCTATTCTGAGGCATTTGGATGTTGGTCTTCCAGTAAACTTATCACAGCCTTAAATCACTGTTGGATTATTTGTTTTCTCGTTGTTTAATTAACAATATTACTTCACAATTTATACTTTAAGAAAAGTCGACTCTAAACCTTTCTTTGCTTCCAAAGACTGAATCTTACAGCAGCTTAAGATAGTCTGGTAAATGAGAAGCATTGATAAATAGGGTTTTCTGTCAGTTATCTGGGATTGTTACTGAAAACTTTTTCAGAGATCCAGCAGCAACAACAATAACTTGTATTTACATCATAAAATGCTCCAAGCAGCTTCATGGAGGTGTTTTAAGGCAAACATTTGACACTGAGACACAACAGGATATATTAGGGCAGAATACCAAAGCTTGATCAAAGAGGTAGGTTATAAGAAGCATCTTACAGGAAGCAAGAGGTAGAGAAGTGGAGAGGTTTACGGTTGGAATTCCAGAGCTTCGGGTCTTGGCAGCTGAAGGCATGGCTGTGGTGTTCTTGGGCGGCACAGTGGCGCAGAGGTTAGCACCGCAGCCTCACAGCTCCAGCGAACCGGGTTTGATTCTGGGTACTGCCTGTGTGGAGTTTGCAAGTTCTCCCTGTGACCGCGTGGGTTTTCGCCGGGTGCTCCAGTTTTCTCCCACAGCCAAAGACTTGCAGGTTGATAGGTAAATTGGCCATTATAAATTGCCCCTAGTGTAGGTAAGTGGTAGGGGAATTGAGGGAAGGTGGGTATGTGGTCGGAATATGGGATAAATGTAGGATTAGTATAAATGGGTGGTTGATGGTCGGCACAGACTCGGTGGGCCGAAGGGCCTGTTTCAGTGCTTAATCTTTAAATATAAATAAATAAAATAAAATCAAGTAAGATGCAGCCAAGATTAGTGAGAGATATGAGACTGTATGCTGTTTGAAACAATGGAATTTTCTTTATTCTTCTACATTCATTTTTCCAACTCTCTCTACTGGCATCTATGTGTACAGGAGCCTCAAGTGAACAAATTGCACAATGCAATTTTTAAATAAAATACATCTCTCCCCTTCTCAGTAAATGAGAGACATAGCATCTTTCAATGGTTTGTTTCCAAAAGATGTATACTATAAACTAAATCATATATAGTTCAATTCATTACATAGTCAGTTAAGTATGGTGGTTTTCTCTCACGAGTAGAATATTGTCTGACGTCAGGTGTAGTCTCATTTGACTTATGTTCATCTGAGATGTCGATGTTGGAATCAGATTCAATGCTTACAAGTGATGTTTTCAGTGCTTTGAAGAATAAAATGTTTCTTGCGATGATTTGTGAACCATGCTCAGCAGTGATCATTGATCTTTTTGTGTTGGTCAGAACAAATGGTTGGATGTCATCAGGTGTTGTTTGAGTTCCAACATGACCATCATGTTTCACAAGTACTTTTTCTCCTGGCTTTAGCCATGTAGCTCTAAATTGCATGTTTCGCTCAGCATTTACTTTCATTTGATCCTTCAATTCACAATCGCGTTTGCATACATGTTGATCATTAGCTCCGCAGGGTAGCTCAGGAAGACATGTGTGCATAGGATGTGTAAAGATGAGTGGAGTGTAGCTGGAGGTTTTCCAGTAGTTGAGTGAGAAGTCACTCTGTAATTACGAATAAAGTGATATAGCTCTTGCTTCCAAGACTTGCTCTCATCTGTAGCTGTGCGTATCACTTTTTCAACATTCGCTTAAATTTCTCAATTTCTCCATGAGTTCTTGGCCACTGGGGTGTGATCCTTTGTTGAGTGAACCCTAGGCAGTTTGTGAATTTACTGAACTCATCACTGTTAAATGGGGTCCATTGTCACTTCTTACCATTTGAGGGATTCTAAACAAGGCAAAGATCTGGTCAAACTTTGGGATGACTGATTTTGTTGGAGTTGACATAACTATTTCTACAATTGAGAATCTGCTGTAGTCATCAGTGACAACTAGTAAGTGTTCACTTGTGGGCAAATCTGTGAAATCAATGCTAACTTCAATCCATGATCCTGGAGGTAGTTCAGATATCTTGAGAGGATCGTGAAGATTTGATATTGTGGTTGCTTGACATGGCAAACACTGATTGATTTTGTGCTCTACCATGTGATCAATTCCTAGGAACCATACATTTTCCCTGAGGAGTTGTTTGGTTTTGACTATTCCCTGCTGTCCTTCATGGGCTATATGAACAACACAGTCCCTCAGTAAGTGTGGAATGACAATACAATTATTGCATAATACGCGATCAGATGGTTGTATCAGTGAGCTCATTTCAAACATCGTGAAGAGCTTGTAGTTTGAACGATTTTGCTTGTAAACACTCTCTTGATCATGTATTTCCAGTTTTGAGATTCCATAGCTCTCACACATAAAAGCAATTCCTCATCTAGTTTTGTTGCTGCTTTGATGTCAGCTAGTTTTAGCAATTTTGGGACCACATTTAGGCTTACGTAGTTAAGATGTTGTTCGGCAACTGTTTCCTCACGACTGGTCAGACTGACTATCGGCAGCGGATGTTGCAAAAGGAAGTCTGCTGAGTTGAGCTTGCCTGGCTGATATTCAACCTGTAACTAGTACTCTTGTAGATTAAGTATCCAATGTTCTATTAGAGTGGGTGGTTTGCTATGTGGATTGTTGAACAAGCTCACTAGTGGTCTATGATTGGTTATTACTTTAAACCTGCTTCTATATAAGTAGAGATGAAGTGTAAGATACTCCATGTGATTGAGAATGCTTCTCTCTCTGTTTGTGAATAACATTGCTCTACAGGCATTAATGATCTGCTTGCCATCGTAACAATTGATGGGTTACCTGTCTTGTCTTTCTGCACAAGAACTGCACCTAAGCAACTGGACTTGCACCCATGACTAGCTGGGTGGTTTTCTTAGGGTTGAAATAAACATTTGTGCAACTTGTTGATAAATGGCCTTTGCTCTGGTGTACCACCTGTTTGTGTGATTTAGTCCATTCCGACTTAGCGATCTCTTTTGTCAGATCACATAGGGAGCAGATAGCGTAGCGAGGTCAGGAATGAAATGGCTGCAGTACGTGATGAGTCCTGGCAGACTCCGGACTTCCTGCATGTTAGTAGAATCCACAGCGTTTGCAATGGTTTCAACTTTCCATGGATCTGGTAACAATTCTTCACTGCTGAATACATGACCAAAGAATTCAGTTTTGCTTTCATTAAGCAAGCACTTTTCTTTGTTCAAGGTGAGGTTACATTCTCTGAGACGTTGTAGGTATGCATGTAGTCATAGCTTGAGTTCCCTTTTAGTGCAACCGTGGATGAGAATGTCATCACTGTTGTTCAGTGTGCTTTCAAATCCTTGAAGTGCAGATTGAATCAATGCTGAAATACCTCAGCTGCT
The DNA here is from genome assembly GCF_036365525.1 of Heterodontus francisci. NCBI lineage: Eukaryota > Metazoa > Chordata > Chondrichthyes > Heterodontiformes > Heterodontidae > Heterodontus > Heterodontus francisci. The sequence goes on from NC_090385.1 coordinate 91,588,043, forward strand.
GAGCTGACTCCAAAGTTGAGCCTCTTGTATCGAAAAAGTCTGATGTGAGTGGAGAATACAGTAAGATATCTTGATTCTTCTGTAAACTTGATTTGATAGTATCCTGCATTGAGGTCAAGTTTAGCGAAGTGCTTAGCACCATTCACTTTCTCTATGATATCGTTGTATGGCTTGGTTTGGTGATCACATATCAATGCAGCTTCTAATCTGGTTCTCGCTCTTGGGTTTCTTAACTTGTATGAGTGAAACCCAAGGGGTGGGCGCATCCCCAACTTTCTCAATAATGTCAAGGTTAACTAGACGATGAAGTTCCTTCTCTGTCTGTTTCATGACATGAAATGGTATTCATCGCTGTTGATGTGCAACTGGGGGCACATTAGAATCTACATGAAGCTTGCATGCAAAAACTTTCAGTTTACTGATTCCAGTGAAGCGATCAGCATTCAGTTTGAGGATGTTTTTGTTCTGTGTAGGAATCGTGTATGTGATTGCAATCATGTGTTTTTTTGCTTTATGGAAACAGATAAACGTGCCACATTCTCCAGATATGACACAGAATAGAGCATTCGTTCTCGTGTCTTTGAATGGGACTGGCCTTTCAAAAGGTCCCAAGGATTTTCAGCGGTTTGTCACTGTTGGAAGAGAAAATTTTCATATTTCCTGGTTTGCAAAGAATGGGGCAATCCTGAAGTTTGTTGAACATTTTGTCTCCTATGACATTGACAGATTCTGCTGTATCTATGAGAGCATCGACATCAGAGAAGCCAATGGTCACAGTCACACATGACTGTTTGCTGTGTTTCAGAGAGAGGACAAAATTATGTTCAGGATCATCCAACTCTACGCTGGCTACACACTCCCACCCTTTCACCGTGGTATGCATGTGTGGCACACTTTTGTTGGTAATGGTCTTAATAGTTGATTTGGCTGCAAAATACTGTGGATGCTGAAAATCTGATATAAGAACTGAAATGCTGGAAATAAGCAGCCTTTTGGTCATAGGCCTGAAACATTATCTCTGTTTCTCTCTCCACATTTGCTGCAGACCTGCTGAGTATTTCCAGCATTTTCTGAATCATTGAGAAGGTCACTAACATGATGGATCGGGGGACACTCCATGGGTGTTGTCGATATGGACTTTCAGAAGGCATTTGAAAAGGGTCCATTTAAAAGATTATTAACAAAACTAAAAGTGGACAGAATTGGAGCTGACTGTGTCATGTTGGTTAGTAATTGGATGGAAGATCGGAGACAGAGCAGAGAATAAAAGGAATCTACTCTGATTGGCTAACTGTAACAATTGGTATTTGCTCAGGATCTGTACTGGTACCTCAGTTTTTCACCATATATAATCAAAGACTTGGATGAAGGAATAGGGAACTGTGTATCTCAGTTCGCAGATGGCACGATGTTAGGAACAACAGTAAGTTATGTAGATGGGAGTAGAAGGTTACAAAGAGATGTGGACAGATTAAGTGAGTGCGCAAAACTGTGGCAGATGGAGGTTAATATGTGGAAGTATGACATCATCCACTTTGGATCCAAAAAAGCCAAATTGGGAGATTTTCATAACAGCAAGGAACCAGGAATTGTGACAGCAAAGCGATTTCGGTGTCCATATCCACAAATCACTAAACGTAACGAAAAAGGTGAATGAATTGTTGGCCTTTAGATCTTTGGTTCAAGTGGGCTGCAATACAATGAGAAGAAATTATTCTTGAGGTGTACAGTGTCTTGGTCAGACCCCATTGGGACCAGTTCATTCAGTTTGGGCACCGATCCTCAGGAAGGAGAGATTAGCCTTAGAGGTGGTACCACACAAACATACAATATGGTGATCAGCAGTATAATCGAGATCAATGGTGATTCTTACCACCAGGTGAGAAATGTGTCTAGGGGTCTGTTACTATCTTCAACTGGTCTTATTGTAATAGGGTTCAATTTTAAACACACTTTGTTTTGAGCCATCCCTTTGTAAATCCTTGTTCACAACTTTCCAATTATTAGGTAAAGAAATGAGCACAAACAGCTTTCTGTGGATTAAAGAAGAAAGAGGAAATTTATTAAACCTTAAACTTAAACTCTAATACAGTTAACGCCTATGGATATATGACGCACCCACGCGAGCATGCACACGGGATACACACATGCAAATAGAGACAGAAAAGAGCAGAAGAAAAGATAAGTAGAACAGTTTGAGGCAATATCTTGATACTGTTTCTCAAGCTTGCTGCAGTCCTTGATTGAAGATATGGTCTTGTGTTTCCTTGGGGCCCAGTATTCTGCTTAAACCTTGCTCACATATGAGATTTTTCTCTCTCTGAGTTTACATGTCATCACAAGATTCAGTTCTGTGGGAAAGAGATGGAGGCAAGCAGATAGGAGATATGTTCTTGCTGCAGTTCCAGGAGAGATCTTCACTCTTTGAGCCCATGGCTTTGAGTTCAAATTCTGTTTTCTCCAATTTAAAACTCTCAGTTCAAACCTCTGTGACTAAAACTGGTCTGACCACTTTTGTGTATTGGGAAAGCAACTACTGGGTCCCCATTGTTTCAACATTCTCTGGTACTATGTAAATGTCCTTCCAGTCAGGGCTTGCAATTTTAAGTTTTTGTTCATGTGGCGAAATAATATGTGCCTCAGTCTTGGCAGATGGGGGGCTTGCCTGACACCATGCAACACCCAGCAGAAGAATTTGAAGCAATTATTTGAAGAGAGCTGACTTGAAAAAAGTGCCAAAACTGCAGAACATGAGAGGAGGCTGTGGAAAATCTCCAGAGCTCCAGTCATGGAGAGTCGGGGAATTGATAGTAGAAATCCGATCCAGCAGGCTTCGAGTTGGAGAACCAAGCAATGATCGAGGAACTGGTGAGCAACCCTGGCAGGCAGCACCGGGAAAGACCTTAGCAAGCGCTGCTCCGAGGTCTGTACCATTACACGTGGCAACCGGACAGAGTGAAGAAAATACAAACAATGAGGGGGAAAATACTCAATTCTGAACGAGAAGGGAGTTAAAGGAGTATAGTAGTAACACTATAAAACTAAGTTTAATACAAAGGAGGAAATAAATCCCAAGTCTAGCAGCGAGATTTCAAAGGGAGAAACGTTGGCCATAGCAGGAGACAGTGCTGGCTGAAAAGCATGGGAATCTTTCAATACTGCAGGGAAAAACTCAAAACTGAAAGTAAAACAAATTGAAGCTATTGATCTTAAATTCACAACACCCGAGAGGTTTGAACACATGGACGGACCAAATCAAATGCAAAATTGGTCACTCTGACAAAATGCTTTCTGTGAGACAGAATTACTTCCAAATTGGACTGCCAGTCTGAACACCTTGCTGTATTCTACTGGGGCAATAGCAGATCTTGTTATTACAAGACAAGACATTAGCAGAACTAAAGGATCCATAGAAAAGTTACGGCACACAAAGAGGCCGTTCAGCCCATTGGCCGGAATTTTGCGGTAGATGGATGGGAGCCGGACTCCGATGTGAAAGTCGGTGGTGAACCCGCTTCCATCTAGCCTGGGGATCCATCCCATATTTTACGGGTCCCCAGGCTTTAATTGTCCCCAGGCGGGACTTCCACCCACTTGAGGGAGGAGGTCCCGCCGCAGTGAACTGCCGGCCAATCAGGAGCAGTGGCCACTGCTGGGACTGCAGCCCTGCTGACGCCATGGATCGAGGAGGGAAGGTAAGTAGGGGCATGCCTCACCAGTGGGATTGATCCTTCCCTGGTGAGGCTAGAGTGGTAGTTTTTGGCGAGGGGTGTTTCTTGGGTCCCACGGGTGGATTGGGAGGCAGGGGTGGCCCTCAATCAGGCACCCTGTGCCCAACTGCCATGCCCCCTGGGGCGCAGAAAGGCCAGCAGCAATCGCTGGGCGGCCTTTCATGTCCCCAGCACACCTGCTCGCCTTGTGTAAAGTACCTGTGGAGGTGGGTGAGGGCACCTTAAGTGGCCGTTAAGTGGCCACTTAAGAATCCTGATTGGTCTCGGGCGGGTGGGCTGTTTCCCACCCCCCCGCCCAACACTGTAAACTTGTCTGGAGGTTAAGCGGGGTGGGTAGGCCTCCCGGAGCCTGCTGCTCAATTTTACGCCACCCCCATGCCACCATCCGACCCGCTGGGGCAGCGTAAAATTCCGGCCATTGTGTCTGCACCGGCTGAAAAAATTAGCCACGCAATCTAATCCCACCTTCCAGCATCTGGTTTGTAGCCTTACAGCTTACAACACTTCAGGTGCAGGTCCAGGTACCTCTTACATGAGTTGAGGGTTTCTGCCTCCACCACCAATCCGAGTAGTGAATTCCAGATATCAGAGTGAAAATGCTTTTCTTCTCGTCCCCTCTAATCCTTCTACCAATCACCTTTCATCTATGTATCCCGGTAATTGACCTCGCCACGAGGGGAAACAGGTCCTTCCTGTCTACTCTATCTAGGCCCCTCATAAATTTGGACAACTCAGCCTCCTCGGTTCGAAGGAAAGCAACCGTAATCTATCCAATCTCTCCTCCAATTTCAAGCCCTGGCAACATTCTTGTAAATTAATGAGACACCTGCCAAATTCAATGACCTTTTAAAAGCTTTTGATTCTTATTTTAATTTGCGGAGCAATAATATTTTAGAAAGGGCAAGATTCAACAGAAGGATCCAGAAACCAGGTGAGACAGTCAATGCTTTTATCAATGACCTTTACAGACTAGCTGAAGGATGTGAATATGGAGACAATAAAGTAGAATTAATAAGAGACCACATCGTAGAAGGTATTGTTGATGAATCCCTATCAGATTTATTGCAGTATAAAGAAGACCTCATCCTGGACAAAACTATTCAGCTGGTGAAACAAGCAGAGGTCTGGAAGAACAACAGAGCAATCCTGAGAGGTTCAGGAAACCTCCAGCAACTGTACAGTTCCTTAACCAGAGGGCTGTAAAAGAAGCACCAGAAAAGAAGGTACACTGGAGCGGCTGGTGGGGAGGCGAGGTGTGGTGCGGTGGGAGGGGGGGGGGGGCAAATGAAAAATGCCATTAAACTCTGCCAGTGGTGTGGTGCCAAAAATATTCACAGGCATGAACAGTGTCCTGAAAACAAAGCAGAATGCTTCCACTGTAAGAAAAGAAAATTCATTCAAACATTGAGTGGTTCACAAAGTTAAACAACCTCCATTAGGAGCATAACCCTGAGCTTCCGGATGCTTGCCATTTCAACACTCCCCCCTGCTCTCATGCTCACATCTCTATCCTGGGATTGCTGAAGTGTTCCAGTGAACATCAACGCAAGCTCGAGGAACAGCATCTCATTTACCGATTAAGCACGCTACAGCCTGCCGGACTGAACATTGAGTTCAATCATTTCAGAGCATGACGGGCCCCCCATTTCACCTTTATTTTTAGTTCTTTTTCTCGTTACTTTTTTTTTGGTGTTTATTTTATTTTATTTTATCTTAGTTTGTTCAGTTTGCCTACCCACTGTTTTTTTTCATGCTTGTGCTTGTGGCCATTTAGTTTACAGTCCATTAACACCCTATCTGTATGAATGCTTTGTCTTTCAACACACCATTAACATATTGTTTGCCTTTGCTCCATGACCTTCTGGTCGGTTATTCTCTGTGACCTTGTCATATCTGCACCTTCTCCTTTGTTGTCTCTTGCCCCACCCCCGCTTTACTTGCTTAAAACCTTTCATATTTCTAATATCTGCTAGCTCTGAAGAAGGGTCACTGACCTGAAACGTTAACTCTGCTTCTCTCTCCAAGGATGCTTCCAGACCTGCTGAGTATTTCCAACATTTCTTGTTTTTGTTTCCATCAGGAGAGCAATGAAAATATTTTCTTGGTGAGATCAATGATCCTAATGAGGCATTTTGGTCTGTAGATATATATGTTAACAAACATGTCACTAATTTTAAACTGGACACTTGAGTAAGTGTAATGGTCTTATCAGACAAAGAGCTGTGGTTATCAACACATTACCTGCAACCAACAGAAACTAGGTTACATGGCCCAGGATGGGTTGAATGCAAGGTAAACGGGAACTTACAGGCAACACTCCACTACAGGGAAAGCAAATATTAGTAACATTGTATGTTCTAAGGAATCAGGAATTCTCTCCCTTTAGTAGAAGAGCTTACCTTCAGGAGCGGAGAGCAGTCAGACCTGTGTGGAAATGCTGAGAACCAGGAGCAGATAAACCCAGTGCGAGGCTCAGGGCCTTCACTTACCTTCAGGAGTGGAGAGCAGTCGGACCTATGTGGAAACAACCAGAACCGGGAGCGGATAAAACCAGCGCGGGGCTTGAGGCCTTCACTTACCTTCAGGAGCGGAGAGCAGTCGGACCTGAGTGGAAGCAACCAGAACCGGGAACGGATAAATCCAGCGCGAGGCTCGGGGCCTTCGCTTACCTTCAGGAGCGGAGAGCAGTCGGACCTCTTACAGCGCGCCGGAGTTTTGAAAAAAAAAGCCAACAGTGATGTCACAGGAAAGCTGCAAGTTGATTGGTTGGTGAGTCATTGCTGTGAGGGAATAGCTGTAAATAGCTGGGTAAGTATCTAAGGTAAGAAAGTTTTACAGTTTATTTTCATATATAGTAAGTAGTGTTTTTTTAGGGAGGATCAGGGAAGAAGGGCCTTCGAGTAATTGATATTATTTGATATTAAGATCTTCCAAAAGGTCTAATTTAAAGGGCTAAGTTATGACAGGTGAGCTCAAAGCTGTGGTGTGCTCCTCGTGCTCTACTTGGGAAGCCGCGAACATTTCCAGTGCCCGGGACTGGCATGTATGCAGGAAGTGTCTCCAGTTGCAGCTCCTGGAAACCCGGGTTTCAGAACTGGAGCGACAGCAGGGGACACTGTGGAGCATCCGTGAGGCGGAGAGTATCGTGGATAGCACGTATAGAGAGGTGGTCACACCGCAGGCTCAGACTCCACAGGCAGTAAGGGAATGGGTGACCACTAGGCAGAGCAAGAGGACTAGGCAGGCAGTTCAGGAATCTCCTGTGGCTATTCCCCTGCAAAACAGATATACTGCTTTGAATACTTTTGGGGGAATGGCCTCTCAGGGGAAAGCAGCAACAGCCCAATTCGTTGCACCACGGTTGTCTCTGCTGCACAGGGGAGGAGTAAAAAGTGTGGGAATGCAATAGTTATAGAGGATTCAATTGTAAAGGGAATAGATAGGCATTTCTGTGGCCGCAAAAAAGACTCCAGGATGGTATGTTGCCTCCCTGGTGCGAGTGTAAAGGATGTTTCAGAGTGATTACAGGACATTCTGAAGGGGGAGGATGAACAGCCAGTGGTTGTGGTATACATTGGTACAAACGACATAGGTAAAAAAAAGGATGAGGTCCTAAAAGCAGAATATAGGGAGCTAGGAAGTAAGTTGAAAAGTAGGACCTCAAAGGTAGTGATCTCAGGATTACTACCAGTGCCACGTGCTAGTCAGAGTAGAAATAGCAGGATATATCGGATGAATACGTGGCTGAAGAGATGATGTGAGTGGAAGGGTTTTAGATTCCTGGGACATAGGGACGGGTTCTGGGGTAGGTGGGACCAGTACAAACTGGACGGGTTACACCTGGGGCAGGACCGGGACTGATGTCCTAGGGGGAGTATTTGCCAGAGTGGTTGGGGAGGGTTTAAACTAAAATGGCAGGGGGATGGGAACCTCTGCAAGGAGTCAGAGGAGGGGGGAACAAAGACAAGAACAAAAGACAGTAAGGGAAATAAGAAAAGTGATAGGCAGTGAAATCAAGGGCCAGAATCAAACAGGGCAACAGTGAAAAATACTGGGAAGGGGACAAGTAATGGTAAAAAGACAAGCCTTAAGGCTTTGTGCCTTAACGCGCGGAACATTCGCAATAAAGTGGATGTATTAAACGCGCAAATAGATGTAAACGGGTATGATATAGTCGGGATTACGGAGACATGGCTGCAAGGTGACCAGGGATGGGAAATGAACATCCAGGGGTATACAGTATTTAGGAAGGACAAATGAAAAGCAAAAGGCGGTGGAGTTGCATTGCTGGTTAAAGAGGAAATTAACGCAATAATGAAGAATGATATTCGCTCTGATGATGTGAAATCTGTATGGGTAGAGCTGAGAAACATTAAGGGGCAAAAAACATTCATGGGGGTTGTATATAGACCCCCAAACTGTAGTGGAGATGTTGGGAATGGCATTAAACAGGAAATTAGAGACGTATGCGATAAAGGAACATCTGTAATTATGGGTGAGTTTAATCTGCATATAGATTGGGCAAATCAAATTAGTCACAATACTGTAGAGGAGGAATTCTTGGAGTGTACACAGGATGGTTTTCTGGACCAATATGTTGAGGAACCAGAATCACAGAATCACAGAATAATACAGTGCAGAAGAGGCCCTTCGGCCCATCATGTCTGCACCGATGCATTAAAGCACCTGACCTGTCCACCTAATCCCATTTGCCAGCACTTGTCTTGAATGTTATGATGTGCCAAGTGCTCATCCAGGTACTTTTTAAAGGATGTGAGGCAACCTGCCTCTACCACCCTCCCAGGCAGGGCATTCCAGACCGTCACCACCCTCTGGGTAAAAATGTTCTTCCTCAAATCCCCTTTAAACCTCCCGCCCCTCACCTTAAACTTGTGACCCCTCGTAACTGACCCTTCAACTAAGGGGAACAGCTGCTCCCTATCTACCCTGTCCATGCCCCCCATACCCCTCGATCAGGTCACCCCTCAGTCTTCTCTACTCCAGTGAAAACAACCCAAGCCTATCCAACCTCTCTTCATAGCTTAAATGTTCCATGCCAGGCAACATCCTGGTGAATCGCCTCTGCACCCCCTCCAATGCAATCACATCCTTCCTATAATGTGGCGACCAGAATTGCACACAGTACTCCAGCTGTGGCCTTACCAAAGTTCTATACAACTCCAACATGACCTCCCTGCTTTTTTAATCTATGCCTCGATTGATAAAGGCAAGTGTCCCATATGCCTTTTACACCACCCTATTAACCTGCCCTTCTGCCTTTGGAGATCTATGGACAAACACGCCAAGGTCCCTTTGTTCCTCGGAGCTCCCCAGTGTCAGGCCATTCATGGAATACTTCCGTGTCACAATACTCCTTCCAAAGTGCATCACCTCACACTTTTCAGCATTAAATTCCATCTGCCACTTTTCTGCCCATTTGACCATCCCGTCTGTATCTTCCTGTAACCTAAGACACTCCACCTCACTGTTAACCACTCAGCCAATCTTTGTGTCATCCGCAAACTTACTGATCCTACCCCCCACATAGTCATCTATGTCGTTTATATAAATGACAAACAATAGGGGACCCAGCACAGATCCCTGTGGTACATCACTGGACACTGGCTTCCAGTCACTAAAACAGCCGTCTGTCATCACTCTCTGTCTCCTACAGCTAAGCCAATTTTGAATCCACCTTATCAAGTTACCTTGTATCCCATGTGCATTTGCTTTCTTGATAAGTCTCCCATGTGGGACCTTGTCAAAGGCTTTGCTGAAATCCATGTAAACTACATCAACTGCACTACCCTCATCTACACACCTGGTCACATGCTCAAAAAATTCAATCAAATTTGTTAGGCATGACCTCCCTCTGACAAAACCATGCTGACTATTCCTAATCAAATTTTGCCTCTCCAAGTGGTGATAGATTCTCTCCTTCAGAATTTTCTCCAATAGTTTCCCTACCACTGACGTGAGACTCACTGGTCTGTAGTTCCCTGGCTTATCTCTACAACCTTTCTTAAATAGTGAGACCACATTAGCTGTTCTCCAGTCCTCTGGCACCTCCCCCGTGGCCAGAGAGGAATTAAAAATTTGTGTCAGAACCCCTGCAATCTCCACCCTCACCTCCCACAGCATCCTGGGACACAAATCGTCCGGACCTGGAGATTTGTCCACTTTTAAGACTGCCAAAACCTCCAATACCTTGTCACTCCCTATGACAATTTGCTCAAGAACCTCACAGTCTCTCTCTCTAAGTTTCATATCTACATCCTCATTCTCTTGAGTGAAGAGAGATGTGAAGTATTCATTCAACACCTTACCAATGTTCTCTGGCTCCACCCACAAATTTCCCCCTTGGTCCCTAATGGGTCCTACTCTTTCCCTGGTTATCCTCTTCCCATTGATATACTTATAGAATATCGTGGGATTTTCCCTACATTTACCAGCCAGAGCTTTCTCATATCCCTTCTTTGCTCTCCTAATTGCTTTCTTAAGCTCCATCCTACACTTTCTGTACTCCACTAATGCTTCCATTGATTTGCTCTCCTTGTATTTGCTAAAAGCCTCTCTTTTCCTTCTCATCGTACCCTGAATGTTTCTGATCATCCATGGTTCTCTGGGCTTGTTGCTCCTACCTATTACCCTAGAGGGAACATATTGGGCCTGTACCCTCCCCATTTCCTTTTTGAATGTCCCCCACTGCTCTTCTGTAAATTTCCCGACAAGTAACTCTTTCCAGTCTACCTTGGCCAGATCCTGATTATTTTACTAAAATTCGCTCTCCCCCAATTCAAAACCTTTTTTTGCAACTTGTCTATTTCTTTCTCCATAGCAAGCTTAAATTGTACCATGTTGTGGTCGCTATCACCAAAATGCCGCTCCACCAACACATCAACCACCTGTCCGGATTCATTCCCCAGAATTAGGTCCAGCACTGCACCCTCCCTTGTAGGATCCTCAACATATTGAGCTAAAAATTTCTCCTGTATACATTTTAAGAACTCCACTCCATCCAAGCCCTTAACACGATGACTATTCCAATTAATGTTGGGAAAGTTGAAATCACCTAATATAATTACCCTATTATTTTTACACACATCTGCAAATTGCACACATATTTGCTCCTCAATTTCCCACTGACTATCTGGGGGTCTTTCATAAACACCTAGCAATGTGGCTGTCCCTTTTTTATTCCTAAACTCTACCCATAAAGCTTCATTTGATGCCCCCTCCAAGATATCATCTCTCCTTACTGCAGTAACTGACTCCTTAACTAATATTGCAATGCCCCCTCCTCTTTTACCCCCTCCTCTGTCTCGCCTGAAGATTCTATATCCCGGGATATTGAGCTGCCAATCCTGCCCCTCCCTCAACCATGTCTCCGTGATGGCTACTATATCACAATTCCACGTGTCAATCATTGCCCTTAACTCATCCGTTTTACCTGCAATACTCCTGGCATTAAAGTAGAGGCCTTCCATGCTGGTCTTACTCCCTTGAAACTTACTTCCGCTGTATTCCGTCTGACTTGTTTGCTTTCCTGTGTTTAGCTGTGTCCCTATTCTGCGAGGAGTCTGTGTCCCCTCCCCGTGTCAAATTAGTTTAAACTCCTCCCAACAGCACTAGCAAACCCGCCAGCAAGGATGTTAGTCCCCCTCTGGTTCAGATGTAGACCGTTCCACTTGTACAGGTCCAACCTTCCCCAGAAACGGTCCCAGTGGTCCAGGAATCTAAAACCCTCCCTCCTGCACCAACTCTTAAGCCACACATTCATCTGTGCTATTCTCCTATTTCTATACTCGCGAGCACGTGGCACTAGGAGTAATCCAGAGATTACAACCTGAGAGGTCCTGCTTTTTAGTCTACTGCCTAACTCCCTGAATTCTTGATGCATGGCCTCATCCCTCTTTCTACCTATGTCATTGGTACCAACATGTACCATGACCTCTGCCTTATCACCCTCCCCTTTCAGGATGCCCTGCAGCCGTTCAGTGACATCCCGGACCCTGGCACCAGGGAGGCAACACATCATCCTGGAGTCACGTTGACTGCCACAGTAGCGCCTATCTGTTCCTCTGACTATAGAATCCCCTATTACTATTGCTCGTCCTCTCTTTCCCCCTTTCTGTGCAGACAGGCTGCTTGCGGTGCCAGAAGCTTGGCTCTGTCCGCACTCCCTGGAGGAACCAGCCTCATCAGCCTCCAAAATGGAATACCGATTTGCAAGCGGGACCCCAGGGGACTCTTGAACGACCTGCCTGATTCTCTTGGACTGCCTGGTGGTCACCCATTCCCTTCCTTCCTCAAGTCCCTTCAGCTGCGGTGTGACCACCTCTCTATACGTGCTATCCACGATGCTCTCAGACTCGCGGACGCTCCACAGTGTTTCCAGCCGCCGTTCCAGCTCTGAAACCTGAACTTCCAGGAGCTGCAGCTGGACACACTTCCTGCACACATGCTGGTCCCGGGGACTGGAAATGTTCCCGAATTCCCACATGCAGAAAGAGGAGCAAACCACGACTTCAAGCTCTCCTGCCATGACTAAACCCTTTCAATTTAAAACTTTAGAAGATTATAATTTTAAAAAAACTAAGTCTTGCGAAAACAATGACTTACAATTCAATCCACTTTGAAAAATACCCACCAGGACTTACTCACCAGTCAGCTGTGCTCTTTGGAAACTCTCAGCTCCCCTCACTCTGAGGACAGGTAGGAAATGAAAGAGATCCTCGCTCCCTCCTCACCGAACTTCCTCAGTCACCAAACTTCCACTTTAACACCCTAATGCAACCCAAGTCAGCACTCCAGTGCAAACCAATTAGAGAACAGGCCATCCTAGACTGGGTATTGTGTAATGAGAGAGGAATAATTGCTAATCTAGTTGTGCGAGATCCTTTGAGGATGAGCGACCATACTATGATAGAATTCTTCATAAGTGAAGGAGAGTGACATAGCTGATTCTAAGACTAGGGTCCTGAATCTTAGTAAAGGAAACTATGAAGGTATGAGGCGCGAGTTGGCTATGATGGATTGGGAAACGTTACTTAAAGGGACAATGGTGGAAAGGCAATGGCAAACATTCAAAGAACGCATGGATGAACTGCAACAATTGTTTATTCCTGTCTGGTGCAAAAGTAAAACGGGAAACGTAGCTAAACCATGGCTTACAAGGGAAATTAGAGATAACATTAGATCCAAGGAAGAGGTATATAAATTCGTCAGAAAAAACAACAGACCTGAGGATTGGGAGCAGTTTAGAATTCAGCAAAGGAGGACCAAGGGATTGATTAAAAAGGGGAAAATAGAGTACGAGAGCAAGCTTGCGGGGAACATAAAAACTGACTGTAAATATTTCTATAGGTATGTGAAGAGAAAAAGATTGGTGAAGACAAATGTAGGTCCCTTCCGGTCAGAAACAGGGGAATTTATTATGGGAAACAAAGAAATGGCTGACCAACTAAATGCATACTTTGGTTCTGTCTTCACAAAGGAGGAAACAAATATCATACCAGAAATGTTGGGGAACACAGGGTTTAGTGAGAGGGAAGAACTGAAGGAAATCAGTATTAGTAGAGAAATGGTGTTGGGGAAATTGATGGGATTGAAGGCCGATAAATGCCCAGGGCCTGATGGTCTGCATCCCAGAGTACTTAAGGAAGTGGCCCTAGAAATAATGGATGCATTGGTGGTCATCTTCCAAGATTCTATAGACTCTGGAACAGTTCCTACAGATTGGAGGGTAGCAAATGTAACCCCACTATTTAAAAAGGGAGATATTGAGAACGCAGGGAATTATAGACCAGTCAGCCTGACGTCGGTAGTGGAGAAAATTCTAGAGTCCATTGTCAAAGATTTTATAGTAGAGCACTTAGAGAACAGTGGTAGAATCGGACAGAGTCAGCATGGATTTACGAAAGGGAAATTATTGCTTGACAAATCTACTAGAATTCTTCGAGGATGTAACTAGTAGAGTTGATGAGGGGGAGCCAGTGGATGTGGTTTATTTGGACTTTTAGAAGGTTTTCAACAAAGTCCCACGTAAGAGATTAGCATGTAAAATTAAAGCACATGGGATTGGGGGTAGTGTATTGCGATGGATAGAAAATTGGTTGGCAGACAGGAAACAAAGAGTAGGAGTAAACGAGTCTTTTTCCAAATGGTTGCCAGTGACTAGTGGGGTACCGTGGGTATCGGTGCTAGGACCCCAGCTATTCACAATATATATTAATGATTTAGATGAGAGAACTAAATGTAATATCTCCAAATTTGCAGATGACACAAAATTGGGTGGGTGGGTGAGTTGTGAGGAGGATGCAGAGAGGCTTCAGGGTGATTTGGACAAGTTGAGTGAGTGGGCTAATGCATGGCAGATCCAGTATAATGTGGATAAATGTGAGGTTATCCACTTTGGTAGCAAAAACAGGAAGGCAAATTATTATCTGAATGGCTATAGAGAGGGGAATTTGCAGCGAGATCTGGGTGTTCTCGTACATCAGTCGCTGAAGGTAAGTATGCAGGTGCAACAGGTGATAAAAAAGGCAAATGATATGTTGGCCTTCACAGCGAGAGGATTTGAGTACAGGAGCAGGGATATCTTTCTGCAATTACACAGGGCCTTACTGAGGCCACACCTGGAATACTGTGTGCAGTTTTGGTCTCCTTATCTGAGGAAGGATGTTCTTGTTATAGAGGAAGTGCAGCAAAATTTTACCAGACTGATTCCTGGGATGGCAGGACTGATGGATGTGGAGAGATTGAGTCGGTTAGGATTATATTCACTGGAGTTTCGAAGAGTGAGGAGGGGGCGGGTCTCATAGAAACATATAAAATTCTAACAGGACTTGACAGGGTAGATGCAGGAAGCATGTTCCCGATGGTGGGGGAATCCAGAACCAGGGGTCATAGTCTAGGGATATGGGGTAAACCTTTCAGGACTGAGAGGAGGAGAAATTTCTTTACCCTGAGAGTGGTGAACCTAGGGAATTCGCTACCGCAGAAAGCAGTTGAGGCCAAAACATGGTATGTTTTCAAGAAGGAGTTAGATATAGCTCTTGGGTTTAAAGGGATCAAAGAATATGGGGGGAAAGCGGGAATAGGTTACTGAGTTGAATGATCATCCATGATCCTAATGAATGGCGGAGCAGGCTCGAAGGGCTGGGTGGCCTACTCCTGCTCCTATTTTCTATGTTTCTATGTTGACCTTCACCTTATAAAGAAAGTGGAAGAAGTTAAGCACCAAGAATCCAGGCATTATTTCCAAAAGGAATTCCCAAATTTGTTTACTAGTCTAGGGAGACTGAAGATCGATTATAGTATTACTTTGCAAAAAGATACTAAACTGGTTTGTCTTTTCATTCCTTGGAAGTTTCAACACCCACTCATGAAGCAAGGTCAACATTAACCAGAAGTCATGACCAGAGTGGGAGTCATTTCTCCTGTTACTGAACTGACAGGGTGGTGTTCAGGAATGGTTCCAGTTCCTAAACCTATCGGTGATCTTTGCATTTGTGTAGACGTAGCTCAACTTATTAAGGCTGTGGCACGAGAAGTTCATCCGATGTTCTCAGTGGACAAAAGCTTGACAAAGTTATCCAATAGTACTGTCTTCACGAAGCTTAACACAAATAGTGGCTTTTGGAAAGTTCCATTGAATAAGAAGTCAAGGTTATTGACAACCTTCATTACTCCATTCGGAAGATTTTGTTTTAACCGTCTACCGTTAGGTATCATGTCAGCACCAGAAACATTCCAAAGAACTATGTTAAATAGTCTACAGGGCTTTAAATGTGTAATATGCCATATGGATGACATCTTAATTCAAGGTGAGTCCATTTAAGAAAATAACCTGAGGGTTACAGTGGTTTTGAATTGTCTGCAGGTTGAAGGCCTGACACAGGTGCGAGTTTTCAAAAACATCCGTCAGTTTTTCAGGACACATTGTCAGCAGTAACTGCATAATGGCAGAACCGCAAAAGATGTGAACCATTAGCGAATTTCCATTTCCTACTTTTTGTCCATAATTTTCAAAGTTTCCTTGGCATGGTCAATCAGTTGGCAAAATTCCATCTAATCCACCACAAGTGACTGAGCCTTTATGGCAAATATTAAGGAAAGCTCAAGCATGATGCTGGGATGCACATCAGGAACAAGCATTTCAAATGATCAAGGAGATGCTGATTTTGCAGATGTTTTATTGCATTACAACCCTTCACTTCCAACTACAATTGCAGCAGATGCCTCATCTACAGGGATAGGGACAGTCCTTTTCCAAGAACAGCCAGATGGAAGACGAAGACCTGTTTATTATGCATCACGAGCATTGTCCAACACTGAGACGAGATATGCTGTAAGAGAGAAAGAAGCTCTCACAGTCACCTGGGCTTGTGAGAAGTTTTCAGGTTATATTATTGGCTTAAAGGTTATCATCGAGACAGACTACAAACCCCTAGTTTTCATACTTGAAAAAAGGAACTCACTGGGATGCCTCCATGAATCCAGAGATTCTGATTGAGGCTAATGAGGTTCAACTACAAAACAGATACGTACAGGGTCAGCAACAAACGACAGCTGATTCATTGTCCAGCGTGACGGTCAACCATCCTGCTCAACAGGATGTTAACTTTATTGATGAAATTGAGTCATATTCTCAGTACACTGTATCACAATGACCAGCAAGTTCAAATAAGATACAAAAAATTCATCATGCTCAGTTGCAAGATGGAGAATGCCTCTATATCCGCTAATATTGCAAGCAGGTCTGGCCACAACAGAGTCCCAGTGGTTACAGGTTGAAAATCTTCTTCAAGCACAGAAGACACTTTACCATAGTGGATGATTTGCTGGTGTGTGATGAGTAACTGGTGATTCCAGAGTCACTCCGGGTAGAGATCTTGGAGAAAATACACCAGGGTCATATGGGCATTGTTAAATACAGAGCTCAGGTGTCCGTATGGTGAATGGGAGTATAGAAAGATATAAAAGAAATGATTTCAAATTGTCAGGTATTTGCAGAGCACAGACACGATCAAAGGCAAACTCTTATCTCAACCCAATTCCAACAAGACCATGGGAATGTCTGGCACAAGATCGATACATGGCGGACAGCCATAAAGGCGGGGCAAAAGAGTGGCGAGTCAAAGACACTTAGTAGTTGGCAGGAAAAAAGACAGAAGTCCAACTGTGTAACAGCCCCGACAACCAATTTTATCTGCAGCGCCTGTGGAAGAGTCTGTCACTCTAGAATTGGCCTTTATAGCCACTCCAGGCGCTGCTCCACAAACCGCTGACCACCTCTGGGCACTTACCCATTGGCTCTTGAGACAAGGAGGCCAAAGAAGATCGATTCATCTCGAATGGAAAATCTTTTCTGATTGTAGTCGACTATGTTTCAAGGTGGATCAAGGTTAAGTGTATGTACACAAAGACAACTGAAGCAGTCATTCAAGTGATACAAAAAATCTTCACAACACATGGTATGGATGGCAGGAAGGAGCAAGACCCGGAGAGTTTGAAAGAGAGACGTGTAGGAGCGAGACCTGTGGAGTTTGAAAGAGCGACGGGAAGGAGCGAGTCCCGGAGAGTTTGAAAGAGCAAGGGGAATGAGCGAGACCTGGAGAGTTTGAAAGAGCAAGGGGAATGAGCGAGACCTGGAGAATTTGAAAGAGCAACAGGAAGGAGCGAGACCCGGAGAGTTTGAAAGAGCGACGGGAAGGAGCGAGACCCGGAGAGTTTGAAAGAGCGACGGGAAGGAGCGAGACCCCGGGAGTTTGAAAGAGCGACGGGAAGGAACGAGACCCCGGGAGTTTGGAAGAGCGACGAGAAGGAACGAAACCCCGGGAGTTTGAAAGATCGACGGGAAGGAACGAGACCCGGGGAGTTTGAAAGAGCGACGGGAAGGAACGAGACCCGGGGAGTTTGAAAGAGCGACGGGATGGAGAGAGACCCGGAGAGTTTGGAAGAGCGACGGGAAGGAGCGAGACCCCGGGAGTTTGAAAGAGCGACGGGAAGGAGAGAGACCCGGAGAGTTTGGAAGAGCGACGGGAAGGAGAGAGACCCGGAGAGTTTGCAAGAGCGACGGGAAGGAGAGAGACCCGGAGATTTTGAAAGATCTATCCTTCCCATTCCAGGTCAGGTCCGGCCACCAGAGCAGACCGACCGTGTTCTGAGAAAAACCAATGCATGCATCACAGAGGAATATTATTTGATTGGTTCGTGAAATTTTTCTCATTTGTCTTTCTAAGCTTAGGTAATTTTAGTAATTGTTAAGGTTTATTTGCTAATAGTAGAGCAAACTTAATAGATTGTCTGGTGCGTATTATCCTATTAATTAAGTAAATAATTAATTAGTTATTTAAAACACAGTCTGGATGACTGGGTCGGTGACGTGTTGCAGCTGCAGGATGTGGTAGCTTATCATGCGTTCCACGGTAACCACATCTGCAGTAAGTATCTGCAGCTCGTGGAGCTTTGTCTCAGAGTTGATGAGCTGGAGGCCAAGCTGCAGACACTGCAATGCATCAGGGATGGGGAAAGTTACCTGGACACTTTGTTCCTGAAGGCAGTCACAGCCCATAGGATAGGATCTTCTGATTTTCAGTGGACAGGGACAGGAGGGCGTGATGGTGAATGAGGCAGGTGAGAGGATCAAGAAGGCAGAAGTGGAGGTGCCTCAGCCCTTGCAGTTGTCAAACAGGTTTGAAGTTCAGCTTGTATGGATGAAAGTGAGGGCTTCAGCGTGGATGAGTGAACTGACCATGGCATCATGGTACAGGAATCCAGTCAAGAAGGGGAAGTAAAGAGGAATATACTGGTAGTGAGGGGAAATATAGTCAGGGAGATAGACACAATTCTGTGAAGCCAAGAGTGAGAGTCCAGGAGGCCGTGTTTCCTGCCTGGTGCTAGGATTCCGGACACCTGCTTGGGGCTGGAGATGGACTTACAGCTTGCAGTGGGAGGGGGAGGATCCAATTGTCATAGTCCACGTGGATACTAACGGCATAGATAGGACTAGGAAAGAGGGTCACATCGGGAGTATGAGCAGCTATGGGCTAATTTAAAAAGCAGAACCTCGAAGTTAATAATCTCTGGATCATTACCTGAGCCACGAGCAAATTGGCTTAGGGTAAATAAGATTTGAGAGTTAAATACATGGCTCAAAGATTGGTGTCGGAGGAATGGGTTTTGATTCTTGGGGCACTGGCACCAGTACTGAAGAAAGTGGGAGCTGCACCATTGCGACAGTCATCACCTGAACCCTGCTGGGATTAGTGTTCTGGTGAGTCATATAACTGGGGCCGTAGAGAGGGCTTTAAACTAAATAGCGGGCGTGAGGGATCAAGAGAGGGAAGATGTGATCATTTAAAAATAGAGGAGAAGGCAAGAGAGCCAGATAACAATAAGGGTAATGATAATCGGAGTGTGGCAGGAAGGGACAAACTCTGAAGATAAGATCAGTGGTTGTGAATTAATGGCGGTGGGGGTGGGGGGAGGGTTCAGGAGAGGTGAGATTTATAAGTCCAAAGAGAAAGGTCGAGGCATCAAAACAGTATAGTGTTGTGGATAAAAACGAGCAGAATGGGACAGGAAGAGATAGAAAGTTTAACAAAAATTGTACATCAGCGAATAAGCTCTATGTAGGGAATGGAAACAAAAAATGAAATTAAAGGTTCTTTATTTGAATGTGCGAAGCATCTGCAATAAGATAGATGAACTAGTGGCTAAATCATTTAGATCTTATCGCCATTACAGAGACACGGTTACATGGTGGTCAAGGCTGGGAAATAAATATTCCAGGGCGCACACTATTTTGGAAAGACAGACAGAATGGAAAAGGAGGAGGGGTAGCCCTGATGGTAAAGGATGATATAAGTGCATTAGTGAGAAAGGATCTGGCCTCAGAAGATCATGAAGTAGAATTATTATGGGTGGAAATTAGGAACAGCGAGAATCAGAAAAAACTGGTGTGAGTAGTTTATTGGCCCCCTGACAGCAGTTATACCATTGGATAGAGTATTAAACAAGAAATGACTGGAGCATGTATCAAAGGCAATGTAATAATTGTGGGGGACTTTAATCTTCATTTGGACTGGGACAATGACATTTGCAGGAGTGGTCCAGAAGATGAGTTTGTAGAATGTTTTCGAGACTGTTTCTTGGAAAAATATCTTGTGGAACCAACTCGGGATAGAGCTATCTTAGAGCTAGTATTGTGTAATGAAGCCGGGTTAATTAGTAATGTCATCGTAAAAGATCCACTTGGAAATAGTGATAATAATACCATTGAATTCAATGTTAAGTTTGAGAGTGACATGCTCCAATCACAAACAAGAATCTTAAACTTAAAGCCAATTACATAGGTATGAGGGGAGAACTGACTAAGGTAAATTGGCTAAATAGACTAAAAGGTATAGCAGTAAATGAACAGTGGGAAAGTTTTAAAGAAACAATTCAAAATGTTCAACAAAAATATATTCCATTGAAAAATTAAAAAAATCAGTCACAAAGACCCATCTGTGGCTCACTCAGCAGGTTAAGGATAGCATTAGGTTCAAAGAAGAAGTTTATAATGTTGCTAAAAAGTCTAGCAAGTCTGAGGATTGGGATCGTTTTAGGCACAAGCAAAGGGCCACCAAAAAGTTGATAAAAAAAGGAAAAAATTGAATCCAAAAGTAAACTAACCAGTAAGAAAAAAAAGCAGATTGTAAGAGCTTTTATAGGTATACAAAAAGCAAGACAGTAGCTAAAGTAAACATTGGCCCCTTAGAAGCAAAGACAGGAGAAATAATCATGAGGAATGACAAAATGGCAGAGGCATTGAACAAATATTTTTGTCCGTCTTCACAGTGGAAGGCACAAGTTTCATACCAGAATTTTTTTTTTATACTCATTCATGGGATGTGGGTGTCACTGACCAGGCCAGCATTTATTCCCCATCCCTAATTGCCCTTGAGAAGGTGGTGGTGAGCTGCCTTCTTGAACCGCTGCAGTCCATTTGGGGTAGGTATACCCACAGTGCTGTTAGGAAGGGAGTTCCAGAATTAGGTAGTAACCTAGGGGCTAAAAAGAGTGAAGAAATTAATATCAGCAGAAAAAAATGTATTGGAGAAACTTAAGGGACAAATCTCCAGGACCTGATGGCCTACACCCTAGGGTCTGAAAAGTAATAGCTGCAGTCCAATGAGGAGAGGTTGAATAAATTGGGCCTACATTCTCTAGAGTTTAGAAGAATGAGAGGCGCTCTTATTGAAACGTATGAGATTCTGAAGGGGCTGGATAGGGTAGACACTGAGAAATTGTTTCGACTGGTTATGGAATCTAAATTATGAGGGCACAGTCTCAGGATAACTGTCTGATCATTTAGGACTGAGATGAGGGGAAATTACTTCACTCAAAGGGTAGTGAATCTTTGGAATTTTTGACCTCAGAGGGTTGTGGATGCTCCATCGTTGATTACATTTAAGGATGGGATAGACAGATTTTTGGTCTCTCAGGGAGTCAAAGGATATGGCGAGCGGACGGGAAAGTGGAGTTGAAGCCTAAGATCAGCCACGATCGTTTTGAATGGTGAAGCAGTCTCAATGGGCCATATGGTCTACTCCTGTTCCTATTTCTTGTAGACTGTGTTCTGAGAATATCTGCTCCTCTAGTACAGACACTATGGCTGGAATGTTCATTCTGGGGCTGTGAATCTGCTGCCTGGAACCTTTCTGGGTCCCAATCCCATGTTGTGTAGGTGACATACTTTTCATATTTAAAGGGCCCAATAGGCCTGGGGATGAGTCCAGCACATGAGTAGAGGCACCAGCAGTGTCCTGGATGTGTGACCCAATTCCGGAGGGCAATTTTGAAAGGCAAGCAACAGCAATAATTGTATTTGCCATTGCCTTCAGAGATGGAGCAACATGAAGATCGGGTCAGTGTTCACATGGGCATGTGTCCCCGGGCAGCATCACTCCTTCTGATGCCTCCCTGGAGTTATGACTGAAGCAGTTGCAGAAAGGAGAGAGGAGTTCTTCCTGGCTTCAGGAAGAGAAATCAGCCCAGAGAGATCAAGAGGGCTTAGATGGAGGGGGCCACAGAGGTCAGCAGCTGGGGATCCACCAGAAGGACATGTGTCCACTGCAGAAAAAGGTTCAATAACCTCTTGCAGTCTGGTAAGATGAGTGCCCAGTGGCACTGGGTTGATTGGGCACCAACTCTCTAAGCATCAGAATGCAAGTGAGCTGACCTCACAGAATGTCCATAGTTCCCCCTAACATTGTCAGGTCAAGTGAACAGTCGCAACACTGAGATTACAGCCACCCTCACAAATGGGGCAAGTCAGATAGGGACATCACTGAGGAGAACATCAGCCCATGTGTATGTCATGCTGGAAGAGATTGAGGAAGGGAAGTCTACTCATGAATCATTCTCTTCTCATGCTGCAGGAGAAGAGAATCCATAACACTCAAAGAGATGGTCAGAACGTGTGGTAGAGTGACCCAACTCTATTGACCAACATTGACCACGATGGTTGTGCTGGGACACTTGTTGAAGATGCCAAGTCCTCATTTCCATTTTCTTGTGTTTCTCACAGGGTCAGTTGCAGAGGGGAAATTAAGTGGACCTTCCCATTCAACACCGCCATCCTCGGCGGGCAGGGACACCACGGAACCTGCATCATCACAGCCTACCTCGGCACCTTCCACCAGCACAGACACACTCATCTCAGTTACTCCCCAACATAGAGTAGAAAGGAGAGCACTGGGTGAACCTCACATCATGCTTAAGCGGCAGACTCACCTGTGGGCAGTTCTCCTCAGTGGATGGAAGACAGACACAGTGATGTTTCACTGGGCGAGGATGCTGGGCCTCGGGTGTTACAAACAAGAGGGGTCTTCGGGGAGAACCAGAGACAGATAGGTTCCTGCTTGTCGGAGTTCCCTCAGGCCTTGAGGAACCATGGGCAGACAATGGAGGAGTCCATGCAGCGAATGACCTCTATCATGACTCAAGGATTTGAGTACATGAGCCCCTCCATTGAGAGACTGGTGACCTCTTGGAGAGCCAAATTCAACACCACTCTGAGTGAGTGCAGGAGCAGAATGCTAATAGGCACAGATAGAGTGAAACTGTATCATAGGCTGCTCAGTGTTGCTGATGATGCAGAGGTGCTCAGAGTGGATGTCAGCTGCATCCCAGTCAGTGGCCTCATTCAGCATCCAAGAGCGCCAGGAAAGGGCTGAGATAGTCAAAGCAGCAGATGAAGGTGCCACCCCTCAAGGAGCACTGGCGTCACCCTTCGGTCCCTCACCCCTCCGACTCAGGAGACATCTGTGTGCCAAGGTCCTTTGACAGAGGCAGCCCTGCAATGATGCAGGCTTGGCAGCCTGTGGAGGAGCCCCCATGGACACCTCCAAGATGAGGATGGAAGCCAGGGGCATCTCAGCTGGCGGCAGAGACAAAGGAGCCGACTGCCTCCGCCTCATCCTCAGCCACAGAGGGAGCACCCCTAGAAGTGTTAAGGAGAGAAAGGTGCCACTTAATAGGTCACCCGGTACTGTTCCACACATTTGTCTGTTTGTTTATTCTTATCAAGATATAACTTGCTTATGTTAGCACTCTCTACAACATTGATGCTTCGTCTCAGAATAAAAAATGTAGCATTGTGGGGTGGGTGGAAGGGACCTGGGCTCCCGGGAATGTTGTGTTCTCATGCCTTGTGATGTTGGGTTATGTTGACAGGGGAACCCTCAATCTGCATAGTTAGAATCATAGACATAGAGTTATACAGCACAGAAACAGGCCCTTCGTTTCATCGTGTCGGTGCCAGGCATCAAGCACCTATCTATTCTAATCCCATTTTCAAGCACTTGGCCCGTAGCCTTGTATGCTATTCTGTTTCAAGTGCTCATCTAAATACTTCTTAAATGTTGTGAGGGTTACTGCCGCTACCACCCCTTCAGGCAGAGTGTTCCAGATTCCAACCATCCTCTGGGTGAAAAAATGTTTTCCTCAAATCCCCTCCAAACCTCTTGCCCCTTACCTTAGATCTATGCTCCCTGTGCTTGTGGCTGGAAATGGGACTTTACAGTTATAGGTCATTGCATTACGACAACTCTCTATGCTGGAAGGTGTGTTTTGGGGTCATCAGCCGCAAGGGCTCAGGGTGATCAGGTGAAACACTGCTGAAGCAGTGTGGCCCTTGCTGCCGTGCCAGCTTGCAGTTCACCCTGAGGTTTGTGACGGCCTTGGCATCCTCCTCTCCCGGGGCGCCAGCCACCTCTTGAGCAATCTCTTCCTCCTCCTCTTCTTCCTCCCCGCAGTCCTCCTCTGAGATGGAGTGACGTTCCAGCTCCTCTTCTTTATCAATTTCCAGGTCTCTTTGCTTTGTCATGTTGAATAGGGTGCAACAGACAACCATGATACAGAACACTCAGGCTGGCTTGTACTGGAGGGCAGCATCTGACGGGTCAAGGCAACAGAAGGGCATTTTAGGAGGTGGCACTGGTTGTAGCGCCTCTTTCCATCTGTGTCTGGGTTTTGGATAGATGTCAGGAGCCACCTCTTTAGTGGATAACCCTTACACCCCAGCAGGAGAGGCGGTGGCGTAGTAACCCTGGACTAGTAACCCAGAGAACCAGGGTATTGATCTGGAGACATGGGTTCGAATCCCACCAAAGCAGAAGGTGGAATTTGAATTTAACTAATAAATCTGGAATTAAAAGCTAGTCTAATGATGACCATGAAACCATTGTCAATTGTTGTAAAAACCCATCTGGTTCACTAATGTCTTTAGGGAAGGGAAATCTGCTGTCCTTACCTGGTCTGGCCTACATGTGACTCCAGACCCACCCATAGCAATGTGGTTAACTCTTACATGCCCTCCGAAATGGCCTAGCAAGCCACTCAGTTGTACCTAACTGCTACAAAGTCAATAAAAAGGAATTAAACCGGACGGACTACCCAGCATTTACCGACGCACCGGAAATGACAACGGCAAACCCAACCCTGTCGAGCCTGCAAAGTCCTCCTTACTAACTGGGGCTTGTGCCAAGGTTGGGAGAGCTGTCCCACAGACTAGTCAAGCAACAGCCTGACATAGTCATACTCACGGAATTATACCTTACAATGTCCCAGACAATGCATTCATTATCCCTGGGTATGTCCTGTCCCACCGGCAGGACAGACCCAGCAGAGGTGGTGGCATAGTGGTATACAGTAGGGAGGGAGTTGCCCTGAGAGTCCTCAACATCGACTCTGGACCCCATGAAGTCTCATGGCGTCTGGTCAAACATGGGCAAGGTAACCTCCTGCTGATTACAATCTACCGCCCTCCCTCAGCTGATGAGTCAGTACTCCTCTATGTTGAACACCACTTGGAGGAAGCACTGAGGGTGGCAAGGGCACAAAATGGGCAACTTCAATGTCCATCACCAAGAGTGGCTCAGTAGCACCACTACTGACCGAGCTGGCCGAGCACTAAAGGACATAGCTGCTAGGCTGGGTCTGCGGAAGGTAATGGAGGAACCACAAGAGGGAAAAACATACTTGACCTTGTCCTCACCAATCTGCCTTCCACAGATGCTTCTGTTCATGACTGTATTGGTAGGAGTGACCACCGCACAGTCCTAGTTGAGACGAAGTCCCACCTTCACATTGAGGATACCGTCCATCGTGTTGTGTGGCACTATCACCGTGCTAAATGGGATAGATTTCGAACAGATCTAGCAATGCAAAACTGGGCATCCATGAGGCACTGTGGGCCATCAGCAGCAGCAGAATTGTACTCGACCACAATCTGTAACCTCATGGCCCGGCATATCCCCCACTC
Organism: Heterodontus francisci; assembly: GCF_036365525.1. Classification (NCBI taxonomy): domain Eukaryota; kingdom Metazoa; phylum Chordata; class Chondrichthyes; order Heterodontiformes; family Heterodontidae; genus Heterodontus; species Heterodontus francisci. The sequence continues at coordinate 91,613,591 of NC_090385.1, forward strand.
TAACATTACCATCAAGCCAGGAGACCAACCCCAGTTTAATGAAGAGTGCAGAGGGCATGCCAGAGGCAGCACCAGGCATACTGCAAAATGAGGTGTCAACCTGGCGAAGCTACAAATCTGGACTACTTGCATGCCAAACAGCATAAGCAGCATGCAATAGACAGAACTAAGCGATTCCATAACCAATAGATCAGATCTAAGCTCTGCAGTCCTGCCACATCCAGCCGTGAATGGTGGTGGACAATTAAACAACTAATTGGAGGACATGGCTCCACAAATATCCCCATCCTCAATGATGGGGAAGCCCAGCACATCAGTGCGAAAGATAAGGCTGAAGCATTTGCAACAATCTTCAGCCAGAAGTGAAGAGTTGATGATCTATCTCGGCCTCCTCCTGACGTCCCCAGCATTACAGATGACAGACTTCAGCCAATTCGATTCACTCCGCGTGATATCAAGAAATGACTGAAGGCACTGGATACTGCAAAGGCTATGGGCCCTGACAATATTCCGGCAATAGTACTGAAAACCTGTGCTCCAGAACATGCCGCGCCCCTAGCCAAGCTGTTCCAGTACAGCTACAACACTGGCATCTACCCTGCAATGTGGAAAATTGTTCAGGTATGTCCTGTACAAAAAAAGCAGGACAAGTCCAACCCGGCCAATTACTGCCCCATCAGCCGACTCTTAATCATTAGTAAAGTGATGGAAGGTGTCATCAACAGTGCCATCAAGTGGCACTTGCTTAGCAATAACCTGCTCAGTGACGCTCAGTTTGGGTTCCGCAAGGGCCACACAGCTCCTGACCTCATTACAGCCTTGGTTCAAACATGGACAAAAGAGCTGAACTCAAGAGATGAGGTGAGAGTGACTGCCCTTGACATCAAGGCAGCATTTGACCGAGCATGGCATCAAGGAGCCCTAGCAAAACTGAGGTCAATGAGAATCAGAGGGAAAACCCTCCGCTGGCTGGAGTCATACCTAGCACAAAGGAAGATGGTTGTGGTTGGTGGAGGTCAATCATCTGAGCTCCAGGACATCACTGCAGGGGTTCCTCAGGGTAGTGTCCTAGGCCCAACCATCTTCAGCTGCTTCATCAATGACCTTCCTTCAATCATGAGGTCAGAAGTGGGGATGTTCGCTGATGATTGCACAATGTTCAGCACCATTCGTGACACCTGAGATACTCAAGCAGTCCATATAGAAATGCAGCAACACTTGGACAGTATCCAGTCTTGGGCTGATAAGTGGCAAGTAACATTTGCACCACACAAGTGCCGGGCAATGACCATCTCCAACAAGAGAGAATCTAACCATCTCCCCTTGACATTCAATGGCATTACCATCACTGAATCCCCCACTATCAAGATCCTAGGGGCTACCATTAACCAGAAACTGAACTGGAGTAGCCATATAAATACCGTAGCTACAAGAGCAGGCCAGAGGCTAGGAATCCTGCAGCGAGTAACTCACCTCCTGACTCCCCAAAGCCTGTCCACCAACTACAAGACATAAGTCAAGAGTGTGATGGAATACTCTCCACTTGCCTGGATGGGTGCAGCTCCAACAACACTCAAGAAGCTCGACACCATCCAGGATATAGCAGCCCACTTGATTGGCACCCCATCTACAAACATTCACTCCCTCTACCACTGATGCACAGTGGCAGCTGTGTGTACCATCTACAAGATGCACTGCAGCAATGCACCAAGGCTCCTTCGACAGCACCTTCCGAACCCGCGACGTCTACCAACTAGAAGGACGAGGGCAGCAAATGCATGGGAACACCACCACCTGCAGGTTCCCCTCCAAGAGACACACCATCCTGACTTGGAACTATATCGCCGTTCCTTCATTTTCGCTGGGTCAAAATCCTGGAACTCCCTTCCTCACAGCACTGTGGGTGTACCTACCCCACAGGGACTGCAGCGGTTCAAGAAGGCAGCTCACCACCACCATCTCAAGGGCAATTAGGGATGGGCAATAAATGCTGGCCTGGCCAGCGACGCCCACATCCCGTGCATGAATAAAAAAACAATTAGCATTTAATCATGTTAACATTCCATCTCGTAATTACTGAGGCTACTAAGGGACCTCAGGGTGATTAGTTTTATGAGTTTAAACTGTTCATGTTTGTATAACAATCTCAGGGACAAAGCACTGGTTTGGACTACAATTGCTAAAGTGTGATTGCAAACCTTGTAAACTCCTGATCTTAATTGTATTTTCAATAAGCTACATGGACTCTACTTGAAATGTAACCTTTGGATCCACAGGACTGCTTACACAGGAGAAGAGCTTATTTTAATCAAGGAATCTTCTGAAGGAAAGCATTTGTGGTCATGTCCAAGGTATCTTATCAGGTAATGGTATGTGTCTGCCACATGGACAGAGCTAAACTGACTTGGACTCATCAAAGAGCTGTCACACACCCTCAAAACCAATCACTGGGTGAAAGAGGACTGTGCATGAGGAGAGCAGGACGCAAATTGGATAAAAGGAAAGCCTTTGAAAGGTTCCAGCGCACAGCACAGCAGGGAAAGCTCCACACCAAAGCAAGTGAGAAGAAGAAGAAGAAGAAGAAGAAGACAGTGTCAAATGTGCCAGTGGCTCACAAGGGAAGTAAAGACCGATTGTGACCAGTTGAATTATTGTCTTGTTTGTTTTAAGTTTTATTTTATTTTGAGATACAGTACTGAAACAGGCCCTTCGGCCCACCGAGTCTGTGCCGACCAAGAACCACCCATTTATACTAACCCTACAGTAATCCCATATTCTCTACCACCTACCTGCACTAGGGGCAATTTACAATGGCCAATTTACCTATCACCTGCAAGTCTTTGGAGGTGGGAGGAAACCGGAGCACCCAGCAAAAACTCACACGGTCACGGGGAGAACTTGCAAACTCTGCACAGATCATACCCGGAATTGAACCCGGGTCTCTGGAGCTGTGAGGCTGCGGAGCTAACCACTGTGCCCCTGGGCCACTCCTTTAATGTTCTCTATCAATGCTTAATAAATCCCCCTGAACTTCTGAGTGAAAGTATCTCTCCGTCGCCTTTTTGTCTTGTCCAAAAACCTGTCTAAAATGTACAAATTTGGCGACCACAGCAGGATGGGGAATATTTTCTTCTAGCAGCTAATGGTCTCGGTGTTGTCTGTTTGGCTAGCATTCATGTCGGGAAGGAAAACCCTCAGGGTGTGTTGTGTTTCAGTAGAATGCCAACAGTTTAAGTCAGTGTAGATTAACAAGGTGACATAGAAAACTGTGTCATCAGTATATATAGTGAAATTGGACAAGGTGTCTGATAGTCAAGTCCAAATGTTGCTTCAAGATTGTCTGACAAAGGGCAAACATGTGCCCTTTGAGGAAGTAGTAGAGTTTATCCAGGAATTAGTTGGTCAGGAGAAGTTGAAGGTTGGCAAGGCAATGGACTTGCTAGTGTGCAGAACATATTATTTCTCCGTTTCTTCCTTGAACAGAGGCCCAACCAGTCTCCATCCACCACCACCTTCCTCCGCCTGGCTGAGCTTGTTCTAACATTGAACAAGTTCTCCTGGTTATGTCTGTCTTTTTGTGGGATATGTCGAACATTCCTTGGTTCAGTCCTACTCAGGCCCCCTCCCCCAACTCTTTTTCCAGTACATTGATGACTCTATTAGTGTCATTTCCTGCTCCCGCCCCGAACTGGAAAACTTTATCAACTTTGCTTCAAATTTCCACCCCTCTCTCATGTTTGCATGGTCTATCGCTGACACTTCCCTTCCCTGACTTCTCTGTCTCCATCTCTGGGGATAGGCTGTCTACTAATATTCATTATAAGCCCACCGACTCCCACAGCTACCTCGACTACACTTCTTCACACCCTGTCTCCTGTAAGGACTCCATTCCATTCTCCCAGTTTCTCTGTCTCCGACGCATCTGCTCTGATGATGCTACCTTCCATGACAGTGCTTCTTATATGTCTTCCTTTTTCCTCAACCGAGGACACTCCCCCACCACCCCCCCCACTCCCCCCCACCCCCCACACTGTGTTTGACTGGGCCCTCAACCGTGTCCGGCCCATTTCCCGCACCGCTACCATCACCCCTTCCCCTCCCTCCCAGAACAGCGACAGGGCTCCCCTTGTCCTCATTTTCCACCCCACTGGTCGCCACAGCCAAAGGATCATCCTCCGCCATATCCAGCGTGATGCCACTACCAAATGCATCTTCCCCTCCCTTCCCGTCAGCTTTCCGAAGGGATCATTCCCTCCACGACACCCTGGTCCATTCCTCCATTACCCCCTGCACCTCGTCCCCTTCCAACAGCACCTTCCCCTGCAATCGCAGGAGATGTAATACCTGCCCATTTACCTCCTCTCTCCTCACTATCCAAGGCCCCAAACACTCCTTTCAGATGAAACAGTGATTTACTTGTACTTCTTTCAATGTAGTCTACTGTATTCACTGCTCACAATGTGGTCTCCTCTACACTGGGGAGCCCGGATGTCGATTGGGTCATCGCTTTGCAAAATACCTCCGCTCAGTCTGAAAACATAGAGTCATAGAGAGTTACAGCACTGAAACAGGCCCTTTGGCACAGCAAGTCTGTGCCAACCAACAACCACCCATTTATACTAATCCTACATTAATCCCATTTTCCCAACCACATCCCCACCATTCTCCTACCTACACTAGGGGCAATTTACAATGGCCAATTTACCTATCAACTTGGCTGTGGGAGGAAACCAGAGCACATGGCAGAAACCCACAAAGGCATAGGAACACCTTGAAAACTCCACACAGGCAGTACCCAGAATTGAACTCGGGTCACTGGAGCTGTGCTAACCACTGCGTCACTCTGAGCTTCCTGTTGCTTACCATTTCAACACTCCCTGCTGCTCTCATGCCAACATTTCTGTCTTTGGCCTTGTCCAGTGTTCCAGTGAACATCAACTCAAGCTCGAGGAGCAGCACCTGATCTTTTGATTAGGCACTCTACAGCCTTGTGGACTGAACATTGAGTTCAATAACTTCAGAGCATGACTGGCTTTTTATTAATATTTTATTTTTTAACCATGTGCCTGCTTTTCATGCAGTCAGAACTGCTCATTATTCCGCTGTTAACAGTCTCTCTGGACTAATGCTTTGTCTTTCACAACAAATATTAACACACGCTTTGCCTTTGTCCCAGGACAGCTTTGTTATTTCATCTCCCTCTGCCTTATCAAGCACCTTTCCCTTTGTTCTCTCCCCCACCCGGCCCTCCCCTTCACTTGCTTAAAACCTAATCTGGCCCTATCTTTTCCAGTTACACTGAGACTCTCTGCTCCAGTTACACTGAGACTATTTCCTCCAGTTATACAGTGGAGGAGACAGTGGTAATGTCACTGGACTATTAATCCATAGACCCAGCTCGTTCACTGGGGGCATGGGCCGGAATTTTTAGTTGGGTAGGAGGCCCCATCTACCGGCCACAAAGTCGGTGGCGAGCCCACCTTCCCCAGGCATGGGGAACCAGACCGGGATTTTTCGCTTGCTGGCCTTTAATTGGTCTTGGGCGGGACTTCCACCTTCTTGAGGTAGGAAGTCCCGTCTACTGGAGCTGTTGGCCAATCAGCGGGCCGGCAGCTCTTAGTCCCAGCAGCGCCACTGGGAGGGGTGGCCACTGTGGGGACCACACCCAGCCATCGCAAGATGAAGGATGGTCCCGGAACTAAAGTAAGTGTCCTCGGCAAAGCCCTAAAAAATCAGTCGGGCCCTGGTGAGGCAAATGGGGTTGGTTGGGGTATGGGACGGGGAGAGGGGAAAGTGCTGTGCATTGGGGGCAGTTGGGGCTTCGGAGGTAGCCCTCCGTGGAGCACATTGTGCCTGATCAGTAGAGCCCCCCACCAGCCCGCACGAAGGCTGCCTGGTTTCACCAGGTGGGCTATTTGAGGCTGGTGGCGTCCGGCTGCCAAGGATAAAATGCCCGTGGCGGCGGGCAGAGGCCTTGACGTACCAGTTAATTGGCCACTTAAGGGCCTTGATTGGTCTGGGACGGGCAGGCCCTTTCTCGCCTCCGTCACCCTGTGCAAATTTGCAGTGGGGGTGGGAGGGGATTGGTAACAGCTCCCCCAGCCTCCCACTCAATTTTCTGAACCCTGCCCCTCTCCACCCCCCGACCACCACCACCCCCCCACTCCCCCACCACCATCCGACTCATTTGGTGTATGTAAAATTCCGGGCATGGATTCAAATCCCACCATGGCAGCTGGTGAAATTTAAATTCTATTAATTAATGCATTCAAATAATTCATGAAAATCTGGAATTGAAAGCTAGTTAGTAATGGTGACCATGAAACTTCCATCTATTGTCATTAGAAACAGTGTAACTGGTTCACTGATGTCCTTTAGGGAAGGAAATCTGACATCCTTACCTAGTCTGACCAATATGTGACTCCAGATCCATAGCAATGTGGTTGGCTCTTAACAGCCCTTCGAAGTTACCTAACAAGCCAATCAGCTGCATAAAACCGCTGCACAAAAGTTGAAAAGAAATAAAACTGTACGGAACACCCGACATCAACCTAGGCAACAGAAACAACAATAACACACCCAGCCCTGTCGACCCTGAAAAGTCCTTCTTACTAACATCTGGGGGCTTGTGCTAAAATTGGAAGAGATGTCTCACAAACTAAACAAGCAATAGCCTGACATAATCATACTCACGGAAACTTACCTCACATTCAATGTTCCACACACCACCATCACCATTCTTGAGTATGTTCTGTCCAACCAACAGGACAGACTCACCAGCAGTGGTGCAACTGTGGTATACAGTCAAGAGGGTGTTACCCTGGGAGACCACCACTTTGGCTGCAGACCTCATGAAGTCACATGGCATCAGGTCAAATATGGGCAAGGAAACCTCCTGCTGATTACCACCTACTGCTCTCCACCACCAATGCCCCCCCAACTGCCACCCGCCTCAACAGATGAACACCACTTGGAAGAAGCACTGAGGGTGGCAAGGGCACAGAATGTACTCTGGGTCGGGCACTTCAATGTCCATCAGCAAGAGTAACTCGGTAGCACCACAACTGACTGAGTGGACTGAGTGCTGAAGGGCTATCAGCCAGACGGAGCCTGCGGCAGGTGGTGAGGGAACCAACAAGAGAGAAAAACCTACTAGACATTGTCCTTACCAATTTACCTGTTGCGAAGGTATCTGTCCATGACAGTATTGATAGGAGTGACTACTGCACAATTCTTGTGATAACAAAGTCTCATCTTTATACTGAGGCTGCCCTCCATCATGTTGTGTGGCACTACCATTGTGCTAACTGGGATAGATTCAGAACAGATCTGGCAGCTCAAAACTGGGCATCAATGATGTGCTGTGCAGCATCATCAGTAGCAGAATTGTTTTCAAGCACAATCTCTAACCTCATGTCCTGGCATATACCTCACTCTACCGTTACCATTAAGCCAGGGGATCAACCCTGGTTTACTGAGGAGCACATTAGAGCATGCCAGCAACAACAACAGATATACATAAACATGAGGTGTCAACCTGATGAAGCTGCAAGACAGGACTACTTGCATGCCAAACAGCGGAAGCAGCATGCAATAGACAGAGCTAAGCAATCCCACAACCAACGGACCAGATGAAAGATCTGCAGTCCTGCCACATCCAGTCTTGAATGCTGGTGGACAATGAAACAACTAATAGGAGGAGGAGGCTCCACAAATATCCCCACCCTCAATAATGGAGGAGCCCAGCACATCAGTGCAAAACAAAAGGCTGAAGTATTTGCAAATAATTTCAGTCAGAAGTGCTAAGTCGATGATCCATCTCGGCCTTCTCCTGAGGTAACCAACATCATAGATGCTAGTCTTCAGACAATCCGATTCACTCCATGTGATATCAAGAAATGGCTGAAGGTACTGAATACCTTAAATTGTGAATACTGTGGGTCCTGACAACATTCCAGCTGTAGTACTGAAGACTTGTGCTGCAGATATATCCGCGCTGTTACGACTGAGGCGGGAGGAGTGCACTGTTTATTCTAGTTCCACTTCTCCACAGGTCACAACATATATTTTAATTTTTTTCCACTTAATGATATGGTCAATCATAGACTCTATTTTTTCCTGGAATAAAACACACCAAGCAAGTTTCTTTAATAAACAACAAAGTTAGCAGTTTATTATAAACATAAGCACACAGATTGAAAGCTAGAAGTTCCCTTTTTGCCATAGCCCCTCACACACACACAGACACACACATATATATTGGTTACATAAACTGGTTAACCGGCAAAATAAAGGGATTTTTGTTTTAGTGCTCTGTTTTTTAAAAAATTAAAAAGATAACGACTTGGGCTAAATACTTGCTAATTCTAGAAGAAAACAGAGAAGATATGGAAAGATGCCCTTTGGTTTGGAGTCCCAAATGTGTATAGATGGCTATCACTGGTATCTTCCTGGAACAATTCTTTCCAGGCAACACTGAAGATCAGTTTGGGTAGACTTTCCAGGAGAAAGGCAGCAACAGAAGTTCCAGACAGGCCTTACAGCAGAAATGCAGCAATAGTTTCAGTCTGTTTCTTATACTTGTTTCTCAGCTTCTTGAGAGATGGAAAACTGGCATTTTTTTTTCAAAGAGTTGGAACAGACTGAGTTGGGGGTGATTTTTTGGCAAGTTGATTCTTTAACTCCTTTTCAAGCCATTGTTCATCCCCAATTGTTTTTTGTAACAATTCAAAGCAAAACCAAAAACCAGTCAAGCTTCCTGACCACTATAAATCTTGATCTGTCACTTCTATGTAAACATCTTCACCAAGGCAAAAAAAAAACAAGCTCTCTGCTGGGTATTTATCTCAAATCAGGTACCTTCCAGTAACTGTTTACAATCCAGACCTCTCAGTGACCCTTGTTAACAAAAACATCCATGAACTCCTTTTCAGTTTGAACACAAATTCTCAAAAATGTAACAAAAAAAATGGAAGCACTCATAACAGCGCCTCTAGCCAAGCTGTTCCAGTACATCTACGACACTAGACCTATCTGATAATGTGGAAAATTTCCCAGATATGTCCTCTCCACAAATCCAATCCGGCTAATTACTGCCCCTCAATCTATTCTTGATCATCAGCAAAGTGATGGAAGGTGTCAACAGTGCTATCAAACAACACTCACAGAGCAACAACCTGCTCACCGATGCACAGTTATAGTTCCGCCAGGGCCACTCAGCTCCTGACCCCATGACAGCCTCGGTCCAAACATGCACAAAAGAGTTGAACTCAAGAGGTGAGGTGAGAGCGATTGCCCTGAATATCAAGACAGTATTTGACTGAGTGTGGCATCAAGGAGCCGTAGCCAACTTGAAGTAAATGGGAATCAGGGGGAAAACTCTCCACTGGTTGGACTCATACATAACGCAAAGGAAGATGGTTGTGGCTGTTCGAGGTCAGTCATCTCAGCCCCAAGACATCATTGCAGGAGTTCCTTAGGGTAATGCAAAGCATTAAGGTAGATCAGTCCCCAGGGCCTGATGGAATCTACCCCAGAATACTGAGGGAGGCAAGGGAAGAAATTGCTGGGGCCTTGACAGAAATCTTTGCATCCTCATTGGCTTCAGGTGAGGTCCCAGAGGACTGGAGAATAGCCAATGTTGTTCCTTTGTTTAAGAAGGGTAGCAAGGATAATCCAGGAAATTATAGGCCGGTGAGCCTTACGTCAGTGGTAGGGAAACTATTAGAGAAGATTCTTCGGGGCAGGATTTACTCCCATTTGGAAACAAACGAACTAATTAGCAAGAGACAGCATGGTTTTGTGAAGGGGAGGTCGTGTCTTACTAATTTGATTGAGTTTTTTGAGGAAGTGACGAAGATGATTTGATGCCGGAAGGGCGGTGGATGTTGTCTATATGGACTTTAGTAAAGCCTTTGACAAGGTCCCACATGGCAGACTGGTGCAAAAGGTGAAGTCACATGGGATCAGAGGTGAGCTGGCAAGATGGATACAGAACTGGCTCGGTCACAGAAGACAGAGGGTAACAGTGGATGGGTGTTTTCTGAATGGAGGGATGTGACTAGTGTTCCGCAGGGATAAGTGCTGGGACCTTTGCTGTTTGTAGTATATATCAATGATTTGGAGGAAAATGTAGCTGGTCTGATTAGTAAGTTTGCGGACGACACAAACGTTGGTGGAGTTGCGGATAATGATGAGGATTGTCAGAGGATACAGCAGGATATAGATCGGTTGGAGACTTGGGCGGAGAAATGGCAGATGGAGTTTAATCCGGACAAATGTGAGGTAATGCATTTTGGAAGGTCTAATGCAGGTGGGAGGCATACAGTAAATGGCAGAACCCTAGGAATATTGACAGGCAGAGAGATCTGGGCGTACAGGTCCACAGGTCACTGAAAATGGCAACGCAGGTGGATAAGGTAGTCAAGAAGGCATTCGGCATGCTTGCCTTCATCGGTCGAGGCATAGAGTATAAAAATTGGCTAGTCATGTTGCAGGTGTACAGAACCTTAGTTAGGCCACACTTCGAATATTGCGTGCAATTCTGGTCGCCACACTACCAGAAGGACCTGGAGGCTTTGGAGAGGGTACAGAGGAGGTTTACCAGGATGTTGCCTGGTCTGGAATGCATTAGCTATGAGGAGAGGTTGGAAAAACTCGGATTGTTTTCACTGGAACGACGGAGGTGGAGGGGCGACATGATAGAGGTTTACAAAGTTATGAACAGCATGGACAGAGTGGATAGTCTGAAGCTTTTTCCCAGGGTGGAAGAGTCAGTTACTAGGGGACATAGGTTTAAGGTGCGAGGGGCAAAGTTTAGAGGGGATGTGCGAGGCAAGTTTTTTACACAGAGGGTGGTGAGTGCCTGGAACTTGCTGCCAGGGGAGGTGGTGGAAGCAAATACGATAGCGACGTTTAAAAGGCATCTTGACAAATATATGAATAGGAAGGGAAGTGCAGAAGGTGTTAGTTTAGGCAGGCATCAACATCGGCGCAGGCTTGGAGGGCCGAATGGCCTGTTCCTGTGCTGTACTGTTCTTTGTTCTTTGTTGTTCTTTGTAGTGTCCTAGGCCCCACGATCTTCAGCTGTTTCTTCAATGACCTTCCCTCCGTCATATGGTCAAAGTGGGTATGTTCGCTGCTGATTGCACAATGTTCAGTACCATTCGCAACTCCTCAAATACTGAAGCAGTTCGTGTCCATATACAGCAAGACCAAGACAACATTCAGGCTTGGGCTGATAACTGGCAAGTAACATTTATGCTACACAAGTGCCAGCAATGACCATCTCCAATAAGAGAGAACTGGAACACTCTCCTTTACATTCAATGGCATTGCTATCACTGAATCCCCCAGCATCAACATCCTGGGGGTTACCATTGACCACAAACTGAACTGGACCAGCCACATAAATGCTGTGGCTACAAGAGCAGGTCAGATGCTGGGAATTCTGTGGCAAATAACCCACCAGGACAAAGCAGCCCGCTTGATTGTCACCCCATCCGCAACCTTGAGCATTCACTCTATCCAATACCGACACACAATGCAACATGTACAAGATGAACTGCAGCAACTCACCAAAGCTCCTTAGACAGCATCTTCCCAACCCGTGACTGCTACCACCTAGAAGGACAAGGACAGCAGCCACAAGGGAACACCACCACCTGCATGTTCCCCTCCAAGTCACACACCATCCTGACTTGGAAATATATTGACGTTCCTTCACTGTCGCTGGATCAAAATCCTGGGATTCCCTCCCAACCAGCACTGTGGGTGTACCCACACCAGATGGACTGCAGCAGTTCAAGAAGGCAACTCATTACCACCTTCACAATGACAAATAGGGATGGGCAATAAATGCTGGCCTTGCCAGCAATGCCCACATCCCCTGAAAAAATAAAAAAATCTGGTACTATCTTTTCCAGTTACAATGAGACTACTCCTGTTACACTGAGACTATCTGCCCCAGTGATACTTTGATTATCTGTTCCATTTAAACTGAGACTTTGTGTTCCAGTTGGTTTATTTCCAATGCAAACTGACAGAATGATGTCAGTTCAGCTGTACCTGTGTGTTTATGTTGTATCACAGACACACAGAATCTGAGGTGTGGCTGCACTATTATCATCTGAACATACAAATTAGGAGCAGGAGTAGGCCCCTCGAGCCTGCTCCACCATTCAACAAGATCATGGCTGATCTGATTGTAACCTCAACTACACATTCCTGCCTACCCCCAATAATCTTTCACCCCCTTGCTTATCAAGAACCTATCTACCTCTGTCTTTAAAATATTTAAAGACTCTGCTTCCACTGCCTTTTTTACGAAGAGAGTTCCAAAGACGCACCACCCTCTGAGAAAAACATTTCTCCTCATCTGTCTTCATTGGGCGAGCCCTTATTTTTAAATAGTGATCCCCAGTTCTAGATTCTGCCACGTGGAAACATCCTTTCCACATCCACTCAGTCAAGACCTCTCAGGATCTTATCTGTTTCAAGTCACCTCCTCCTCTTCTAAACTTCAGCCGATGCAAGCCTAATCTGTCCAACCTTTCCCCATAAGACAACCCACCCATTCCAGGTATTTTTATAGTAAACCTTCTCCGAACGCATTTACATCCTTCCTTGAATGAGGAGACAGTACTCCAAATATGGTCTCACCAATGCCCTGTATAATTGCAGCACAATCTCCCTACTTTTGTATTCAGTTCCCCTCACAATAAATTATAGCATTCTGTTAGCTTTCCTAGTTAATTGCAGTACCTGCATTCTAACCTTTTTTATTTAGAGATACAGCACTGAAACAGGCCCTTAGGCCCACCGAGTCTGTGCCGACCATCAACCACCCATTTATCCCATATTCCTACCACATTCCCACCTGTCCCTATATTCCCCTACCACCTACCTATTATATTGGCCAATTTACCTACCAACCTGCAAGTCTTTCGGCATGTGGGAGGAAACCGGAGCACCCGGCAAAAACCCACGCAGACACAGGGCAAACTTGCAAACTCCACACAGGCGGTACCCAGAATTGAACCCAGGTCGCTGGAGCTATGAGGCTGCGGTGCTAACCACTGCACCACTGTGCCACCCTTCTGTGATTCATGCACTCGGACACCCAGAACCCTCTGCTTCCCAGAGCTCTGCAATCTCTCACCATTTAGATAGTATGCTTTTTTATTTTTCCTGTCAAAATGGGCAATTTCACATTTTCCCACATTATATTTCATTTGCCAGATCTTTTCCCACTCACTTAACCTATCTATATTCCTTTGTAGCCTCCTTACATCTTCTTCGCAACTTACTTTCCTAACTGTCTTGGTGTCAACAGCAATTTTAGCAACCATATCTTCGGTCCCTTCATCCAAATCACTTATATAAACTGTAAAAAGTTGAGGCCCCAGCACTGATCCCCGTGGCACACCACTCATTGCATCTTACCAACCAGAAAATGACCCATTTATGACTACTCTTTGCTTCCTGTTAACTGGCCAATCTTCTATCCATGCTGAAATGTTACCCCCTACACCATGAGCTTTTATTTTCCGCAATAACCTTTGATGTGGCACCTTATCAAATGCCTTCTGGAAATCTCAGTACAGCACATCCACCGGTTACCCTTTATCCACAGCACATGTTACTTCTTCAAAGAACTCTAATAAATTGATTAAACATGATTTCCCTTTCACAAAGCCATATTGACTCTGTTTGATTATCTTGAATTTTTCTAAGTGCCATGCTGTAATGTCTTTAATAATAGCTTCTAACATTTTCCCTATGACAAATGTTAAGCTGTACTTTGCTGCTTTCTGACTCCCTCCTTTTTTGAATAAAGCAGTTACATTTGTGATTTTCCAACCTTCCCCGAATCTAGGGAATTTTTGGAAAATTAAAAGCAACACATCAACATATCTCACTCATTAAAGAGCCCTTGGAATCCACTTGTCTTAAGACTATCAGAGAGAAATTTCTGTTGGCAATATTAGTGACAAGTTAACAATTCCTTTGAGGTTCCTTTATCTGCACTATTAGTGGAGGTATTCACCCTTCAAATTAACATGTTAGCATCTCCATTAAAACACCAGGAAGAGTAATGTGTTCTGAATACACTAAATGTTAATTCACAAATACCACCAACAATAATTGCTATTCTAATGTGTGATGGATTGTGTGTTTAATGAAGAGGTTTATTGAGTATAAGAGAGGTCAGAATTACTGCCTTACTCCTCATTCCAGGAGATGAAAAACTGGCCTTAGGAGCTGGTTTTTAACTGTTAAAACGGCATTTTTAAAAATTATATTCCCACCTCCTAAATACATGAGAGAAACAAGGGCATAGATTTTAACATAGCAAAGAGTTCTAGCCAGGGATGGGTTCCGGTGGGTGGGTGTGGGGTGTGTGGTTGTTGTGAGGTTTAAAAATCTGAGAAGAACGGGTTTCCCGAAAGATCAGCAGAATTTAATGGCAGCGCTCCTTTAAGTGAGTTTCCCACCCACTGGCGGCCTGGTTGACAGGCTGGAGATTTTCAAGCAAGAAGCCTGCTTCACAGGGCTGGAGCCTGTAAGAACAGGTATGTGTACTGGGGGAGTGAGAGACCATTGGAGGGCAGTGGTTTCCTGATTGCAGGTGGTGGAGCCAGATCATGGGGGGAATCAGGTGTCCAGATTGCACCAGCATAATCTCTGCTATTAACTGTAGTATGTTATGATGGTGCGTCTATATTTTAAATATTTATGAGGACTTATATTTAAATTGTGAAGATTTTATAAATGCTGGACTTGGTGTTTTTTAAAAAAAAAGAAAGGTCATCGGAGGATCTTTTGGACTTTGGTGTATAAACAACCTTTACTGGAAGTCACTTGTCTTCATATAAGTAACCAGCAGGGACCTTTTGACCTGGGAATTAACAGGTCAGGAGGCTTGACTCCTGAGATATTGTTTTGCTTTCACTTTGGACAGGCAATTGGGGTATGGACAATGTTTTGAAAAAGAATTTAAAAATCAACCTGCCAAGGACAAACCCTCAATTCAGCCTTTTCCAGCTCTTTGAAAAGCCTGTCAGTTTTTCCAGATTTTTGAGATGCTCTTAGAAGCGAGGAAAGTGTAAAAAATAGAGTAATTGATGATGCATTCCTCCTGAAAGGCTTGCTTGAACGCCCTGTTGCTGCGTTTCTCCTGAGATGTTGGAAAAAACCTGCCTGATAAATTCTCAACGCCACCTGAATGAATTGCTTCAGAAAAGGATCTCAGTGACCCATCACCATATATGCGGATGCCTGGACAAAAAGAGGAACTTCTGACATCCTTCCTTAGCTTCTCTTTTTCTTTAAGAATTAGTAAATATTTGGCCAAAGTATATATTTTTCTGTTCTTTTTTGTAACAGAGCTCTAAAGAGAAAATCTCTATTTTTCGGTTAGCTGGCATGTGTGTGTGTGTGTTTGTGTGAGTGTGTGGGTATGTTTGTGAGTATGTGTGGATATGAGGGGCTAAGGTAAAAAGGGCACTTTCATATCTCAATCTGGGTGTTCATGATTTGCTTTGTTACTGGTTAAGACTTGTTTTATAATCAACTGATAATTTTGTTGTTTATTAAAGAAACCTGGTTGGTATATTTTATTCTGGGATAAGGAGTAGAGTATATGATTGACTGCATCATTATCTGGGTAAACATTTAAATACATGTTGTGACCTGTGAAGAAATGGAACTAGAAACAACAGTGCACTCCTTCCACCTTGGTTGTAATATATAATGGGGATACTTTGCAGTATAAGCCAAAGTCGACAGCATGCAATTCTAAGTGGGATAATAATAATTGAAAGGGAAAAAGAAAAAAAATAAGTTTCTTGTGCAATAGAGTCCACACCACTGGAATGTCTTCATGAGTTGCTACGACCTTTGGAAGGAGGGTGTATCCCTGAGTGATTTGAGAAGCTTAACAAGGTTAGACTGAAGGATTTGGCAGAACTGTTGGTGTTAGAGTTAAAACCAGGAGCTAAGAAAGCAAACATCATTGAAGTGATAGCACACAATTTGAAATTGGAAGAAGAAAATGGTGAACCAGATGGTAGTTCAGTTGAATTAACTAAAATTTAGTCACAGATGATGCAGGTCGAGCTTGAACAGGGAAAAAGAATTGACAATTAAGAAACTTGAACTTGAAAGAAAGGAAAGGGAAAAAGGAAGGGAATTCGAATTTTAAAACCTGGAGCTAAGACACCAGGGTGCCCTTGACTTCAAGAAAAATTCTGGTAAGGAAAGATCTGACTTCAGTTCTAGACCCAGTGGAGAGCTGTTTAAATTTGTGCAAGCCCTCCTGAATTTTGAGGAAAAGGACATAGAGGTATTTCATTTCTTTTAAAAGATAGACAGACAGATGAAGTGGCTGAAGGAAAGCTGGACACTGTCTATGCAAAGCAGGTTGATGGTCAGAACTCATGAAGATAATGCTATGCTTTCTGAGGAGGCTTCTGCAGATAATGAGATGGCAAAAAAGGCTATTCTCTCAGCGTATGAGTTAGTCCCTGAAGCTTAACTGGCAGAAATTAAGGAACCTCCAGAGACTGTCTGGGCAGACTTATATAGAATTTGAGAGAATAAAGCAAATTAACTTTGATTGTTGGGTGTGGGCACAAAAGGTAGAGGCCATGTATGAGCCCCTTAGGGAATTAATTCTACTGGAAGAATTTAAAAGTTCACTCCCTCCATTAGTAAGAACCCATGTAGAAAACCAGAAGGTTTCAACAACCAGATAGGCAGCGGAAATTGTCGATGTTTACTAGCCCAAACCCTTTGTCTGTCACCCCCACAAACCCAAGAAGGATACAAGGTGGGAGGGTAAAAGGAAGGCTAGTAGTGGGGACAAAAAGGAACAGCTGGGAATGCTCCACGAACTCCTCCTCAGGCCAGAAAGGAAGATGCTGAGGGTGGAAGTGAGGTCCGCAAGCCTAGGTGTTACAAGTGTTACAAGGTGGGACACCGTCGTGCAGAATGCTGGAAGTTGCAGGGTAAACCCATGGGACCTATAGGGGTAGACAAAGCCAATGCGGAGAAAGGGGCCCTGACTGAAAGTACAACAGGTCAGGCTGTAGCTCTGACTGCAGCTGTAAGGCCAAGTACAAAAACTGCTGTGAGTGCAGGGGCCACAAAGAAGACACTTGAACGTTATACGGAATTCTTGTCGAAAGGAAAAGTAACTCTTTATCGCTCAAGGTGAGGCAGGCAAACCTATAGTTATACTTCAGGGGAAAGTGTTACTTTTGCTGGGGAAAGTGCTATGACCAAGGCACTGTTATTCTTGTTCCATTTCTCCACAGATCACAACATATATTTAAATTTTTTCCCACTTACCGATACAGTCAATCATAGATTCTATTTTTATCCCAGATTAAAACACACTAACCAAGTTTCTTTAATAAACAACAATGTTGTCAGTTTATTATAAAACAAGTCTTAACCAGTAATGAAGTAAAGCATAAACACACAGATTGAAATATTAAAGTTCCATTTTTACCTTAGCCCCTCACACTCATACACACACATGCACTGGTTATCTGGAAAAATAAAAAGCATTGTTGTTTAGAACTCTTTTACAAAAAAAAAACGCTCAGGCTGAATACTTGGTCATTCTTGAAGAAAAAACAAATGAAATGTGTTGTGTTTCAAAACTGGCATACAGTCTTGCCTCCAAGGACACTTAATTGGGTCACTGGGATCTTTTAGAACTGATCTTTTCAGGCTGCATTGAGAATTAATTTAGCAGGTTTTTCTTTAAAGACAGAAGATGAGATAAGTTGACACAGTAGACTTCTCAGGGTCTTTTAGAGAGCTGCTGGAAAGCTGAGCTGTGTCATGGTCTTCTTTCCTTTCTTGGGAATTCTCTTCTCTCCTTGAAAGTTCTCTTCTCTTGAAAGCTCTCTCCCCTCCATGGAAGTTCTCTCCCTTTTTCTGTAAGCTATTTAAAGGGATGGAACCGACTGGGCTGAGCTGGGATTCTGTCCTTCAGTTTTATTGTTAAAAACGCCTATCCCTTTTAAACAGTTCATTCCCAACTCCAAACAATTCAAAAGTGCAACCGGAAACACAAAAGTCCACCTTCTGACTTGTCACTTCTCTGCACACATCTTCCCTAGTTACCAGTGTTTCTGTTCTATTTTTAACTCGAGTCATGTGACAACCAGTAACTGTTGTTGTCAAACAAGTCATTTCATTGTCCACTTGATGACGCTCTTGGAAAAAATACTGGTCCAACATTTCTTCATTTCGACTATGAAACACCATTTTTAAATGCATTTAATTTTGTAGGACTGCATTTTACCAGCCCCTTGACGCCGTGGGCCGCAGCGTGGGGGTCGGTAAAATTCTATGGAGAGAGGCCCGCCTCGACCCACGATATCGAGAAGGGCCCGCCGCAACTTACCGGTGGTAGGGGGATCTCGTTGCGCCCCCAATGCAAGGCAGCAGCACCACAATTTGCATATGGTAAATGATTATGCAGCCCACTGCCTCTTGATTGACACTTCCTGATTTTTCGTTGAATGGGCGGCCATCATGTGCCGTCCCGTTCACGATTGGAAAAGCCGGCGTGTCCACAGAGGCCGAAGGTTTCACGGCAGAAGGTAAGTTTCTTTGCAGGGGTCTCACTCTGCATTCTTAAAGGGAGGAAGGAGAGGGCATCACAGGGGGCCCACTCTGCATACTGGAAGGGAGGAGGGAAGTGGGGGATACACAGGAGTCTCACTCTGCATTCTTAAAGGGAGGGGGTCTGGGATTACTGGAGGGAAAGCTCTCCTGGCATGAAGGGAGGTACTGTGTACCATCCCTCCATTAACAGTGCCCGCTCTGTGTATATCCGTGTTTGTGAGGGAGCAATGGCACACTAGGTACCCTGTGTGTGGGGAGGGTTCCAGAAAGGGCAGGAGCATTAAGGTTATATGGATGGTGGGGGCAATTGATTCAGCTGGTAGGATCTTGATGTGGTCATGCTGTGCCACTCTGAGTGTTGGACAAGATGGGCAATGCGATGGCACGCTGTATAGTTGATCCAGGAAAGCAGCTGAAGTACCCGTCAACACCGATCCATACCCTGTTAGGAACCTTCGAGTACATGCAGGGTTCAAATTTATTTATCAGATGGAAATAGGAATGACTCATCCTGCATTGTGTGATCCTCTGAGGATCCGTATATGCCAGAGGCAATACTAACAGGCAGGTGCGATCCACATAGAGGCATCCACGTAGAGGCCCCCGGTCTTGAGCAGCAGCCCCCAAGGGGAGCTCGCCATTACGGTTGCTGTGCATCTACAGGCCCCACATGACATGCCACCGGATGTCAGAGCACCAGTGTTAGAGGAGATTGCGCATGTAGAGAGGGTGGTTCCACATTTCTATGCCCTGCTCAAGAATGACCTGCAGCCCATGGGCTTCGGTGGACATCCCATGCCTTTGTTCCTCATAGTGGCAACAGTTCTCAAGCCTGATGCCTCTGCAGCTTTTTAGAAGCCCGCCAGAGACCTTAGTGGGGTCACACAGTCAGCAGTGCACCCCTGTATCAAGGAGGTCACCAATGCCCTGCACCAGAGGGTCAGTGAATATGTCTGCTTCAGGACGGACTCTCACAGCCAGCGGGGCCATTGGTTCTGGCACAGTTGCCAGAGAACCATAGATTGTAATGTTCATAGACTGCACTCATGTGGCCATCAGGCCTACTGCCAGGCGACCACCTGCAGACATCACCATTAAAGGAGCCCTCTCAATCTAGGTGAAGCCGGTATGTGATCAACGCAGATGCTTGTAACGAATGTGAAGCCATTCAGGCAGCTGCCATGACACCTGGGTCTTGTGCCAGTCCCAGCTGTCACCGCTGTTCACTGAACTGGCTCAGATGGAGGGGTGGCTTCTTGGAGATAAGGGCTATCCTTTGCAGACATGGCTCCCGACACCAGTGATAGACCCCACCACTGCTGCAGAGGAGAGATACAACGCCAGCCACTAAGCTACATGAGTCACCATTGAGCAGGAAATCGGCATGCTGAAAGAGCGCCTCCAATGCTTGTATGGATAGGGTGATGCCCTGTACTACGAGCTGAAAAAGCCAGCTCCTTTCTTTGCTGCCCTGCACAACAACCCACCCAATAGGGGCCAGGCCTGGCATGATGAGGAGAGACGTCAACAAGATTCCGCCTTGGACTATGAGGATGCTGAGGACCTATAACATGAAAGACGCATGGGAGGACAGATGGAACCCAGGCTCTGCGCGCAGGGCTAGCAGTGAGCTAGGGACGTACGGAAGTGGCTTATCAGACAAAGGCTGTCTGCTCCATAGGAATCGACATGAGCTCTGCAAGCCACACATCACCCTTGTTCACCTGCTGTGCACCAGTCCACATCTGCAGCATCCTGTGTAAACCATTAGAGGCAGCAGCTGACTGAGCCAATGTCCATGTCACTGCATGCATGGAGACGCTCATGAGTAATGGTGGCATGGCAATGATGTTATTGCATATGTTGGTTCTCCTGAAGGGCCGACAGTGCAAAGGGATGTGACATTGGTGCTACATGCTGGCACACATCATACTCACAGAGAAAAGGACACACATGCTGGTGAGGAACATTTAGTGAAAGGCATATTTACATTGCTGTGACACCCGTGCATTCCCATTTGTGTCAGTGTGTTCTCTGTAAACCTTTGTAATACCTTTTATGGTCTATTTAAGTCTCACATCCTGGAATGTGCAAATGTACGATTATTCACCCAGGTGTGGCACGCCGACAAGAAGGAATGTTACACTTGAGTGGGAGAAGAGGATCACAACTTCACACGACACTGGGACACAGCAGGGTAAATATGTTGCAGCAAAGCAGAAAGTGCTGGGGGTCACTCAGCAGGTCAGGCAGCATCTGTGGAGAGAGAAGCAGAGTTAACTTTCAGGTCTGTGAACTTGGACAAGTTAAGTCTGTTTCTCTCTCCACAGATGCTGCCTGACCTGCTGAATTTCTGCAGCACTTTCTGCTTTGCTGCCAGATTGACAGCAGCCTCACTCTTCGGCAGTCAGTTAAGTATTCTTTGACAGCTGTCAGGAAGCAGGTGCTGGGGTGCATAAAATAGTACCCCAGCACCTTCTGCAGAGCTGTCAAAACCTCTCTCACTGCGCTGAATATCCCGCCTCTCCCCACTTAATATATGGAGGGTGGCTCGGCGCCATGTTTCTAATGAGCCCCCACGTGTAATATCGCCGGGTCTCTGCAGAGGCCGCGAAATGCGGGCACCCTGCTGAGTTGAAAGGGCTCCGCAGCGCAGCATGGCACCTGAATAAAATTCAGCCCTTAATGAGGTAAAAATAGAAGATGAAAAATTTTAAAACACATTTTCGCACTCAGAAGGTGTCATCAACAGTGCCATCAAGCGGCATTTGCTTCGCAATAACCTGCTCAGTGACGCTCAGTTTGGGTTCTGCCAGGGCCACTCAGCTCCTGACCTCATTACAGCCTTGGTTCAAACATGGACAAAAGAGCTGAACTCAAGAGATGAGGTGAGAGTGACTGCCCTTGACATCAAGGCAGCATTTGACCAAGTATGGCATCAAGGAGCCCGAGCAAAACTGAGGTCAATGGGAATCAGGGGGAAAACCCTCCGCTGGCTGGAGTCATACCTAGCGCTAAGGAGGATGGTTGTGGTTGTTGGAGGTCAATCATCTGAGCTCCAGGACCTCACTGCAGGAGTTCCTCAGGGTAGTGTCCTAGGCCCAACCATCTTCAGCTGCTTCATCAATAACCTTCCTTCAGTCATAAGGTCAGAAGTGGGGATGTTCGCTGATGATTGCACAACGTTCAGGACCATTCGTGACTCTTCACATACTGAAGCAGTCCATGTAGAAATGCAGCAAGATCTGGACAATATCCAGGCTTGGGCTGATAAGTGACAAGTAACATTCGCACTACACAAGTGCCAGGCAATGACCATCTCCAACAAGAGAGAATCTAACCATCTCCCCTTAACATTCAACGTTCATTCAGTGTTACCATCGCTGAATCCCCAACTATCAACATCCTAGGGGCTGCCATTAATCAGAAACTGAACTGGAGTCGCCATATAAATACCGTGGTTATAAGAGCAGATCAGAGGCTAAGAATCCTGAGGTGAGTAACTCATCTCCTGACTCTCCAAAGCCTGTCCACCATCTACAAGGCACAAGTCAGGAGTGTGATGGAATACTCTCCACTTGCCTGGATGGGTGCAGCTCCAACAACACTCAAGAAGCTCGACACCATCCAGGACAAAGCAGCCCGCTTAATTGGCACCGCATCTACAAACATTCACTCCCTCCACCACCGATGCACAGCAGCAGCAGTGTGTACCATCTACAAGATGCACTGCAGCAATGGACCAAGGCTCCTTAGACAGCATCTTCCAAACCCGCGACCTCTACCAACTAGAAGGACAAGGGCAGCAAATACATGGGAACATCACCACCTGCAAGTTCCCCTCCAAGTCACACACCATCCTGACTTGGAACTATATCGCCGTTCCTTCACTGTCACTGGGTCAAAATCCTGGAACTCTCTTCCTAACAGCACTGTGGGTATACCTACCCCAAATGGACTGCAGCAGTTCAAGAAGGCAGCTCACCACCACTTTCTCAAGTGCAATTAGGGATGGGCAATAAATGCTGGCATGGCCAGTGACACCTACATCCCATGAATGAATTAAAAAAAACTCATTCACTCTTTTCTTGGAGATAATACAGTTCTGCTTTGTTCCGTCTTTGCACTTAGATAGGTCAAAACATAGTTAGCTTCCAGATAAAGCACCTGCAATAACATTATTTTTGCTCACAATGTGGATAATCTTTAACTGATAAGGTTGTAATAGTAAACTCTAGCGGAATAGTCTGGCATTCTGTTTTTTAAATATTTCCACAAAGACTAGGGAGTTATAGTCAGTAAATACCAGTATCTCTCTGTAGTCATGACAGACATAGACTTCAAAATGCTTAAGAGCCAAACATAAACCCAGGGTCTCTTTTTCCATTGTTGAATTTTGTTTTTGATGTTGATTTGGCTTCTTATAAAAGTATCCATCTGACCTTTCTATGCCCGATTCATCGTCTTGTAACAGGACTGCACCAACCCTCAGGTCACTAGCAACAATTGCTACCTTGAAGGGTTTCGTGAAATTTGGAGCAGCTAACGCTGGTTCATTAGTCAAAATGTCTTTCAGTTTCTCAAATGATGCTTTGCACTCCTGTAAGTGCATTACCTTGGTTTTCTTTTTCTGTAGCAAATCTGTCAGTGGAGCAGCTGTAGTATTAAAATTTGGTACAAACTTTCAGTAGAAACCACACATCCCCAAAAACGTCATGATTTTTTAACTTAATCTTAGGGGTAGGGAACTCCACCAATGATTGTACGTTCGCTGTTCTTGGCAACACTTGTCCTTGTCCTACTGTGTGCCCAAGGTAGGCCACTCGCGATTTTGTAAATTCACTTTTGGCAATGTTTACTACAAAATCAGCTGATTGTAATTTTCTAATCAGAGATTCTAAGTGTTCCAACTGGTCCTTCCAAGTGTAATTGTATACCAGCACATCATCAAGGTAAACTACACAGTTAGGAACACTGGCTACCACTTGGTTCATTAGAGTCTGAGAGGTTGCTTTGGCATTATTTAGCCTGAATGGCATCACTCGGCATTGGAAAAGGCCATCTGGTGTGACAAAGGCTGATATTTCTTTATCTCGGCATGTTAAAGGAACTTGCCAGTATCCCTTTGTCAAATCTATTTTTGTAAGAAATGTGGCTCTGCCCACTCTGTCAATATAGTCTTCCAAGCAAGTCTTCTAAGCG
The DNA here is from genome assembly GCF_036365525.1 of Heterodontus francisci. NCBI lineage: Eukaryota > Metazoa > Chordata > Chondrichthyes > Heterodontiformes > Heterodontidae > Heterodontus > Heterodontus francisci. Next base: position 91,637,438 of record NC_090385.1, read on the forward strand.
AATAATTGGGTAGGAGTCTGCCTATGTTACTGCATTAACTTTTTGGTAGCCGATACAGAGTTTAGTTGAACTATCAGGTTTAAGCATTAATACCACTGGTGAACTCCAGCTGCTTTGACTGGGTTCTATTAAGTGAATTTCCAGCATGTATTGGATTTCTGCTTTTACCTTGGCCTGTTTCTCTAGACTTAAGTGATAAGGATGCTGTTTTATAGGAAAGGATTCTCCTACATCCACATCATGTGTGGCTAAGTTTGCATATCCTGGCTTATCCCTACAGACTGTTTTAAATTATGTGAATAGCCTTGTTAGGTCTCTCATCATTCTGCATCTGAATATGAAAACAGAGTTTCCAATCTCCCTAGATATTCAGTAATAGTTAATCAAGTAGTAGGAAGTTCAATTTGAGAAATATCTAGGCCTCCTTCTGCCCATCCTCATGATCCCATTCATCCTTCAATGTCCCTACTGCTTGACATACCTGTGCTTGCTTATCCTCCTCCCAGTGATAAGATTGTTTTAATGTATTGACATGACACAGCTGATTCTTTTTCCTGCGATCAGGGGTGTCAATCATTAATTTACCAATGCTCTTGACCACTTTATATGGACCACAGATCTGTGCTTTCAACAGGTTACCCTGGAAAGGCAGGAATACCAACACCTTACTCCCTGGTTGAAATGTTCAGGATGAATGAGAACGGGCAGAGACTGCTTGAGTTGTATACGTATCATAACCTCTGCATCACTAACTCGTTCTTTCACACTAAACCCAGTCACCAGGTTTCATGGAGGCACCCAAGATCGCGTCGTTGGCACCAGCTAGACCTCATCGTCACAAGGCAAGCCTCCTTAAACAGTGTTCAAATCACACGCAGCTTCCACAGTGCGGACTGCGACACCGACCACTCCCTGGTGTGCAGCAAGGTTAGACTCAGACCAAAGAAGTTGCATCATTCCAAGCAGAAGGGCCACCCACGCAGAATCAACACGAGCAGAATTTCTCATCCACAGCTGTTACAAAAATTTCTAAATTCACTTGTAACAGCCCTTCAAAACACTCCCACTGGGGATGCTGAGACCAAGTGGGCCCACATCAGAGACGCCATCTATGAGTCAGCTTTGACCACCTACGGGAAACGTGCGAAGAGGAATGCAGACTGGTTTCAATCTCATATTGAAGAGCTGGAACCTGTCATAGCCGCTAAGCGCATTGCACTGTTGAACCACAAGAAAGCCCCCAGCGAGTTAACATCCGTAGCACTTAAAGCAGCCTGAAGCACAGCACAAAGAACAGCCAGGCACTGCGCAAACGACTACTGGCAACACCTATGCAGTCATATTCAGCTGGCCTCAGACACCGGAAACATAAAAGGAATGTATGATGGCATTAAGAGAGCTTTTGGGCCAACCATCAAGAAGATCGCCCCACTCAAATCTAAATCAGGGGACATAATCACTGACCAACGCAAGCAAATGGACCGTGGGTTGAGCACTACCTAGAACTGTACTCCAGGGAGAATGTTGTCACTGAGACCGCCCTCAATGCAGCCCAGCCTCTACCAGTCATGGATGAGCTGGACGAACAGCCAACAAAATCGGAACTCAGTGATGCCATTGATTCTCTAGCCAGTGGAAAAGCCCCTGGGAAGGACAGCATTACCCCTGAAATAATCAAGAGTGCCAAACCTGCTATACTCTCAGCACTACATGAATTGCTTTGCCTGTGCTGGGACGAGGGAGTAGTATCCCAGGACATGCGCAATGCCAATATCATCACCCTCTTTAAAAACAAAGGTGACCGCGGTGACTGCAACAACTGCCGTGGAATCTCCTTGCTCAGCATAGTGGGGAACGTCTTTGCTCGAGTCGCTTTAAACAGGCTCCAGAAGCTGGCCGAGCACGTCTACCCTGAGGCACAGTGTGGCTTTCGTGCAGAGAGATCGACCATTGACATGCTGTTCACCCTTCGCCAGCTACAGGAGAAATACCGCAAACAACAGATGCCCCTCTGCATTGCTTTCATTGATCTCACCAGAGCCTTTGACCTCATCAGCAGACGTGGTCTCTTCAGACAACAAGAAAAGATCGGATGTCCACCAAAGCTACTAAGTATCATCACCTCATTCCATGACAATATGAAAGGCACAATTCAACATAACGGCACCTCATCAGACCCCTTTCCTATCCTGAGTGGCGTGAAACAGGGCTGTGTTCTCGCACCCACACTTTTTGGGATTTTTTTCTCCCTGCTGCTCTCACATTCGTTCAAGTCTTCAGAAGAAGGAATTTTCCTCCACACAAGATCAGGGGACAGGTTGTTCAACCTTGCCCGTCTAAGAGCGAAGTCCAAAGTATGGAAATTCCTCATCAGGGAAGTCCTCTTTGCTGACGATGCTGCATTAACATCTCACACTGAAGAGTGTCTGCAGAGTCTCATCGACAGGTTTGCGGCTGCCTGCAACGAATTTGGCCTAACCATCAGCCTCAAGAAAACGAACATCATGGGACAGGACGTCAGAAATGCTCCATCCAATAATATTGGCGACCACGCTCTGGAAGTGGTTCAAGAATTCACCTACCTAGGCTCAACTATCACCAGTAACCTGTCTCTAGATGCAGAAATCAACAAGCGCATGGGAAAGGCTTCCACTGCTATGTCCAGACTGGCCAAGAGAGTGTGGGAAAATGGCGCACTGACACGGAAGACAAAAGTCCGAGTGTATCAAGCCTGTGTCCTCAGTACCTTGCTGTATGGCAGCGAGGCCTGGACAACCTATGTCAGCCAAGAGCGACATCTCAATTCATTCCATCTTCGCTGCCTCCGGAGAATACTTGGCATCAGGTGGCAGGACCGTATCTCCAACACAGAAGTCCTCGAGGCGGCCAACATCCCCAGCTTGTACACACTACTGAGTCAGCGGCGCTTGAGATGGCTTGGCCATGTGAGCTGCATGGAAGATGGCAGGATCCCCAAGGACACATTGTACAGCGAGCTCGCCACTGGTATCAGACCTACCGGCCGTCCATGTCTCCGCTTTAAAGACGTCTGCAAATGCTACATGAAGTCCTGTGACATTGATCACAAGTCGTGGGAGTTAGTTGCCAGCGTTCGTCAGAGCTGGCGGGCAGCCATAAAGGCGGGGCTAAAGTGTGGCGAGTCGAAGAGACTTAGCAGTTGGCAGGAAAAAAGACAGAAGCGCAAAGGGAGAGCCAACTGTGTAACAGCCCCAGCAAACAAATTTCTCTGCAGCACCTGTGGAAGAGCCTGTCACTCTAGAATTGGCCTTTATAGCCACTCCAGACGCTGCTCCACACACCACTGACCACCTCCAGGTGCTTACCCATTGTCTCTCGAGATAAGGAGGCCAAAGAAGATCCCCTGGTTGAAATGTTCAGATATTGGCATGCTTGTCTGCACACTTTTTCATAGTTGTTTGGGAAGCTTAAAGGTGTTCCTGAGCCACTTTGTAAGCTGTCGTGAGCTGTTCCTGGAACACAGATACATAATCTAGAACAGAAGATTCATCCCTTTATCCTAAAAACCTTTCTTTAAGTATTGCTGAAAATAGAGACATTTTGTCGAAGCTTTTCCTCTTGCACTCAGCAGGACAACATGCAAGATGATTCTTAGCACATTGCAGAACAACACTGCAGCACAACATGTCCCTTCTGCTGTTCACAATGGACAACATACAGGCCAGACCCAACCAGCCCTTGCTTGCAAAACTCAAAACACAGTGTCCAAGATGAGATGTGATTCCGCGATTGGGCAACATTTGCTCAATAATCCACAGTGTACAAAAAATTATGCTGACAACCAATTTGTCAGTCGTGCTTGCCGTGTGGCACATTTGCACGTACTGGAAGCTACATATATTAATACACAGGGCTCTGTTCTTTGCAAACAGAAGGAACATGTACGCACATTGTGTCTGTTTCAGCTGAACAAAATAAGTCACAGCCATTTGCTGGTTCATTCCTCAGGGCAATGCCTTGATCAATCAGAGTTAAGCTGCCTGGTTTAAATTTCAAACAGAGCTTGGCAGTTAACTGTAAACTGGTGCATTCTCCATGGCAATGCCTCTACCAATCAGAGTTCACTTGCCAACCAATCAGCACTCTCTTTTCATGCAGTATAAGTTGTTGTTTTCCCTTACATTGGTTATTCTTGTGTATTGTCCTGATGAGTGCAAGATGAAAAGCTTCAACAACATGTCTGTATTTTCAGCAATACTCAAATTGTGTACTACCAAATGACTATTCCTTTAATTACTTTGAGAGGATCTCTTACATCATGTCCATAAACTAATTCAAAAGGACTAAAACCGGTCGAATCATTAGGTGAATCTCAAGTGGCAAACAAAAGAAATTCTAGCCCTTTATCCCAATCCCAAATTACCCATTACTCCCTGAAAAATTTTAGACATAAAATTGGAACCTTGATCCGACTGAATCTCACTCATTAATCCACATCTTGTGAAGAATTGGGTTAACTTCTCTACCACTACCTTGTTCTTAAGGGAATATCCTCTGTGAACAGAGTAGCCATATCCATGATGGTGAGTATATATTGGTGTCCCACTTTTGTTTTCGGTAAAGGCCCTACATAGTCTGCCAACACCCTACTAAATGGTTCTCCAATAATGGGTATGGGAATTAGAGGTTTTCTAGCAGGTTGCGGTTTTCCCACCATCTGGTACACAATTGCACGTTATACAAAACTGCACCATTGGAAAGACCTGGCTAGTAAAAATGTCAATTTATATGTTATTTGGTCTTCTGGGTCCCCACATGTCCCGCTATAGGAATTTCATGGGCTATCCTTAATAGTTTATTTTATTTTTTTATTTTAAAGATACAACACTGAAACAGGCCCTTTGGCCCACCGAGTCTGTGCCGACCAACAACCACCCATTTATACGAACCCTACAGTAATCCCATATTCCCTACCACCTACCTACACTAGGGGCAATTTACAACAGTCAATTTACCTATCACCTGCAAGTCTTTGGATACTTTGGTGGTACCATTATCTGATGAACCACTGTCCATTCTTTGTCTGCAGGTCTGTGAGGAGATCTCCACTAGCTCATCAGAATCCCATTTTTAATATTATAGCCTTCTGGAACTCATTTTGCCTCAGCTTCTGTTAGAGATGTTTGCGCCACTTTATTTCACTCTGGATCAGCTTGCTGAGCGTTCATCAGAGAAGACATCTTTAACATTTCCTTCAGATTATCAAAATCCCCAAAGAAAGTTTCAGATATTTGACTATCTGACTGTGCCAGTTCCAACAATGGAACTTCTTCAGTCATTGCTTGGGTTACTACACATGAAGGAAAAATTCCTGGAACCCTTTCCTGCAACTGTTCTGTCCCTTTAACTTTGCTTGTTTTTTTCCGTGACTACTGGAGAAACTACTACCTTTGCTCCGGCCAAATAATTCCCCAGGAGTAAGTCAACGCCATCTACTGGCAAACTATGGACAACTCCCACAGCTACCATTCCAGACATTAGGTCACACTCTAGGTGCATGCAATACAAAGGTATGGGTATATACTTCCTGCCAATGCCATTCACTAAATCTTTAGCATTCAGTGCGCTCTCTAGTGGAAATGTTATTCCTTGTATCCCAATAAATCCTATGGGTTTACCCTGCAACTTCCAGAATTTTGCACGAAGGTGTTCCACCTTGTGACCTCACTTCCACCCTCAGCATCTTCCTTTCTGGCCTGAGGAGATTTCAGGACATTCCCAGCTGTCCCTTCATGTCCCCGCTACTTACATTCCTTTCACTCTCCCACCTTCTATCCTTCTCAGGTTTGTGGGGGGTGACAGACGAAGCGTTTTGGCTTATAAACAAGCTCAAAATCATCAACAATTTCTGCAGTCTGGCTGTTGAAACCTTCTGGTTCTCTACATGGGTTCTTACTAACACAAGGAGTGAATTTTTAAATTCTTCCAGGAGAATTAGTTCCCTAAGGTTCTCATACGTGGCCTCTATCTTTAGTGCCCGTAACCAACGATCAAAATTTATTCTCTTTATCCTCTCAAATTCTATATAAGTCTGCCCAGACAATCTCTAGAGGTTCCTAATTTTCTGTCAGTATGCTTCAGGGACTAACTCATATGCAACGAGAAGAGCCTTTTTTGCCATCTCATAATCTGCAGAAGCCTCCTCGGAAAGCATGGTATAAACTTCACGAGCTCTGCCCATCAACCTGCAGTGTAACAGTGGTCTGGATTTTCTGTCCTCCTGGCAGGTCAATATGTCTCTTTTAGTGCAGAAACAAGCTGGCTTTTAACAGTTCAAAATGAAACCAACCTCTTCCAGGCAAGTCCTATAATAATCATAAATCCTGTCTTGTCACAACACAACCCCCCATTATGTTTACTTGAAATCATGTGCCTTCCAGTAAAAACCTGATTACTGGTCAACTTTTGGATGATCTTGCTTTTAAAAAAAAACACACACAAAGTTCAGCAATCTCCAGATGATTCAATATCCATGAAATCTTTTCAGTTTTTAAAATATAGATTCTCAAGTTTCAACAAAAAATATTGAAACCTTGTAACACTATTGACAGAGTGGGCAGTGCTCCAGTTCTTACAAAATAAATTTGTTAAAGAGACACTGGCAGGTTCCTTTAACACCCTGAGATAAAGAACTGTCAGCCTTTGTCACACCAGACAGTCTTTTGCAACACCAAGTAATGTCATTCGGGCTGAAAAATGCCCCAGCAACTTTTCAGAAACTAATGAACCAAGTGTTAGCCCGTGTTCCTAACTGTGTGGTTTACCTTGACGATGTGCTGGTATACAAAGACTCTTGGAAGGACCACTTGGAACATGCAAAAGCTCTGTTTAGAAAATTACAATCGGCTGATTTTGTGATAAACCTTGCCAAAAGTGAAATTGCAAAAGTGAGAGTGACCTACCTCAAGCATATAATAGGACAAGGATGAGTGTTGCCAAGAACAGCCATAGTACAAGCATTGGTTGAGTTCCCTACCCCTAAGACTAAATGATAAATCATGAGTTTTTCTGGGGGATGTGTGGTTTTTACTGCAAGTCTGTACCAATGTTTAGTACAGTAGCTGCTCCACTGATAGATTCACTACAAAAAAAAACAAAGTAGTGTGGTCAAGGGTGTGCCAAGCATCAAGCTGAAAGCCATTTTGACTAATGAACCAGTGTTGGCTGTTCCAAATTTCACTAAGCCCTTCAAGGTGGCAATTGATGCTAATGACCTGGGGGTCAGTGCAGTCCTGTTCCAAGGTGATCAATCAGGCATAGAAAGGCCAGTGGGATAATTTTCCAAAAAGCTAAATCGACACCAAAATAGACATTCAACAGTAGAAAAAGAAACCCTAGACTTATTACTAGCTCTTAAACAATTTGAGGTCTCTGTCTGCCATGACCACAGAGATTGTATATACTGATCGTAACTCCGAGCCATTGTGGAAAAATTCAAAAACCAGAATGCCAGACTATTTTGCTGGAGTTTACTATTGAAACGTTATCACTTAAAGATTATCCACATTACGGGAAATAAATAATGTGATTGTGGATGCCTTGTCTATCATTTGACTTTGCTTTGAGTTACTTGAGGACAAAGATAGTACAACATAGTATTGTATTAGCTATAGGTAAAGAGTGAATGAGTATGAGTATGAAAATGTGTTTTAAGTTTTTTTTCACTCTTTGTAATGAAATGCATTTGAAAATGACATAATTTCCTTCAAGGATGGAGGTGCTATGATGGTGCTTCTATATTTTAAAGTTTTTTTGAGGACTTATATTTAAATTGTGAAGCTTTTATAAATGCTGGATTTTGTGTTTTTTGTTAAAGAGGTTGTCGGAAGGTCTTTTGGGCTTGGTTTGTAAACAACCCTTACTGGAAGTCACCTGTATTCAGATAAGTACCCAGCGGGGAATTTTGACCTTGGAAAGATGTTTAAAGAGAAGTGATTGGAGATAGGTCAAGATTTATAGGGTTCATGAGGCTCTTGAGATATTGTTTTGATTTTGCTTGGGACAGGCAGTTGGGGTTTTGGACATCGTTTTGAAAAAGACAAAACCCCAACTCAGTTTTTTCCAGCTTTTTGAAAAGCCTACCAGTTTTTCCAGCTCTTTGAGATGCTCTTAGAAGTGAGTGTAAGAAATAGAGAAATGGATGCTGCATTCCTCCTGAAAGGCCTGCTTGAAACCCCCATTGACATATTTCTCCTGAGATGCTGGAAAAACCTACCTAATAAATCCTCGATGCCACCTGAAAGATTTGCTCCAGAAAAGGATCCCAGTGACCCATCACCAAATACCCGGATGCCAGACAAAAAAGAAACATCTGACATCTTTCCATATCTTCTCTTTCTTCTTCAAGAATTAGAAAGTATTTGGCCAAAGTATATTTTTTTTGTAACAGAGCTCTAAAGAGAAAAATCTCTATTTTTCGGTGAACCTGTGTGTGTGTGTGTGTTTATGTGCGTGTGAGGGGCTAAGGTACAAAGGGAGCTTTCATACTTCAAATCTGTGTGCTAATGCTTTGCTTTGTTACTGGTTAAGACTAGTTTTATAATAAACTGATTATTCTGCTGTTTATTAAAGAAACCTGGTTGGTGTATTTTATTCTGGGATAAAGAGTAGAGTATATGATTGACCACATCTGTATCTGGGTAAACATTTAAATATATGTTGTGACCTGTGGAGAAGTGGAGTTGGAAAAGACATTGCACTCCTCCCACCTCAGTCGTAACATATGAAAATACACTAGGGTCATAAGGGCATAACTAAATGTCGAGCACGCGCTCAGATGTTCGTGTGGTGGCCAAGAATATCAAAGGATATTGAAGACATAATTTCAAATTGTCATGTATCTGCAATTCACAAACAGGATCAGAGAGAACCTCTTATTTTGACCCAATTTCCAACCAAACTATGGGAATGTTTGGCGACGGGTCTATTCATCTTTGATGGAAAATCGTATCTAATTGTTGATTACTTTTCAAAATGAATTGTGGTTAAGTATATGTGCACAACAATAACTGAAGCAATCATTCAAGTGTTACAAGAAATCTTCACAGCACATAGTACACCTGATCAGATAGTGACCCATAATGGGCTGCAATTTGCAAACAATATTTTCAAATAAATTTGTGAAAATCAGTGAATTTGTGCATTTAACAAGTTCCCCTAGCTATCCACAATCTAATGGAGAAACTATGCGAGCAGTCAGAACTATTAAAGCACTGTTAAAGAAGAATCAAGAATTCCAATCAGCACTTCTGAATTACAGAACTACTCCATTGTTATGCAGATTAGCACCATCCAAAATGTTAACTGGGAGAAAACTTATGATGCAATGTCCAATTTTACCTTAGAAATTACTTTCAGGGATCCAAATCCAGGATTATCAGAGAGTTCACGACAGAGAACTCTTATTAGAAGAGAAAAAAAACCTTAATTATAACAGGAAATACCATTTCAGGCACCTACCAAAGTTGTCAGAGGGCAAAAGGTATGGGTACGAGACCAAAACAGACAAACAGTAATTCTCCAGAGAGAGGAAAATCAACAGCGATCTTATTTACTAAGAACTTCAGAAGGTACTATCCGAAGAAATAGAAAGAATCTTATTCCTTTCCATCAAAGAAGTCAATCGATCATACAATTAGACATGTCAGATGTTGAACCTGAAATTCAGAAAGCTCAAGATATTACAAACCTCAATGAAAGCTGTCCAAGTCAAGAGACAAAAGTTCAGAGAAAGACTACCAATCATGCACATCCAATGACAAGAAGATCAGGGAGAGTGGTGAAGCCTCCTGACAGATTGAATTTATGAATTCAGAGACTTGGGGGGAGATTGATCAGTATGCAAATAAAAAGTGAATGTTTGTAAATATATATTTGGATAAAGATTTGGGGGGAGATGTAATATAAGGGTTTGAAAGGCCTAATTTTGAGAAAGTGTAAAGAATATCTCCTAACATGATGGTGTAAGAGATCGCATGAGAGAGAGGCTTGAAGCTAGATGCAGCGTGGCTTTGGTGGAGTCACATAGACTAGTGTGAAGATATATATATAGTTCTAATATAATAAATGGCAATGTTCTAACTACCTCAGACTGAAGTATCTCTATCAGCTCCACTAATTAAAATGGCAGCATACCAAACCAACATGTAGCACAAGACCGAGCCCACACCCTGGCTATCCTAATGAAGGCAGCTTCCAAAATCAATGTAAAATAGTTAGACATTCTGTGTAGGTTTTATTATTGGTCTCATTAGCTCAAAGTACAGCATGTAAAAAATAATAAGATCTCAAGGTAGGGACAGATGAGAAGGACAGTGTCCCAGCTTCTCTCATCATCAGAATTCAAGTATCTTGAAATCCTCAAACTTTGTCAATGAATGAATCTAAAGATTTTACCTCCACTACCCGACTGAGAAGCTCATTCCAAGCATTGATCAGCCATCATATGAATTGAAAGCATGAACATCGTATGGAGAAAAACAATTCAAATCTTCCTGACATTAGTCCAAAATTAGATTGATATAGGGATGGACAGATAGATAATCAGATAGATAGATAATTGTTTGGATGGATGGATGGACAATAAATATATTCATGTACTGGTTATTCATCCTTATCAGATGGAGGTTGAAACCAGCCTTGCTGAAGCACTGTCAGGTATTTGACCCAATACCTGGAGAACTCTGTATCTGTCATTCACTTATTAAAACTGATGTTGGTTTCATGTTTCATTTTTCTGAAAGAGATGCAAGACAATTGAAATTGTGCTATTTTTACTGCTTTATTTTAGATGCAGGAGTTGGGGTCTCATCAGGTCATTGACAGGGATTGAAGGATGTTGTTAAATACTTTCCATTGATATAAACCTGAGGGAATTCAGTCTGTCCTCGTGCAGTAATGTGCCTCTGGAATGAGAAGAATGATGAAAAATGACAACTATTTCAGAGAGTTTGAGAAAATGAATGGGAGTGAGTGTGCTGCTGATCAGTTTTATAGGAACAGAGACATTACTCCATGGAATACAGAATGTATTATTCTGCTGTTATAGTCAGTCTGTGTAAATGCCTGGTTTCTCTGCAAGGCCTGGGAAAACAATGGGAAATAACTAGCTCTCCTCCTCTCATTTTTATACTAATTTATCAAGATTTTTTGTAATTTACTAATACACACAGAGTGAGCAGCAGAGCTGGACTGTGCAGTGAGTGGAGTGTGCAGACTGTACCTTTGTGTTCTGACCCATCTGCAGCCTCACCCATGTAATAAAAGGGATTGGAATGATTCAGTCAGAGTGAAACAGTGGCCCTGATTATATCACTAGAAATGACAGCATTATTCCCAATGAAATATCATTCTAAAACACATTCCACATTTTCTAGATCCACTCTGCAATCTCACTCTGGATGATGGATATTTTGAAATAGTTAATACAACATGGCTGCAGGCAAACAATGAAACTTGTCCAAATGGATCAGAAATCTCCATTCCTCACCAGGGTCCAAGTGAGCAATACTGGGAGTAAGTAAATTACTACAGATAGCTGCACCTATAACCTGCACAACTGTACCAGTAGCTTCCTCTTGGGAAGGTTAGTTGGGTGAATGTCCTGTTTAATGATTGAAAAGCTGTTTGATTTAGTTAGAAGTATTAAAAAAAGAATCATCTATTACACATCTATTAAAAATGAAAGACTTCATTTATATTGCACTTTTCACAACCACTGGGTGTCTCAAAGCACTTTACAGCCAATTAAGTGCTTTAAAAATGTAGTCACTGTTGTAATGCAGGAAACACAGCAGCCAATTTGCATACAGCAAACATCCGCAAACAGCAATGTGATAATGACCAGATAATCTGTTTTTGTGATGTTGAGTGAGGGATAAATATTGACCAGGACACCGGGGAGAACTCCCTTGCTCTTCTTCGAAATAGGGCCAGGGGATTTTTTACATTCACTCGAGCTGGCAGATGGGGCCTGTTACAAAATAATATCACAACAGAGGCCCTTTCATTAGTTAACAGCTCACTGCTTTCTAAAACTGCAGGTTTACTTGAAAAACATTTATGCAGTGCAACTTTTATTAATTTCTTTATTTACTACTTCAAGGAAGCAATTTACTATGAGAAATCCTAAACATTAAATAGTTCAAATAATCTGTGACTGATATCCCTTTCTCTATATTTTTAAGTTAATCTAGTATTGTGTTTAATCCACAATCCTGAGAACTGAATTGGGGGAAGCTGTCTGGGAGTAGGTACCATGTTTAACAATATGATGGAGCTGAATTCACCGGGAGATACAGAAACTAACCTTGGTAGCTTTAACAGTGCATTGTCCATGTTGTAAAACAGACAATGTCAGGAACTCCTTCAGATCAAACCAGCTCTCCAGGGAATATCATCAGCACTCACTGTTTAAACAAAGCTTTATATTTCAAAATGTCAGTAGAAATAGAGAGAAATTCTAAAATAATATCAAATTTAATCCCCATTTTTACTGAAATACTGGAGAAAGTGCAGAGAAGATTTACAAGGATGTTACCGGGATTGAGAAGGTGCAGTTATCAGGAAAGATTGAGCAGGCTGGGCCTCTTATTTCTGGAGAAGTGATGAAGAGGTGATCTGAAAGAGATCTTTATAATTATGAATGTGATCAGGTCGATGTAGAGAAACTGTTTCCACTTGTGGGTTAGTCCGGAACAAGGGGCCATAAATATAAGAGTGAAAGAACAGCAGCAAATCCCCAAACCCCTGAAATGTGTCCCTCATTCGAAGGGACTACTGGAGCCCAGTAGTCTTCATCCTCCCACAGCCAAAGACTTGCAGGTGATCGGTAATTTGGCTGTTGTAAATTGCCCCTAGTGTAGGTAGGTGGTAGGGAATTTGGGATTACTGCAGGGTTAGTATAAATGGGTGGTTGTTGGTCGGCACAGACTCAGTGGGCCGAAGGGCCTGTTTCAGTGCTGTATCTCTAAAATAAAAATAAAATAAAAATAAAAACCTTGTTCACATAGGGAACCCTTCTCACTTTGAGTTACATATGTTTTCACAAGATTCAGTTCCACGGGAAAGAGACAGAGGGAGGCAGACAGGGTTCTGCTTCAGTTCCAGGAGCACAGTCTTCTTCACTTCATGAGCACATGGCTTTGCCTGTCTTCAAAATCCTTTGTTGGAAGATCAAAATTCTCTGCAAAAGTCAGTTCGTCATGTGACTAAAACTGGTCTGGCCATTTCTGTGTATTGGGGAAGCAACTTCTGGGTCCTGATTGTTTCAACATTGTCTGGTATTATGTAAATGTCCTTCCAGTCAGGGCTTGACATTTTTAAGTTTTTGTTCATGTGGCGAAATAATGTGCGCCTCAGACTTGGTAGGTGGGGGGTTTGCCTGACAATCGTGTCATATCACTGACATTGTTTTGGTGCAGAATCGGGACCCAGAAATGATCCGGTTATCGGTTTCCCCACCCCGGATTGAAAATCCAGCACATTCACTCTGTCTCTTATCGGAAAGAACAGACAGCAAAGATTGAGGGCAGGGGTGACTTTCACAGCTCCTGGTAATGTGTGGACACCAGGTCCAGCAGACAGTCGGTGCTCCACAAAGAGGCTGCAGAAATCTGTGATCACCTTATGAGACATTCTGTGTCTTTCAAAGCTCTGCTCCTCCGACAGCTCAAAGAAACTCAACCTTGTTCTGTAGACACTGGTAGGTGGTAGAGTTTACCATGAATTTGTCTCCTCTGTTACTTCCCTCTCTGCTGTCCACCTGCAGCTAACTCCACAGCACGGCCTTGTGACTGGTCATCCTCACTCTCCTCCTTTCACTCAGTGAACAGTCATTTACAACCCATCAGGAACTTCTCTTTAATCAGTAAACTGTAAAGTCTCCAAATCACTATCTCAAACCAAGTACTGTCACCAAACTGTAGGAGGTAACTGTAGAAGATTAAGAGGCATGGAACTGGGGGAGGTTAGAAATTGAGATTAAAATTAGTTAGTGTGGTGAAAAAGGATGAGGACCGCACCAAGGGAGAAGTGGGGCAGTGGGGAGAAGGGGAATCGCTGGGAAGGGGGCAGGGCAGCCTGGTAGCGAGGACAAACCCGGAGACCCTGATAATCTTAACAGTGGGATGTCATGTGAATAAATACCTGCAGAGTCCCACCTGACACCTGGCCAGATTGACTACTTGGCCATATTCATGCATTCAATGACTCCCTGCACCATCAGGAAGCCCATTATCCTGCCAAAGCCATGTGCCCACTTCTCCTGCTTCTCTCTGCTTAGAGAGAAGACAATGAAGTCCCCTTTTAGGGCATGTACAACCTCAGTGATCTCCTGGATGGTGAACTACAATCAGTTGGTGATGTTGCCGGCTCCAGCCTGGAAGAATCCACTGCTCTAGTAAATTGAGGGCCACGGTGACCTAGACAGCCACTGGCAGCACCGAGCATGCCCAGCTCTGAGGCTGCGGGTCTGTTTTGAGAAGGTGACACAATTCTGTGCCCACATCCTTGCTGAAGCATAGCCACTGCAGACACTGCTCCTGACTGAGGAGAAATGCTCTCTGAAGAGCCTAGGTGGGTAAGGCCTCCTGCTGAGAGCCCTCCTCCTCCTCCCCCACCTCCCTCTGTGAACAGATTCTCTGCTGTCTCTGCTCCATCTCCCTGTGATGCTGCAGCCTATGGGGGACTGTAACTATATCCCCATGTCTGAGTGCAAGTATTGTGCTCAGAGGACTTTCAAAACCACACCACTCCTCTGAAAGGCCCAACACCACTCCCTTCAGACTGAAAGGACTTCTGTCGACTCCTCCAACAACACATCACTTCCACTAGCACTGCAGCAGGTAAATAGTTAAAAGCACCTTACCTGAAATTTGGGTGGTAATCCCTTTAAATAGTGCTGGTGGGGAGGGGGTCTTTCATGCAGCTGAACAGATGCATCATTAAGAGGGGATGCTAAAAGGAAAAGTGAGCCTGAAAATGGCAGGTCCGGCATCAAATCAGTGTTAGACACAGACTGAGGTCACGATTTACCTACTCTGCACAATTCCAGCTCACGCGTGAGGCGCCTGCGCTATTGCCCGTCACAACATGGCAAACGGCTCAGGCCATGCTGTAAATGCTCGGGAATGAACCATTGTCATTTTTTTCCAGAACCGGTTCCCTTAGCGATGTAACAACAGGCACTACAGAGCCCAATTTTGCAGCCACAATGTCCTGAGAGGACTTGACTGGTTCGATGCTTAGAAGCTGTTTCCTCTGGCTGGAGAGTCTGGAACTCAGGGCCATAGTGTCAGAGAACAGGGCTGGCCATTTAGGACTGAGAGGAGGAGAAATTTCTTCACTACTACAGGGAAGTTGGTGACATCGTGGCAAAGTCACTGGACTAGTAATTCAGAGGCCCAGGATCATGCCCTTGGAACAAGGGTTCAAATCCCCTCAGGGCAGCTGGTGGAGTTTAAATGTAATTAATTTGTAAAAAGAAAATCTGGAATTGAAACCGAGTCTCAGTAATCATGTCATGAAACTATTAACAAATGTTGTAAAAACGTCACTGCTTCACTAATCTCCTTTAGCGAAAGAAATCTGCCGTCCTTACCTGTTCTGGCCTACATGTGACTCCAGACCCACAGCAATGTGGTTGACTCTTAACTGCCCTCTGAAATGGCCTAGCAAGCCACTCAGTTATCAAGGGCAATTCGGGATGGGCAACAAATGCTGGCCTTGCCAGTGATGATGCCCATATCCCATGAAAAAAAAGCAGGTTGTGAATCTGTGGATTCTCTACCCCAGAAGGTTGTAGTGCTCAGTCGTTGAGTATATTCATGGTTGAGATCAATCAATTTCTGGACTTTAAGAGAGTCAGGAGATATGGGGAGTCAGGCGGGAAAGTGAAGTTAAGCTCAAAGATCAGCTGTGATCTTATTGAATGGCAGAGCAGGCTCGAGGGGCCGAATAGCCGACTCCTGCTCATGTTTCTTATGTAGTTGCAGTGAAGCAGGAAATTCATTGAATCATGATAAATAAGTACTAATGGAAACAGTGTATTAATTACAGCAGTGGGCAGCATCTACATTCATTCATTGAACGACTGTCTGAGATCAGTGGGAGGTTAAAGTGAAGCCAGCTCAAATATCGTTGCTCTTGCGTCAAATTATTTCAGCTGGAAATGAAAAGCCAGGTGGAAAAAATACTCCCATTGCCCAAAGGGTTGTCACTGCCCCACGGTGTGGGCTGAAATTTATACTCCTGCCGCCGAAATCAGTGGCGGTCGCAAAAAATGGCAGCCTGCCCGCGTGGGCCGCACTTATGGAGCTGCCGTGATATTAGCATGGCGGCTCATTTAAATAGTCAGGGAAGGCCGCCCCTCACCAATGATGTGTAAGGGGCGGGCTGTCTGTTCCCAGTAATGTCGTCAGCTGCCGGTGCACAGGCGCTGATGCCATTTCTAAAGGGTATCGAGCGCTACCATTCCATTTAAATATTTAAAGTGGCCTCTCCCACCCTCTTCCAATACCAATTAAATTAATTATTTGCCCTCTCCCCTCCAAAACACTTACCTTGTCCACCTGACCTTCCCACAAAGTACAGAAACCTTAAACCTTCCTACCCCCGGACAGGGATCCGAAGGAGTGGGACCGCTGGCCAGCAGCACGAAGATCGCACCGGGAGACACGGCGGGACCATAGGTCTCATTAGTTCATTGATTTTAATTAAGTTAAATATATAAATGGTGGTGCTGTTGCTGAGCGGCCTCGAGGCCTCGTCACCACCAGCAATATCAAGCCGGGGTTGACCGGCATCGGGGTGCGTGGCAGCCCTCTCCCGGAGACATTTTTCACTCCCCCTCCCCCACCATGACCCCTGACATCGCAGGGGTCTGTAAAATTCAGCCCAGTGTTTTCAGACTCTCCCTCAGACTGTGCTGTGACTTCCCCAGGGATAGTGTTGGTACTGCCCCAAGAACTGTGTTGAAATTGCCCCAGGTATTGGTTTGACACTGCCCCAGATCATTTCGGTCATGACCATTGTCATTGTGATTGGATGGTTTTATTGTTGATAGGCGATAGCCAACATACAGGTTCCAGATTTGTAAATGGCAGTTCCCATTATATGGAGCACACTGAAATTGTCCTCTTAATATTTTCCATTACAAGTTCTATAGCTGAAAACTGATACTGTTGAGGCCAGTTTGAGCTTGTTCTAAATTGTTTAAATCACACTAAATCTATCATGTACATTGCAGTGTTACAGATTATATCACAGATTAACAAAGATGATAAAAATATCTACTAAATGAGAATGAAGAATTCTTGTCGCAGTTGTAAAAATGCCACCTGAAAAGTCGAGCAGAAAGTAATTACTCAACATCAATTGATCAGATGAGATTTAATGATTTGTTTGATTTTAAAGCTCAGTTTCTGGGGAGAGTTAGGCCCAGACGACAAGTCCTGACTGAACTGTGTCTGCGGACACACCAACCATCAGTATCACACATGGACAGTCAGTATTTTGAGTCAGAGGGCTGGATTTTCAAATGCAGGAGGGGGTAAGCAGGGGTGCAGGTGTTCATTAAAAATTGTGTTCACACAGGAATCACTGGATCACGACACCTCCAGACAGTGACGTAATTTTCAGTGGGAAGGAGGGAGGCAGGAACGAAGAACCTGCTCACCTCCAATTAACGCCCCCTTGAGCTCTCTTGATCAGTTTGTTAATGGGACAGGAAGGGATAGGAGGTGATTTTCAAAGTGGGAATTTACCAAACCAAAATAGTCTGGTGCATGTTAGTGCACAGCTGACAGGGTCAATGGGGGAACTGCAAAGTTTGTTATGGAATGGGAACATTTTTCCCACTAAGTGTATCACTGTGAGATCAGACATTGTCCCGTTTGCCTGGCTGTTTGGTCGATTCTCTGTGCGCTGAGGCTTCTGGCCCTCCAAATTCCTGCCTCCTTTCCTGTTTGAGGCAGTGACAGGCCCTGTCATGGCTGCTGTCTGCCTTTGTGGCTCCTGCTCCAACAGGCATCTTCCCCCTCCTCGCAGAGCTCGGGGCCACTAATTGGGTCCCAAGCTCACCTCCGGCCCAATTAACGCATTAGAATTTGAACATTGCATCGTGTGAGAGACATAGACATAGAGCAGGGTCTTGACCTGGAAATTATCCTGGCGTCTGGTTCCTGACCCCGATTTGAAAATCCAGTCCATTGTGTCAGCATTTGGTGACAAAAATCAGTGTAGATTAGATCCCTCTGTGTCTAATGGGAGGAAACCCAGCCACTGCATACTGTATGTGGCAGTTGTTATGAGAGCCGGAGTTTCTGTCCACAATGGGCAGTGGCTGGAATCCGGTATATTATCTCCAGGACTCAGGTAGCAGCATGACTGAAGGCTCATGATGCTGGAACTCTAATGCTCAGTAATTCTACCACACCCCACCCTGCACAAAATTGATGCCCATGTTTGCTGTGGGCAGAGGAACCTTCAGCCAAAGTTCTATCTGATTTCCGGTTGAGTTGCCGGATATTCCGGAGAACTCCCACTAAAGTTACGTTGGGAGTACACCAGAACGGCGATGGATTATCAGGGCCATTGTTTACAAATTGAACAGAAAATTTTCCTTAAATTTTCACATCTCAGGATTGTGCAGAAGTTGCACACAGTTAGGGGTTTCTGTAGAATCAGGTCTATTTCTGTATCGTTCCCCTCTGTGTTGTTCCAAGTATGGACCCCAATCAGGAGCTGATGTGCAAGTGGCAGAGATTTTCTGTGAATGGGAAAGTGAAATCTTTAATCATTTCTGCTTGATTGTTACTGACCATTAACATCCAATTAGAAAAAATCCAGATCCGAATTAGATTATCCTGCAGTTTGTTACAACTCGTGACCATTTATATTGTACCAGAAAATATTGAACCTGGATGTTTATCAGAGATTATCCTGCCATGTCTTAACTCTAATTTCTCATGCAGTATACTGGCAGTGAGATACACTGAAGGAATGTCTATTACATCTAAATAATCACTGTTGAAAATACTTTACTGCAGCTATGACCATCTTAAAGCAGGTGAGAGAGATAGAGAGGTGAAGAGGTTTAAGGAGTAAATTCCAGAACTTAGGGTCAAGACAGCTGAAAGCACAGCTACCAATGGTGGAGCAATTAAAATGAGGGATGCAGAAAATGCCAGAATTGAAGGAGTGCAGATATCTTGATGGCTTGAGGGCTGGAGGAGGATACAGAGGTAGGGAGGGGCGGGGCTATGGAAAGATGTGAAACAAGGATGAAGTTTTAAAATTGCAGTGCTGTTGAATCGGGAACTCGTGTTGGTCAGCGAGCACAGGATGGTGGGTGAATGAGACTTGATGCGATTCAAGATACGGGCAGCAGAGTTTTGCATAAATACAAGTTTCTGTAAGGTGGAAGATGGGAGACTAGCCCAAGAGTCATTGTCTGGAGCTTACAAAGGTCCAGATGAAGGTTTCAGCAACAGATGAGCTGAGGTAGGGGTGAAGTTGTGCAATTTTACAGTAGTAGAAATAGGCAGTTTCAGTGATGGTGCAAATATGTAATCAGAAACTCATCTCTGGGTCAAACAAGAACAAAGAACAAAGAACAGTACAGCACAGGAACAGGCCATTCGGCCCTCCAAGCCTGCGCCGATCTTGATGCCTGCCTGAACTAAAACCTTCTGCACTTCCGGGGACCGTATCCCTCTATTCCCATCCTATTCATGAATTTGATCAAAGCTCTGACAGTCTGGCTCATCTTCAGACAGTTGACAGGGAGAGGGATGGAAACAATGGGCAGGGAAAAGAGTTCATGGTTGGGACAAAAGACAATGGTTTCAGTCTTCCCAAAATTTAGTCGGAGGAAATTTAAAGGAGAGAGAGGTGGAAAGCCAGAAAGTGTTAGGGAAGAAATTCCGGTATTTTGAGCCTTGGTAGCTCAAGGCATGGCTGCCATTGGTGGAGCGATTAAAATCAGGGATACACAAGATGCCAGAATTACAGGATTGGAGGCACCTTGGAGGGTTGTAGGGCCGAAGGAGGTTATAGAGATAGGGAGGCCTGAGGCCTTGGAGAGAGTTGAAATAATGCTGAGAACCTTAAAATCGAGGCATTACCACACCTGGAGCCAATGTAGGTCAGTGAGCACAGGGATGATAGGTCAACAGGATTTAATGTCAGTTCGGATACTTGCAGCAGAGTGTTGGAAGCTCAAGTTTACTGAGGGTGGAAGATTGTGGAGGGGGGGGGGGGCGGGGCAGCCAGGAGAGCAGTGGAATAGTTAAGGCTAGAGGTGACACTTTGTCTATTAGACAGTAACCACTCTTGTTTCTTCCATTCTGCTTTGCCATTAATTTGGAGAAGGGAGGATTTCCTTTGGGGGAAACTCCATGTCAATAGAGAAGAACCTTTCAATCTGGATGGGGGAGGGGCAAATATTTCTTGTTGGTCTGACAGACCCTCAGTCTGTCCAATGAAAATCCACTTCTGTCAATCACCAATGGAAAAAGAAAGGGTTTCCAGAAAAAAATTGCTTCTCAGCCCCGATATATCCTGAATTAGAATGTCCAGGGAGCAGACTGCTAACAACTGGAGCCCAGTCATCAGTATTGGCTGATCCTGGCAACAGATGAACCTCTGTCCTCTCAGCATCACTTACACTGTCTGCAATGGTCATGCATTCATGGGGTTTCTGCTCAGCGTGCTAACCTGGTGAGGGTATAAATATAAAGGAGCTTCCACATGAGGGCCCGAGTGGAGAAAACAAAACCCCAAACTGTTACACTACAATAAAATGAGTTGTTAACCCATTATCAACAGAGCTCAGCCCAATCTGTGAAATACAAAATGTGTTAGACTATTTTACAATATTATAACACAGATAAAGATGGGTGAATTCTATTCCAGATTCCAACCAACAATTGTAAGTCTTGTTTACCATCTTATTGTATATTCTCAGTATTAGAAATGGTAAGGGACAGCAATTAAATACTGAATAAGGGAATATTTTATGATATATATAAATATACAAACAATGACAGGCAGGAAAAGAGCCTCTGGTCCATCCAGACATTCCCACACAATTTTGAAACAGGTCTATCTTTCACTTGAAGGAATTCAGTGAATCGATGATTCCCACATGAGCCGGCAGCCTGTTCCCGAGTCCACTATTCTCTGGGAAAAGAATCACCTCCTGATATTTCACCCTGATCTGACCTTATACAACTTACAATTGTGACCCCTGGTCCTCTCTAAACTATTTATTAGAAACAAACTGTCAATTCAAACACAATCTATTTCCCTTCATCATCTTATAAACCTCAATCACATCACCCCAAGTCTCTGCTTCTCTATAGTGTAGAGACCCAGCTCTCTTATTTCTTCTAATTTAGCTGCACCTGTAACTCTGCTTTCACAAGATTTTCATTTAACTGGTTCCTTTCTGTGCTCCAAAGCTGAGTCATGAAACTGAAAACCTTTTTACAGTAATCATTTGAGACTGGGATTGAAAATATGAAAGTTATGAGTTTAAAAACTTTGTGTTCATGTTATGGAACTCATTTGAAAACTTCTGCCCATCTTGATTAATTCTGTTCTCCTTTGAAATTATCAGCTAAAAATTCATTGGCACCAGTTTTCAGGCAGGGTGGGGGTTACAAATTGCGATCTGCTCGTGCCTGGTCCCGTTGATACTGGCTGCAGGCAAACCTTGTGCTGCCTCCTCATTTCAATGTTTTCAGCGTGCAGCCCAGTGTGACCTGTACTGCTGGTTGGCTGCACACTGAACAGGGGGCCTAACGGTGTGTGAGGTTAACACGGGTTCCAGGAAACCTCCAGCTCTTAAAGACAGTTTGTTCCTCTTAAAGAGAAGTTGCAGTGAATGAAAGGAGGCTGCTGCTGAGAGTCAGTGCTGCAATTGGAGAGAATAGAAATGGAGCACCAGGGCAGAGAGAGGACCCACGGTTCACAGATGTGACGCTGGAGGCCTTAGTTATGGAGATCAACAGGAGGAGAGACGCCATGGACTGAATTTTGCAGCTAAGCCGTGCGTCCTGATTTCGGGACCGGAAACCGGTGCCGCTCCCACATGGGCGGGGATCGACCGGCTGCACGCGATCTTCCAGCAACTGGCCAATTAGGGGAGGTGCGGGGGCTGACCACCGATAGTGCGGAGGTGGAATGGGAGGCAGCAGCGTCAGCGTCAAATGATGATGCTGTGACAGGTGTTGGCACCATCTTTAAAGGGTTGCAGCACTGCACGTAATGGGGACTTCCTGGAAAGCTGAGAAGTTTAAGGAAACCTGCAGCCAGAATGACAGAAGGAAGACCCCACCTAGCCCATCGTTCAGTGGTGCCTCCCTGCAGGTTCTCCTCCAGGCTGCAAGGGCAAGGTGAGATGTCCTCTTCCACAGGGACAGGAGGAGAGCAAGCAAACATGAACAGAGATTGCAGAGGAGGTCACCCCCCCGAACCTGGATCCAGAGCTGCAAGGCATCAATGACCTTATTCGTTCTGTCAAGGTGAGTACTCCATACCTCTTTTCCCTTTGGGGCTTGCATGTGGCAACACGAGGTTGAGTTGTTGGAGAGGGAGTGGCCACCCAGTCGTTGGCAAAGGGGTCAGGCAGCAGCATATCCTGTCAGAGGCAGGGCTGCATCTCGATAAGAGGTGCCCGTCTGGAATTGCTGACTTCCACCATGTCCCTCGAGAGTGGCTTCATGCAGGAGGCATTCATGTGTCCCCATCATGGATCACTGGGCTGACACCAGCATAGACATTGTGCTTGTCTTCGTGTTCCTCTTTCTACTTACAGGACAAGACAGCACATTCTTGCTGCCCTTTGGGACTTCAGTTACACACTGTCTCCCTCAAGGGGCTGGTTGAGAGGGACAATGCCACGTTTGGTCAATGCTTCACCCTTGCTGCTGTGTAATGGGCACCCGGGCACTGGACAATGGAATGCTGAATGAAGGAGGTGACAGCAGGGTTGCAGGAAGGTCAGGCTATGGCTCCAAAAGGTAGTAAGGGTCATATGACATGTCTGTGTATTAGTACCTCCCGAGCCTCCCTTGCGTGTATCTCATTGCGCTGTGCCCTTGGTCCCTGGGGCCTTTCATCTTGCATCACCTGGTCATCAGCCTCCTCCACATCCTCATCATCGGAGGAGGCATCACGATTCACAAGATCCTCATTGTTGAAAACCTTCCCCCTCCAGGTTGTACAGTGTATAGCAGACCACCATGATACGCGAGACCCTCGTTGGGGCAAAATGAAGGGTTCCACCGGATCGATTGAGGCACCTGAACATCTTAAGAAGGCCTATGGCCTGCTGGAAGGTCCTTCGGGGTGCCCAGTGTCAGGGATGGTACCTCTCCTCTGCATCTGTGTGTGGGTTCCTCACAGGCATTATCAGCCATGTCGTCAGTGTGTAGCCCTTGTCTCCGGGCATTCATCCCCGAAGGCACGCGGGAGGCCAGAAAAGCTGTGGCACCTGGGACTGCTGGAATATGTAGGCGTCATGGCTGCTTCCCAGGAACTGTATACACACCTGAAGCATCCTCTGTGGTGGTCACAGACCAGTTGTACATAGAACAAGTGAAAGCCCTTCCTGTTGATGAAGGCCACTAGCTAATCTGTGGGGGCCCTGATGGCCACATACATGCAGTCGATCACACCCTGCACCTGGAGAATCCAACGATGGACTCAAACCCAATTACCTTCTCAGCCTGACTGTCGGTGTGAAAATATACATACTCACTGACCCTCTTGAATGGGGCATCGGTCACACTTTGATGCATCGATGCTCCACACACTGTGAGATCCCACACATTATCTCCAGTGGATTCTGGAAAGATCTGGAGGTGGAGAAGTGACCTTCAGTGCCACTGGCATTGAGTGGACACCACCTCCCCTGGAGCTCAGCTCATCCTCCAGCATGGCACAGAGATCAGTGAAAGTCTCCCTGGAGAGGTGCAGTCTTCAGAGACACTGCTGCTCAGACATTTGAAGGTAGTTGAGCCTCGGAGAGTAGACACTCTGTGGAGGGTACCCTATTCTACACTCAGGAGACTGGTCAAGTGCCCCTCTGCTACCTTCTCCTACATCCCGATACCGAGGCAGACCCTCCTGTTGGCCCTGAGGTTACTGATCTCCCGCTGCCTGTGGCTGGACCTCCCTCCCTCTCTGCTGCTCTTCCTCCCCAACGTGGGCCCTGAAGCCTGGGTGAATGAGGTCCATGGCAAGTGGCCTGTTTCAGTGTACAAGGCCTTTGATGCATATACCGATCCACCCTTTCCCCACCTGTTTCTTCTGCTCAGGTGCCACTGACCCAATGGGACTCTGGTGACATGCCCCTGCAGTGCTGGCACCTGAACCTCCCTCCTGGCTTTGATTGCTGCTGCCCTCGCTGCTCCACCTTCTGTGGCATGTCATGTTGGCTCTCACAATGGCTGCCGGAGAAAGCCAACATTGAGCTCCTGCTTGCTTGCTGCCTGCTTTTACCAGGCGAGGCTCTGATGCCCTGTTTTCCCTTGCGTCATTTGCAAAGTTCAAAAATCCCCCTAAAATGGTGTCAAATGGCCAATTAATTGTCTTAATAACTTCCCGCCACGTCCATGTGCAATGTCCTCCTGCCATGTCGGCAGCCATCGGGAAAATATGGAAACAACGTGAAGACGTCGCACTTCTGGTCCAAAGTCTTCCTTTCTGATTTTCCGTGCCACCCCATCCCCGTCCCACCTCCTTTCAGCCCATTCCCAAAGGGCTTGGAAAATTCCGGCCTACGTTTCTGCAGGGGACCAGGAGACCCTCAAATAAAGTTCTCTGAAGGGATTGGGACCTGGTGGCCCAGTAGATGAACTCCTGGAGACCAACCCCAAGAACCTGGTAGCAGTGACAAAAGAAGTTTAATGACCTGGCTCGAGTGGTCAAGGTCAGTGAAGACATCGTCAAGGGACATCTCCTACCCACCACGCCACCAATGCACCACAGCCCCATCACTCACCCATCATCAATCAGGACTCACAACAGACATTCAGATACTCCACCTCACCCTCACACACATTACAATGATGCCAACCTTACACACATCTCACACTGCCTCCACGTACCTCCAGCTATTCAACTATGGCAGGCACATCAACATACAAAGTACAATACAATCACTGACATTCTGCCTTCTCTCTTGCCAGACAAGGTTGCCCACAATAGAAGGGTGCAATTCTGAACTGGCAGAGGACGGGTACCATGGAGGAGAATGTGATGTGCATCATGGGGAAGACTGCAACAGAGTCCGTAGCTTCCGGCATCACCGAGAACATTCAGGATAATGGTATGTCAAGCCTTATGACCTTTTTCAACTCCTCATCCTGCTATCTGGCATAATGTGCAAGCTGCAGATGGTGGGACGATGGACCCGTTGCCCCAGGAGGAGAAAAACTGGAGGACGGGGAATCAATGATGTCTGTTGCTGTACCATATGTACATGGGGTGGGGTGGAATTGATAAACCGGATGGGGTTTTCCATCCTGTTCATTTGAAATTCATATGCATGCACTCTTGTGCAAAGGTACAATGCTAGACTCACAGAGATTTGTGCAGTTGAAGCATTTCTGGTTAAATTATAGAATTGCAGAAATAAAACAAGTTGTTACAATGGAGGCAGGAGGAATGCACTGTCAATTCAGTCCCAATATTCCACTGGTCACAGCATATTATTAAAGTTTTCCCACCTACTGGAAATTAGCCACTTAAACACTTTATTAACCCCCCAGAATAAAACAGATCAGACCAGATATCTTTAAACAACAACAAATTAACTATTTATTAATAAACTAAATCTTAATCACTATTGAGATAAACCTATGTCTAAAAGATTTTATAACCTCTTAGAACATAGAACATAGAACATTACAGCGCAGTACAGGCCCTTCAGCCCTCGATGTTGCGCCGACCTGTGAAACCATCTGACCTACACTATTCCATTTTCATCCATATGTCTATCCAATGACCACTTAAATGCCCTTAAAGTTGGCAAGTCTACTACTGTTGCAGGCAGGGCGTTCCACGCCCCTACTACTCTGTGTAAAGAAACTACCTCTGACATCTGTCCTATATCTATCACCCCTCAACTTAAAGCTATGTCCCCTCGTGTTTGCCATCACCATCCGAGGAAAAAGACTCTCACTGTCCACCCTGTCTAACCCTCTGATTATCTTATATGTCTCTATTAAGTCACCTCTTCTCCTCCTTCTCTCTAACGAAAACAACCTCAAGTCTCTCAGCCTTTCCTCGTAAGACCTTCCCTCCATACCAGCCAACATCCTAGTAAATCTCCTCTGCACCTTTTCCAAAGCTTCCACATCCTTCCTATAATGCGGTGACCAGAACTGCACGCAATACTCCAGGTGCGGCCGCACCAGAGTTCTGTACAGCTGCAGCATGACCTCGTGGCTCCTAAACTCGATCCCCCTACTAATAAAAGCTAACACACCATATGCCTTCGTAACAGCTCTATTAACCTGGGTGGCAAATTTCAGGGATTTATGTACCTGGACACCAAGATCTCTCTGCTCATCTACACTACCAAGAATCTTCCCATTAGCCCAGTATTCTGCAATCCTGTTACTCCTTCCGAAGTGAATCACCTCACACTTTTCCGCATTAAACTCCATTTGCCATCTCTCAGACCAGCTCTGCAGCCTATCTATGTCCCTCTGTAATCTACAACATCCTTCGGCACTATCCACAACTCCACCGACCTTCGTGTCATCCGCAAATTTACTAACCCACCCTTCTACACCCTCATCCAGGTCATTTATAAAAATGACAAACAGCAGTGGCCCCAAAACAGATCCTTGCGGTACACCACTAGAAACTATACTCCAGGATGAACATTTACCATCAACCACCACCCTCTGTCTTCTTTCAGCTAGCCAATTTCTGATCCAAAGCACTAATTCAACTTCAATCCCATACTTCTGTATTTTCTGCAATAGCCTACCGTGGGGAACTTTATCAAACGCCTTACTGAAATCCATATAGACCACATCCACGGCTTTACCCTCATCCACCTGTTTGGTCACCTTGTCAAAAAACTCAATAAGGTTTGTGAGGCACGACCTACCCTTCACAAAACCGTGCTGACTATCTCTAATGAACTTATTCTTTTCAAGATGATTATAAATCCTATCTCTTATAACCTTTTCCAACATTTTACTCACAACCGAAGTAAGGCTCACAGGTCTATAATTACCAGGGCTGTCTCTACTCCCCTTCTTGAACAAGGGGACAACATTTGCTATCCTCCAGTCTTCCGGCACTATTCCTGTCGACAATGACGACATAAAAATCAAGGACAAAGGCTCTGCAATCTCCTCCCTGGCTACCCAGAGAATCCTAGGATAAATCCCATCTGGCCCAGGGGACTTATCTATTTTCACACTTTCCAAAATTGATAACACCTCCTCCTTGTGAACCTCAATCCCATCTAGCCTAGTAGTCTGTATCTCAGTATTCTCCTCGACAACATTTTCTTTCTCCACTGTAAATACTGACGAAAAATATTCATTTAACACTTCCCCTATCTCCTCCGATTCCACACACAACTTCCCACTACTATCCTTGATTGGCCCTAACCTATCTCTAGTCATTCTTTTATTCCTGATATACCTATAGAAAGCCTTAGGGTTTTCTTTGATCCTATCCGCCAATGACTTCTCGTGTCCTCTCCTTGCTCTTCTTATCTCTCCCTTTAGATCCTTCCTGGCTAGCTTGTAACTCTCAAGCGCCCTAATTGAGCCTTCACGTCTCATCCTAACATAAGTCTTCTTCTTCCTCTTGACAAGCTCTTCAACTTCTTTAGTAAACCACGGCTCCCTCGCTCGACAACTTCCTCCCTGCCTGACAGGTACATATTTATCAAGGACACGCAGTAGCTGCTCCTTGAATAAGCTCCACATTTCGATTGTGCCCATCCCCTGCAGTTTCCTTCCCCATACTACGCATCCTAAATCTTGCCTAATCGCATCATAATTTCCTTTCCCCCAGCTATAATTCTTGCCCTGCTGTATATGCCTGTCCCTGCCCATCGCTAAGGTAAACCTAACCGAATTGTGATCACTATCACCAAAGTGCTCACCAACTTCTAAATCTAACACCTGGCCGGGTTCATTACCCAGTACCAAATCCAATGTGGCATCGCCCCTGGTTGGCCTGTCTACATACTGTGTCAGAAAACCCTCCTGCACACACTGGACAAAAACAGACCCATCTAAAGTACTCGAACTATAGTATTTCCAGTCGATATTTGGAAAGTTAAAGTCCCCCATAACAACTACCCTGTTACTCTCGCTCCTGTCAAGAATCATCTTTGCTATCCTTTCCTCTACATCTCTGGAACTATTTGGAGGTCTATAGAAAACTCCCAACAGGGTGACCTCACCTCTCCTGTTTCTAACCTCGGCCCAGACTACCTCAGTAGACGAGTCCTCAAACGTCCTTTCTGCCACTGTAATACTTTCCTTGATTAACAATGCCACACCGCCCCCTCTTTTACCATCTTCTCTGTTCTTAGTGAAACATCTAAATCCCGGAACCCGCAACATCCATTCCTGTCCCTGCTCTACCCATGTCTCCGAAATGGCCACTACATCGAGATCCCAGGTACCAACCCATGCTGCAAGATCACCCACCTTATTCTGGATGCTCCTGGCGTTGAAGTAGACACATTTTAAACCAAGCTCTTGCTTGCCAGTGCCCTCTTGTGTCCTTATAACCTTATCCCTGACCTCACTACTCTCAACATCCTGCACACTGGAACTACAATTTAGGTTGCCATCCCCCTGCTGAATTAGTTTAAACCCCCCCGAAGAGCACTAGCAAATCTCCTCCCCAGGATATTGGTACCCCTCTGGTTCAGGTGAAGACCATCCTGTTTGTAGAGGTCCCACCTACCCCAGAAAGAGCCCCAATTATCCAGGAAACCAAAACCCTCCCTCCTACACCATCCCTGCAGCCACGTGTTCAACTCCTGTCTCTCCCTATTCCTCACTTCGCTAGCACGTGGCACGGGCAACAACCCAGAGATAACAACTCTGTTTGTTCTCGCTCTAAGCTTCCACCCTAGCTCCCTGAATTTCTGCCTTAAATCCCCATCTGTCTTCCTACCTATGTCGTTGGTGCCTATGTATACCACAACTTGGGGCTGCTCCCCCTCCCCCTTGAGGATCCCAAAAACACGATCCGAGACATCACGTACCCTGGCACCTCTTATTTATCATAACCCTAATGCAGACACACACACATTCAAAAACCAATGGTTACCCAGTTAAAAATAATGTTTCTTATGAAGGAACAAGTAGCTGGGTTGTAAGTCTTTGTGGGTTATGTTCCTGGTTGGTGAGGTGTTCCAGAGTGGAACAGTCAGATGCCATTCGAAGTCTCCAGGCAAGTTCGATGAACAGACCCTAAGGGATATGCATCCAAAGCATTTTGGTTGCAGCAGGCATCATGCAGTTCTTTCAACAAGGAGTATAGCAACAGGTCTATTTGGATTTTAAAATTGGTAGTCTTTCAGTGGAAACATTACTGAAAATTCCAGCAAACACAAACAGAGAACAGAGAGTCACATCTGAGGCAAAGACCTCTTAGAGTTCAGAAGTAAAAAGGAATTTGCTGCCTCCAACGATATAAATGTTCTTTTCCCAGAGGTTTTTTTCATGTTTAGGCAATAACACAGCCTGTAGCTCATGTAGATTTTTCTGCTGAGATATAAACCACTTTTTCCTTCAGAGCATGCTTCGCTGGTTTCCAGATCAAACTGGTTTAAACCAGTCTTTTGCACACAGTCAAAAGTTACAATTCACCATGTGACCTCCTCTTTCTCCAGCTGCTGGCACACTGTGTCCCTTAGTTTTTAAAGGCACACTGTTTTTAAATAGAGAAAAAAACGTTCCATGACAAAATATGCAGATTTTGAATATCAGTGTTACATTATCCAACTCTTCAGCATTCGGAATAGATTACAAATTCTCAAAGGTAGGAGTGAATATTTTATCACTGCATTCTTTAAGTTGTCATTATTTCTGTGTGTGTCCATTGATCTAGCTGTGATACACTAGTTGTCCCAATTCAACCATAAAAATTGATGAAATTCTTTGCAGGATTATGCCAAGTCATTCCTCCAGTCCCATCTGAACCCACCCAGTGAACATCAGGGTAAATGGCTCTGTCATCAGACTCACACTACACAGGACAATACAGTTCAGTAACATTATCTGCTTCCTTTATACAGCTGTCTCATAAGGAAAGAGAGCCCCAGAGGGTTTGCACGCTGTCCTTTCATCTCTGAGACCACTCCAATGGGATAGAATATTACTTCTTCTGATGGATGCAAGGTGAAATTAATTTGTTTTTTTTCAACCCAGTTTTGTGTGTGTGCGTGCGTGTGTGCGCGCGTGCGTGCTCGCATGTGCGTGTGTGTGTGTGCGCGTGTGCGTGTGCATGTGTGTGTGCATGTGTGTGTGTGCGTGTGAGCATGTGGGTGTGTGCATGTGCGTGTGTGCGCGTGTGCATGTGCGTGTGTGCGCGTGCGCGTGTGCGCGTGTGTGCATGTGCGCGTGTGCGCGTGTGTGCGTGTGTGCGTGCGTGTGTGTGTAATGTCAAGGGGGGATAGAGTCTGTCTTGCTGCACATGGTCACTACCGGACACTTGTGCGGCATGAATGTTACTTGCCACTTATCAGCCCATGCCTGAATGTTGTCCAGGTCTCCAGTTATATGGACAAGTACTGCTTCAGTATCTGAGGAGTTGCGAATGGTACTGAACATCATACAATCATCAGCAAACATCCCCACTTCTGACCTTATGAAGGAGGGAAGGTCATTGATGAAGCAGCTGAAGATGGATAGGCCCAGGACACTACCTTGAGGAACTCCTGCAGTGATGTCCTGGGACTGAGATGATTGCCCTCCAACAACCACAGCCATCTTCCTTTGCGTTAGGCATGACTCCAGCCAGTGCAGAGTTTCCCCCAATTCCCGTTGACTTCAATTTGGATAGAGCTCCTTGATGCCACACTCAGTCAAGTGCTGCCTTGATATCCAGGGCAGTCACCCTCACCTCACCTCTTGCGTTCAGCTCTTTTGTCCATGTTTGGACCGAGGCTGTAATGAGGAGCCGAGTAGCCCTGGCGGAACTCAAACTGAGCATCAGTGAGCAGGTTGTTGCTGTTTAAGTTTTTTTTTTATTCATTCATGGGATGTGGGTGTCGCTAGCCAGGCCAGCATTTCTTGCCCATCCCTAATTGCCCTTGAAAAGGTGGTGGTGAACTGCCTTCTTGAACCGCTACAGTCCATGTGGGGTAGGTACACCCACAGTGCTGTTAGGATGGGAGTTCCAGGATTTTGACCCAGCGACAGTGAAGGAATGGTAATATAGTTCCAAGTCAGGATGGTGTGTGACTTGGAGGGGAACTTGCAGGTGGTGGTGTTCCCATGCATTTGCTGCCCTTGTCCTTCTAGTTGGTAGAAGTTGCGGGTTTGGAAGGTGCTGTCTAAAGAGCCTTGATGCGTTGCTGCTGAGCATCTTGTAGATGGTACACACGGCTACCACTGTGCGTTGGTGGTGGAGTGAATGTTTTTGTAAATGTGGTGCCAATCAAGCCGGCTGCTTTGTCCTGGATGGTGTCAAGCTTCTTGAGTGTTGTTGGAGCTGCACCCATCCAGGCAAGTGGAGAGTATTCCATCACACTCCTGACTTGTGCCTTGTAGACAGGCTTTTGGGAGTCAGGAGGTGAGTTACTCGCCGCAGGATTCCTAGCTCTGACCTGTTCTTGTAGCCACGGTATTTATATGGCTACTCCAGTTCAGTCTCTGGTCAATGGTAGCACCTAAGATGTTGACGGTGGGGGAATTCAGTGATGGTAATGCCATTAAATGCCAAGATGGTTAGATTCTCTCTTGTTGGAGATGGTCATTGCCTGGCACTTGTGTAGTGCGAATGTTACTTGCTACTTATCAGCCCAAGCCTGGATATTGTCCAGGTCTTGCTGCATTTCTACACAGACTTGCTTCAGTATCTGAGGAGTCACGACTGGTGCTGAACATTGTGCAATCATCAGCAAACATCCCCATTTCGGACCATATTATTGAAGGAAGGTCATTGATGAAGCAGCTGAAGATGGTTCACTACCCTGAGGAACCCCTGCAGTGATGTCCTGGAGCTCAGATGATTGACCTCCAACAACCACAACCATCTTCCTTTGCGTTAGGTATGACTCCAACCAGCGGAGATTTTTCTGCCTGATTCCCATTGACCTCAGTTTTGCTGGGGCTCCTTGATGCCAGCCTCGGTCAAATTGTGCCTTGATGTCAAGGGCAGTTACTCTCACCTCACCTCTTGAGCTCAACTCTATTATCTATGTTTGAACCAAGGCTGTAATGAGTTCAGGAGCTGAGTGCCCCTGGTGGAACCCAAACTGAGCGTCACTGAGCAGGTTATTGCTAAGCAAGTTCCACATGATGTCACTGTTGATGACACTTTCTATCACTTTACTGATGATTGAGAGTAGACTGATGCGGCGGTAATTGGCCGGATTGGATTTGACCTGCTTTTTGTGGACAGGACATACCTGGGCAAGTTTTCATATTGCCAAGTAGATGCCAGTGTTGTATCTGTACTGGAACAGCTTGGCCAGGGGCATGGATCATTCTGCAACACAAGTCTTCAGTACTGCAGCCGGGATGCTGTCAGGACCCATAGCTTTTGCAGTATCTAGTGCCTTCTGCCATTTCTTGATATCACATGGAATGAATTAGATTGGCACCTGTGATGTTGGGGACCTCAGGAGAAGGCCGAGATTGACCATCCACTCAGCACTTCTGGCTGAAGATGATTGCAAATACTTCTGTCTTTTCTTTTGCACTGATATGCAGGGCTCCCCCATCATTGAGGATGGGGATATTTATGAAGCCTCCTCCTCCGGTTCATTGTTTAATTGTCCACCACCATTCACGACTGGATGTAGCAGGACTGTATTGGTGGCTGGGATATACTGAAACTATTGTGCTTGCTGCTGACTCTGAACTCTAGATTTATTGATTGACATTGTAATCAATTTAAAATAATAATTGAATGATTGGCTAAATTCCCAGAGAAACTGTGTAAATGTCCACAAATTGTTGGTTACAACATTTTTCTAGCTTTCTGATGATTGACTGCTGAGTCAGCCAGTACTGGATGAACAGAAATTTCCTTCAATCAAATATTGGGAAGACCAAAGCCACTGTCTTTGGTCCCCGCTACAAAATCTGTTCCATAGCCACTGAATCCATCCCCTCCCTGGCAGCTGTCTGAGGCTAAACAAAGACATTCACAACCTTGGTATCATATTTGACTCCGAGATGAGCTTCTGACAACATATCTGCACCATCAGTAAGATCACCTATATTCACCCCTGAAAAATGTACGATTTCCCTCCGTGCTACCTCAGCTCATCTGCTTCTGAAACCCTCATCTATGTTTTTGTTATGTCTAGACTTGACAATTCCAACACACTCCTGGCCAGCCTCTCACATTCTACCCTCCATTAACCTGGGGTCTTCCAAAACTCTGCTGCCTGTGGATTAAATCACATTAAGCTCTGTTCACCCATCACTCCTGTTTCCCGCTGACCTACATTGGGTCCCATTGAAGCAATGCCTCGATTTTAAAAATTCTCACTCTTGCTATCAGAACCCTCCATGGCCACATCTCTCCCTATCACTGCATTCTCTGCAGCCCGATAGCCCTTTGAGACATCTGCGGTCCTCTAACTCTGGCCTCTTCAGCATCTCCAGAAATCCAAATACACTACATCTACTGGTTCCACTTTATTCACCTTGTTCAATACATTCTACAAGAGAACTAGTAAATTTATCAAATATACATTCCTTTTCATGAAACCATGTTGACTCCACTTGATTGTATTATGATTTTCCAAATGTTCTGCTTCTACTTCCTTAATAATGGATTTCAGCATTTTCCCAATGACTGATGTTAGGTAAACTCGCCTATAGTTTTCCAGTCCACTGGAACCTTCTCGAACATAAAGAATTCTGGAAGATTACAACCATTGTATCCACTATCTCTGCAGCCACTTCTTGTAAGACCCTAAAATGCAGGCCATCAGACCCAGTGGACCTGTCAGCCTTTAGTCCCATATGTGTGCTTAGTAGTTTTTCTCAACTGATAATGATTGTTTAAATATAAAAGCAAAATACTGCAGATGCTGGAAATCTAAAATAAAAACAGAAAGTGCTGGAAATACTCAGCAGGTCAGGCAGCATCTGTGGAGAGACAAGAACAGTTAATGTTTCAGGTCTATGATGTTTCATCAGAATTGAATGATTGTTTTATGTTCTTCCCTACCTTTTGCCCCGGATGTTCTACTATTATGGGATGTTTTACCATGGAGAAAGATACAAAATATTTTTTCAAAGACTCTGCCATTTCCTTGTTTCCCATTATTATTTCCCAAGATTCATTCTCCAATGGGCCAACATTTACTTTAGCTATTCTCTTCCATTTTATATATTTATCTGTTTTGTAGATTTCTTGCTCATTTACTCTTATAATCTATTCTCTTTTTTTTAGTCATCCTTTGCTAGTTTCTAAAATTTTCTCAAACTTCTGGCCTATCGCTATTCTTCGTTGCAAAATTGTATACCCTTTCTTTTAATTTGATACCATCTTTGACTTCTTTTGTTAGCCATGGATGGTCATCCTTCTCATGGAGTCTTTCTTTCTTAACTGAATATATCTTTGTTGAGGATCATGAAATATCACCTTAAATGTCAGCCACTGCTTATTTATTATCTTCCCTTCTAATCTATTTCACCAGTCCACTTCAGACAACTCTGTATTCATACATCTATAATTGTTTTTATTTAAGTTTAAGACGCTAGTTTCAGGCCAAAGTATTTCACCCTAAAAACTGAATTTGAAATTCCAACATGTTATGATCACTCTTCCCTGGAAGATCCTTTACTATGTGACTGTCAAGAAAACAAGCCATACCAAATGAAAATGTTTAATTAATTGGTGACAAACCGACATTACATTTTTAAAAAGGAGCTGGGATCCTACAGTTAACTTTTAAAAAGCAGGCAGCCAAGATGGCCACCAGATTGCATTGAAATACCTCACATTCCAGGACATAGAATTGGCAATGCATGTCTAACAAGGTTGCATCCAGGACAATGCTTCATGTATTTGTAAACAGCTTAATTTCTAATGGCAAAATGTTCAAAGCCATCTTGGACCATAAACAGCAAAACAGCTGAAGTGGCTGGCAGACAGCTGGACTCTGTTATTGCAAAGCAAACTAACTGGAAAAGCCCATGAGAAAAATTCACTGTTGGCAGATAAGAGTTCATCAGACTATGAGATGACTAAAACTGCTATCCTGGGCACTTATTAGCTCGTTCCGGAGTCATACCACCAAAAATTCTGAACCTTCCAAAAGCAGCCTGAACAAACTTACCTCAAGTTTGAAAGAGTTAAGCGGCTTTCTTTTGACCAGTGGGTATGGTCACTTAAGATACAGCCCACATATGAAAACCTCAGAGAGTCATTCTTCTTGCAGAGTTCAACAACTCGTTCCCCCTTTCCATTAAAACTCACATAGAGGAACAAAAGGTTCCAAGAGCCAGGCAGGCCGCAATCCTCACTGATGAATTTACGCTTGTCCATAAGCCCTTACCCCAAGGAAAACCCTTCCCTCGTCACTGCCACAAAAAGGATAAAAGGTGGGAGGGTGATAGGAGCCTGAACAGCTATGGGTGAGAAGGGAAAGCTGGACACACAGGGGGCCCTCCTCAGGCGAAAAAGAAAGGTGCTGAGAGCAGGAGTGAAGCCCAAAAACCTGTGTGTTTCCATTGTAGCAAGGCAGGTCACCATGGACTGCAGCGGTTCAAGAAGGCAGCTCACCACCATATTCTCAAGGACAATTAGGGATGGGCAATAACTGCTGGCCTGGCCAACATCCCATGAATGAATTTAAAAAAAACTCCACAAAGATGTGGTGGAGTTCTGTAAAACTTGCCACACCTCCCTTCACCTGAACCCACCACACCCCGCTCTCCTATTAATTCCAGCACACATTCATCACTTGTGCGCTAATCAGAGAATCATAGAATGGTTACAGCACAGAAGGAGGCCATTTAGCCCATTGTGTCTGTGCCAGCTCCCTGCAAGAGCAACTCACCGAGTCCCTTGCCCTTCCCTTCATCATAAGTTCAGAAGTGGGGATGTTCGCCGATGACTGTACAATGTTCAGCACCATTCCAATGCCCTTACCAAGATGGCATTCGGGCGTGGGCCACACCGGAAATGCATGGAAGCTGCACGGATGAAATTTTGGTTCCAAAATTGTAACATTGAAACTACTGTCACTATGGAGGTCAATTTTGCACCCTCTGTTCCTTAATCTTTAAAGGATATCAAAGTATTTTGTTACCTGGCACAAGGTGGAGCCCTCAGACTGGGAAACTCTCACAATGGCGACAATGGGGATCCACATAATACAGAAGATTATCATACACCAGCCAAGTGCTGTTGCCCAGACAGGATACTCAACAGGTCCATATGTTGGTGGGGCAAATGTTGCTAAGGACCAGATTAAGATTACCTGAATGAAATGAAATCACAAAACAAGATCAGGTACAGAATGAGAGAATGTCAGCAGCTTGATTATTTTCAGTTGAGATCATTAAAAGATGTAACATCTCCTTACTGCCAGCAAACATGGAGAAATGAAAAACCAACACACTCTCCACCACAGCCAGAAGAGCCAATTCCTTTCGCCAATCATCATCTCAATGTCCTTGATGAATCTGTTTATCCCTGTGAACAACAAGAAGACAGAGAGACACAATCACTTGGTTTGTTCTGTCTTCAGGGCAGCTGGTTTACTCCAGAAGTTCATCTCATACAGGGGGTTACTAATAAATAGGTTAAATCCTGATTTCAAACAGGATGACTAAACTGTTCCTGTCACCAACCTGATTGCCTGTGAAAGTAAAATGTTTGTACAAATCCTGAAGAACTCACTCTAGGAAAGGCCCATGTTTCATATCCATGCTGAGATGGACAGGTCCCTGTTATCAGAATGGGGGAGGATGGACGATCAAAGTGAGCCTTTTGTCAGGAGTTGAAGAATAGCAAATGGATCCCAGAAGAAACATCATGAACACACTGAAGCAGAGTCTGACCTGTTGTTCCAACCACCTTGATCATTGGGAGAAACTGGTAACTGACTGAGTCAAGTGGTAAACAGATATACAACTACCTGACATCCGGGGCAGCGGTAGACCTGGAAGGAACAGGGCTTAAGAGCTATAAAAGAAAGAGCGGGGCTCGAGGCCCTTCATTTACCTGACGCCAGGGCAGCATTCAGGCTCTCTGACTGTTACTGCACGCGCTCTGTTTGGATTAATTTAAAAATCTAATAGCGACATCACTGAAATTCTGTACGCTGATTGGTCAGTGGGCGGCAGCTGTTATTGCCTGTGGATAGCTGAGATAGATTGGAGTAAAAAAAAGGTTCCTTTTAAATTAAAGCCCTAGGATAGCTACCTGTAAATTATTCGTAATTACTAGCCATACCAGTGTGTTTGCACGGAGTGAGGCTGTAAGTTGCATATGGGTATTTTCGTTGGCTGGGGGCAGTGGAAGGTGCTCTTTGGTCTCTTTCTTTCTCAGTTTCAAAGGTCCAGGGGATAAAAGCTGATTGTAAATAGCTGGTAAGTTATTACACTAGCAAGTTTTCATTGTAAAGTTAAGTAATGGCGGGGCAGCTCGGCCAAGTGGAATGTGCCTCCTGTGCAATGTGGGAAGCTGTGGACGTGCCATGTGACCTTGGCAAACAAGTCTGCAGAAAGTGTCCCCGGTTGCAGAAGCTTGAGCTTCGGGTTTCAGAGCTCGAGCCGCGGCTGCAGTCACTGTGGCGCATCCGCGATGTGGAGGACTATGTGGATGGCATGTTTCAGGAGGTAGCCAACCTGGTGCCTAGGCGAGCACAGTCGTGGGTGGGGGGGGAACTCAGTGGCTGCTGGATGGACAAAAAAGTCAGGGCAGGTAGTACAGGAGTTCCCAAAGGACATCCCACTTTCTAACCGGTGTTCAGTTCTGAGTACCGATGGGAAGGAGGGTTCCTCTGTAGAGTGCAGTGAGAGTCATGACCGGAACGTCATGGGTGACTCAGCTGTGCTGGGATGGAGAAAAATGGACAAGAGAGCAATAGTGGCAGGGGATTTGAAGGTTAGAGGATCAGATAGGCATTTCTGTGGTCGCAAACATGATTCCAGGATGGTATGTTGCCACCCTGGTGCAAGAGTCATGGATATCACTGAGCGGCTACAGAGTATTCTGAAGGGTGAGGATGCACAGCTGGAGGTCGTGGTCAACATTGGTACCAATGACATAGGTAGAAAGAGGGATAAGGTCCTGCAAAAAGAATTTAGAGAGCTAGATAGCAGATTAAAAAGCAGGACCTCAAAGGTTGTAATCTCTGGGTTTCTCCCGGTGCCACAGACAAGTGAGTATAGGAATAGGAAGATAGAGTAGATGAATGCATGGCTGAGGAGGTGGTGCAGGAGGGAGGGCTTTAGTTTCCTGGATCGCTGGGCCTGTTTCTGGCATAGGTGGGACCTGTAGAAGTCGGACGGGTTGCACCTGAACCGGAACGGAACAAACATCCTTGCTGGGAGGTTTGCTAGTGCTGTTGGTGGGGGGGGATGGGGGCGGGGATTAAATTAATTTGGCAGGGGGATGGGATACAGAGTGGAAACACAGCACGGGGTGATGTACATTCAAATATAGAAGAGAAGCTAAGTCAGTCTGGAAGGGGCAAAGTTTAGAGGGGATGTGCGAGGCAAGTTCTTTACACAGAGGGTGGTGAGTGCCTGGAACTTGCTGCCGGTGGAGGTGGTGGAAGCAGATACAATAGCGACATTTAAGAGGCATCTTGACAAATACATGAATAGAATGGGAATAGAGGGATACGGTCCCTGGAAGTGCAGAAGGTTTTAGTTTAGGCAGGCATCAAGATCGGTGCAGGCTTGAAGGGCCGAATGGCCTGTTCCAAAGCTGTACTGTTCTTTGTTCTTTGTTCTTTGAAGGCAGAGTAAATATAGACCTGTTAAGGCTCAAGCAATTAATGCAATGCTGGATTGCATTTATTTTCATGCATGGAGTCTTACAAGTAAAGCAGATGAATTCAGGCTGTTGATTAACATATGGGAATATGATATTATTGCTATCACTGAGACATGGTTGAGGGAGGGACAGGACTGACAGCTCAATATCCCAGGGTATAGAATCTTCAGATCCCTGTGGCCGTTTCCCTCAACAACAGGTATACCGTTTTGGATACTGTTGCGGGGGACGACTTACCAGGGGTAAGCAATGGGGTACAGGTATCTGGCACAGAGTCTGTCCCTGTTGCTCAGAAGGGGAGGGGGAAGAGGAGCAGAGCATTAGTCATTGGGGACTCCATAGTTAGGGGAACAGATAGGAGGTTCTGTGGGAACGAGAGAGACTCACGGTTGGTATGTTGCCTCCCAGGTGCCAGGGTTTGTGATGTCTCGGATCGTGTTTTTGGGATCCTTAAGGGGGAGGGGGAGCAGCCCCAAGTCGTGGTCCACATAGGCACCAATGACATAGGTAGGAAGAGAGATGGGGATTTAAGACAGAAATTCAGGGAGCTAGGGTGGAAGCTTAGAGCGAGAACAAACAGAGTTGTTATCTCTGGGTTGTTGCCCGTGCCACGTGATAGCGAAGCGAAGAATAGGGAGAGAGAGGAGTTGAACACGTGGCTGCAGGGATGGTGCAGGAGGGAGGGTTTTGGTTTCCTGGATAATTGGGGCTCTTTCTGGGGTAGGTGGGACCTCTACAAACAGGATGGTCTTCACCTGAACCAGAGGGGTACCAATATCCTGGGGGGGGAGATTTGCTAGTGCTCTTCGGGGGGGTTTAAACTAATTCAGCAGGGGGATGGGAACCTAAATTGTAGTGCCAGTGTACAGGATGTTGAGAGTAGTGAGGTCAGGGATAAGGTTACAAGGACGCAAGAGGGCACTGGCAAGCAAGAACCTGGTTTAAAGTGTGTCTACTTCAACGCCAGGAGCATCCGGAATAAGGTGGGTGAGCTTGCAGCATGGGTTGGTACCTGGGATCTCGATGTAGTGGCCATTTCAGAGACATGGGTAGAGCAGGGGCAGGAATGGATGTTGCAGGTTCCAGGATTTAGATGTTTCAGTAAGAACAGAGAAGATGGTAAAAGAGGGGGGGGGTGTGGCATTGTTAATCAAGGAGAGTATTACAGCGACAGAAAGGACGTTTGAGGACTCGTCTACTGAGGTAGTATGGGCCGAGGTTAGAAACAGGAGAGGTGAGGTCACCCTATTGGGAGTCTTTTATAGACCTCCAAATAGTTCCAGAGATGTAGAGGAAAGGATAGCGAAGATGATTCTCGACAGGGGCGAGAGTAACAGGGTAGTTGTTATGGGGGACTTTAACTTTCCAAATATCGACTGGAAATACTATAGTTCGAGTACTTCAGATGGGTCAGTTTTTGTCCAGTGCGTGCAGGAGGGTTTTCTGACACAGTATGGAGACAGGCCAACCAGGGGTGATGCCACATTGGATTTGGTACTGGGTAATGAACCCGGCCAGGTGTTAGATTTAGAAGTTGGTGAGCACTTTGGTGATAGGGACCACAATTCGGTTAGGTTTACCTTAGCGATGGGCAGGGACAGGTATATACCGCAGGGCAAGAATTATAGCTGGGGGAAAGGAAATTATGATGCGATTAGGCAAGATTTAGGATGCGTAGGATGGGGAAGGAAACTGCAGGGGATGGGAACAATCGAAATGTGGAGCTTATTCAAGGAGCAGCTACTGCGTGTCCTTGATAAGTATGTACCTGTCAGGCAGGGAGGAAGTTGTCGAGCGAGGGAGCCGTGGTTTACGAAAGAAGTTGAAGAGCTTGTCAAGAGGAAGAAGAAGGCTTATGTTAGGATGAGACGTGAAGGCTCAGTTAGGGCGCTTGAGAGTTACAAGCTAGCCAGGAAGGATCTAAAGGGAGAGCTAAGAAGAGCAAGGAGAGGACACGAGAAGTCATTGGCGGATAGGATCAGGGAAAACCCTATAGGTATATCAGGAATAAAAGAATGACTAGAGTTAGATTAGGGCCAATCAAGGATAGTAGTGGGAAGTTGTGTGTGGAATCAGAGGAGATAGGGGAAGTGTTAAATGAATATTTTGCGTCAGTATTTACAGTAGAGAAAGAAAATGTTGTCGAGGAGAATACTGAGATTCAGGCTACTAGGTTAGATGGGATTGAAGTTCACAAGGAGGAGGTGTTATCAATTTTGGAAAGTGTGAAAATAGATAAGTCCCCTGGGCCAGATGGGATTTATCCTAGGATTCTCTGGGAAGCTAGGGAGGAGATTGCAGAGCCTTTGTCCTTGATCTTTATGTCGTAATTGTCGACAGGAATAGTGCCGGAAGACTGGAGGATAGCAAATGTTGTCTCCTTGTTCAAGAAGGGGAGTAGAGACAGCCCTGGTAATTATAGACCTGTGAGCCTTACTTCGGTTGTGGGTAAAATGTTGGAAAAGGTTATAAGAGACAGGATTTATAATCATCTTGAGAAGAATAAGTTCATTAGCGATAGTCAGCACGGTTTTGTGACGGGTAGGTCGTGCCTCACAAACCTTATTGAGTTTTTCGAGAAGGTGACCAAACAGGTGGATGAGCGTAAAGCAGTGGAAGTGGTGTCTATGGATTTCAGTAACGCATTTGATAAGGTTCCCCATGGTAGGCTATTGCAGAAAATACGGAAGTATGGGGTTGAAGGTGATTTAGAGCTTTGGATCAGAAATTGGCTAGCTGAAAGAAGACAGAGGGTGGTGGTTGATGGCAAATGTTCATCCTGGAGTTTAGTTACTAGTGGTGTACCGCAAGGATCTGTTTTGGGGCCACTGCTGTTTGTCATTTTTATAAATGACCTGGAAGAGGGTGTAGAAGGGTGGGTTAGTAAATTTGCGGATGACACTAAGGTCGGTGGAGTTGTGGATAGTGCCGAAGGATGTTGTAGGGTACAGAGGGACATAGATAGGCTGCAGAGCTGGGCTGAGAGATGGCAAATGGAGTTTAATGCGGAAAAGTGCGAGGTGATTCACTTTGGAAGGAGTAACAGGAATGCAGAGTACTGGGCTAATGGGAAGATTCTTGGTAGTGTAGATGAACAGAGAGATTTTGGTGTCCAGGTGCATAAATCCCTGAAGGTTGCTACCCAGGTTAATAGGGCTGTTAAGAAGGCATATGGTGTGTTAGCTTTTATTAGTAGGGGGATCGAGTTTCGGAGCCACGAGGTCATGCTGCAGCTGTACAAAATTCTGGTGAGACCGCACCTGGAGTATTGCGTGCAGTTCTGGTCACCGCATTATAGGAAGGATGTGGAAGCTTTGGAAAGGGTGCAGAGGAGATTTACTAGGATGTTGCCTGGTATGGAGGGAAGGTCTTACGAGGAAAGGCTGAGGGACTTGAGGTTGTTTTCATTGGAGAGAAGGAGGAGGAGAGGTGACTTAATAGAGACATATAAGATAATCAGAGGGTTAGATAGTGTGGATAGTGAGAGTCTTTTTCCTCGGATGGTGATGGCAAACACGAGGAGACATAGCTTTAAGTTGAGGGGTGATAGATATAGGACAGATGTCAGAGGTAGTTTCTTTACTCAGAGAGTAGTAGGGGCGTGGAACGCCCTGCCTGCAACAGTAGTAGACTCGCCAATTTTAAGGGCATTTAAGTGGTCATTGGATAGACATATGGATGAAAATGGAATAGTGTAGGTCAGATGGTTTCACAGGTCGGCGCAACATCGAGGG
The DNA here is from genome assembly GCF_036365525.1 of Heterodontus francisci. NCBI lineage: Eukaryota > Metazoa > Chordata > Chondrichthyes > Heterodontiformes > Heterodontidae > Heterodontus > Heterodontus francisci. Next base: position 91,680,412 of record NC_090385.1, read on the forward strand.
CCGAAGGGCCTGTACTGCGCTGTAATGTTCTAATTATAATTCTAAAGATGTGATAGGGGAGGGGGTAAAAGAGGAGGTGGCATTGTACAGTTGATTAAGGAGTTGATTACTGCAGTAAGGAGGGATAATATCTTAGAAGGCTCCTCTAATGAGGCCATATGGGTAGAACCTTAAAACAAAAAGGGGGCAATCACTTGGCTGGGAGTGTACGACAGGCCTCCAAACAGTCAGGGAGAGATAGAGGAGCAGATATGCAGGCAAATCTCAGACAGGTGCAAAAATAAAAGGGTAATAATAGTAGGGGATTTCAACTTCCCCGAAATTAGAGGGGATCGTGATAGTGAAAAGGCTTAAAGGGGGTGGAATTCTTTAAGTGCATTCAGGACAGCTGTTTGAGCCAGTACGTAGATAGTCCTACAAGAGAAGGGGCAGTACTGGACCTAATCCTAGGGAATGAAGCTGGACAAGTGGTAGAAGTGTCAGTGGGGGAGCATTTCGGGGATAGTGACCATAACACTGTCAGATTTAAGATTGTTATGGAAAAGGACAAAGATAGACTGGAAATAAAGGTACTGAATTGGGGGAAGACCGATTTCAATATGATAAAACAGGATCTGGCCAAAGTGGACTGGGAGCAGCTACTTGTAGGAAAGTCTACATCAGAGAGTCTAGACCAGTGGGAGTCATTCAGAAAGGAAGTAGTGAGGGTTCAGGTCCAACATGTTCCCGTAAGGGTGAAGAGTAGGACCAACAAGTCAAGGGAACCCTGGATGTCAAGGGATATAGAGGATTGGATAAGGGGAAAAAAAGAGGTTTATGGCAGATTCAGAGCGCTGAAAACAGCGGACGTCCTAGAGGAGAATAGGAAGTGTAGGGGGGCACATAAAAAAAGTAATTAGGAGAGCGAAGAGGGGGCATGATAAAACACTGGCAGACAAGATAAAAGAAAAGCCCAAGGTGTTTTATAAGTATATTAAGGGCAAGAGGATAAATAAGGAAAGAGTGGGGCCCATTAAGGATCAAAGAGGCAATCTATGTGTGGAGCCGGAGGACATAGGTGAGGTTTTGAATGAATACTTTTCATCTGTGCTCACTATGGAGAGGGAAGATGTAGGTGTAGTGATCAGGGAAGGGGATTGCGATATACTTGAACAAATTAGAATTGAAAAGGAGGAAGTATTAGCTGTATTAGCTGGCTTAAAGGTGGATAAATCCCCAGGCCCAGATGAGATGTATCCCATGAGATGCTGCTATGTGAGGCAAGGGAGGAGATAGAAGGGGCTCTTACACAAATTTTCAAATCCTCTCTGGCCACAGGAGACGTACCAGAGGACTGGAGGACAGTGAATGTGGTACCATTATTCAAGAAGGGTAGCAGGGATAGACCAGGTAGTTACAGGCCGTTGAGTCTAACGTCAGTGGTAGGGAAATTATTGGAAAAATTTGAGACAGGATTAATCTCCACTTGGAGAGACAGGGATTAATCAGGGATAGTCAGTATGGCTTTGTCAGGGGAAAATTGTGTCTAACAAATTTGATTGAATTTTTCAAGGAGGTGACGAGATGTGTAAATGTGGGTAAAGCAGTTGATGTAGTCTACATGTACTTCAGTAAGGCTTTTGATAAGGTCCCGCATGGGAGATTGGTTAAGAAGGCAAGAGCCCATGGGATCCAGGGTAATTTGGAAAATTGGATCCAAATTTGACTTAGTGGCAGGAGGCAGAGGGTGATGGTCGAGGGTTGTTTTTGTGAATGGAGGCCTGTGGCCAGTGGGGTACCGCAGAGATCGGTGCTGGGACCCTTACTGTTTGTCGTGTACATTAATGAATATAGGAGGTCTGATTAGTAAGTTCGCAGATGACAGGAAAATTGGTGGTGTCGTAAATATTGAGGAGGACAGCCTTAGAGTATAGGACGATATAGGTGGGCTGGTAAGATGGGCGGAGCAGTGGCAAATGGAATTTAATCCTGAGAACTGTGAGGTGATGCATTTTTGGAGGACTAACAAGGCAAGGGAATATACAATGGATGGTAGAACCCTAGGAAGTACAGAGGGTCAGAGGGACCTTGGTGTACTTGTCCATAGATCACTGAAGGCAGCAGCACAGGTCAATAAGGTGGTCAGGAAGGCATATGGGATACTTGCCTTTATTAGCCGAGGCATAGAATATAAGAGCAGGGAGATTATGTTAGAGCTATATAAAATGCTGGTTAGGCCACAGCTGGAGTACTGTGTACAGTTCTGGTCACCACACTATAGGAAGGATGTGATTGCACTGGAGAGGGTGCAGAGGAGATTCACCAGGATGTTGCCTGGGCTGGAGCATTTCAGCTACGAAGAGAGACTGGGTAGGCTCGGGTTGTTTTCCTTGGAGCAGAGAAGGCTGAGGGGGGACATGATTGAGGTATTCAAAATTATGAGGGGCATTAATAGGATAGATAGGAAGAAACTTTTTCCCTTAGCGGAGGGGTCAATAACCAGGGGGCATAGATTTAAGGTAAGGGGCAGGAGGCTTAGAGGGGAGTTGAGGAAAAGTTTTTTCACCCAGAAGGTGGCTGGAATCTGGAACACACTGCCTGAAGGGGCAGTAGAGGCTGGAACCTTCACAACATTTAAGAAGTATTGAAATGCCATTGCATACAAGGCAACGGGCCAAGTGAAGGAAAATGGGATTAGATTGGATGGGTGCTTGATGGTCGGCACAGACACGTTGGGCCGAAGGGCCTGTTTCTGTGCTGTATAACTCTATGACTCTATGACTCTATAACTCAGGATGAAGAGATTTGAACAACATCCCCATTAGCAATTAACAGGAAAATGGCTGCAACAAAATTGACCCCAACATCAAGCGGTTGTAACCCAGCAAGAGCAAGGGAATCATAAGTGAAGGGTGCAGAAGGCACTACCTGCCTTTTATTGGATTTTGGCACTTAATGGGGAAAGATCTTTGACAACTCAGGAGAGGGAACTTGAATTCTCTTCATCTTCAGACAGGCTCTACTTCAGTGTGTTCATGATGTTTCTTCTGGGATCCATTTGCTATTCTACACCGCAAAACCCAATTCATTTTCTTGGTTTTACTAAAGAGACATGAAGATCCACACAAGTACTTTTTAATTGAATTATTTTATTTTGTTTCTGTGTTTTTCCCGTTGTACTCACCATAGATCCAGCTTAGACCAATGAGTTCCAGCAGAGTTATTGTAATGAGAATCCATCCAGTACAGAAATAATCCACTAAATGTAACCAGTAAATCCCAGTCTAAAATTAAATGGAAAGTTAGAAATGTTACAAAACTCAAACATTCGAAAATAAGAAATTAAAGGGCTATGAAAAACTTATACTTTTAATTAACTACAAAACACCCAATTCTAACTTGTCTGCTCAATTTTTCCTCATTCCTTTAAGTTCTGCAGTCAACTGTGTAGCTGTTTTCTGCACCCCATCAGTGGCTCAATATCCTTTTTGAAATGAGGAGAACAAAGTTGCATGCAATACTCCAGATGTGCTCTCAAAAGAGTCAAATACCTCTCTGGATGTATAAGTTATGTTCTTTGTTCTGCATCTAAACACCCTGTCTCATGTTTTAACAGCCTGGGAATGTGGTGCTGAGAGTATTAATGACACGTCCATGAAAACCCCCAAGAACTCTCTCCCTTCATTATATTTCCCTTTATTTAAATTGAATCTGCCATTTCTGGCCTAATTGTGTTCAGTTACCATGGTTATGTGGGTAAGTGCTACTGTCAGTTTAGAGACCACAATATAATTGTGGATGATGAAGGTCTTTCAGTCCATCTTTATTCTGCCATTAAGAATTTGCCAACATCCCGACATTGCAGCATTTACTTGTTTCTTTAATGATTCCAAGGTTTTAGTCTCCTCGATGAGAAATTAGTTCCACACATAGATCACTCTTTGTGTGTTGAGGAATTTCCTGATATCAGCTGTCAAATTACCTTTCCTAGTTTGAAGCCATGCTCCCTAGTTCCATAGTTTCACTATTCATAATATATTTATCAAACTTATATTTCTTCATAAGATCACATCTCAGATACCCAACCTCCAGGCTGAAAAGCCAAATTTCTCCAGTCTTTCCTCATAACTCAGAGCCCTGATACTGGGGATCAGCCTTGTGGGTCTTCTCATCACAGCCTCCAGTGTTTGAATGTCTGTCTCTCTTACTTAGAGGAACTGGATGCAGTAGTGGGCCAAGTGGCCTCTTTCTGTGCCTTAAACTTTCTATGATTCTGTGATTCTCGTCAAGGTGGGGTTTGACCAGAGTACTATAAAGCTTGATGATCACCTCCTATAATTTATATTCTACAGTTGTGATGATGTAGTTAAACATTGTTTTTGACTTTGTTACTTCTGATCTGCATTGGTTGGATATGTTTAGCATTGAGACAGCTATGATCCCTAAGTCTTGTTCCATTTCTTTCTCAGCTGTTTCAACATCATTCATGAAGTATGTATGCTTTCAACTCCAGTGTTCATTTCTTCCATCACAATGACTGTCAGTGCTTCACAGAGCTCTTTGAGTGAGGAGCTGTAAGTTTGTAATCCTTTTGCAATGTACAATAAATGTGAAACTGAGTAAAGATAGGCTCCAGCATCATCCTTCCACGACAAGCTTTCTGAAATTTAACAGCCATCCCCGATTTCTCACCTCCAGAGTTAACGTTTCGGGTCAGTGACCCTTCTTCGGAACTGACAAATAACTCTGCTTCTCTTTCCACAGATGCTGCCAGACCTGCTGAGTGAATCCAGCATTTCTTGTTTTTGTTACTGGTTTTGACTCTCTTGACTCCTGCATTGTTATCAAATTATCAGACTGCTTATCCAACATCCAGTACTGGATGAGCAGAAATTTCTTCCAATTAAATATTTGGAAGACTGAAGCCATTGTCTTTTCCGTGCTCCACACTTCATTCCGTAGCTACCAACTATACCCTTCTCCCTGGCAACTGTCTGAGACTAAACCAGACTGTTCAAACCTCGCTGTCATGTTTAACCTTGAGATGAGCTTCCAACCACATAGCTGCACCATCGCTAAGACCACCTTTTTCCACCTCCATAATATGGCCCCTGTCCCAGCTCATCTGCTGCTGAACCCTCATTCATGCCTTCATTATCTCTAAACATCACTATTCCAACCCACACCTGGTTGTCTCCCACATGCCACCCTCCGTAGACTCAAGGTCATCCAAATCTCTGTTAGCTCATCTTAACTCACACCAAGTCTGTTCAACATCACTCCTGTGATTGTTGACCTAGTCAAGCAACACCTTGATTATAAATTTTGAATCTTTGTTTTCAAATCCCTCCATGGCCTCAACCTTCCCTATCTCTGTAAGCTTCTCCAGTCCCACAACCCTCCGAGATATCTGCACTCATCTAGTTCTGGCCTCCTGAGCACCCCGATTTTAATCGCTCCACCATTGCTGGCTGTGCCTTCAGCTGCCTAGGACCTAAATGCTGGAATTCCGTCCCTAAATCTCTCTGCCCCTCTGCCTCTCTTTCCTCCTTTAAGACATTCCTTGAAGCCTGCCTCTTTGACCAAGCTTTTGGTCATCAGGCCTAATATCTCCTTATGTGGCTTGATGTCATAGTTTTGTTTCAAAATGCCTCTGTGAGGTGCCTTGGGACATTTTATTACATTTAAGGTGCTATATAAATATAAGTTGTTGTTATTTGATTTATTCTGAGCATGCTGTTTTTGGAAATATATTTATACTGAATGCTCTGAATTATACTTTTAAAGATATTTCACTCATGTTGTACTGCAGGGTTGTACAACTACCTTCAGTTTACTTGTTTCAGCTACTCCTTTATTTAATCAAATTTAAAAGTCTTGTAATTAACAGTTGATCTTAGGTTTTTTTAACTTTCCGATCATGTTATACTTTATCGTTCTGAGATTGCTTTCCACAAGAGCGCCACAATTTCCATGTCTTATACCCTTCCTATCTCCGCACAGAGGTAAGTATCCCCTTCGCATGCTGACCTGCTGATAAACAAGAACATAAGAAAATAAGAAATAGGAGCAGTCACAGGACATATAGCCCCTCGAGCCTGCTCCACCTTTCAATGAGATCATGGCTGATCTGACCATGGCCTCAACTCCACTTTCCTGCCTCCCCCTTTGACTCTCTTGTAAATCAAAATCTGTCCAACTCAGCCTTGAATATGTTCCATGACCCAGCCTCCGTTGCTCTCCGTGATAGAGAGTTCCAAAGATTAATGACCCTCTGAGAGAATAAATTCCTCCTCATCTCCATCTTAAATGAGAGAGCCCGTATTCTGAAACTGTGCCCCCTAGTTCTAGATTCTCCACGGGGAGAAACATCCTCTCAGAATCTCCCTTGTCAAGCCCCTCAAAATCTTTTATGTTTCAATGAGATCACCTCTCATTCTTCTAAACTCCAATGAGTACAGGCCCAGCCTGCTCAACCTTTCCTCATAAGCCAACTCCCTCCTCCCAGGAATCAAACTCATAAACTTTCTCTTAACTGCCTCCAATGCAAGTGTAATGAGTTCTTTATGTTGTCTGATGCAACATAAATGAGATGCATGAAGTTCAGTTATGCTAAAGATTTCAAACAGGTTTATGACAGTTAAACTATTATATACAGTACAGAGCAAACTATGTACAGAACCTTACTCTGGGTGTTACAGTTGAACAGTGACTCTGGCTTCAATTCACACGACTACATCCTGGTACTTAGGTCATTAGCATACTAAGATCTTAAAGACAATCATACAACATTCCCTTTCTCTCAAAAGATGAGTCTCATATGCAACAAGTAAAAATACATAAAATTAGATAACATCAAAATTATTTACACATGGATAGAGATTATGAACTTTACACATGCAGAGGCATGCAGGTGGTTTGACAACTCTTCCAGATCAGGTTATGGTCTAACCTTCTGAGGATGTGGATTTCACCCTTGGCTGTCCTGGGTTTGCAGACGTGTTGTCAAAGCATTGGCTGCCGTTCTGTTGATCTGTCATACCCCCACCATCGGAGCATGTTCCCTCGAGTCCGCCATGTGCAATTGGAGTACTGCACATCTCTCTCAGTTGGATTTGGTTCCTTCTCAACACCACTCTGCTAGATGTTGTAATCTCATAGGATGTAGGCTCACTTCACACCCCGGATACCTCTGCGGGTAACCATGTTCTCATTGTGGGGTGTATGACCCTGACCTTTTGTCCTACATGAAGTTGAGTTAGTTCTGCCCCTGTGTGTTGATCATGCACCATCTTCATTCTCCCCTGCTTGTCGAGCGTTGTCTCCTGCATCTTGGAGAATTTGGACAGATGATGGCTTGGCAGAGTCATCTGCACTTGTCTGCCAAACATGATCTCTGCTGGTGACGGTAAACCCATAGCCATAGCTGCAGCTCTGAGGTGGAGCATGGCAACACGAAAATCTTGTTTTCTTGTCCTACACTTTAAGATAAGTGCTTTGACTGTGTGAACCATTCACTCAGAGAGACCATTAGATCTAGGGTAATGTGCTGAGGACATCACATGGTTTACAACCCATTTGGCACACATAACCCCGAAAGGTTTGCCCGTAAACTGTGGCTCATTGTCAGAAATTATTTCTTCAGGTGCACCGAATAGACTGAATATGGCACTTAATGTGTCTGTGATGACTGTGCTTGAAGTGTCTTTTACCTGACTAACAAATGGAAATTGGGCGAAATAGTCAGTGACTAAGATAAAGTCTTCTCCATTAACAGAAAATAGATCAGTGGTGATTTTGGACCAAGGGACTGACGGAATCTCGTGAGGGTGTAGAGGTTCTTTACTGTTGCTGCTGGTGGCTCTGGCAAGCCTCACACATCCTTGCTAACCTTTTGATTTTGTTATTGATCCCTGGCCATAAACAGTGTCTTGTGCCAGACGTCTTTTTTGCTCTATGCCCATATGACCTTGGTGAAGTTGTGACAAGATGTCCTGTTGGAGAGCTTTGGGCACAATCACTTGTTTTCCCTGAAGGTGATACTTCTTGAGATACCGAGTTAATCTCTGTAAGGCCAAAAGCATCTGAAGGCTTCTGACACCTCTTTCACCATGTCGGGCCAACCTTCTATGATGACTCTCCACAGGGCCTTCAGCTGTGGGTCATTGGCTGTTTCTGATTGTAGTTGGTAACATTTGTGCTGACCAAAATGCAATAAATTGATCTTGAGCACATCTTCCACTTTGATGTCCATACTGTCTACTTGTAGATCCAGTGGAACGTCTTTATTCTGACTTGGTGTCATGTAGGCCCCCACCTGCCAAGAATGAGGCATATTAATTCCGTCATATAAACATTGATTTTAAACTATTGCTGGAGTGAAGAAATGACTTGTTTGAAGATCACCAGACACTGGGCTGGAAGGACATTTGCATACTAAGAGACACTGCTTGTGGAGATGAAGGACTATTCCCTGCTCCAATTAACCCAAATGGATTTTGAACACCAGACATTGAAGGTATAAGGAAGCGCATTCCAGGGCCTGCTAAGATAATGCAATCCACAAAGCCAGGATTGGTTATACCAGCTGGTCACATGACTAACTGGCCGGTCCAGGTTTTTTGAACTAGCCACAGGACAGTTTGAATTCAGAAGGCAGTTCGCAACTGAAGCTGGAAGAAGCAAGTCTCTCGCCTGGCTGTGTTTGTCTCTCGCTTTCTCCCAAGCCACTGGACACACAGAAGACACGTAAACCTCAAGAGAGAAAAGACTCCTACATCAAAACAAGTTTAAGCGTGAACTGGGCCCAATGAACAGCAGGATTTACTGGCAACCAAAGACTCCACATTGAACTTAAAGAACAGTAAATACCTAACAGATATTGCCTCAAATTGTTCCCCTTTATTCTTTTCTACTTTTTCTGTCTCTATCTGCATGTGTGTTTATCGCGTATGCATGCTAGCGTGGTCACGTTGCATATTCATAGTCATTAACTGGATTAGAGTTTAAGATTAATAAACTTCCACCTTTCTTATTTAAATCTAAGGAAACCTATCTGATTTCTTTGCCTGACAATTGGAGCAGTGAACAAGGACTCACTGAAGGGGGAGCTAAAACATGTTACAGTTAAACCAGGCAAAGGCTGAGGGGAAATCTCAGACCCACTTCTCACCTGGTCATAACACTCGGGTTCGGCGTATCCGAGGTGACCATTTTGGCACCAGGTTTGTAACAGACATTGAAGTCGTACCCCTGTACTTTCACTACGAGCTGCTGTTGTCGAGGTAGTGACTTGTCAATGGTTTGCGCCAGATCATCTCCAGTGGTTTATGGTCGGATTCCACCAGAAACTGCTTACCAAACAGGTAGGTGTGAAACCTTGTGATTCCAAACACCAGAGCAAGTGTTTCACACCCTATGTTTGAGTAATTAGACTGTGCTGAGGAGAAATATTTGGACTTGAATGCAATTTGTTTGCCATCCTGTAGGATGTATGCTCCTAGCCCTTTCACTGAGGTGTCAGCTTCCAGGGTTGTCTTCTTCCTTGGATTGTAGGACTGCAGGGTGCAGGTTTCTGCTGACAATACTTGTTTGAGAGACTCCAACGTATACTGATGGTCCCCCTGCCAAACAAACGGTACATCTTTCTTTAGGAGCTCTCTCAGCGATGATGCTTTGTCAAAAAAAATTCAAATGTAAGGTGACAAGAAGATGGAAAAACCAACACATCTCTGGAGGTCTTCCTTGTCCTGTGGGGTAGGCGTATGCCTTACATCTTCATTTTGCCTGGGTCAGGATGGATTCTGCAACTGGAATAGATGGAGCCAAAAGAAATTGAACTGACGTACATTCACCTGGCACTTTTTGCTGTGAAAATTTAGCCCTTCGCTATGAGCTACTGCCATCAGTGAATGGAGATTTTGATCATGCTCTTCTTGGTTTTGCCCATTACTGCAATATCATCAGCAATGCATATGCAGCCAGGCATGTTTTCTATAATTCTGTCCATATATTTCTGAAACAGATCCTGATCGACAGAAAAGTCAAAGAGTAGTCTCTGGAAGCAATATCTTCCAAATGGTGTCCTGAAGGTAGTGACTTTTTGAGATTCGTTAGCTAGGTGTACAGACCAATATCCATGTTTAGCATCCAACTTGGAGAATAATTTGGCTCCTATGAACTCGGTTCCTCTAGTATTGAAATCTTCTGGGGGTATCTCTTTAGGGAGAGGTTTAGATGCCTCGGATCTAAACATATCCTGATTGCTCCATCCTTCTTCAATATGCATGTAATTGAGCTGCACCAGTCTGTGATGATGGACACCGCGGATGATGCCATTGTGTTCCATGTTACGTAACTCGTGCTTAAACTTTTCTTGTATGTGCATGCTGCACTTCCTGGGAGGGTCGATTGATGGAATTGCATCCTCTCTGATTTGCAGTATGGAGTCCCCTTTGAACTTTCTTATGGCATCGAACCTGTCCGGTGCATTCATTGTAGGTCATTGTTATGACCAGGTGAGAAAGGGGTCTAGGGTTCCCTCTCAGAATTCACCTGGTCTTACCATAACAGGGTTTAATTTTAAACACACCGCTTTCTTTTAGCTCCCCCTTAGTGAATCCTTGTTCACTAACTTCCAATTATAAGGCAAAGAAACTAGCCAAACAGGTTTTCTTAGGTTTAAAGAAAAAAGGTTGAACTGTATTAAACTTAACCTCTAATTCGGTTAACGCCAATGGATACATGACGCGCCCAAGCTAGCATGCATAGGCGATACACACATGCAGATAGAGACAGAAAAGAGCAGAAGAAATAAAGTGGAAAAGTTTGAGGCAATATCTGAAGATGGATTTGGTTACTGTTCTTTGAGCTCTCTGTAAAGTTCTTGATTGTCTTCCTTTTTGTTGAGGCCCAGTATTCTTCTTAATCCTTGTTCAATGTAGGAGACTTTTCTCTCTTGAAGCTCATGTGTCCTTAATGAGTCCAGAGGTATGTGAGAAAAAGATGGGAGCAGACAGGAGAGGTTTTCTCACTCCAGGAGCAAACAGCGTTTTTTGATTTCAAAAACTCTGTGGCTCGTTCAAAAAACCCTGGACCAGCCAGTTGGTCATATGACCAGCTGGGTTAACCAGTCCTGGCTTTTGTGGATTATATCACCTTAACAGTCTCTGGGATTCTCTTCTTTACACCTTCAATGTATAGTGATCAAAATCCATTGTAGGTTGAATGTGTCAGGGATTGGTCCTTTTGTCTCCACAAACACTGTAAGTATGAAAATGTTTTTCAGCTAAGTATCTAGCAGCCCTTGTAACAGGCCTTCTCTTCTTCCCAGCAAGTTTAAAAGCAATGTTCATCTGACAAAATTAATATTCCTCATTCTTGGCAGGTGGGGGCCTTCATAACAGTCATGGACTGACTCAATGCGGGTACCCTTGTTCTCTTCTTTGTAATGGGTACAAATTTGTAATGACCATCTTATGGATGGTCATGATGTTGAGGTCCTTACATGCTGGTAGTCCTGCCACTGCTGGTACATTCGTGTCTACCAGGTAGAATATTTTTGGTTTCCATGCTGACTTGCCATAGCAGCATTGCATTGTCAGTGTTCCAGTGCAAGGAATGGGCGACCCATTGTATGCTTTGCAATTTTCTGTTGTATCACTGATTTCCAATGACTCCAGTACATATCCTTCAGGATTCGGACTGGGAGGATATTTGCACCAACTCTGGTGTCAATCTTAACCCTGATGGGCTGGATATATACAGCTCACCGCCATTCTCGGCGGTGAGCTTCAAAAAGTGTGTGGCGCATGTGCAAGACGTGTGCCGCATAACCGCTGCGATCTTTGGCGCTCATTAACATGGAGGGGGTGGAACATCTGCCGCTGATGACATAGAGGGGCGAGTGCTCCCTCCCCGGTAACAGCATCTGGCGCCACCGTACTGGTGTTGGCGTCATATTTAAACGGCTTCTGGCCCATACGTTGGATTTTAATGCTTAAAGTGATAGGTTGTATAAACTATTAAAATAAACTTTTATTTACACTTCCAAACTCCTCAGCTACCCTCCCACTGAATTATCCATTTGTTTATTTGTCCTCTCCCCCACAAAAAATTTAATTTCGGATCACAAACTTTCCCCCCTGAACGTTCATTACTTTAACCTTGAAACCCTTCCCACCAACCTCTCAAACAGTTGCATTCATTGCTGCCATTCCCCCACCTCTCTCCCTGAAAGGTTCATTCCTCCCCCCTCCCGACCAGTGTTACACCTCGATCCGAAGGAGCAGAACTTCCAGCCACCAGCTGGAATATCAGCGCGGGATGGCCATCCTTGAAAGGGAGGTTAATATGCATTCATTAAGTTTTACTAATATATTAAATTATGTTTTCTTTTGCCGAGTGGCTGGGGTGGGCGGTAAAATGGGGTAGGGCCTTCCCAGCGTTGAGGCCCATGGCGGGTCTCTCCCGGAAGGATTTTCCCTGCCCCCCCACCACAACCCCCGGTGTCCGGGCATCAGTAAAATTCAGCTCCATGTGTCAGGTTCACAATGTGAAACATCTGTTCATCTTCTGGCTGAACATTGCTTCTCTCTCGGTCTTATCTTAGGTCTGTTTTGCTGTGGACCTCATGTATTGGATTGCGTTTTTGCAGGTTCCTGGCTCTTTCCTTGCTGATGTTGCCCTGCTGCTGTACCTGTCATCTGTTTGTCTGTGTCCTGCTGTGACTTCTGGCCATGTCTTTGGAGCAAGAATTCTTGCCTAGGCGAGCCCAGTGCCCTTTTGCACCGCATGCCTTGCACAGGTCTTGAAATGGAGGATAACTTCACAGTGAACGGGACAGACCGCACTTACCACACCACTTGCTTGCTCTTTTCAATTTGGTTATGGAGGTGATAATGTTGGCTACACCTAATGCTTGCAGATGCTGTCGTTCAGCTACAATGGGTTCATATTTCCTGCCATCTTCCAGCAGCGCATCAATACTGTGACCTTTCTTTTTCCCAAGAGGTCTTTCTGAAATGCTTCAATGGGTGTTGATTCAATCACTTAGCTCCATTAGTTGTTCTGACATCTCATTTTCTGAGAAATCACATTTGTTTCCCTTACTATGGAATCTACTGATGAATTGGTCTATTGATTCCTGTTGCTGTTGCCTGTAGGACATCAATTCCAGGCAGTAAATTAGAAAATTCACTCGTAATCAGAGCTGATCTTCTATCACATTCCATATCTTTGCAGGATCTTTCTGACCTTCTTCAGATAATCTAAAGATATTGATTCTGTGTATTCTCTCATTTCAAACTGCTATTCGTATTTTTATCGCCTATTTCTCCAGTTCTACAATTACATGGTCTATAAGCATAACTGCATTCTTTGTTTAAAAATGTTAAACTCAGATAGGATATTAATGGCCTCCAGTTCATGCTGGGAGATTTGGTATCCATCTTTCTGCTGTTCTTTTGATTTAAAACTTACTCTTAAGTCTTGTTCTATGACTCCTCACTGTTTCCCCTTTAAGAAACTCTGTTATTTAGACTAGCTGCTTTGATTGACAGCAGCAGATATTTGAAAGTGCTCTGTGTTTATCTTGCTTCTAGAGTTTGTTTTTGCAGCACTTAAGTTGGTTTGTTTACACAACTATGGAATAGCTGCAACAGTTTGTTTATGTTATCCATGTTTGAATGGTTTTATGAGTTTTTTTACTGTGGCTTTGTAAATGGAAGCTCGTATTGACGCTCGGTTGGTTTAATTTTTTTAAAAACTTTGGCTGCACGTAAGAAGGTTCTGCAGTTTGGCACACTGCGACCCTAGGATGCAGGTTTTTCCATGCTTTTTCTAATGGACACCTCCTGTAAAGGTGCCGACCTTGATCAGCCTGGGAAGGGAGCTGGGTCTTCCCCGTTTGTTTTTACAGGGAGCTGTTGAAAAGAATTGATCTTTTGAAGGACTTCAAAGCTTTTTTTTTTAAGCAGTATCCCACACCTGTTGGCACAATGACTCACACGATTTACTTGCAGCCTGTCATTCCGTGCTCTGTCTTCTACAGCTTGAGGTAAGTTCATTGTTCCACTGTTTGAGCCAGTATTTATTTTTTAACTTTCTCTCTAATGGCTGTAGGGAGGACGTTTTCAAAGGTGTTTTACCTGTGGTGTACAACTTAGACTTTTTTTTTCACACCACAGCTGCCACCATATACTGAGTTCTTTATGTTGTCTGATGCAACATAAATGAGATACTTGGAGTCTAGATATGATGAAGATCTTAAACAGGTTTATTACATCTGAACTATTATATGCAGTTGAGAGCTAACTGTTTACAGAACTTGCCTCCAGGGTGCTACAGTTGCAGAGTGACTCTGGCTTCCAGTCACATGACTAAATCTTGGTATTTAAGCTCATTAGCATACTAAGATCTTAAAGGAACATCACTCTTAAAGGCGATCACACACCAGCAAGTATATATTTCCTTAAATAAGGAGACCAAAATTGTACGCAGTACTCTAGGTGCAGTCTCACCAATACCCTGCACAGTTGTTGCCAGACTTTCCTACTTTTACACTCCATCCCCCTTTTATACTCTATCCCCCTCAGAATAAATGGTAGACCACTCAGAATAAGGGGAAGGCAATTTAAGACTGAGATGAGGAGGAATTTCTTTACTCAAAAGGTGGTGAATCTTTGGAATTCTCTACCCCAGACGGCTGTGGAAGCTCAATCATTGAAAGAAATTGATAGATTTCTGGATACTAATGACATCAAGGGATATGGGGATAGTGGGGAAAAATGGCGGAGAGGTAGATGATTAACCATGAACTGTCTGAATGGTGGAGCAGGCTTGATGGGCCAAATAGCCTACTCCTGCTCCTATTTCCTATGTTCCCTTGCAATAAAGGCCAACATTCCATTTGCCTTCTTAATTACATGCAGTACCTGCACATTAATTTTTTGTGATTCATGTACGAGGACACCCAGATCCCTCTGTACTGCAGCATTCTGTAGTCTCTCTCTATTTAAATAATATTCTGCCTTTTTATTATTCCTCCATAAGTGGATAACCTCACATTTTCCCATATTATACTCTATCTGCCAATTTTTCCCACTTGCGTAACTTATCTGTATCCTGTTGCAGACACTTTGTGTCCTCTTCAGAACTTGCTTTCTTACCCATCTTTGTATTGTTGGCAAATTTGACTACAATGCACCTGGTCCTGTCACAGAAGTCATTAATATAGATTATAGATTGTACATACTTGGGGCCCCAGCAGTGATCCCTGTGGCACCCCAGTATTTACAGTGTGCCAAACTGAAAATGACCTATTTATCCAGTCATTCTGTTTCCTGTTAGTAAGCCAACCCTCTGCCCACGTTCATATATTACCTGTAACAACATGAATTCTTATACCTTGTACGTGGCAGCTTATCAAATGCCCTTTGGAAATTCAAATACACTATGTCGACTGGTTCTCCTTTATCCACCCTGATTGATACATCCTCAAAGAGCTCTAATAAATCTGTTAAACACCATTGTGCCTCCATAAAACCATGTTGACTCTGTTTGTATTATGATTTTCTAGATGTCCTGCTCTGACTTCCATAATAATGGATTCCAGCATTTTCCCAATAACAGACTTTAGGCAAACTGGCCTATAGTATCTTGCTTTCTGTCCACCTCCTTTCGTGAATCGGAGTGTGACATTTGCGATTTTCCAATCCGCTTGGGCCTTTCCAGAATCTAGGGAATTTTGGAAGATTATTAAATTGCATCCACTATCTCTGCAGCCACTTCTTTCAATACCTTCGGATACAGGCCATCAAATCCAGGGGACTTGTCAGTCTTTAGTTCTGTTTGTTTTCCTAGTACTTTTTCTCTAGTGATAGTGACTGTTTCAAGTTCCTCCCTCCCTTTTGCCCGATGATTTTCCACTATTCCTGGAATGCTTTTAGTGTCATCTACCATGAAGACATATAAACTACTTTTTCAAAGTCTCTGCCATTTCCTTGTTTCCCATTATTAATTCCCAGTCTCCTCCTCTAAGGGACCAACAGTTACTTTAGTTACTCTCCTCTGTTTCGTATATTTGCAGAAGCTTTTACTATCTTTTTTTATATTTCTTGCTAGGTTACTCTCATATTTTAAATTCTCCCTCTTTTTTGTAGTTATCCTTTGCTGGTTTCTAAAATCTTCCCAATCTTTTGGCCTACCACTAAACTTCACAGCATTGTAAACCTTTTCATTCAATTTGATACCATCCTTAACTTCCTTAGTTAGCCATAGTTCAACCTTCTTGCAGAGTCTTTCTCAATGGAATATATCTTTGTTGAGAGTTATGAAATATCTCCTTAAATATCTGCCACTGCATATCTAATGTCTTACCTTTTAATCTATTTTCCCAGTCTACTTCAGCCAACTCTGTCTTCAGATCTTTCTAATTGCTTTCATTTAAGTTTAAGACATGATTTTCAGATCCAAGTTTCTCACCCTCAAACTGAACGTAAAAATTTATCATGCGATGATCAGTCTTCCCTGGAGGGCCCTTTACTATGTGATCATTAATTAATGCTGCCTCATTACACATTATCAGGTCTAACATAGCCTGTTCACTGGTTGGTTCCACCATGTATTGTTCTATGAAACTGCTGCGAATACACTCTATAAACTCGTCCTCAAGGCTATGTTTGCCAATTTGATTTATCCAATGTATATGAAGATTAAAATCGCCCACGATTATTGCATTACCTTCTTACAATCCCCAATTATTTCTTGATTTATACTCTATCCTACAGTGTGGCTACTGTTAGGGGCCTATAAAATACTCACACCAGTGACTTCATTCCCTTGCTATGTCTTATCTCCACAGAAACTGATTCTACATCTTGATCTTCCGAGCCAAGATCATTTCTCATCACTGTAATGATCTCATCCTTTATTAACAGATCTACTCCACTTTCTGTTCCTTTCTTTCTATCATTATGAAATGTCTAATATACTTGAATATTCAGTTTCCATTTACTTCGATTTGTGCTATCAATTTATCTATCTTGTTACGAATGCTGCATGCATTCAGATAAAAAGTCTTTAATTCTGTCTTTTTCTATTTTTACCGATTTGCTGGCGCACTCTTATGTTTGTACACTCCATCCCTCCTGTCACACTTTGGTTATCGTTAGCTGTATCACTACCCTGCACTATTGCCATGTCTTTTCTCTTTAATGTTCTAAATTTTCCCTCACCTGAACCCTTCCCCCCCCACTCACTATTTAGTTTAAAATCCTCTCCAGAGCCCTCGTTATTCGACTCACCAGGACACTGGTCCAGTGCAGTTTGAGAGAAGACCATCCAAATAGGACAGCTCTCTATTTCGTCAGTATTCATTCCAGTGCCCAGTGAATTGAAATCCATCTCTCCCACACTAATCTTTGACCCATGCATTCAACTCGCTGATTTTATTTACCCTATACCAATTGGCTTAGGTTGTAATCCACAGATTATTACCTTTGTGGTTCCGTTTTGTAATTTAGACCCTAATTGCTTATACTCCCTTAGCAGAACCTCTTTCTTAGTCCTACCATATCTTTGATACCTACGTGGACCATGACAACTGGATCCTTCCCCTTCCACTCCAAGTTCCTCTCCAGCCCCGAGGACATGTCCATAACCCTTGCACAGGACAGGCTATACAGCCTTCAGGACTCGCATTCTTGTCTACAGGGAACAGTATCTATCCTCTAACTATACTGTCATCTACTACAACTACATTCCTTTTTACTCCCCCAACTTGAAAGACCCCCTTTACTATGGTGCTGTGGTCAGTTTGCTCATCCTCTCTGCAGTCCCTGCTCTCGATACATTATATTCTCCAGCGTGTTCATTTAGGATTTTCTACTTTAAAGATTTTTAACCAAGTTAGTTCATTTTGTAGCTTTCTACCTCCCACAGGATTAACTTCATTTACCTTCCCGGTGTCCCTGACATCTGGCCTGAATAAACTCCTTTTATTGAACATTGTAAACCCCTGAATGTTATTTTCATTTCCATGTTCTGAATTCACCTGTGTTTCTGATATTCCGATCACATCATAGCTCCTGAATGTTACAACATTCTTTATTTCTGACAATCCAGCACTCCCTCACTGTTTCACTGATGTGTTTGCTGAAATAATGTGTTTAAATCCTGGGTTTACAAACCACAAACTTCTGATCAGAGGTGTGAGTGTTTTCAACTGAGCCAAACTGACACTGAGACAGAAACTTAACAAAGTGTCATCCCTGCACAAAAACGTAAGTTTTCAAACACTACCCGGCTGATTTAAAATGAACACAATGTAAATTTGATTCAAAGGGTGTTAACAAAGCAGGGTTTTATCTGTTTAACCAGGCTCTGTATTTAGTAACAGCAGATGGGGAAGGGTCAGTCAGTCCCACACCATCACTGCACAATATTGGACAAGTGGAAAACAACAGGATCAACACACCAGGTCCTCCTTCAAGGAGTCAGGAGGGCTAAAAGGGGTCATGAAAAGTCATTGGCAAACAGGATTAAGGAAAATCCCAAGGCTTTTTATACATATATAAAGAGCAAGAGGGTAACCAAGGAAAGGCTTGGCCCACTCAAGGACAGAGATGGGAATCTATGTGTGGAGCCAGAGGAAATGGGCGAGGTGCTAAATGAGTACTTTGCATCAGTATTCACCAAAGAGAAGGACTTGGTGTATGATGAGCCAAGGGAAGGGAGTGCAGATAGTCTCAGTCATCTCATTATCAAAAAGGAGGAGGTGTTGGGTGTCTTGCAAAGCATTAAGGTAGATAAGTCCCCAGGGCCTGATGAGATCTACCCTAGAATACTGAGGGAGGCAAGGGAAGAAATTGCTGGAGCCTTGACAGAAATCTTTGCATCCTCATTGGCTGCAGGTGAGGTCCCAGAGGACTGGAGAATAGCCAATGTTGTGCTTTTGCTTAAGAAGGGTGGCAAGGATAATCCAGGAAATTATAGGCAGGTGAGCCTTACGTCAGTGGTAGGGAAACTATTAGAGAGGATTATTCGGGACAGGACTAACACCCATTTGGAAACAAACAAACTTATTAGCAAGAGACAGCATGGTTTTGTGAAGGGGAGGTCATGTCTTACTAATTTGATTGAGTTTTTTGAGGAAGTGACGAAGATGATTGATGAAGGAAGGGCAGTGGATATTATCTATATGGTCTTTAGTAAAGCCTTTGAAAAGATCCCGCATGGCAGACTGTTACAAAAGGTGAAGTCACACGGGATCAGAGGTGAGATGGCAAGATGGATACAGAACTGGCTCGGTCATAGAAGACAGAGGGTATCAGTGGATGGGTGTTTTTCTGAATGGAGGAATGTGACTAGTGGTGTTCCGCAGGGATCAGTGCTGGGAGCTTTGCTGTTTGTAGTATATATCAGTGATTTGGAGGAAAATGTAGCTGGTCTCATTAGTAAGTTTGCGGACGACACAAAGGTTGGTGGAGTTGCGGATAATGATGAGGATTGTCAGAGGATACAGCAGGATATAGATCGGTTGGAGACTTGGGCGGAGAAATGGCAGATGGAGTTTAATCCAGACAATTGTGAGGTAATGCATTTTGGAAGGTCTAATGCAGGTGGGAGGTATACAGAAAATGGCAGAACCCTTAGGAGTATTGACAGGCAGAGAGATCTGGGCGTACAGGTCCACAGGTCACTGAAAGTGGCAACGCAGGTGGATAAGGTAGTCAAGAAGGCATACGGCATGCTTACCTTCATCGGTCGGGGCATAGAGTATAAAAATTGGCAAGTCATGTTGCAGCTGTACAGAACTTTAGTTAGGCCACACTTCAAATATTGCGTGCAATTCTGGTTGCCACACTACCAGAAGGACGTGGAGGCTTTGGAGAGGGTACAGAGGAGGTTTACCAGGATGTTGCCTGGTCTGGAGGGCATTAGCTATGAGGAGAGGTTGGAAAAACTCAGATTGTTTTCACTGGAACGACGGAGGTGGAGGGGCGACATGATAGAGGTTTACAAAGTTATGAGCGGTATGGACAGAGGGTGGTGAGTGCTTGGAACTTGCTGCCAGGGGAGGTGGTGGAAGCAGATACGATAGCGACGTTTAAGAGACATCTTGACAAATACATGAATAGGAAGGGAATAGAGGGATATGGGCCCCGGAAGTGCAGCAGGTGTTAGTTTAGGCAGGCATTAAGATCGGCGCAGGCTTGGAGGGCCGAATGGCCTGTTCCTACGTTGCACTGTTCTTTGTTCTTTGTTCTTTATTCCTTCATCCTGTGAAACTTATCACCTTTGAGAGTTATAATCAGACCTACATGTGGAAACAGCTAAACTATGGAAGGACAACATACCTGTGTGACAAATAGAAGGCCAAGGAAACAAAATAACAGGCAAACACCAGTTGTTAGATAAAGGTACTTTGATTGTCGAAAATTAGGGAACTGGTCCAGGAGGGTTGTTATAATTGCTTCTGATGAAAGAAAATGTTAAATGAGATCAGTAACTAATTCATAATTTACAAAGTCCTGGAGAAACCCACCACTGGAGAGACTAAAACCCTGCAGACCAGAGGAGCAGGCAAGAACAGATTCCACTAACCCTGGGTGATATTTTTTGCTCTCCCCTGTGGTGAGTTTGGAGGTGGGGAGAGCATTAATTGGGTGGGATGGTGGTGGGTGTTCTCCCCGCAACCTTCCCAACTCCACCCTGAAAATTTCTGTGACGGTAAGGCCCATGGATGTTCTTAAGAGGAAATTAATGCCTAATTAAGGTCCTCTTCCCTCCGCTGCTGGTATTAATCCAGTGGCAGGCAGGCCTGTTGCCACATGGGGAGCATGACATGCAAACCCGTGTGTTGGGGCGGGGTCCTCGGTCTAAGGCACTCAATGCCTGATCGAGGGACACAGTATCAGGAAGGAAGGGGCCTGCTCAGACCCAACCCCCTGACTTTACTGCCAACCCCCCTACTACCCCCTCCGCACTACCCCCACCCCTCAAAACCCTTCCTGCCATCATTTAACTCTGGCCTGGGTCACTCCACAATCCTGGGCCTCCAGTGGGTGTTGTTCCGACATAAGCCACCACCTCCCCGAAGGCGCTGCTGAGCAAAAGAGCTTCCGGCCTTTGATTGGCTGGCAGCCTTCAGCAGGTGAGACATCCCCCCCCATGGCCTTCTGATCCCGGGTAAGGCCCACCGGTGTCCTGTTAATTGTCCGATTGTAATTCGGTGGACCTTCTGAGGAGGAGGCTGCGTTGGTCCCTCCCTGGTTCTCCAGCCGGTGGGTGAAACCACCATCACCTCCATAAGATATTTTCCCACTCTCTGAAACATGCATTTTACCCAATCCCGTTCCTATTACTCTGCTGTGTGGGAAGCGTTTAGGATAAATTGTATAATTCTTATCCTCAGGCACCTAAGGGGATTTTTAACATTAAAAAGTGGGTGGGTTTGGATCAGATGTGGGGTTAAAGTCCCAGAAATCTGTTTCCCAATCAAAGCACACTTCCAATCCACCCATTTCCGGTTTTAACTGAGGCTGGAAGGTGGGCGGGCAGCAAACCCACACCAAGGAGGTGAGTTGGTACTTTAAATATGATAATGAGACTGTGAGCCTCAATGTCATTCTACTTCAGGAATCCAACTGCTGTAGATCAGATTTTCCGAGCCTCGGGAAATTCAGCAGTTAAACCCAGGAGGGGACTTGGCGAATCCAGGAGGTGAAAATGTTTGCACCTACCTGCTGGATCCGAGTGCCTTCCTGAGGAACCTCCACAGTTGGACATGCCAACAACAACTTTAATAAAAGTAAAATACTGCAGATGCTGGAAATCTGAAATAAAAATAAAGAGTGCTGGAAATACTCAGCAGGCCTGGCAGTTCTGATGAAAGGTCACTATCCTGAAACATTAAATCTGTTTCTCTCTCCACAGATGCTGCCAGACCTGCTGAGTATTTCCAGAATTTTTTGTTTTTATTACCTCCAGCAATTTTACCTCATCTTGTGACCTCCATCAACCGAGTCTCCACCTGACCGGAGGCCCAGCCTATCAATCAGGCTTGTACCTCTGGGGGAGGGGGCAACTGATTGGCGGCTTCCCGGACACACTGTGGAGTTAAAACTGCAGGTTCCCCATGACTTTCTGAGCAGCCCACTCCCTGTTAGTCAGGTACATAAAAATGCCTTCCCTTTTGTCACAAGATCTGTGCACAAGCAAATGTGAGGTGGTAGAGTTTGGGAAAAAGAAGAGGGAAAGGAAATTAGTGCAATAAATATCAAACAGAAATTGTATTATGAAATCTTCCAGATGATGGGGCGATATGTTCCTGAAT
Source organism: Heterodontus francisci (assembly GCF_036365525.1). Taxonomy (NCBI): domain Eukaryota; kingdom Metazoa; phylum Chordata; class Chondrichthyes; order Heterodontiformes; family Heterodontidae; genus Heterodontus; species Heterodontus francisci. The sequence goes on from NC_090385.1 coordinate 91,702,727, forward strand.
GTTACTTTAATGTAGCTGTTAATATGATGAAATATAGGTATAATAGGCTGAATTAGGTAGAATTTAGATATAATTAATACATTATACCTTTTGGAATTAAAGATTGAATAAATGGTCAGTTTTCAAGTCTCACTGAAATTCCCTTTAAGGGCAGAGTTAAAAACCCATGAACATCCCTGTTACAATGGAATGTGAACCAGAAACATCTTTTAAGTTAAATGAGACAGGCTATACATGGTCCGTACTAATAACTATAATCCTAATTAGCTGATAATATTAATGATATTGACAAATTGACTGAAGGAGATGGCACAAGGTACCATCAAAGAACCATCACAGATGATCAATCACAAGATGGAATGTTACCTATAAAACAGTTGCCACGTAAACCCAATTTAACCCAAAAAGGAAAAAACGGTTACTGCACAAATTTAATTAAAAATCTTTAAAGTATAAAACACATTTATAAAATTAAGTCTTAATGTTACTATAAAACACAACAAACATTTTGATCAGATAAAAGCTCATGAGAAGGGAATTCTCAGCAGATAATTAATTGGGAATAAATAGCTAATGATACTATCATATATGGATAACAAAAGGGGGAAAAATATGCACAGAAAGGTAACACCTACATCCCAAAAGATGAGTTAATAGATTAGAAACAGTATAAACGTGAGAGTTTTGAATCAAAAAATCATCATTGCTTCTCCACCTATGGTAAGAACGGCTGACCACATGACAAGAGAATTCTGCTCTTAACTGAGAGTGTTTTGTCCTGTTAAGCAGCAGACGTACTCGGGGAATTTAAGGTAACAGTTTACTTTGAATTTTGATGGATATTCTAAGATATTTTGCTGTAACATTGTCAAGGTTGAACTTTTGGATTCTATTTTAGAAATAAGATTAAGTTTTACATCTCTTAGTAATCTTTGATATTGTAGTACACATATCCACTTAAAAGTGTATTGCATGTTAAATTATTTAATAAATATATAAAAGTTAATAAATCATCTCATGTAACATTCTGTATACAACTACAAGAACCCCCTCTCTGTGTCTCTTTAAGTGGAGAGATATGTATTGAAGAGAGTTTCCCAGACCCTTATAATATCTGGGATATTTATGACCTAGCCATAATTAAAAATAGGCTATCCAAAAGATGGTAATATTCTCTGTTAGTTTTCTTTCTTTGAGGGAAAACTAGTTCAATTCTTTGGACCTAAATAAGTGTATATAAGAGTTTGTATGGTTTGAACTTATTTAAAGGAGATTCATAGGGATGTACTCCTGATTTGGTTTAGTCCCTATATGGGGTTAAAGTCATAAACCACTTCATTAAGTCAAGCAGATTGATGTTGCACAAAGACAGTGAGCAGAGAATGACCACAAAGAAGTATTATGCATTCGTCTACTAACATCACCAATGGTAATTTCTCACCCAATATAATAATTTAGATAGCTTCATTTTCATAAAAAGTGGAAAGAGATTGGTTAAATGATGTAATGTCATTCTTACCTGAAGCTGCAAACTGAGTGTCAAGTCCCAAAGTGACCAGCATGAAGAAAAATAAAATGGACCATAAAGGTGCCCATGGCAACTGTGCAAGAGCCTCTGGGTAGGCAATGAAAACCAAACTTAAACCTAAACAGTGGATACAATTGAAATGGTACAATTAATGGTGCTTAAAAAGAGACATACTGTAAACTGAGGTTATTTACTTAAAATCTGTTAATTTATTTGGAATCCAGATTGTCAATATTTGTCAAAATTTGCTAAATGGATAATTGCATGAACGTTACAATGGTGCCATGATATGTATTTACCATATAAACCACTGAATCTATATTATATATTTACAATTGTTAAAATATTTTTTTTGTACCCAGAACTTAGAATTCTGTGTGTTTTAAAAACTGAGAAAAGGACTTTTTGCTCAGTGGAAGACACCTGCAAATAATTGGAATTCCTACAATGTTTTGAAAGGGAGTTCATAACAAAAGTTGAACTTTATGGGTGCTTTGAAAGGAAGTTGAAGTTGTACGAGGACAGGAAAGCAAGCAATTTCAAGGAAACCACAGGGGTTTGGCCTTCCTCAGAGCAGTTCTCTTGAAGGACAAGAGACACTGTGTCTGGACATGTGATCATTTTCAGGAAGGTTTTTTTTACTTTGCACCCTTTAAAAGCCATTGAGTTGGACAAAGGGAAGACATTGGAAATCTTTGTATTGACCTGCCTGGAGCAAGAGAGGAAGACCCAGAAACGTGTTACCACTCTCTGTAAAGGAGACTTGTATTTCTGGAAAGGAATCCTATATCTCTTGAGAAGAAACCCTGCATCCAGTGTGGTTCCTGCCTTCTCCTGATCTAAGAAATCCTGAAATCTGAAGAATTCTTCTACTGCTGCTGACCCAAGTAGACCTGTTGCTGCACATTTGCTGAAAGATTTGTGTGACGCTTGCTGCAATTAAATTGCTGTGAATGCCTACCCATCAAAGACTGTTTATCAACCTTGCCTGGAGACACTTTGAGTGGCATCTAACTAATCAACTCTTGGGCCTCACTGCACTGAAAACATCCTACCAGAACATGATAAACTTAATTTTTTTTTATTATTCCTTCTATTCCTAAGAAACAGCTAAGTAACCCAAAAAAATCCTATCCCCTGGTTAACTGGTGAATGTATGTGTGTGTGCATGATGGTTAAGGAAATAAGGAGTTTTTCATCTGTGTAGATTTATCTCGGAAGTAGTTAAGATTTATTATTTCTTGTCTAATAAATAGTTAACTTTTTTTTAAAACCTAGTTTGACGTGCTTTATTCTGAGGGACAAATAAAGTGTTTAATTTGGCTATTCTTTGGTATGTTGGAAACTTTATTTTTGATGTGCTATGACCTGTGGAGTAGTGGGACTGAATTAACAATGCATTACTCCCACCTTGGTTGTAACATAATATAAATCATTAACTCTATATTCCATATTTATAATATTTAGAAGGAGAAACACATTGTGAGTTCTGTTTGATGTTTATATGTATGGTAAAAATCTCCAGATCCATTCAATGAGACTGGCAGAGTGTAATGAGGGAGAATGGGGATGGGAGGGAAATATCTGAGCAGAGAATTTACTCATTTGATACATGCTTTAGCACCACCCAGTGCCCAGGATATTTGAATAGCCAGACTGGATATGTAGACTGTGTTTTGATGTAATGTTGCCTGGTCATCATTCTAATCACAGCAACATTTACAGCTATAACTGGTATTGCACAGAATGTTTGCGTGGATCACACTTTTCATATCAAAACTTTATATAAACAAAATGTACCCTTAGTAATTTTCAATTTGAGTACATAATCGAGTGCCAGTAATTAATATTATCAATAACTAAAATTTCCCTCTGATTTAATTATAAATGCGTAGTAGACTCAAAGTTGTTCATATTATAAATCCATGCCAGCGACGGGTGTCTCAACAACTGGAAAAAGCGACTCCGACGAACTCCGTGTCTCCTCTTCTCTGGAAAGCTGACTGAATCTAGTGAAAATCAGGCACTTAAGTGGACAGCAGCGGGCCTTCCATGGGATCAAGGACACCGGAGCTGCAAGTCCTCCCCACGGAGAGTTGCTGGCCAATCAGAGGACGGCAGCTCTTCCACTGAGCAACGTCAGCGCGGAGGCAGTGGCTGCTGCCAGTGGAGTACCTATTCGAGGTCCAGGAGTGGCACTGGTCCCAGGCCACACGTAGGTCAGGGCAAGAGGGGTCACGTGAGGTGGGGAGTGTAGGGAGGGTCGTAAGCAAGGGAAGGGGGGTGGCTCTCAGCGGACCACCCTCCGCACAACCCCCTCCAGCACCCCAGGAATCGGGAAGCAGCCCGCATGGTTTTCATGCTGTTCTTCCTGTGCAGTTGACAGAGCTGCCCACCGCATGACTAATTGCGGTGGTGGGATGAGGCCCTTGATTGGCCATTAATTGCCCAGATAAGGGCCTCAATTGGGAAGACGGTTCACAGGCCTTCCCGCCCAGGACTAAATTTTGGTGGAGGTGGGAAGATGGCGGAAACCCCACTAACCCCCTCCCCCACCCATCCTGCCACCGCCATCCCATATGACTTTATGCTCTCCCTACATCCAAACCCGTGGCGGTGGAGAGCATAAAATTCTCCGCATAAGTCCTGAATTCATTCAACAATTTAATTCATAAAATAAAAAAGTGGGTGCCAGTCTTTCTTTTGGGCCTCCTTATCTCGAGAGACAATGGATACGCGCCTGGAGGTGGTCAGTGGTTTGTGAAGCAGCGCCTGGAGTGGCTATAAAGGCCAATTCTAGAGTGACAGGCTCTTCCACAAGTGCTGCAGAGAAATTTGTTTGTCGGGGCTGTTGCACAGTTGGCGCTCCCCTTGCGTCTCTGTCTTTTTTCCTGCCAACTACTAAGTCTCTTCGACTCGCCACATTTTAGCCCCGTCTTTTTGGCTGCCCACCAGCCTGGCGAACGCTGGCAACTGACTCCCACGACTTGTGATCAATGTCACAGGATTTCATGTCGCGTTTGCAGACGTCTTTAAAGCGGAGACATGGATGGCCGGTGGGTCTGATACCAGTGGCGAGCTCGCTGTACAATGTGTCTTTGGGGATCCTGCCATCTTCCATGCGGCTCACATGGCCAAGCCATCTCAAGCACCGCTGACTCAGTAGTGTGTACAAGCTGGGGATGTTGGCCGCCTCGAGGACTTCTGTGTTGGAGATACGGTCCTGCCACCTGATGCCAAGTATTCTCCGGAGGCAGCAAAGATGGAATGAATTGAGACGTCGCTCTTGGCTGACATACGTTGTCCAGGCCTCGCTGCCATAGAGCAAGGTACTGAGGACACAGGCCTGATACACTCGGACTTTTGTGTTCCATGTCAGTGCGCCATTTTCCCACACTCTCTTGGCCAGTCTGGACATAGCAGTGGAAGTCTTTCCCATGCGCTTGTTGATTTCTGCATCTAGAGACAGGTTACTGGTGATAGTTGAGCCTAGGTAGGTGAACTCTTGAACCACTTCCAGAGCGTGGTCGCCAATATTGATGGATGGAGCATTTCTGACGTCCTGCCCCATGATGTTCGTTTTCTTGAGGCTGATGGTTAGGCCAAATTCATATATATAATATACTTATAATGTAAATAACTGACCCTCTATTGTGTCTTGTAATGTTATTTCTTTGTTACTTCCTGTTCTGTGATTATTTGAAAAGCTCACATTTAACAGCAGAGGTTGAACAAACAAATCTGTCAATCTGCAGATATTCCAGCTCATTATTCAGCTCCAATCCCTGTCCAGTATAAACCAAACACCATTTCATTGTGTGATACTTCACAGGCTGAATATCACTTTTCACCAGAATTACTGCTGTGGATTCAAGTATTCATTATTGTGTCTGTACACTGGAACTTTGTAATTTCATATCTAACAGATGATTGATTTCAGAGAGATGGTTAAGGTTGTGTGACCCTGGTTGATTTATTTTATCAGTTCTGGTTTACCTGATTGTGCAACTTCTGAAACAGGCTTGTCTTGTACATGAGCCATGTGACCAAGGATGGAGAAGATGACAAATCCAGCAAACACACTCGTAGCACAATTAACAACACAGACAATGATGGCATCTGTGTAACAGTTGTTGTGGAATTTGTTGTAGGATGACAGTGTTATTAAACTGCCCCAACCCACTGCAAGAGAATAGAAAATTTGTGTTGCAGCATCTTTCCAGACCTGGTAAATAGAAAGTAGAATTAGTCAGCAGTGGGAGAATTTACACAAACTGGTCTAACAGATAAAACTACATTAACCATGAGATCGATGGGGGTGATGTGGTTAGTTCATGGTGAACTGACTGAATGAAACTCCCTCTGGTCAATAGTATCTCCCTTAAACAGTAGGACAATCATTTTCCCTCTCTGTCTACAACTTACTGCTGAATTCCATCCAGGAGTTTTGATATTTTCTCCCACCAGCCATGATATTTAGTAACACAATTCTTTACTTGCAGCATTTACATTGTTACCCAGTGCCTTGATTCTGTTTTTGAAAGCAGCAACAAAGAAAAGTCTTTCAGCAAAACATGAAGGCTCATTTCTAAATTGTCGCATAATCACACCAAATTAAAAAATCAGATCTCAATATCAAATAAATAACTTGTCATAGCTTTTATTCTCCATTGTAAAGCCACAGTATAATCTATATACATAGAGGTTGATTTTGATTGTGGAAATAGAGGGTAAATGCTTTAATTGGAAATCAAAATCAGAATGCTGTCAGAGTAATGGTGAGGCTAATAGCATCAACATTATATATGCACAAATGTCACAGCAATTTCAGATTCAATTCAGAAATCCAAAAATTGCTCTCAGATAGGCACCACTCCGCTGTTAAATTCACGAAAACCTTATCTCTCAGTTTGCTTCAACATTTACCTATATTGAGCAGTGTGAAATATAATGAGAAGCTTTTAGGTAGTCTGAGGCAACATAAATGAGATGTGTGGAGTTCAGGTGGTTGAAGATCTCAGAACAGGTTTATTACAGCTAACTATTAAATACAGTGCAGAGCTAACTATTTACAGAACTTGCTTCTTGGTGTTACAGTTACAGAATGAGACTGGCATGTAGTCACGTGACTGCATCCTGGTACTCAGCTTACTAGCATACTAAGATCTTAAAGGGACATCACTCTTAAAGGAAATCACACAACATCCCCTTCTTTACAAAGATAAGTATGCTAAAAGCAAAAAGATATAAAATTAGATAACATCAAAATTATTTGCACATACATCGAGATTGTGAGATGTAAAAATATAGAGCCTTAAGAGTCCATAAATCATTTAGGTGGTTTGACAACATTTCCTGATCTGGTTATGGCATAACCTTCTGGGGATGTGGATTTCACCCTTGGCTGTCTTGGGTTTGCAGACATGTTGTCAATGTGTTGGCTGCCTTCCTGATGATCTGCCAGAGCCTGCTCCCTTGAGTCTGCCGTGCACAATTGGAGTACTACACATCTCTCTCAGTTGGCTTCGGTTCCTTCTGAACACTGCACCACTGGATGTTGTAATCTCATAGGACCTAGGTTCAACGCACACTCCAGACACTTCTGCGGGTAACCATGTTCTCATTATGGGGTCTATGACCCTGACCTTTTGTCCTACATGTAGTTGAGGTAGACCCTGTGTGTTGGCCATGCGCCATCTTCATTCTCCCGTTTGTCGAGCAGTGCCTCGTGCATCTCGGAGAATTTGGACAGATGATGGCTTGGCTGAGTCATTCGTACTTGTCTGTCAAACATAATCTCTGACGGTAAACCCGTATCCATATGTGTAGCTCTGAGGTGGAGCATGGCAACATGAAGATCTTGTTTCATTGTACTACACTTTAGAATAAGTGCTTTGACTGTGAGAATCATTCGCTCAGTGAGACCATTAGATCTAGGGTAATGTGGTGAGGATGTCACATGGTTTATGCCCAATTTGGCACACATATCCATGAAAGGTTTGTCTGTATATTGTGGCCCATTGTCTGAAATGATTTCTTCAGATGCACCAAATAGACTGAATATAGCACTTAATGTGTCTGCGATGACTACACTTGTAGCGCCTTTTATCTGCCTGACAATTGGAAATTTGGAGAAATAATCAGTGACTAAGATAAAGTCATCTCCATTAATGGAAAATAGGTCAGTGGAGATTTTGGACCAAGGGACTGATGGAATCTCATGACGGTGTAGATGTTCTTTGTGTTGTTGTAGCTGGTGGCTCTGGTATGCCTCACACATCCTTACTAACCTTTTGATGTCATTATTGCTCGCTGACCAATAAACAGTGTCTCGTGCCAGTCTTCTTGTTCACTCTATGCCCAATGGTCTTGGTGAAGAGCATCTGAGGGTTTTTAAGCACCTCTTTTACCGTAACAAGCCAGCCTTCAATGATGATTCTCCATAGTGTCTTCAGTTGTGTGTCATTTGCTGTTTCTGATTGTAGTTGGTCGCATTTGTTTCCACCATGAACTGCTTACCGACCAGATAGGTGTGGAACCTTGTGATCCCAAGCACCAGAGCAAGTGTTTCACGCCCTAGGTTTGAGTAATTGGACTGTGCTGAGGATAAACATTTGGACGCAAATAGAATTGGTTTGCCATCCTGTAGGATGCACACTGCTAGCCCTTTCTGTGAGCCGTCAACATCCAGGATTGTCTTCTTCCTTGGATCGTAGTACTGCAGGGTACAGGTTTCTGCTGACAATGGTTATTTGAGAGACTCAAACATATACTGATGGTCCTCCTGCTATACAAATGGTATGTCTTTCTTTAGGAGCTTTCTCAGCGATGGTGCTGTGTCAGAAACATTTGGAATGCATGGTGCCATTAAGTTAAAAAATTTGACATCTCTGTAGATCTTCTTTGTCTTGTGGAGTCGGCATATGCCTTACATCTTCCACTTTACCTGGGTAAATACCGCAACTGGAATAAACAGAGCCAAACAAATTGATCTGACTTACATTCACCTGGCACTTCTTGCTGTTAAAAATGAGCCCTTCACGATGAGCTACTGCCAGAGTGAATGGAGATTGTGATCATGTTCTTCTTTGGTTTTGCCCATTACTGCAATATCATCTGCAATGCAAATGCAGCCAGGTACTTTTTCTCTAATTCTGTCCATATGTTGCTGAAACAACTTGACTGCGTACCGACCAATATCCATTTTTGGCATCCAACATGGAGAAGAATTTGGCTCCTGTGAACTTGAGGTTCAACTCCTGTAATGTTGGAATTTTTCGGGAGAGTTTTAGATGTCTCAAATCTAGACACATCCTGATTGCTCCAACCTTCTTCGGTACACATGTGATTGAGCTGCACCAGTCTGTGTGATGATGTAGATGATGGATGATGCCATTGTGTTCCATGTCATCTAACACCTGCTTAAGTTTTCCTTGTATGTGCACACTGGGATGGTCAATTGACAAAATTGCATCCTCCCTGATGTGCAGTACGGCATCGCCTTTGACATTCCCTGTGGCGTTGCACCTGTCGGGGTACATTTGTTGTAGGTCGTGGACTGACTCAATGCGGGTACCCTTAGTTCTTCTGCTATATTGAGTACCTTGGTGACGTCATGGATGGTCATGATGTTGAGGTCCTTACACACTGGTAGTCCTGCCACTGCTGGTCCACTCGTGTCTACTAGGTAGAATATTTTGGTTTCCAAGCTGACTTGCCATATCTGCATTGCATTGTTAGACTGCCATTGCAAGGGATGGGTGACCCATTGTATGAACATAGTTTGTCAGTTGTCAGTTGTATCATTGATTTCCAACGACTCCAATACATATCTTTGAGCATTTGGACTTATCGGATATTTGCACTAAAGCCTGTGTCAATCTTGACCTTGAGTGTATGTTTGCCAGCTTTCTTTAGGCACATGATGTTAATCGAGGCAAAAGCTTCCAGTTGTTTAACTTCGTCCATATGATGCGTCAGGTTCACAATGTGGAACATAGAACATAGAACAGTACAGCACAGTACAGGCCCTTCGGCCCACCATGTTGTGCCGAACCTTTAACCTACTCTAAGATCAAACTAACTACCTACCCTTCATTCTAGCATCATCCATGTACCTATCCAAGAGTCGCTTAAATGTCCCTAATGTATCTGCTTCTAATACCACCGCTGGCAGCGCATTCCACGCACCCACCACTCTCTGTGTAAAGAACCTACCTCTGACATCTCCCCGAAACCTTCCTCCAATCACCTTAAAATTATGTCCCCTGGTGATAGCCCTTTCCACCCTGGGAAAAAGTCTCTGGCTATCCACTCTATCTATGCCTCTCATCATCTTGTACCCCTCTATCAAGTCACCTCTCATCCTTCTTCGCTCCAATGAGAAAAGCCCCAGCTCCCTCAATCTTTCTTCGTAGGAAATGCCCTCCAGTCCAGGCAGCATCCTGGTAAATCTCCTCTGCACCCTCTCTAAAGCTTCCACATCCTTCCTATAATGAGGCGACCAGAACTGAACACAATATTCCAAGTGTGGCCGAACCAGGGCCTTATAGAGCTGCAGCATAACCTCGCGGCTCTTAAACTCAATCCCCCTGTTAATGAAAGCCAACACACCATACGCCTTCTTAACAACCCTATCAACTTGGGTGGCAACTTTGAGCGATCTACGGACATGGACCCCAAGATCCCTCTGTTCCTCAATACTACCAATAATCCTGTCTTTAAGCCTGTATTCTGCATTCAAATTCGACCTTCCAAAATGAATCACTTCACACTTTTCCAGGTTGAACTCCATCTGCTACTTCTCAGCCCAGCTCTGCATCCTGTCAATGTCCCGTTGCAACCTACAACAGCCCTCCACACTATCCACAACTCCAGCAACCTTCGTGTCATCGGCAAACTTGCTAACCCAGCCTTCCACTTCCTCATCCAAGTCATTTATAAAAATCACAAAGAGCAGAGGTCCCAGAACAGATCCTTGTGGAACACCACTGGTCACCGAGCTCCATGCTGAATACTTTCCATCTACTATCACCCTCTGACTTCTATGGGCCAGCCAATTCTGTATCCAGACAGCCAACTTTCCCTGAATCCCATGCCTCCTTACTTTCTGAATGAGCCTACCATGGGGAACCTTATCAAACGCCTTGCTAAAATCCATATACACCACATCCACAGCTCTTCCTTCATCAATGTGTTTTGTCATATCTTCAAAGAATTCAATAAGGCTTGTGAGGCATGACCTGCCCCTTACAAAGCCATGCTGACTGTCTCTAATCAAACCATGCTTTTCCAAATAATCATAAATCCTGTCTCTCAGAATCCTCTCCAATAATTTGCCCACTACCGATGTAAGACTGACTGGTCTATAATTTGCTTGCTTGTCTTCTGACTGAAACTTACTCCTACCTGAGTCTTCTCGCAGGTATGGACCTCGTTTATCAGTTTGTGTTTTTGCGGGTCTCTGGCACTTTCTTTGCTGCTGTTGCCCTGTTGTTTGTTTATGTCTAACTGTGGCTTCTGGCCGCATGTTTGGAGCCAGAATTCTTGCATAGATTGGCCCAATGTCCTTTTGCACCATATGCCTTGCACAGGTCATGAAATGCATGGCAATTTTGCTGTGAGTGAGACCAAACAAACTTACCACACAGTTTCCTTGCTCTTTTCGACCTGGTTATCATGCCAATACTTTTGGCTGCATCTAATGTTTGCAGGTGCTTTTTTCCAGCTACAATGACTTCGTATTTCCTGCCATCTTTCAGAAGTGCGTGAACATTCTTTGTCCCCAAGATGTTCTTCTGAAATACTTCAATAGGTGTTGATACAATCACAGTTCCATTTGTTGGTCTGACAGCTCAGCTTCTGAGAAATCGCATTCAGTTCCCTTACTTCAACATCTACTGATGAACTGGTCTATTGATTCCTGTGGCTGTTTCCTGTAGGACCTCAATTCTAGGCAGTGAATTTGAAAATTCACTTAATCTGAGTTAATCTTCGGGCACTTTCCATAACTTTGCAGGATCTTTATGGTCCTCTTCAGATATGGAAGAGTTATTGATTCTGTGCAATCCCTCATTTCCAATTGCTATCATTATCTTTACTACCTGTTTTTCTGGTTCTACAATTACTTGGTCTGTAAAGCATAATTGCATTCTCTGTTGTAACAGTTTGAACTCAAATAGGATATCCAAGGCTTTCCAGTTCATGTTGGAAACATTGGTATCTATCTTTCTGCTGTTCTTTTACTTTAAACTTGCTGTAAGAATTTGCTTCTGTGCTTCTGTACTGTTTTATCTATAAAGTAAAATTCTCTGTTCTGTAGACTGGTTGGTTTAATTGACAGGAGCAGCTTGTCTGTTTATTGAGCTTCCAGCACTCTGGTCTGTTTGTTAATACAGTTCTGCAATAGGCATTTCAAGTGTTTTTTTTAAACTAGGGTTTGTTTATATAGCCATTCAAGAGGCAACTATTCATGCTTGTGTGGGTTTATGAGTTTCTTTTTAAATTCAGGCTGAGTGGGTGAAATCTCTTCAGCATTCAAGTGATTTAATGGTTTCCCTTTCGTGTTCTAGCTGTGACCTTCATGAATGGAGGATTCCTATGCTTTTTGCTGTCATAATGGCACGAACCTGATCAGCATGGGGAAGCATTTGAAAACAATCGCTCAGCCTGAGATAGAGATTGGATTTTCCCTGATTTTTTTTCTTTTACAGAGCCTTTAAAACAAATTAACTTTGCAAGCACCTTGAAGCTTTATTTCTTTAAAGGGGGTTCCTGTACCAATGACTCACGCACTCACAGTGATGATTTACAGCCCGTCATTCAGCTCTGCCTTCTATATCTGGAAATTGTTTTTTTTACACTGTTTCGGCCAGTGTTTCTTTTAGCTTTCTCTCTTTTAGCTGTAGGTAGTTTTTAAAGCTGTTTTCCTGTGGTCTCCAATCTTGGATTCTGTCTTCTCACCACAGCTGCCACCATGTACTGAGAAGCTTTTGATGTTATCTGATGCAACATAAATGCGATGCGTAGAGTTTAGGCAGTTGAAGATCTCAAAATAGGTTTATACAATTAACTATCATATACAGTGCAGAGCTACCTATTTACAGAACATGCCTCTTGGTGTTACAGTTACAGAGTGAGACTGGCATGTAGAGACATGACTGCATCCATTACGCAGCTCATTAGCATACTAAGATCTTAAAGGGACATTACTCTTAAAGGCAATCATACAACATAAAGTTCCTGTACTTGCACTATAGATACAAACTAAACTGGTCACAGAAATTTGTTTCAATTTATTTCAAATATAAGTCATCTTTTAACGATATGCTAAGTGTTAATTGCTGCCAGTCAATCTCTCTGGCTCTTAAAATTAACTATTACATTTATGGAGTCAGGGTCTAATTATTGTTGGAGATTGAGAAAAAGGTTAAAGTTAATTATTTTTTTAAACATTTTTCCTCTCTTTATTTTTCTTTCCGTACCTGATTTGACATTGAATTCACCCACTCTAACTTACACTTCCTTCTATGTCTCGGTCCTTGTGCTGTGAATTTCCCAATACTACAATCTGATTAGTTAAGGAGTTGCTTTCCATGTTCACTCAGATCCCAGATGCAGATGATGTTGTGCCGTTTCCATCTCCCACTTCCAGCTACTTGCAATACCAAATATCAGGGTAAGAGCAAGTCTAGTGTAGAGTGAACATTGTTCATTGCTCTGCGACAGCCAATTTTGGGACAATATTTACCCCATAGATTAATGAGGCTTTTCACCTGAAAATCGTATGAATGAATCGGTTCCAAGGTTTCAAAAAGAAGTGGGCATCAAGAATAAATTCCATTGCATTCCATTCTTTGTCACCCCATCTCATCCAGTTCTATCCTTTCTCTTCTCTTCCCCTCGCAGCCCTTTCTATCTGTTCCCAACTGTTAACATCAAGATGGTAAAAGCCATAAACTAACTCATTGGAATGAAACACAAGGGCCAGGATTTTATGTGAGTCCAGAAAATCCAACCTCCAGGACTGAAAGCTGGGCCTGAGCCCACGCAAACAGATGGTGAAACCCCGAGTGGTGGCCAATTAAGAATGGTGGCCCATCAGGACCACCGTCTAATTAAGAACAGCAACCCACCTCTCAGAGTTCCGGTCCAATCAGAAGGCTTGACAGCCTTGGCAGTTCCACCGATAGGGGCTGCAGGGAGAAGGAGAGGGTGCCTTCATGTTGAGGTGCTGTCGAAGGGCAGGTAGTTTGTTTTTTACTGTGTCAGTTCCAGCAGGCAGGTCCCGGCGATCAGAGGAGTGAACCCTCCACCGGCAATGTCAGAGCCATGGGAGCAGCCACTGTCACTGGGGGGCCCATGCGTGGGCCATAAAGGAAGGCCTCCCCTAGAAACCCCCCTGGGATCCCGCCTCAGTATACCTGGCGGTCTTGACATGCAGCGGGGGCCGATTCTGACACCAGTAAAATGCCAATGGGTCGGAAAGTGGCCGTTAATGGGCCAATTAATTGAATTAATAAACCACCTGCTTCCAGTCAGCGGGTGGCTGCGCTGCTTCTTGCAATAACCTGTGGTACCTGGAAGATGTCAGGCTTCCCTCCAGACACTTTCCACCGCCATTTTAGAAGCCTTCCCACCTCTAAACCCGTCTCCAGAGAGCTAGTAAAATTCAGCCCAAGGTCTCAGTTAAAAATTGGTAATACCTGAAAATATTTTTCCCTGATTTGAACAAGGACCCAAAAGCAACATTGAGATTTTAAATTGACTATCAGAAACAGACAAAAAAGTGAAACATTAAACAATTCAAATAAAACATACACTTGAAATTCTATAAGTTACATTGTTGTATTTACCTCAGCATCAGCCAGTTTTGAGAAGTCTGACTGGCTTCCAATGTAGAATTCAATTCCTTTATCAGCTCCCTCCAGTGTAACACCTCGGATCAGGATTATGGTCAGAGCCACATAAGGGAATGTCGCAGTGAAATAAACCACCTGACCATGGAGAGAAGCTTGTTAGATTTTCCTGTATTGCTGGTACAACATTTGCAGTATTGAATCCAATTAAATGAAAAACTAATAGTATTGTAAACAACGCAGAAAATGAACCAGAAGATTATTGAATAAGTTGTAACTGCATGGAGGGTATATTTAACTCTGAGCTATATATTGTAACTGAGTTTAAACAGCACAATATTATTCTAATTTATTTACATCCTATATTCAGGATAGTAACACATTTAAACAAAAGAATAAAACAGAGTGTTGAATATATTTATCTCCTCACATTTACTCCTCAGGTTTATTTGTCATTCTCATTGTCCAGATAAATCTCATTTCACTCAAATAAAACTATGACCCTAATCAGCTCAATCACTTATCCAGCCCTGCCCAGCCTTCCAGAGCAATTGGAAATTCACCCAAATTCCTGTATCAGTGACAGAAACCCTCAGAATGAGGGACACATTTCAGGGGTTTGGGGAATTGCTGCTGTTCTTTCACTCAGGAGAAAGATTTTCAGATCGCACTCAGGCCTGCAGTGCTCATGAATTATGGATCTCACACTTTCCAAAGAGTCACCGTTAACATGGCCTGTGAGATAAACCAGCCCACTTCACAGATGATTTATAAATTCTACTTAGATTGTTGCAGAAATCTGCACTTTGTCACTAGTTTTAATTCTATTCTTCACCAATTGTTTTACCTTTCCTGAAGATTTGATTCCTTTAGATAGCGCTGTCCCAACTATCAGCCAGGCCAGAAACAGACAGAGGGCTAAATACCAGACGATCTCCCCAGTCTCATCCATTGAACTGGTACGGCGTAAAACCACTTTACTAAATAAAATGACAACAGAAAACATCTGATATAATAATACAGTTCATCACATTGCACACAGTCACTATTAGCTATAATGCATCACAGTATTAAATAAAATATCCATGGATTTGAATAATATCCAATTTAAATTTTGATTTTTAGAAGTGAATTGTTACCAAGAATTGAGATGATATTTGATATCCTTTATGATTTCTCTCTCCATTCTTTTTTTTAGGGGCGGCACAGTGGTGCAGTGGTTAGCACCGCAGCCTCACAGCTCCAGCGACCCAGGTTCAATTCTGGGTGCTGCCTGTGTGGAGTTTGCAAGTTCTCCCTGTGTCTGCGTGGGTTTCCTCCGGGTGCTCCGGTTTCCTCCCACATGCCAAAGACTTGCAGGTTGATAGGTAAATTGGCCAATCTAAAGTGCCCCTAGTATAGGTAGGTGGTAGGGAAATATAGGGACAGGTGGGGATGTGGTAGGAATATGGAATTAGTGTAGGATTAGTATAAATTGGTGGTTGATGGTCGGCACAGACTCGGTGGGCCGAAGGGCCTGTTTCAGTGCTGTATCTCTAAACTAAACTAAACTTTAAACATAAGGCTTTGTTTAAACAATGAGTGCAGATGAAATTCCCTGAACAGCTGATTTGAAGGACTTCCTGACAGTACTGCACTGACTGCCTTACAATGCTCTGTTAAAACTACCTGCATGAGTCACTGTGTCTCCCACTGAATTCTGCTTCTTCATATTAAGCAAGGCACCTGCTCCCAGACAGTTTCACCCAATTCAGTTCCCAGGCCTATGAGTTAAACACAATACTGTGTTCAATTAAAAACACAGAGAAAGAGATGGCAGTCACAGGTAATTTGAACCATTGAATGTTTAGGAATTCGAGTGGCGAATTTCTTCCTTGAAGAAAAAGAAAATAAAAATGATGTTTCATAAAGGTTTCACTGCATCAATATTGTTGAAGTAAGCCTGCAGTGTTAGAAACCAGGCAACTGTTAACTAATGAAAGGGCCTCTGTTGTGATGTTATTTTGTAATCGGTGTATGACGTTCATAGTATATCTAAATCAAACAGCTTTTCACTCATCAAACAGGACATTCACCCAACTAACCTTCCCAAGAGGAAGCTACTGGTACAGCTGTGCAGGTTATAGGTGCAGCTATCTGTAGTAATTTACTTACTCCCAGTATTGCTCACTTGGACCCTGGTGAGGAATGTAGATTTCTGATCCATTTGGGCAAGTTTCATTGTTTGCATGCAGCCATGTTGTATTAACTATTTCAAAATATCCATCATCCAGAGTGAGATTGCAGAGTGGATCTAGAAAATGTGGAATGTGTTTTAGAATTACATTTCTTTGGGAATGATGCTGTCATTTCTACAGAATCAGCTGATGAACTTAGGGCCCCAAGACTTATGGGTATCACATGATCCTCTGGTAACACATGGTCCTAGACCTCAGTTTATGACATCCTTGTGGATCATGGGTGAAAATATTAACTGCTTCCAATGCCTATCTTTACATTCCATGGGGATTAAATTGCATAGTCCCCCAAAATGAGTGAGGGCATCATGATGCATGATTAGCCTGCGCTTGCTCAGAGCAGTAAGTGGTAATCAGCAGGAGATTTCCTTGCCTATATTTGACCTGATGCTATGAGACTTCATGGGGTCCGGAGTCAATGTTGAGGACTCCCAGGGCCACTCCTTTGTGACTGCCCACTTTGGTGAGACTATCCTATAAGTATACTGATAATATGTGCACAGGGTACAAACCAGAGTCATGAGGATTGTCAACAGCCCTTCTCATCCAGTAGCCTTCCTTTGATCTGCAGCAGTGGCTGAAATACAGATGGCACAGTCGATGGCCACAAAAGGAATGCATCATGATTGCTGCCAGGTTACCGTGCATTAACCTGCATGATGCACTTCCGATGTCACACACCAGTTGCACGTTTAGGGTCAGGAATCCTTTTAGTTTCAGATACGAGGCAGAGTTGATATGAGGTGCACACAAAGCAATGTACATAGTGGACTCCATAGGTAAGCGTGCAATACTGGAAATCCCCATGTTCACTCTGCCTACTTCTCTCTGGCAAGAGAGAATGAAATAAACTTATCTCTCTTTGAATCAAGAGGCTCGGTGAACTTCCTTATGCAACAGTGCACTGCAAACTGCAAGATGTTAATAATAGTTACAGCAGCTTGGAAGGAGCCAGATGCATAAAGGTTCATAGTCACGATCATCTACACAGTGACTATGTCATCCTTGATCTGTTCTGAGGTTGATGTCGTGGCTTCAGCAAGTAACAGAGTTCAGTGATGACCTCCTTAGTGAAGCACTGATGTTTCAAACATTGTTCGTCACTGAAGTTCAGTTTGAAGATTTGTTCCCTGAACACCCCTAGGGGGGGTTGTGGCCTCCTCTAAGAGCCCTTCTACCCCTCCTCCTCCTCCCCATTTCAGCAGCTTGTCCTGCTCTGCGTGGCCTCTGCTCATTCTCTCAGTCATGCTCAATTCCAACAGGAAGGCCTACTCGTGCAACCATGTCTGGGAGCTACTAGTTTGCGCAAAAGCCTTGAATCAACAAAAAGTAATTCAACAGCTGCCGCACCCCTCCCTGAGCACTTTTTGAAACTTGAAGAAACTTCGGAAAACAGCAAAAACATGTAGAATTGCAGCAACAACCAGAAAAATAATCTAGCTACTAATCTGTAATTAGTTGATTGTCCTTCTTAGTAACTTTATGAAGCTCCTTCATGCTGCTTAACCCCGGGTTCAGCTGAGTGAAGCTGAGAGAGGGTTTCAGCTGGAACTACGTAGGAATCTCCCTGTTGTCGGCCACACGGAAGATCATTGCAAGGATCCTCCTCAATCACCTCCTCCCAGTGCTGAAGAGTTCCTTCTGGAGTCACAGTGCAGTTTTCACCCATCGAGAGGGACCACAGACATGATCTTCACTGTGTGGCAAATCCAAGAAAAATGCAGGAATAAGGCCAACTGCTGCACATGGCTTTTATCGATCTCACTGAAGTCTTTGACTGTCACCCATGAAGGCTTATGGAGCAACCTGCTTAAATTTGGCTGCCCTCAGAAGTTTGTCACCATCCTCCGTCCACTCCACAATGACATGCAAGCTGTGATCCTCACCAACTGAACCATCACTGACACTATCTCAGTCAAGACCAGTGACAAGTAAGGCTGTGTCATTGCATCAACCCTATTCTTCATTTTCCTCGCTGAAATGCTGCATCTCACCTCCAGCAAACTACCCACAGGTGTGGAGATAATCTACATAACGGACGGGAAACTGTTCAATCTACACTGCCTGCAATCCAAACCCAAAATCTCTCCAACCTTAGTCATCGAGCTTCAATATGCAGATGACACTTACGTGTGCGCTCACTCTGAAACTGAGCTTCAGATCATTGTTAACTCCTTCTCTGAAGCATATGGGATAGTAGGTCTTTCACTAAACACTCAGAAAGCAAGGTTCTCTTCCAAACAGCTCCTGCAACACAAACCTACCCCCATCAATCAAAATCAATGGCGAGATCCTGGAATATGTGGATCATTTTCTATATCTTGGGAGCCTCCACTCGGCAAAGGCAGATACAGACAATGAGGTGCATCCTCACCTCCAATGTGCCAGTTCTGCTGTCGGCCAACTAAGGAAAAGAGTATCTGAGGAGCAGGATCTCAAACATGAGACGAAGATCATGGGCAGCAGTGATCCCTTTGCTCCTACATGCACCTCAAATCACTGGGGCCGTATTACCAGAAGTGCCTCCGCAAGATCCTACAAATCCAATGGCAAGAAAGGAAGTTCAACAATAGCATCCTCTCCCAAGCCAACCTGTCCAGCATCGAGGTGCTAATCATCCGAAACCAGCTCTGCTGGTTGGGACATGTCATTGGCCTGCCAGACACCAAACTCCTGAAGCGGCTGTTCTACTCAGAACTTGGTTGCGGCAGGAGACTCCCAGGAGGACACTGGAAACGCATCCCTGAAGAAATTAAACATCCCTGTCGACTCGTGGGGGTCCCTGGCTCATGAAAAACTGGGATGGAGAATTCTCATTCGGGAAGGCATGGGACACCTCAAGGGCCTTGGTCGGGTACATGTGGAGGCACGGTCGAGGCATTGGAGGGAGTTCACAAACCTCTAAACTACTCATCTACCTGACCCTTCAAGCACCACCTGTCCTCATGTGGCAGTCTGCAGATCATGCATTCGACTAATCATCCATCTCTGAACCCATCGAACCAGAGTGGAAACAAGTCATTCTTGATCCCGAGGAACTGCCTGAGAAAGAAGATGTCTTGTGCAATGACCATCGTCTACATACTGTCCAGTCTATTTATTCTTCAAATTTAGTTTTGTGCCATTTCCCTTGGTGGATAATTCTTTGTGCTTTTCTTTTTTCTCATTACAGTTATGTCCTATTTTCATTATTTACCAATCCTATTGTACAAAATATTCCCCTAATTTGAATATTCTCTCCAATCATATTCTGCCAGAAACAAATTCCACTCAGTGACATTCCAGCAAGGAAGTTCATCATTCCCCTTCCTACATCATCCAAAAAATGATCCTCTTCACAAAGTTAACACATGAAAAGTCACAAATTAACCGTTGACTTACCTAAACACTTGTTTACAACAATTTCCAGTTTCAATAAACAGCAGAACACGGTACAAACCAGCCTCTTCAAATTCTAGATCCATTGAGGCAATATTCACTCTCCAAAACCCCAGTTCGACAAATGTTGACTTCCATCTCTCCCTCTCTCTTCCCTCCCTACCTATCTTTCACTCCATCTCCTTTCCCTCCTGCCTGCCCCCTTCTGTCTGCTACCAGAACTACTCAGTCTACCTCCTCCCATCACACTTCCTTTCTCATCACCTCCTCAGTTCCTCTCCCTTACCCTCTCTTCTCATCCATTCAGCCACCTCTCCTTCTGCCCCCAGCCTCTCACCTCTCCTTCTGTTGTTCCTCTCTCCACTTTCCACCTTTCTTACCCCTCTTTCCCTCAACAAGTCTCACCCTGTCTTTGCTCTCCCCACTCCTTCTATAGCTTCTCCTTATCGTCAGTCTCTATCTCACTTCATATCTGCCCTATCTCTTCTCTCCTGTCCAACTCCTCTTTATCCTCTGTCTCCATCCTCAATTTTCCTCTCTCATCTGCTCTACTCTCCTCCGCTTCATCCCATTTCGTCCTGAAGCTTTCATCCTCCTCTCTCACTTTCATCCTTCCATCTCATTCCTTATTGTTCTCACTGCCTCATTCTCCACCAGAAAATTAGATTAATTAAATTAATGTACTACATTAAAAATAAGAAAGAAAAGTACAATATGTGTGCCCTTGTGCAACTATTTCCTGCCCTGCCCACCAACTTCACTTACAGGCTCGATCTTGACTAACATGAGCAATGCCACAGAGGGATAACTAAATGATTCAAATTTAAAGACTTTGGGGTAATTTTTACCTTTGCCACCTGGGAAGTGATTTGCTGAAGTGAAGAACCCAAACCCTGCAGACTTACATCATATTATGTAAATTTTGAGTCCTCTGCTAACCTCCATGTACTCTCTTGTCATACTCTCCCCTGCTGGCCATATACTGAATTTAAATCTCTTTCCTTACCCTCACTTTTTCCCTAATCTCATTATTCATCCATGGTTTCTTATTATTGCTTAGTTTGTTCTTTTTCTTTTAGCAGAATTTTTTTTTCCTGAATTCCAATGAAAACATTTTTAAATGTTTCCGATTGCTGTTCTATATCATTTAATGACAATATTGTTGTCCATTATATTATTACCCACAGTCTCTGTCTGTATAATAAGAGCTTTTTCTAAAGTCAAAACATATTTTTCCTCTCTTTCAAACTGTCCCATTACAATTAATATTTTCAAATTTGCTCTGGTCGATTCAGAATTAATCTTTGGTATGTTAGTGATAAGTGTAATGAGTCATGAGTCGAACAGCAAGTCTCTGTGGGAGTTGAGAGGAAAGGGAAAGAGACAAGACTTTGAAATCAAAGAAACAAAAAGGGAGAAAGTTTGTGAGAGGCAGGCAGAGTAAGAAATATACAGAAAATGGGAGACACATTGGGAAAAAAAACTCACATGAAGAGAAAAAGTGAGAAAACAAAACCTGCACAAAGACAGAGAGATACACAGACAAGAGAATCGATGTGAAGCACAAACACAGAGATAGAGATAGAAAGAGACACAAACAATGGACACAAACAAAAAGGAGCATCAGAAAGAATTATAGACTATGTGAACAGCTGAGAGGCAAAGACAAGAGAGACTCTTTTGTTTCTCTCATGAGCAACACTATGGAAGATCAATTATTTTCTTTCATAGTTTTTCACCATTCAATTTTATTTCCTTAATGATTATCCTGCAATCCCAGTGACTCAGTAACATAATTCCTGTTGCTGATTTCTAACCAAGCATTTCTGCTGTATGATCAAAATGAATATGGTCACTGAAACTATTGTTAACTTTTCTCTCTCATTCAGACTGACAGAATGAAATGTGAATCATCAGTGTTTATACTTTACCCAATAGAAATTAACACATTACCTTTGGGAATCCTGCTGCAGGTTTCATCTGCACCCCACCAGCTGAAGCAGTCTGCCCACGGCAGGGGGGATTGGAAGGAAGCGAACAAGTAGTATAGACTGTAGCCGATGATGCAGGAGTAGGAAATGTTGGAAATTGTAATCACAAGGACCATGGTGATCCCCACACCTTAAAATAGAACAATGAACAGGAGATTAGATTGGGAACTAATTATTTGAAATGAGCTCTTTGATATGGAAGTGGCTGGTCAGATAAACCAATTGTGTTTGGCTGCAATCGGGCACCATGGAGACCAGTGAGACTGTACTGGCTGATCACACCTGTAGGAAATGTCACTGCCTTGACTCACTCTGGCTCAGGGTCATTGAGTTGGAGCATGAGTTAGAGACATTCTGACTCATAATGGAGTGGGTGAAATATCTGTACATAATTACATTTGTTATTGGGTTTGAGCGCAAGAAGCAAGAGTCACAACCAAAGTTTTAAATTTAAGTAAGAGCTTTGAATGAATGCAAATTAAATTGACGACAATAAACTGGGCTGAGCATTTTATGGGTAAGTTCACAGTCAAACAGTGGGACGTTTTGAAGGAAGATTTTGGTGGAACACAAAACCAGAACATCCGCCAAAAAACAAGAATTCCACTTGTGCAGGGAAACAAACATGGTCAACAAATGAGGGAAGAGGCTGTATCAAGCTAAAAGAAAAGATTTATCCAAATGTAAGGATAAGTGAAAATCCAGCAGACTGGGAGAGCTTTAAAAAACAACAAAGGGAGACAAGGAAAGTATTTAGAGGTGCAAAAAAATGAAATAAAATTTGCAAGTGATATGAAAGCAAACTGAAAGTTTATATAAATATTTTTGAGACAAAGGGAGTAATAAGGGAGAAAGTGGGCCCATTAAAGATAGATGCAGGTGAGTATATAATGGATACAAAAATTGGCAGAGTGATAAATGAATATTTTGTATCCATTTTTAGAGTAGAGAAAGTGGACAAAATACCAACGAGATGAGAGAGCCTAAAATAACTTGTGTAACTTATTGAACTTAATGTGTCATAAAAATTTTTAAAAAGGCAATGGAAAACAAGTGGGACTGAAGACAGATAAATCTCCTGGACCAGGTGGCTTTCAATCTAGATTATTAAAGGAAACAGGTGGGGAAATTGCAAATGTGTTTGTCATAACTTTGCAAAGCTCGCTAAATTCAGGAGTTGTGTCTTTGAATTGCAAATGTACTCCCAATATTTAACAAAAGAGGGAAGGAGAAAACTGGGCACAAAATTCCCTTGGTAGGGCCACTGGCAGAGATACACAGAGGTCCAGTGCCATTTACTGGGGTCTGGATTCCTGCCCGGCCTATGTGCTGTTCTATGAGGAGCCAGGCACACCCTGGGCATCCCCTTCATGCTCTGGAAGGCCTTGAAGTGACAGTATTGTGATGTTGCTCAGCCCACCTGACTGATGTGAGGCCCGGATTCCAATCTGGACCATGCAGGTCATGCCAATGTCTTTATCGATCACTCTGAAAACAACCAGGCTTCTGCTGCTGGATGGGCTTCTGCCAGGCACCCACATTGTAGATAAGATGATTAAGAACTTTCTATTCTGTAACATGTCTGGAATTACTCTGGTGTGATTTTGGAGGTTTTTTATTGAGTTCATTGATTTGTCAGGGAGTGTTGCTGCATCCTGTCAGGAGGTCAGAGGAGTCGATGACCTGTCCACACAAACATTGTGACAGGTGTGGAAGCAGCAGTGGCAGTGCCTCTCGGTCTGCAGGATGACAGGGAGATTGAGCAGAGAATGCAGAGAGGGAAAGCTCTGCAGCCTGCCCTCTGCCAAGTTGGAGTCCATGCTCCATGTTCCTTGACAGTGATAGGAGCCTGTCTAGCAGTCCAGCCAATGCATCCAGCATCTCCATGTGCATGTCCATCAGCGCACTCCAGTATCCCACTCCATCGAGATCCTCATCTGAGTCCTCTACAGAAGGACTCGTCTGTGACCTCACCCTCCAGTGAGCTGGTAAACAAACCATCCCTTACCCCTGGCCTGGATGCAGCCTAATCGTGCCCGGTGACTCACCACATGCTGATTCCACCTCTATACCAGCCTCTAAGGTACATGCAGTGCCAATATCTGAGCAGGTATCAGATAAGAGATGGTGCCTCTTCATCAGTGCTGTGTTGTTACTCTCTCTCTTCCTCCTTGGGCTGTTGTGACTGAGCCAAGGCCAGTTCTTCGGTGTCTGAAAGCAGGAAATCAGAAGGAGAAGGTTGTTGTGAGGGAAGGGGGACGGTGAGAAGCAAGAGGTTCATAGTCACACCATCCGCAGCTTGCACATCACGCCAGACAGTAGGATGAGGGTGAGAAGGGTCATAAGGCAGGAACATGCCATCATCCTCAATGTTGTCAGTGATTCCTGATGGCACCAGCACTGTCACAGCTGGCCCCATGATGCTGAGTGCCGTCTCCTCCGTAGGGCTCAGGAGATGCAGGCATCCCTGCCCCTGGCGGTTCTGTTCTGCTCCCTTTTATTGTGTGCCACCTTGGCCTGCAAGTGAGTAGAATGTCAGTGATTCTGTTGCACAGTGTTTGGGTGATGTGACTGCCACAGCTGAAGGTATGTGTTGGCAGTGAGAGATGGGTGTGAGGCTGGCAGCATTGGTAGGTATGTGACGGTGAGACGGAACATGTGGATGTTGGGCGTGAGTATTGAGTGTTCGGGAGTGCTGCTGAGTGAGTGATGGGGATGTGGTGCATTGAGCAGCATGGGAGGTGCACAGAATTACAGACTCACAGAATTATTACGACACAGTAGTAGGCCATTCTGCACTGATTCTCCGGGTGAACAATTCACTGAGTGCCATTTTCCCGCCTTCTCCCCATAACCCTGCACATTTTTTCTTTTGAGATAACTATCTAATTCCCTTTTGAAAACCTCAATTGAATCTGCCTTCACCAACTCTCAGGCAGTGCACCCAGACCCTAACTACTCGCTGTGTGTAAAAGATTTTCCTTATGTCGTTTTTTCTTCTTTTGCCAATCACTTTAAATCTGTGCCCTCTCATTCTTGCTCCTTTCCCGAGTGGGAGCAGATTTTCCCTATAATTTTGAATATCTTTATCAAATCTCCTCCCGGCCTTCTTTTCTCCAAGGAAAACAGTCCCAACTTTTCCAACCTATCTTCGCAAATGAAGTTCCTCATTCCTGGAACTATTCTCGTGAATATTTTCTCATTCTCTCAAATGCCTTCACATCTTTCCTTAAATGCGATGCCCAGAACTGGACACAATACTCCAGTTGAGGCCAGATCAGTGTTTTATACAAGTATGATATAAACTCCTTGCTCTTTTAATCTATGCTCCTATTAATAAAACCTAGGATACTGTATGCTTTATTAACTGCTCTTTCAACCTGTCTTGCCACCTTCAATGACTTATGCACTTATACACCCAGGGTGCTCCTGCACCCCTTTAGAATTGTACCCTTTATTTTGTATTGTCTCTCCATGTTCTTCCTACCAAAATGATTCACTTCACACTTCTCTGCATTGAACTTCATCTGCCACTTGTCCGCCTATTCGACCAACTTGTCTATGTCCTTTTGAAGTTCCACATTATCTTCCTCACTGTTCACAGTGCTTCCAGGTTTTGTATCATCTGCAAATTTTGAAATTGTGCCCTGTGCACCAAGGTCTTGGTCATTAATATATATCAGGAAGAGCAAGGGTCCCAACACTGACCCCTGGGGAACTCCACTACAAACCTTCTTCCAGTTCGAAAAATATCCTTTAACCACTACTCTCTGTTTCCTATCACTCAGACAATTTTGTATCCATGTTGCTTCGTCCCTTTTATTCCATGAGCTATAACTTTGCGCACAACTCTGTTGTGCAGCACTATATCAATGCCTTTTGGAGGTCCATGTACAGCACATCAACAGCATTGCCCTCATTAGCTCTCTCTGTTACCTCCTCAAAAAACTCTAGCAATTCAAACAATATTTTCCTTAACAAATCCATGTTGGCCTTCCTTTATTAACATGTATTTGTCCAAGGAACTATTAATTTTGTCCCAAATTACTTTTTCTAGAAGTTTCCCCAACACCAAAGTTAAACTAAAAGCAAAATACTGCGGATGCTGGAAATCTGAAACAAAAACAAGAAATGCTGGAATCACTCAGCAGGTCTGGCAGCATCTGTGGAAAGAGAAGCAGAGTTAACGTTTCGAGTCAGTGACCCTTCTTCGGAACCCAAAGTTAAACTGGCTGGCCTGTAGTTGCTGAGCTTATCTTTACACCCTTTTTGGAACAAGATGTAACAATTGCAATTCTGCAGTCCTCTGGCACCACCTCTAAGTCTATGGAAGACTGGAAAATTACGGCCAGTACCTCTGCAATTTCCTTTCTCACTTCCCTAGAGATGATCCTTGGATACATTCATCCAGTCCTGGTGTCTTATCAACTTTATGTATAGACAGCCTATCCAATACCTCCTCCTTATCAATTTTAAATCCTTCTATTAATTACCTCCTCTTTCACTGTGGCCTGGGTAGCATCTTCTACCTTGGTAAAGACAGATGCAAAGATTTCAATTAATATCTCAGCTATGCCTTCTGCCTTCTGCCTCCTTGCGTAAATCCCCTTTCTGGACCCCAACCGGCCCCAGTCCTCCTTTTACTCTTTATGCTCCTATTGTTATGACCGAGGTGGGAGGAATCCACTGTTTATTCTAGTGCCACTTCTCCACAACATAGATTTAAATGTTTTCCCACTTACCGATGCAGTCAATCATCGACTCTATTTTTATCCCAGAATAAAGCACACCAACCAGGTTTCTTTAATAAACAACAAAATTATAAGTTTGTTATAAAACAAGTCTTAACCAGTAATGAAGTAAAGCATGAACACACAGATTGAAATATTAAAGGTCCCTTTTTACCTTACACACACACACACACGCACGCACGCACGCACGCATGCACGCACGCACGCACGCACGCACACACACACACACACACACACACACGTTAGCCACAAAAATAAAAAAGATTTTTGTTTCGAGCTCTGTTACAACAAAACAGACACAAAAAAGCACTTAGGCTGAATATTTGCTCAATCTTAAAAACAAAAAACATGAGATATGTTGTGTTCCAAAATTGGCGTACTTTCTAGACTCTAAGTATACATAGACAGGTCAATGGGATCTTTTAGAACTGTTCTTTTCAGGCAGCATTGAGAATTAATTTAGCAGGCTTTTCTTCAAAGACAGGAGACGAAATGAGTTGTCACAGTGGACATCTAAGGGTCTTTTAGAGAGCTGCTGGAAAGCTGAGCTGGGTTGTGGACTTGTCTCTTTCTTTGGGAATTCTTTTCCCTCCTTTGGGAGTTCTCCACTCTCTTTGGAAGTTCTCCCCCTTTTTAAAGAAATGGTACAGGCTAGGCTCAGCTGGGGCTCTCCTTCAGCTTTATTATTAAAAACCCCAACCCCTTTTTAACAGTTTATTCCCAACTCAAAACAATTCAAAAGTGCAAGCAGAAACAGAAAGTCCACTGTCTGACTTGTCACTTCTCTGCACACATCTGCCCCAGTTGCCAGGGTTTCTGTTCTATTTTTCACCAGAGTCTTGTGACAAAAAGTAAACGTTGTTGTCAAACAAGTCCTTTCAGTGTCCTCTTCGTGATCCTTTTGGAAAAAAAAACTGGTATAACATTTCTTCGGTTTGACTATGAATCCTCAAAAATATATTTAACAAAAACAGAAGCACTTTTGTAACACTGTAGAAGACATTGGGGTTAACTTTTATGTTAACTGCCTGTCTCCTTTCATACTCTCATACTTTGTTTCTCTTATTTGCTTTTTCACTTCCACTCTGAACCTTTTATATCCAGCCTGGTTCTCAATGGTATTTTCTAAATGACATCTGTCTTAAGCACACTTTTTCTTCTTTATCTTAATTTCTATCTCTTTTGATATCCTGGGAGCTCTGGCTTTACTCACCCTACCTTTCCTTTTTGAGGGACTATACCTTGACTGTGCCCAAAATATTTCTTCTTTTCTTTGAAAGTAATGCATTGTTCAGGTATTGTTTTTTCCTGCCAGTTTTTGATTCCAATTTATCTGGCTCAGATCCTTTCTTACCCCAATGAAGTTTGCTTTCCCCCAGTTAATTACTGTTACTCTGGATTGTTGTTTAACCTTTTCCACAGCCAAACTAAACTTTATGATACAATTCTCACTGTCCCATAAATGTGGTCGCCGACTGACAATTAATCAGCTTGGCCTACCTCATTCCAAAGATCCAGGTCCAGCAGTGCCTCCCCTTTCGTCGAACTGGAAACATACTGCTCTCAAAAACTTTCCTAAACACACTTTTGGAACTCTTGCCCCTCTCTGCCCTTTACACTACTATGAGCCAAGTCTATATTTGGATAATTAAAGTCCCTTTTATAATTAATGCCTGATTCCTCCTGAGGTCCCCAGCATCACAGCTGCCAGTCTTCAGCTAATTTGATTCACTCCGTGTGATATCAAGAAATGACTGAAGGCATTGGACGCTGCAAAGGCTATGGGTCCTGACAACATAAGAACATAAGAAATATTCCGGCAATAGAACTGAAGACCTGTGCTCCAGAACCTGCTGCGTTCCTAGCCAAGCTGTTCCGGTACAGCTACAACACTGGCATCTACCTGACAATGCAGAAAATTGCCCAGGTATATCCTGTACACAAAAAGGAGGACAAATCCAATCCAGCCAATTACCATCCCATCAGTCTGTTCTTGATCATCAGTAAAGTGATGGAAGATGTCATTGACAGTGCAATCAAGTGGCACTCGCTTAGCAATGACCTGCTCAGTGACGCTCAGTTTGGGTTGTGCCACGGCCACTCAGTTCCTGACCTCATTACAGCATTGGATTAAACATTGACAAAAGAGCTGAACTCAAAGGTGAGGTGAGAATGACTGCCCTTGGCATCAAGGTAGCATTTGACTGAGTGTGGCATCAAGGAGCCCTAGCAAAACTGGAGTCAATGGGAATCACAACTCACGACTGGTTGAAGTCGTACCTAGCACAAACAAGGATGGCTGTGGTTGTTGGAGGGCAATCATCCCAGCTCCAGGGCATCACTGCAGGAGTTGCTCAGGGTACTGTCCTCGGCCCAACCATCTTCAGCTGCTTCATCAATGACCTTCCTTCAATCATAAGGTCAGAGGTGGGGATGTTCGCTGATGATTGCACAATGTTCAGCACCATTCGTGACTCCTCAGATACTGAAGCAGTCTGTGTAGAAATGCAACAAGACCTGGATAATATCCAGGCTTGAGCTGATAAGTGGCAAGTAACATTCATGCCACACAAGTACCAGGCAATGACTATCTCCAACAAGAGAGAATCTAACCATCTCTCCTTGACATTCAATGGCACTATGATCACTGAATCCCCCACTATCAGAATCCTGGGGGTTACCATTGACCAGAAACTGAACTGGAGTAGCCAAATAAATACCGTGGCTACAAGAGCAGGTTAGAGGCTAGGAATGCTGCGACGAGAAACTCACCTCCTGACTCCCCAGCCTTCATGTAATATTCAGCGCAGTGGCTCATTTAAATGGCTGGGGTGGAACACCCACCCCGATAGTGTGGTGGGGGTGGTTGGTCCATCCCCGGCAATGGCATCAGAAGCCCTTGCACAGGCGCTGATGCCATTTTTAAAGAGCTTCAAACCCTTCCATTTAATTTAAATATTTAAAAAAAGAGGTTTCAAAACATTTTTAAAATATTTAATTTTCCCCTCTCCCCCCCCACAAAACACTTTCCCTGCCCACCTGCCCTTTCCCCCCAAAAAGTTCATAAACAGTGCCCTGTAACCCTTCCCATCATCCCCTACACCAATCAAATAAGTTTGACCCCAGCCCCTCCTCCTGTACTGGAAAACCTACCCGCTCGCCTTCCCCACCAGTGTTCTGCCTTGGATAGTCATTAATTCAGGTATTTACATATTGAAATTGGTCTCCCATTGCCGAGCAGTGGCGGGGGGAGGGGTGCGCCGCCAGCAATATGGGGCCAGATCTTTCTGGTGTCGCGGTCCGTGCTGGGCCTTTCCCGGAGGTATTTTCCAGCACCCCCCGCCCCGCCCCGCCATACCCCTCTGATGTCGGAGGGTCTGTACAATTCAGCCTATCATCTCTGTTTCTGTCTTCACGTATGCTGCAGACCTGCTGAGTATTTCAAACATTTTCTGAATCATTGAGGAGATCACTAACATGGTAGCTAGGGGGTTGCTCCATGGGTGTTGTCTATATGGACTTTCTTAGGCATTTGATAAGGGTTCATTTAAAAGAATGTTATAAAAACTAAAAGTGCACAAAATTGGAGATGACCTTATGCTGGTTCGTAATTGGTTGGGAGATTGGAGACAGAGAAGAGAATAAAGGGAATCGACTCAGATTGGTGGATTGTAACAAGTGGTGCATCAGCTTTTCACCATACATATCAAAGACTTGGATGAAGGAATAGAGAACTGTATATCCAACAAAGAAGGCACTAAGTTAGGAGCAACAGTAAGTTGTGTAGATGGGTGTAGGAAGTTTCAAGATGTGGACAAAATTGTGGCAGATAGAGTTTAACATGTGGAAGTATGAAGTCATCCACTTTGGATCCAAAATAAACACAAATTGGGAGATTTTCATATCAGCAAGAAATCAGGTTTTATAACAGTGCAAAATGATTTGGGTGTCCATGCTGCTACAATCAAAGCAGGTTGAGTACACAATTAATTCAGTCCCATTTCTCCACAGTTCACAGCATATTAATAAATTTTTCCACTTACAGAAACAGCCAATTAGATACTCTATTTGTCCCTGAATAAAGCACATCAACCAGGCTTCTTTAATCAACAACAAAATTAACTGTTTATGATAAAAACCAAGTGAAGTGAATCCATTTAGGAAATGAGATATTAAAGCTCCTTATTTTCCCTTGCCTTCATGCACACACACATACATCCCAAAAAAAAAACGATTAACCCAAGAAAAAAGAATTGTAGTTTACAGCTGTTTCATTGGAATGAATGAAAGGAATAATAAAAAAAAATTTAGTCTGTCACGAGCTGGCAGGCTTCAGTTTGGTGAGGTGTCCCAAAGTCAAATAGCCGAATGCCACTCAAAATCTTTCCGGGGAGGTCAATGAACAGTCTGTGATGGGTAGGAACTTTAACTGTAGAATGCTTCACATAAGGTCTTCCATCAGGGGTGTAGCAATGGGTCCTCTTAGGTCTTACAGCATCAGTATAGTAATAGAAGATATCTTCAAATTTCAGGATCTCTTAAAACACAGGAGGCAAGAGGAACCACACGATGCAGGGATTCTTCAGAGACAGGAGGCAAAGGAAACTGCCGCATTTGAAATACAGGGTTTCTTCTCAAGCGATGCAGGATTCCTTTACAGAGAGGTAATACTTTTTCTCGGTCTTATTCAGATAACCAGGCAGGTCAAAGAGTCATAGAGACATACAGCACAGAAACAGGCCCTTCGGCCCATCGTGCTTGTGCCAGCCATCAAACACCGAACTATTCTAATCCCATTTTCCAGCACTTGGCCCATAGCCTTGTATGCTATGGTGTTTCAAGTGCTCATCTAAATACTTCTGAAATGTTGTGATGGTTCCTGTCTCTACCACCTCTTCAGGCAGTGCGTTCCAGATTCCAACCACCCTCTGGGTGAATTTTTTTTTCCCCAAATGCCCTCTGAACCTCCTGCCCCTTACCTAAAATCTATGCCCCCTTCTTATTGACCCCTCCGCTAAGGGAAAAAGTTTCTTCCTATCTAATATATCAATGCCACTCATAATTTTGTATACCTCAATCATGTCCCCCCTCAGCCTTCTCTGCTCCAAGGAAAACAAACCCAGCCTTTTCAGTCTCTCTTCATAGCTGAAACATTCCAGCCCAAGCAACATCTGGTCAATCTTCTCTGCACCATCTCCAGTGCAATCACATCTTTCCTATAGTGTGGTGCCCAGAACTGTACACAGTACTCCAGCTGTGGCCTAACTAGCGTTTTATACATCTCCATCATAACCTCTCTACTCTTATATTCTATGCCTTGGCTAATAAAGGCAAGTATCCCATATGCCTTCCTAAACACCTTATGTACCCATGCTGCTGCCTTCAGTGATCTATGGACAAGTACACCAAGGTCCCTCTGACCTTCTGTACTTCCTAGGGTCCTACCACCCATTGTATATTCCCTTGCCTTGTTAGTCCTCCCAAAATGCATCACCTCACACTTCTCAGGATTAAATTTCATTTGCCACTGCTCCACCCCACTCTTCCCTGCTTATTCTCTTGCCCTAACTATACTTATAAAATGCCTTAGGATTTTCCTTTATCTCGCTCGCCAGTGTTTTTTCATGTCACCTCTTCGCTCATCTAATTGTTTTTTTAAGTACCCCCCGACACTTTCTATACTCCTCGAGGGCCTCCGCTGTTTTCAGCACTCCTTTTTTTTCCTGATGCAATCCTCTATATCTCTTGAAATCCAGGGTTCCCTGGACTTGTTGGTCCTACCCTTCATCCTAACAGGTACATGTTGGCTCTGAACTCTCACTATTTCCTCTTTGAATGACTCCCACTGGTCTGATGTAGATGTTCCTACAAGTAGCTGCTCCCAGTCCACTTTGGCCAGATCCTCTTTTATCATACTGAAATCGGCCTTCCCCCAATTCAGTGCCTTTATTTTCAGTCTGTCTTTATCCTTTACCATAACTACCTTAAATCTTACAGAGTTATGGTCTGTATCCCTGAAATGCTCCCGCACTGAATCTTCTACCACTTGTCCAGCTTCTTTCCCTAGGATTAGGTCCAGTACTGCCCATTCTCTTGACGGACTTTCTACGTACTGGTTCAAAAAACTCTCTTGTTCACATTTTAAGAATTCCGCCCCCTTTAAGCCTTTCACGCTAAGAGTATCCCAGTTGATATTAGGGAAGTTGAAATCCCCTACTATTATTAACCTATTATTTTTACACCTATCTGAGATTTGCCTACATATCTGCTCCATCTCTCCCTGACTATTTGGAGGCCTGTAGTACGCTCCCAGCCAAGTGATTGCCCCCTTTTTGCTTTTAAGTTCTGCCCATATGGCCTCATTTGAGGAACCTTCTAAGATATCATCCCTCCTTACTGCAGTAATTGACTCCTTGATCAACAGTGCAATACCACCACCTCTTTTATCCCCTCCCCTGTCACATCTGAAGATTCTATCCCCTGGAATATTGAGCTGCCTGTCCTGTCCATCCCTCAACCATGTCTCCGTGATAGCAATATTATCATAATCCCATGTGCTAGTCAATGCCTTCAATACATCTGCCTTACTAGTAAGACTCCTTGCATTAAAATAGATGCAATCCAGCCTCGCATTTTTCACTTGTGCCTTAACAGGTCGATATTTGCTCTGCCTTCCAGACTGACTCTGTTTCTCTTCTATATTTGACTGTGCATCACCCACTACTGTACCTCCACTCTGTATCCTATCGCCCTGCCAAATTAGTTTGAACTCCCACCCAAAC
Source organism: Heterodontus francisci (assembly GCF_036365525.1). NCBI lineage: Eukaryota > Metazoa > Chordata > Chondrichthyes > Heterodontiformes > Heterodontidae > Heterodontus > Heterodontus francisci. The sequence goes on from NC_090385.1 coordinate 91,736,251, forward strand.
AGCACTAGCAAACCTCCCAAAAAGAATGTTGGTCCTGTTCCGGTTCAGGTGCAACCCGTCCAACTTGTACAGGTCCCACCTTTGCCAGAAACAGTCCCAGTGATCCAGGAAACTAAAGCCCTCCCTCCTGTAACATTTCCTCAGCCATGTATTAATCTGCTCTATCTTCCTATTCCTATACTCACTAGCATGTGGCACCGGAGTAATCCAAAGATTACAACAATTGAAGTCCTGCTTTTTCATCTGCTATCTAGCTCCCTAAATTCTTGTTGCAGGATCTCATCCCTCTTTCTACCTATGTCGTTGGTACCAATGTGTACCACAACCTCTGACTGTTTACCCTCACCCTTCAGAATGTCCTTCGGCCGCTCCGTGACATCCTTGACTTGAGCACCAGTGAGGCAACATACCATCCTGGAGTCATGTTTGAGGCCACAGAAATGCCTAACTGTACCCCTTACGATAGAATCCACTATCACAATAGCTCTTCCACTCCTTTTCCTTCCCTCCTGTGTAGCTGAGCCGCCCGTGGTGCCACAAACTTGGCTCTTGCTGCACTCCCCTGAGAAGCTATCTCCCCCAGCAGTATTCAAAATGGAAAATCCGTTAGAAAGGGAGATGGACCCAGGGGACTCCTGCACTACCTGCCTAGTTCTTCTACACTGCCTGGCAGTTACCCATTCCCTTTCTGTCTGAGCAGTCTTTACCTGTGGTGTGACCACGTCCCTGTACCTGCTATCCACGATGATCTCAGCCTCATGGATGCTCCACAGTGTCTCCAGCCGCCGCTCCAGATCAGAAACGCGGATTTCGAGTAGCTGCAGCTGGAGATACCTCCTTCACACGCATTTGCCCTGGACACTGGAAGTGTCCCTGACTTCCTACATTGCACAGGAGGAGCACTCCACGTTACCGAGCTGCCCTGTCATGACTTACCCTTAAATTATCCCCTTAAATTACCCATCAATTAGATTATTTACACGAGGGACCTTGATTCCCTAAAAAAGCAATACCTACTATATTAAAAAAAACTGTAACCTTTCCCTTTACTTTAGTTACTAACTCAGCTATTTGGAGTTATTCCCTAACAGCAGTGACTCACCAACCAATCACCTTGCAGCTTTCCTATGATGTCGCTGTTGGCTTTTTTTTTCAAAACTCCGGCGCGCTTGAAGAGGTCCAACTACTCTCCACTCTTGAAGGTAAGTCAAGGCCCCGAGCCTTGTGCTGGATTTATCCGATCCCGGGTCTCAGCATTTCCACATTGGTCCGACGGCTCTCCGCTCCTGAAAGTAAGTGAAGGCCCTGAGCCTTGCACTGGATTTATCCGCTCCCGGATCTTGGCGTTTCCACACAGGTCCAACTGCTCTCCGCTCCTGAAGGTAAGTGAAGGCCCCGAGCCTTCAAAACGTCAAAATCAAAATTCAAATGCCTGCTTTTTGTCCAAACTCACTGGCTTTTTAAATTTCCAAACTGAAAGCAAAACCTTCCTGAAACAAGTCACGTGCCCAGTCACAAAGTCTCCCTTGTCACTCAAAGAGTAGCTCTGAGGTTAAACCCCTTGCTGGTTTCCTTCAAATTACCTGCTTTCCTGTCCTTGTTTACAAGTTCAGCTTTTGTTGAACTTCCTTTTAAAATATCCATAACCTCAATGTCCACTGAAATCCTTTTCAGTTTTTTAAAACACACAGGATCCTAAGTTTTTAAAAGAAAATCAAAATCCTTGTAACAATGTCCACAAATCACTAAATGTAACTGAAAAGGTGACTGAATTGTTGTCCTTTAGCTCTTTGGCTCAAGGGAGCTGCAATACAATGAGAAGAAATTATTCTTCAGTTGTACAGAGTCTTGGTCTGACCCCATTGGGACCAGTTCATTCAGTTTGGGCACCGATCCTCAGGAAGGAGAGATTAGCCTTAGAGGTGGTATAGAATATATTGACTGGAATAATGGCAGAGCTGAAAGGATTAAATTATGAGGACAGTTTGTATAAAGGTGTCTTGTTTTCCCTTTAGCTTGAAAGCTTGGAGAGTGATTTACTCGAGGCTTTTTCAATGTTAATGGAATTCAATAGCGTAACTGCAGAGAACCTATTTCTTCTGGTGGGAATTCATGACAAGAGGACACAATCTTAAAATTAGAGCTCAGCCAATCCAGAGTGAAATGAGGAAGCAATTGTTCTCACAAAGGTGGTGGAAATATTACATTTACTGAACAAAAGGCTGTGGATTCTGGGTGAATTGAAATTTTCAGGACTAAGATTGATAGATTTTTATTAGGTATGAGTAATAAGGGATATGGAGCAAATACCAGACTTGAGATATAGAGCAATCATGATCTAATTGAATGGTGAAACAGGCAAGAGTCTGAATAGTCTACTGCTGTTTATCGGAAAGTAAGGGCAGCTTGAGGATTTCTGCAGGTTAAAGGCATCATTGCAGTTCCCAGGAATCCTGCTGCACACGTCCATGATGTGTTACATCATCACACACCAACTGGATATGCAAGCAATGAAATGCCTTTGTTCCAATCTTTCGATCTTATTTCTGCCTCCATATCCTCTAGATTTATTTCATAGATTAAAACAAGTTTGACTTTAATGACAAGCAATTTGTTGCTAAATATGAACATACGAAGTAGGAGCAGGAGTAGGCCACTCGGCCCCTCGAGCCTGCTCCACCATTCAATAAGTTCATGGCTGAACTGATTACTCCACATTACCACCTACCCCCATTTACCTTCCGCCCCCTTGCTTATCAAGAATCTATCTACCTTTACCTTAAAACTATTCAATCTCTGCTTTCACTGCCTTTTGAGAAAGAGAGTTCCAAAGACTCAAGACCCTCTGAGAGAGAAAGATTTCTCCTCATCTCTGTCTTAATAAGGTGACCACTTATTTTTAAACAGTGACCCCTAGTTCTGGATGCTCCCACAAGGGGAAACATCCTTTCCACATCTACCCTGTCAAGACCCCTCAGGATCTTATATGTTTCAATCAAGTCGCCTCTTACTCTTCTAAATTTCAGTGGATACAAGCCTAGCCTGTCCAATCTTTCCTCATAAGACAGCCCACCCATTCCAGGTATTAGTCTAGTGAACCTTCTCTGTGCAGCCTCCAATGCATTTACATCCTTCCTTAAATAAGGAGACCGATACTGTACACAGTATTCCATATGTGGTCTCACCAATGCCCTGTACAGCTGAAGCATAACTTCCCTACTTTTGTATTCAAGTCCCCTCACGATAAGCGATAACATTCTAGTAGCTTTCCTAATTACGTGCTGTACCTGCATACTAACCTTTTGTGATTCATGCACTAGCACACCCAGATCCCTCTGCATCTCACAGCTCTGAAATCTCTCAACATTTCGATAATATGCTTCTTTTTTATTCTTCCTGCCAAAGTGGACAATGTCATAGTTTCCCACATTTGCCAGGTCTTTGCCCATTCACTTAAACTAAACCTTTGTAGCCTCCTTATGTCCTCTTCACAAGTTAATTTCCTACCTATCTTTGTGTCATCAGCACATTTAGCAACCATACCTTCGGTCCCTTCATCTAAGTCATATATATCAATTGTCAAACGTTGAGGCCCCAGCACAGATCCCTGTGGCACACCACTCGGTACATCTTGCCAACCAGAAAATTACCCATTTATGCCTACTCTCTGTTTCCTGTTCACTAGCCAATCTTCTATCCATGCCAATATGTTACCCCAACCCCATGAGCTTTTATTTTTTGCAATCTGTGTGGATTTTCGCCAGGTGCTCCGGTTTCCTCCCACATCCAAAGACTTGCAGGTGATAGGTAAATTGGCTGTTCTAAATTGCCCCCAGTGTAGGGAGGTGATAGGGAATATGGGATTACTGTAGGGTTAGTATAAATGGGTGGTTGTTGGTCGGCACAGACTCGGTGGGCCGAAGGGCCTGTTTCAGTGCTGTATCTCTAAATAAATAAAATAAAATAAAAATATAACCTTTGATGTGGCACCTTATCAAATGCCTTCCGAAAATCTAAGTATAATACATCCACTGGTTCACCTTCATCCACAACACATGTAACTCCCTCAACGAACTCCAATAAATTGGTTAAATACAATTTCCCTTTCACAAAACCATGTTGACTCTGCCTGATTATCTTGAATTTTTCTAAGTGTCCTGCTATAATATCTTTAATAGTAGCTTCTGGCATTTTCCCTAAGACAGATGTTGAGCCAACTCGCCGTAGTTTCCTCCTTACTTGCTCCCTCCCTTTTTGAATAAAGGAGTTACATTTGCTCTTTTCCAATCTAATGGAAACTTCTGCCCTAATAAACGTAAAAGTCTTGAGTCCATCCGACTTCTGATGTCACACTTTATTATTACAGATGCAAAGCCTAGATAAATATAATGTATAAAAATAAGAGGAAGAGTCAGGCATTTCCTGCTGCTTTTTCTGACCTGAGGGAAGCCAGGCATTTACAACTAGCTGTCAATCCACCCAGAAATAATTACCTTCTGACCTCGGGATGTGATGAATGCAGCATTTAGATGTTGGGGTCTTCAAGGTCAAGTGAAACACAATGCTACTTTGCAGAAGAATAATGTATTGAGTGTTTCATGGTATAATGTCTCTGCCCTAATATACAGTTGAATTACTAAGCAAAGCCACAGGAGATTTTCTACTGAAAAATAATTAAATATATGTGATGTAATCATTTTCAATTCTGGACCTAAATTATGAACTCAATTCGCTAATTCCACAAGTTGCCTATTGACTCCTCCCCCATTTTCCTGACAGCTGAACTCATTCTGGGGTTTGTCGCTCAGGTGCTGCTCACACTCTGCTTTCCTGTCCAAGTGAACATTATGACTGCAATAGGACATAGATAGGCTAGCAGAATGGGAGATAAGTGGCAAATGACGATTAATTCAGAGAAGTGTGAGGTGATGCATTTTGGCAGAATGGAGAGGGAGAGGCACTGTGGACTTAATGGCATAGTTTTAAAGATTGTGCAGTGACAGAAGGATCTGGGGGTTCATGTGCATAGATCCTTGAAGATGGCAAGACATATTGAGAGAGTAGTTAGCAAAGCATGTGGGATCTTGGGCTTCATAAGTAGAGATACTGAGTACAAAAGCAGGGACGTTATGCTGAACCTTTATAAAGCTCTGGTTGGGCCACAACTAGACTATTGAGTCAGTAAGATCGCACATTGTGGATCTTCTATTGTAAATCTCTGACAGAAAATCACAGCACTACCTTCTGGATTGCTGCTGTAAACTGAAACTTCATTATTGACTCTCTCTCCAGTGACACACTGCAGATGCTACACCAAGTATATACGGCAGCCTCAAATGAACAATTCACTACATATCAAATGAACAATAAATGAACAATACACTACATTCCACCCCTTCTTGGTAAATGTGAGTTTCAATGGTTTGTTTACAATTGTTCTGTTTGGACATTACTACAGTTTATAACATAGTCGCTTAAGTATGGAGGATGTTTTCACTCAGAGGTAGGATAATAACGTGTGACAATAGGTGTTGTCTCAACTAACTCATGTGTTTCATCTGAAGTGTCGATGTCTGGATCAGACACAATGCTTGCGGATGGTGCTTGCAACACTTTGAACAATGATGTGTTTCGTGTGATAATTTGAGAACCAGGTTTAGCAATGATCAGTGATCTTCTTGTGTTGGTGACAACAAATGGATGGATGTTAGGAGTGTGGTTTTCTTTCCAACATAACCATCACATTTTAGAAGCACTTTGTCTCCTGGCTTTAGCGGTTTGGTTCTGAGTTTCATATTTCACTCTGTGTTTGCTTTCATTTGATCTTTCTGTCCTCGATCATGCTCCCATACATGTTGATTACGTGGGGAGAGGCGGGACATTCGGCGCAGTGAGAGAGTCTTTTCTGGCAGCAAAGCAGAAAGTGCTGCAGAAATCCAGCAGGTCAGGCAGCATCTGTGGAGAGAGAAGCAGAGTTAACTTGTCCAAATTCACAGCGCTGAAAGTTAACTCTGCTTCTCTCTCCACAGATGCTGCATGACCTGCTGAGTGACCCCAGCACTTTCTGTTTTGCTGCCACATACTTACCCTGCTGTGTCCCAGTGTCCTGTGAAGTTGCGATCCTCTTCTCCCACTCGGGTTTAACATTCCTTCTTGTAGGCATGCCGCATCTGGGTGAGTTATCTTAATTTTGCACATTCCAGGATGTGACACTTCAATAGACTATAAAAGGTATTACAGAGGTTTACAGAGAACACACTGACACAAATGGGAATGCACGGGTGTCACAGTAACGTAAATACGTCTTTCACTAAATGTTCCTCACCAACCTGTGTGTCCTTTCTCTGTGTGAATGATGTGTGCCAGCATATAGCGCCAATGTCACATCCCTTTGCACTGTTGGCCTTCCAGGAGAGCCAACGTATGCAATAACATCGTTGCCATGCTATCATTACTTATGAGCGTCTCCACGCATGCAGTGACATGGACATTGGCTCAGTCAGCTGCTGCCTCTAATGGTTTACACAGGGATGCTGCAGATGTGGACTGGTGCACAGCAGGTGAGCGAGGGTGATGTGTGGCTTGCCAAACTCATGTCGATTCCTATGGAGCAGACAGCCTTTGTCTGATAAGCCACTTCCGTACGTCCCTAGCTCACTGCTAGCCCTGCGTGCAGAGCCTGGGTGCCATCTGCCCTCCCATGCGTCTTTCATGTTGTAGGTCCTCAGCGTCCTCATAGTCAAAGGAGGAATCCTGTTGACGTCTCTCCTCACCATGCCAGGCCTGGCCCCTATTGGGTGCATAGTTGTGCAGAACAGCAAAGAAAGGAGCTGGCCTTTTTGGCCTATAGTACAGGGCATCACCCTATCCATCCAGGCATTGGAGGTGCTCTTTGAGCATGCTGATCTGCTGCTCATTGGTGGCTCAGGTAGCTCAGTGGCTGGCGATGTATCTCTCCTCTGCAGCAGTGGTGGAGTCTCTCACTGGAGTCGGGAGCCATGTCTGCAAAGGATAGCCCTTATCTCCATGAAGCCACCCCTCCATCTGAGCCAGTTCAGTGAACAGCGGTGGCAGCCGGGACTGGTGCAAGACCCAGGTGTCATGGCAGCTGCCTGAGAAGTGAACAAAGAACAAAGAACAGTACAGCAAAGAAACAGGCCATTCGGCCCTCCAAGCCTGCGCTGATCTTGATGCCTGCCTAAACTAAAACCTTCTGCACTTCCGGGGACCGTATCCCTCTATTCCCATCCTATTCATCTATTTGTCAAGATGGCTCTTAAACGTCATTATCGTACCTGCTTCCACCACCTCCCCCGGCAGAAAGTTCCAGGCACTCACCACCCTCTGTGTAAAGAACTTGCCTCGCACATCCCCTCTAAACTTTGCCCCTCGCACCTTAAACCTATGTCCCCGAGTAACTGACTCTTCCACCCTGGGAAAAAGCTTCTGACTATCCACTCTGTCCATGCCGCTCATAACTTCGTAAACCTTTATCATGTCACCCCTCCACCTCCGTCGTTCCAGTGAAAACAATCCGAGTTTATCCAACCTCTCCTCATAGCTAATGCCCTCCAGACCAGGCAACATCCTGGTAAGCAGCCGCGGTGATCACATACCAGCTTCACCGAGATTGAGAGGGCTCCTTTAATGGTGACGTCTGCAGGTGGTAGCCTGGCAGTAGGCCTGATGGCCACATGAGTGCAGTCTATGAACATTACAACCTATGGTTCTCCGGCAATGATGCCAGAACCAATGGCCCTCTGGGCCTGGCTGTGAGAGTCTGTCCTGAAGCGGACATCCTCACTGGCCCTCCGATGCAGGGCATTGGTGTCCTCCCTGATGCAGCGGTGCACTGCCGACTGTGTGACCCCATAAAGGTCTCTGGTGGGCCCCTAAAAGGCTGCACAGGCATCAGGCTTGAAAACCGCTGCCACTACGAGGAATAATAACATGGGATGTTCATCGAGCCCATGGACTGCAGGTTATCTTTGAGCAGGGCACAGAGACGTAACACCACCCTCTCTATATGCGCAATCTCCTCTAACACTGGTGCTCTGACATCCGATGGCATGTCATGTGGGGCCTGTGGATGCATGGCAAATGTAATGGCAGGGTCCCCTTGGTAGTTACTGCTCATGACCGGGGACCTCTACATGGATCGCACCTGCCTGTTGATATTGCCTCTGGTGCATACAGATCCTCTCATGCTAAGGATCACACAATGTAGGATGAGCCATACCTATTTCCATGTGATACATAAAGTTGAACCCTGCATATATTCAAAGGTTCCTAACAGGGCATGGATTGCTGTTGATGGGTACATCAGCTGCTTTCCTGGATCAACTATGTGGCGTGCCATGGCTTTGCTCATCTTGGCCAACACTCAGTGTGGCACAGCATGACCACATCAAGATCCTACCAGTTGAATCATTTGTCCCCACCATCCATATAATCTTAATGCTCCTGCCATTTCCGGCACCCTCCCCTCACACAGGGTGCCTAGAATACCATTGCCCCCTCACAAACATAAAGCGTACATTGTTAACAGGGGGATGGTGCACGCTACCTCCCTTCATGCCAGCGCAGCTTTTTCTCTAGTATTCCCAGACCCTCTCCCTTCCAGAATGCAGTGTGAGACCCCTGGGTATTGCACCCCCCACTTTAAGAATGCAGAGTTGGACCCCTGCATATTCTCCCCTCCCTCCTCCCTTCCATAATGCAGAGTGTGACCCCTGAATAACAGAGCTCACCTTCGCTGGCCACAACTTCTGCCTCTATGGACCCGCTGGCTTTCCAATTTGTGAACGGGACGGCACGTGATGGCCGCCCATTCAGCGAAAAATCCGCAAGTGTCAGTGGAGAGGCGGCGGGCTGCATAATCAGCAAAGATGAGTATTCTTTACCATACGTTAATTGTAGTGCTGTTGCCGTGCGGTGGGGGGGGAGGGGCGGGGGCCGCACCGAGGTCCAGCCGCCACTGGTAATATGTGGCAGGCCCTTCTCGACGTCGCGGGTCAAGGTGGGCCTCTTCCTACAGCATTTTACCAGCCCCCGTGCCGTGACCGTGGCATTGAGGGGCCGGTAAAATTCAGCCCAGGATGTGTGAAGATGAACGTAGCTGGAAGATTTCCAGTGATTGGGTGAGGACTCGCTCTGTAATTGTAAAGAAAACAAAACAATTCCTGCTTCCAGGACTTGCTGTCAGCACTTGCTGTACGGATCACATTTTGTTGAATCTCTCAACTTCTCCATTAGCTCTTGACCAATAGGGTGTGATTTTTCAGTGAGTTAAGACCAGTTGTTCACAAATTTACTGAACTCATTGTTGTTGAATGGGGGTCCATTGTCACTTCTCATCGTTTGAGGGACTCCAAACAAAGTGAAAATCTGATCAAGCTTCGACATGACTGCTTTCACTGAGATAGACGTAATTATTTCTACAACTGGGAATCTGCTGTAGTCGTCAGTGATAACAAGCAAGTGCTCATCATTGGGAAAGTCTCTGAAGTCTATGCTAACTTCAGTCCATGGGCCTGCAGGTAGCTCAGACATGTTAAGCAGATCATGACGATTTGACATTATGGTTGTTTGACATGGAAAACACTGATTAATGTTGTGCTCCACCATCTGGTCAATACCAGGAACTATAGCTTTTCCTGAAGAAGTTGCTCGTTTTGACAATTCCCTGGTAACCCTCATATGATATTTCAATAACACATTCTCTCAGTGGCTGTGGAATGATGATGCAGTTGCTGTGTAACACAAGATCAAAAGTGGCTGCAAGTGTGAGCTCATTTTGAACATTTTGAAGACCTTGTGGCAGACCTTGTACCAGATCATTGTTGACACCTTCCCCAAAGCATATGAGAAAATGGGTCTTTCACTGAACAGTCAGAAAACAAAACGTCGACCCTTTTCCATATCTTGGGTGCCTCCTCTCGTTGAAAGCAGATATAGATGACAAGGTTCATCATCGCGGCACAGTGGTTAGCACCGCAGCCTCACAGCTCCAGCGACCCGGGTTCAATTCTGGGTACGGCCTGTGTGGAGTTTGCAAGTTCTCCCTGTGTCTGCGTGGGTTTTCGTCGGGTGCTCTGGTTTCCTCCCACAGCCAAAGACTTGCAGGTTGATAGGTAAATTGGCCATTATAAATTGCCCCTAGTATAGGTAGGGGAATATAGGGACAGGTGGGGATGTGGTGGGAATATAGGATTAGTATAAATGGGTGGTTGATAGTCAGCATGGACTTGGTGGGCCGAAGGGCCTGTTTCAGTGCTGTATCTCTAAATAAATAAATCGCCTCCAATGTGCCACATCAGCCTGCAGCTAACTAAGCAAGAGAGTATTTGAGGATCAGGATCTCAAACCTGAGACTAAGATTGTGGTTTACTGGGCAGCAGTGATCCCTATGCTCCTATAAACTTCAGAGACTTGGACAACCTACAACAAGCACCTCAAAGCACTGGGGAAATACCACCAGAGGTGCCTCCGCAAGATCCTCCAAATCCAGTGGCAAGAATGGCGGTTCAACAGCAGTGTACTCTCCCAAGCCAACCTGCCCAGCATCGAGATACGAATCACCCAAAACCAGCTCTGCTTGGCAGGACATGTCATTTGCATGCCTGACACCAGACTCGTGAAGCAGATGTTCTACTCAGAGCTTGGTCACAGCAGGCGACTCCCAGGAGGACAGTGGAAACACTTTAGAGATGTCCTCAAAGCTTCGCTGAAATGATCAAACATCCCCATTGGATCATGGGCATCCCTGGCTCATGACCATTCTAGATGGAGAAAGATCATTGAGGAAGGCATCGTACACCTCGAGGGACTTCATCGCGAACATGCAGTGATAAAATCGAGGTGTCAGAGTTAGCGCACAAACCTCCAAACTACTCATCTACCTGACCCTTCAAGCACCACCTGTCCCTCATGTTGCAGAGTCTGCAGATCACACATTGAACTAATCATCCATTTCAGAACCCATCGAACCGGAGTGGAATCAAATCATCCTTGATCCTAAGGGACAGCCTATGAAGAAGAAGGGTCTAATATCCGATTAAATTTAGAATCAGAAAAGAAAACATTTCACTCGCTGTGCCTGTTTCTCCACTGTCTGTATCTGTCTTTGTAAAATATACGATAGATCGGATTATAAACAGTACTTTAACATATCTAGCTGAAGCCTCTGTTTAATAAGGAAAATATAACAATATATTAGGATGACTTAAACACTATTACTCATTTAAACTGTTGCTAAGCTCACATTGCTAAGTAAACATTAACCTTGTAGGATTGGCACAGCTTTCCAAACTGCAACAGGTCCGAGGCTGGCAAACTGTCCAAAGGAAGATTCCAAGAAAAACAATGGTATCCCAGTAAGTGCCAACATGAGTGTGTAGGGAATAAGAAACGCACCTGGAAAATAGAGAAAAGGACTTCAACAGAGTGTAAAATCGAGTGGAACTAAAACAGGCTTTCAAGCTGAATCTCCTCATTCCCACCAGGCAAATTGGGTTAAAATTACCCCCGAAATCTCTATGAAAGCATGTTTGTCTGTCTCTATCCATCTAATCTGTCTCTCTGTCTGTCTGTTTATATATCTATTTTTATATCTACGTAATCTGTCTGCCCAGAAATATTTTTACTTCCATCTATCCCTATATAGAAAATCAATTTATCTTCATTCTCCCCTATTTTATTGGCCATATCAGGATTGTAATAAGATTTTATGATGCGAATGTACATTAATATATGGGAAATGCTTGACTCTCAGCTGCAGTTCTAAAGGTTCAGTTAAAGAATGAAGTTACAAAGGAATTCCCACCTCGTAATATTCACTTTACCTGAATCAAAGTATTTTCTGTCCCTTTCTGTAATTGTGTTATGATATTTTTACACTTTTGTTCTTGGTTTCTATTAATCCAGTTTTTGGGGGGTTGTGAAGAGCACCTGATACAAGCCGGTATGACCCAACTTAAAAACCTGACCCCAGAGCCTGACTGAGGAGACTGATAACTGAGGATTTCAGAGATTATGCATAGATTGTGTCTGATGGGTACAGTTCAATAATACTTTAAAAATATTCAAAATGAATAAATCATCATTTCTACACAACTGCCAAGGCTCATTCATATTTGTTTTAAAAATACCATTTATTTGATGTGCCACACTCTTAAATACAACTTTAAACCATTACCTTAACACCACCTATGTCACAAGGAAAAATATCTTACAAATAATTTAAAACTGTGAGATTGAATTCATCATTCTTGATAACTAGCATAGTTTAACCCTATATTATTTACCTAAGCAATAAACAATATCCTGTTTCATTGAATTTAATATTCTTTATAAATCAATTAATGGTTTTCTTTATTTCTGCCTTTCTCTCCCCTGTATTTTGGATTTCACTCCAGTACTAGGACTAGGGATAAAGCTATCTCAGATCTCGTATTGTGTAATAAAACAGGGTTATTTAGCAATGTCATAGTAGAAGATCCATTGGGAAATAGTGATCATAATACCATTGAATTTCATGTTACATTTGAAAGTGACACATTTTAATCACAAACAAGAATCTTAAACTTAAACAAAGCCATTTACGAAGGTATGAGGGAAGAACTGGCTAAGGTTAATTGGATAAATAGACTGGAAGGTGTGGTGGCAAATGAACAGTGGGAAACATTTAAAGAAACAATTCAAAGGGTTCAACAAAAGTACAATTCCGTTCAAAAACAAAAACTCATCCAGAAAGACCCATCCGTGGATCACTCAGGAAGTTAAGGAGATTATTAGTCTAAAAGAAGTTTAAAATGTTGATAAACATAGTAGCAAGTCTGATGATTGGGAGTGTTTTAGAAACTAGCAAAGGGTCACCAAACAGTTGATAAAAAGGAAAAAAATAGAATATGAGAGTAAACCAGCCAGCAATATAAAAACAGATTGTTTTAACTTTTATAAGTACATATAAAGGAAAAGTGTAGCCAAAGTAGATGTTGGTCCCTTAGAGGCAGAGACAGGAAAACTTATCATGGGGAATGAGGAAATGGCAGAGGCATTGAACAAATATTTTGTGTCTGTCTTCACAGTAGAAGACATCAGTTCCATACCAGAAATGGGCAGTAACCTAGGGGCTAAAAAGAGTGAGGAAATTAAGGAAATTGATATCAGCTGAGAAAAAATATTGGAGAAACTTGAGGGACTAAAATCTGACAAGTCCCCGGGACCAGATGACCTACATCCTCGGGTTCTAAAAGAGATAGCTGCAGAGATAGTGGATGCGCTGGCTATGATTTCCCAAAATTCCTTAGATTTATGAATGGCCCTGTCAGATTGGAAGTTAGCAAATGCTGCACTGATTTTCAATAAAAGAGGTGTAGAGAAAACAGGGAATAACAGGTCAGTTAGCCTATGATCAGTTGTTGGGAAGATGCTGGAAACTATTATTAAAGAAGTCTTAACAATGCACTTGGAAAAGCATAATATGAATGGAACAAGACAGCATGGTTTTACTGAAGGGAAATCCTGTTTGACACATTTATTAGAGTTTTTTTGAGGATGTAACTATTAGGGTAGATAAAGGGGAACCAGTAGATGTAGTATATCTGGAGTTCCAAGGCATTTGATAAGGTGCCACATAAAAGATTAATGGGCACGATAAGGGCTCACGGTGTTGGGGGTAATACATTAGCGTGGATAGAGGATTGGTAAATAGACAGGAAGCAGAGAATGGGCATAAATGAGGCATTTTCAAGTTGGCAGGCAGTGACTAGTGGGATGCTGCAAGGATCAGTGCTGGGGTTTCAGCTATTTACACTCTATGTTAATGACTTGAATGAAGAGACAGAGAGTAATGTATCTAAGTTTGCTGATGGTACAAAGCTCGGTGGAAAGGTAAGCTGCAGGGAGGATATAGAGAGGCTGCAAAGAGATATAGCCAGGTTAAGTGAGTGGGCAACATGATAGCAAATGGAGTATAATGTAGGGAAGTGTGGAGTTGTTCACCTTGGTCGTAAAAATAGAAAAGCAGAATATTTTTTAAAAATGTGAAACTGGTCAGTGTTGATGTTGAGAGAGACTTGGGGGTACTCATACAAGGAATGCACAAAGTTAACACGCAGGTGCAGCAGGCTATTAGGAAGGCAAAAGATCTGTTGGCCTTTATTACAAGGGTATTGGAGTACAGGAATAAAGAAGTCTCACTTAAATTGTACAGGGCTTTGGTGAGACTTCACCTGGAATACTGTGTGCCGTTTTGGTCTCCATATTTAAGAAAAGATATACTTGCACTTGAGGCAGTGCAGTTAAGATTTACTAAATTGGTCCCTGGGATCAGCGGTTGTTTTATGATGGGAGGCTGAGTAAATTGGGCCTGTATTCTCTGGAGTTTAGAATAATGAGAGGCGATCTAGTTGAGACATACACGATTCTGAAAGGGATTGATAGGGTAGAGGCTGAGAGTTTTTTTCTACTGGTCAGGGAATCGAGAACTCGGGGGCCCAGTCTCAGGATAAGTGGCCAATCATTCAGGACTGAGACGAGGAGAAATTACTACACTCAAACAGTTGTGAATCTTTGGAATTCTCCACCCTAGAGGGTTGTGGAGGCTCCCTCATTGAATAAATTTAAGGATGGAATAGATAGATTTTTGGTGTCACAGGGAATCAAGGGATATGGGGAGCTGGCAGGAAAATGGAATTGAAGCCCAAGATCAGTCATGATTGCATTGAATGGCAGAGCAAGCTCGATGGGTTACTTCTGTTCCTACTTCTTGTGTAATTGTGTTCTTGTGAGTACCTCCTCCATTTCTGTAAGCCAGGTAAGGGAATCTCCAAACATTGCCCAGACCCACAGCACAGCCGATCACTGAGAGCAAGTAATCAGTCTTCGAGGACCAGTTCCCTCGCTCCACATTCTCGTCACTTTCACCCACATGTTTATTGTTTGCTGCCTGGGGGAAAAAGAGGAAATGGCCGACTCAGAAATTAGACTTTGTCAGACTAGAACTCAAGCAAAAAGTAAAGTATTCACCCATTGCACATACACTGTGTTATTCTCCATTTAGCTGTAATCAGTTTGTAATTTGGAAACACCCTGAACCCCGCTGAGAGTCTCTGCAATTCACAATAACCAAAATCCCCAAATCATCAGCACCTCTCAGGGTTTTCCATGAGTTTTCCTGTCATGTTTTGATAAAATACTCACAATGTCCTTTGCAGGGTGTGTTTGGTGATCATTCTGTGAGAACCCAGATAAAACCAATTCCCTCTGGTCCATTTTTGGACACTGATGATCGATTCTTCCACTTGCTCGGGGCTTGGATTTAAATCTTGAGGAAGACGCTTTGGTCCAAACATCTTCAAACTTTGTATTGCTTTGGGACTCTGGTTAAGGATTAATAAGCTCCACACCAGGCAATGATTCTTCCACAGTCAGAAGCCAATCCCTTAAGCTGTTTAAAAGGGGTGTAACTCTATTCACTCAGGGTCTGGTGATATCCAGGTTCTCAGACTATTTCTGTTGTTAATCAATTTGCAGATTAAACATTATTTTTTCAGGTTGACTGCATTAGTTTCCGAACACTCGCTACCAAAGTGCACTTATTCTGCATCTAAAGGTTTGACAGCAGCTGTATTTTTAAAAGTGACAGCACCAAGTGAACCTGGATCAGTCAGGAGCTCAGGCAAGGCAGGACTCTGAATGTAATAAAAACAAGAAATGCTGGAACTACTCAGCAGGTCTGGCAGCATCTGTGGAAAGAGAAGCAGAGTTAACGTTTCGGATCAGTGACCCGAAACGTTAACTCTGCTTCTCTTTCCACAGATGCTGCCAGACCTGCTGAGTAGTTCCAGCATTTCTTGTTTTTATTACATTCAGAGTCCTGCCTTGCCTGAGCTCCTGACTGATCCAGGTTCACTTGGTGCTGTCACTTTTAAAAATACAGCTGCTGTCAAACCTTTAGATGCAGAATAAGTGCACTTTGGTAGCGAGTGTTCGGAAACTAATGCAGTCAACCTGAAAAAATAATGTTTAATCTGCAAATTGATTAACAACAGAAATAGTCTGAGAACCTGGATATCACCAGACCCTGAGTGAATAGAGTTACACCCTTCATCGGAAGGGTCACTGACCCGAAACGTTAACTCTGCTTCTCTTTCCACAGATGCTGCGAGACCTGCTGAGTGGTTCCAGCATTTCTTGTTTTTATTACATTCAGAGTCCTGCCTTGCCTGAGCTCCTGACTGATCCAGGTTCACTTGGTGCTGTCACTTTTAAAAATACAGCTGCTGTCAAACCTTTAGATGCAGAATAAGTGCACTTTGGTAGCGAGTGTTCGGAAACTAATGCAGTCAACCTGAAAAAATAATGTTTAATCTGCAAATTGATTAACAACAGAAATAGTCTGAGAACCTGGATATCACCAGACCCTGAGTGAATAGAGTTACACCCTTCATCGGAAGGGTCACTGACCCGAAACGTTAACTCTGCTTCTCTTTCCACAGATGCTGCGAGACCTGCTGAGTGGTTCCAGCATTTCTTGGTTTTATTTCAGATTTCCAGCATCCGCAGTATTTTGCTTTTATTTTAGGACTCTGAATGTGTTTGCTTAACAATGGGTCAGAATTATTGGATAATTCCCTCCTGTCCTTTAAATAGATTTGTATAACTAGAGATAATAATATATTTGATAATTCATTTCATTTTATTGGCAAAGCATTAATCGTAAACATGGTAACCAACCATACAAAGTAACATACATTAACCCTGTGTCCAATACTCAGTACATAGCATTGCATAGAATATACAGCACAGAACCAGGCCATTCAACCCAACCAGTCCATGGTGATATCTATGTTCCACTCAAACCTTCTCCCATCCTTCCTAATCTAACTCTATTAGCATAACCCTCTATTCCCTTCTTCCTCATACATCTAGTTTTCCCTTAAATGCACCTATGCCATTTACCTCAACCACTCCGTGTGCTCGGGAGTTCCACATTCTCATCAATCTCTGAGTAAAGAAGCTGCTTCTGAATTCCCTATTTGATTTCTTGGTGACTATCTAATAGTGATGGCTTCTATTTTTCTCTTTCCCACAAACAGAAACATTCTTATTCTATCTTCTCAATTATAACCTCTCATTATTTTAAAGACCTCTATTAGATCACAGGCTGGATGTTCATGGCAGGGGCAGGAAACGGAAGTCGGGAGTGTCTCCAGGTCCTAAACCCGCCCCTGGTGACAAACAGAATTGATGCATGATTTTCATCGAGGCGACGCCTTAAATGACATGGAGACAGGTTCAACGGCCAATCAGTGAATGCGAGGACAGGAACAAAGGTGGGTCAAAGGAAGTGTAGGACCGATTTAAATTCCCATGGCAGCTATTACTGTGGTTGCCATTTCCCTGCTGCAGGAGGAGAGAGAAGACTGTCACTGAGTGTTGGGCTGTATCTCGCTATTTCATAATGTTTCAGAAGAGCTGGAGACCTGGGACTTGAGGCAGGGCAGCCCCTCGTTTTAATGACAATGACTTTAAAGTAATGCTGGAGCACGTGAGGGAGAAGAGGGAGGCCCTTTACCTGGAGGGTGGCAGGAGAAGGCCACCAGTTGTTGGACAATCACCACACGAGGAGACTCAGGTACAGATTCAATCGATTTATTCAAGCATACGCAAGGAGAGATACTACCTTGGGTATGCCACGGTAATACTCTAACTTTACATTCAGGAGCACAGACATATATACTGTTCTTATCATACAGTGTGTTCAACCAGGGATGATTGATATGATTGACCATAAACTTTAATTAAAACAATGGTGATTGATTACACATTCTGATAAGCACACTTCATCAGCCTTATCAATACACATACCAGACGGCTCCAAACTGTTTTCAACTGTTTGTCTTTTATCTCTTTGCTTCCCTTACACCAACTTTCCACGGAAATAGTGGCCTCGAGGTCTCGGCTCCATCCTTCACTCCGTTATCCTAACCTCTGCCCTAGCATCTTGTTTGTTCTATTCTGTTTTAAACCTGATCATTAAATTCAGCTAAGATGTATTTCTAATTCTAAGCTTGTTTCTACTTATCAATACACCATTATTAGTCTTTATCAGTGCCCACTCCAGATGTCTCTAGTCTGCATAACCCTTTCAGTCCCCCCTTTTGACCCTTGGCCTAGCCCAAGATGGCCAAGAGACCTGAACATTGATGTGCTCAGCTCTCTTTGCTCTCCGCCACTCATTGATACTGGCCGGGTATCGAGCTCAGGTTTGCAAAGGCAATTGACTGCACCGGCTGTATGGGTTGGTCCTACAGTAGGGGCTCATGAACAGCCTTTTTAATTCCCCAGGTCTCATGTCCCAATATTACTGGTCTCACTGTGTGTGTCCTTCTGATCCTGTGGATTAAGCACGTCAAATACATGACCATCACTACTTGGGCAATAACCAAGATGTGGGAGGCGTTCCTGACCCAGCAGGGTATCTGTATGTTTGAACCCCAATTCCATAAGTCCTCCCACCATGTTGTGTCATCAGTCTGTTCAACATCTTCTTTCAGTGCTTCAGTCTGTTGTTGTAAGGTGTAATACACCATATGTGCCTGCTGTAACCCCTCACGGATGGCTATGAGGTGTGTGGGCAGTGGTGGGATAGAGTATGAGAACTGTCTCAGGTACTGTGTGAGGTTTTCTTTTGTGCTCTCGGTGACCTGCAGGTTGACAGTTTCCCTTTTATATATTTCCCCCATCTCTACCTTGCCCACCCTTGCTGGTACCTGTGGGTGTAGACACACCATGTGATTAGTTATCGGACAGGATCGGTTGTGTCCATACTTCTATTCTCGTTGTGTCGTCATAGAGTCTTAGAGTCATACAGCATAGAAACAGGCCCTGCAGCCCACCGCGTCCATGCCGACCATAATGCCTATCTATACTAATCCCACCTGCCTGCATTAATTCCATATCCCTCTATGCCTTTCTCATTCAAGTCCCTGTCCAGATGCCTCTTAAATGTCGCTACTGTTCCTGCCTCCACCACCTCCTCTGACAGCTCATTCCAGATACCCACTATTCTTTGTGTGAAAAATTTACCCCTTTGATCCCCTTTAAACCTCCTCCCTCTCACCTTAAATCTATGCCCTCTAGTTTTAGTCACCCTGACCATGGGAAACAGACTCTGGCTATCTACCCTATCTATGCCTCTCATAATTTTATATACCTCTATCATGTCCCCTGTCAGCCTCCTTTGCTCCAGGGAAAACAGACCCAGCCTATCCAATTTCTCTTTATAACTCAAGCCCTCCAAACCAGGCAACATCCTTGTGAATCTTTTCTGCACCCTCTCTAGCTTAATCACATCTTTCCTGTCGTGCGGCAACCAGAAATAGACACAGTACTCCAAATACAGCCTAACCAACGTTATGTACAACTGTAACATGACGTCCCAATTCTTGTACTCAATGCCTCAGCTGATGAAGGCAAGCATACCATATGCCTTCTTCACCACCCTGTCTACCTGTGTTGCCACTTTCAGGGAACTATGTACTTGCACGCCAAGGTCTCTCTGCTCAAGAACACTCCCCAGGGCCCTGCCATTCACTGTATATGTCCTGTCCTGGTTTAACTTCCCAAAATGCATCACTTCACACTTGGCTGCGTTAAATTCCATTTGCCACTCCCTGCCCACTTTCCCAGTTGATCTATATCCTGTTGTAACCTTAGGCAACCTTCTTCACTGTCCATGATTCCACCAATTTTGGTGTCATCTGCAAACTTATTAATCATGCCCCTTACATTCACATCCAAGTCATTAATATATATGACAAACAAACGATCATCGTCAGACAATTGCTCCCTTTTCCCACATATGCAAAGTGGTTCGGTTCCATTACTGCCCATATAGCTTCCATTGCAAAATTGACTGTTGCGTTAAACCCACATTGGGCCTCCTTGGTTATATATACATAGGATGCGGACACACTATGGCAGAGGCTCCTATACCTCACCTAACTAAAGTAGTACTTACAATTTTTCCCTCTAATTCTATGGCATATGTGGTATATTATGATATTTTATGTAATAATCTTCTCTTATTACCCCAATGTTCTCGACTTTGCATAGCGTTTTACTGTGTATTGATTCTGGTATCACTGGAATTGCCTAAACCACACCTATCAATGGGTTATTATTGATAATAAATCTTTTATCAGTTTTATATGCACATGTCAAACCTCTGAGCTGGCAACTAGTCAGGTGCTGGTTCTGGTGACGTGATAAGTTAGTTAAGTGGGTATTTCATATCCACAGGGGAACTTCACCCTCGTGGAGCTGTCTCAAGCTCTCCCGAGTCTGCTCAAGCATCCAAGATCCATAAGTGTTGCAGACATTGTTCCTAACCGCATCCTCTGAAACATTGTGCCCTTCACCAATTAATTCATTAATGGTACGCACGTGACTCTCAAGTACTGAAACCAAATCCTGAGCCAACCTTGTCAGGTTTTGGTCCGTACCGAGCTGTCCGCCCTGGATCTGTTGTCCCTTTCTTCATATCATTTTAAGTTGTGTGCTTAGCGTACGGACCTTTTGGTCTACTGAAGACAGATCAATAGAATTGTCAGCACTAGCCCATTCTCAGGTCCAGGGCTTGTATCGGACAAGGGGCATCATTACTTGTGTGCTTGGTGTTGCTGAGTCGCTGTTAAATTGGCTATCGTTGTTGTGGCAATGGGTGTGGTTGTGAGTTGGGGTGGCTTTGAGCAAATAAACCATGGCCCATGTCCGTTACATCGGTAAACCCCTCCATCCTTATGCACTGGTTCAAAAGCCTTGTCCTTACGCGTGGGATTACATCTGATTGTTAGACAGTCCAGTTCAAGGGGCCAACAATACTCCCTCAACCCGTTGTACTGGGTCACGTTGAGGATGATACATACTTGCGTTATGTTCCGGAATTGGAAGCAGGCCCAATCTGGAGGCTGATGGACGTCATCCTCTGTGACATTGACAGTTACCTCCCCGAGACCACAACGGAAGCATGCCATCTGCTGTATGTTAAGCTGTAGGGTATCTGAGTCCCCTGTCCATTCCTCTATGGAGTATAATCTGATGGCTGTTTGGTGGGTCAAGCCTTCACCAATCCCCAGTCTCAGGAGTATTAATATAGTGGATACCATGCTGTAAGATATAATGGGCTTTCCAGTCATCACTGGTCAGCTGTGATTAAATTCTGCCAAACAAAAATCAGTCAGTTACATGTTTCAGCTGCATCCAGTATTTCCAGTGTCCTTTCCCTCTAATGTCCACACAGGCACTGGTGTTGCTGGTTATTATTACCTCATAGTGTCCTATCCACCTAGGCGCAAATCCTGGTTTTCTCAGGCATAACTTTTACCATTACTTTGTCTCCTACAACAGGCACCTTTAACTGTTTCTCTTTCATGTCCATTTCTATATAACCTCCTGTCTCAACTCATGCAGTTGTCGGCACAGCTCCTTCACAAATCTTTTAAACATTTCTCTCGTGGGTCCTACTACCTGCTACGACATACCTTGACAGTCGCATCGCCCTTCCCCTCACTACTAATGTGTTTAATTTATTCTGATTATTGTCAAGTCATTTTCTCTATGTGAGTGTGTGAAAATAGCTTGATAATGTAATATGTTGTCTCACTCTACTGGCTGCATTAACCATTTCATGCCATACTGTTTGTCAAGTCAGTAAACATGTTTGAGACCTGTTCGTCAGTGCATTTCACCGTGCATTTTGCATGTTAGTTGCTCTGCATACAACTAATCACATCTGCAGACTTACACTGGTATCCAAATGTCATGCCACATATTCTCAACTCTCAGGTGATCTTATCAAAAGATCAAAAGTGGCCAGACTTTCAAATGTAGCTTTCTTAAAATTCATATCTCCAAAAGAAAACTATCATTTGCCAGTCTTATCTACACTTTCCTGACTTTCACTGGAAAGTTCTAGGCTTCTTGGAAATTCCACACTATATTAATTTTATGGTTTGAATTCTAATTTCACCATTGTTTATCCCCAGAATTCCTTCATTAGCTCTTGCATCAGCCAGATCTAATTGCCAATTCCCATTAATTATAATTCTATTTCATTTTGAGCCCTGGAGAACCTTTCCAGTCCAATATTCATAATTCCTTAAACCAGAAATCAAACATTCCCATTTGATTCCAGGCATTACTATATTTTGTTTGTTTTTTCCCTATCTTAGATGACATTTTAATTTCTTACAAGTAACTTGCTAAATTACACTGGATTTTCAACATCTCAAATTATTCCATATTCAAATAACAGTGTTGCTGGAGTGACAAGTTTTTATTAATATCTCCCCAAAAGAAACTTGGTTTTTATACTTAGGAACCACCTAGACTGTTTTTGTTTTTTGTTTTCTAAATTTTGATTGTTCTCTTAAATGTCAGATAAATTTCCCTTTGAGTGCTTTAAATAACCACTTATATCAATTTAATTATGTTTATCGATTCCAATTTCTTATGCCCAGACATGGTGGTATTGCATTTTGTTTTACATTAACGACAGAAGTGCTTGCAGCTATCTCTCCTTCTCAAGCACTTTGCCTCATTGATAAAGATGCTGTGACATTTGCTGTCTGCAGTTTTGTTCTTAAATTCTTAAAGCTGCTGGATCTCTTGCTGTGGCATCAGAATCCATTGTGGCTCTGCCCCAAAGCCTAATGGGTTAATTTTATTTTCAGCAATGCAAAAATTAAATAGAGAAACAATAGCTGCACAGGGTTAATTTCTTTGCTTGTCTCCAAGGGGGCAGAGCAAAACATTCTCAGCTGCGTCACTTTACATAACCTGATCAAAAAGAACTAAACTCCATTTTAAACTGGGTATTTTTTGGTGCCCTTAGGATTTTAAAACAACAAAATCATGAGTTATATTATCAATTTCAAAAGAAACCATCTCCATTAGAGAAGACAGTATTTTAGATTAAACTCCAATTGTTTCCAAACTTTTAGCATCTTTTGTAAAACATTTCTAATCCAAGGATTTTTATTTCTACAACCAAGATGAATCCAAATTCCAGTTCAGGGCAATAAACATTTAAAAGTTTTTTCTCAACGTAACAGATCAGTTAACCTTAATAATCTCAACTTAATTCAGACTTATTAACTTTAATACTTATTAACTACACGCAGAACAGAATAGCACGCGCTTTCTTTTTGAAGATAGGTAAATTATATAATTTTTCTTGCTCTTTCTTCAGGCGCCTTTTCAAATGACTGTAATAAAACCAAAAACTAAAGAAAAAGTTATTTAACATTCTTACAACAAAAGATTTAATACCAGCTTCTTAAACAAACTTTAATCTTTCTCATATCTCCTTTGCTTATCCTTCTCTCCCTTTAAAAAAAATACCAATTCCTGACATTTGCTCCTTCAAAACAGTCAGTAAGACATGTCTTCAAGTTTAAACTGCAAAATAAAGCAAGAGCAGATTTTAAACTTTGGTCCAATTAAAGCAGTGTTTTAAACTTCAAATTGGATTTCTGACAGACATCTTTAGACCTTCAAGGCTGAAGTTTATCTCTTAGAAAATTGTTCATTGCCTTTACACAGTTGCAAAACCAACTTTTAAAATAAAAATAAAACTTCAACTTACAATATAATTCAATTTTATATCCCATTCATGCACCATCTTAAATTGAAATGAGCACACTCAACAATGACTTTTCACAATCATTTAATTCCAAACAACTTAGAAAATTGATTCCTGTAATGGGTTATGAATTCAAAGTACCAAAATCTGTGTCAAATGTTCCCTGTCCAGATTGAAATTAACGCACACTAGGTTCAACTAGTTCACAACCAAAACGTGACTCAAATTTCCCACAAAATATACACGGGTAAAAATAGAACAAGAAACTGATTCATGCTTTCAACATTAAAACCAGACAACAAAGAGTTAATGACTGTCAGTTCTACAGAACACAAGCTGCACATCCCAAGGACATTCATTTTATTCATGGAGGCTTCCAACATTCACACATTCAAATCAAAAGACACAGTAACTTTTTTTTACTCACTTGAAATTTCACTAAAGCATATTCTTTGTATGTTGCTCTGCCATAAATTTAGTCATGGAGCCCTCCGGCCCCCAGTCAAAATGCATTTCGGTACTCAACTTCATCTCTGGCATTTTGCAAGCTTCCTGACTTGACTCAGTGCTGTCCCTTTTCCCCCATAACACTCCCGACCAGCGCGGCTCTACGTTTTTGGAATACCCTGTGGTAAGCGGTTCTGACCTCTGCGCAGCTTTGGACTTACTGTCCTGCCAGTGCAGTTCCGCCTCCTTACCCGACGCACCTCCTGTCCTGAGTCCTCCTTCAGATTCTTTGAATACTCGCCTGAACCTGATTCGAGTACGCTTACTGCCATAACTATGGGTGTTAAATAAAGGTACTCGCTCGTTTGCAGTGTCGCTTCTGATGGTCCAATGTGAGTATAATGCCGACTACGCCAAACTGTTGTGGGACAATCACCACATGAGGAGACTCAGGTACAGGTTCAATCAATTTATTCAAGCGTACGCAGGGAGAGATACTACCTCGGGTATTCCAAGGTAAAACTCTAACTTTACATTCAGGAGCACAGACATATATACTGTTCTTATCACACAGTGTGTTCAACCAGGGATGATTAATATGATTGACCATAAAGTTTAATTAAAACAATGGTGATTGATTACACATTCCGATGAGCACACTTCATCAGCCTTATCAATACACATACCAGATGGCTCCAAACTGTTGTCAACTGATTGTCTTTTATGTCTCAGTTTCACACTTGTACCAGCATTCCACAGACATGGCTGATTACAGGGCCTCAAAATCTCGGCTCCATCCTTCACTCCCTTATCCTGACCTCCGCCCTAGCAGCTTGTTTGTTCTATTCTATTTTAAACCTGATCATTAAATTCAGCTGAGATATATTTCTAATTCTAAGCTTGTTTCTACTTATCAATACACCATTATTAGTCTTTATCAGTGGCCACTCCAGATGTCTCTAGTCTGGGTCTATTATTGTTTGTTTCACATTAGTACAAACATTCCACAGTTTAATTTGCTTTATTGTAAAGTCTGTACAGATTCCGGCTATCAACCTTTACTCCCTAATCCCGTAACAGCTTCTCTGTCTTTCTCCCATCCTGACTTATTCTGCTGGGCTGCCTTTCTAATTCACTTTGCTTAATTCTGCTTAACTTCTTCACCACCCACACACACAAAGCAGGACTGGCTTGAGATAGCAGTGACTTTGAGAGGCAGAAGAAGTGGCATTAGTGATCCCTGGATCCAGTGTAGGAAGAGACTCAATGACGTCCTATGCTCTGTCAAGGTGAGTGCAACCCCAAACCCTCAGGACAGGCCTCTGGACATTCACCCTCCAGCAGACACACCAGCTGAGGATCCTCAGCTTACTGCTCCTGAACATGGGAGCAATGTGTGCCCAGAGCACATACTGACCCCTCAGCAATGCTCAGAGCCATAGTGCTGCTGAGGATCTGTAACCCCTGATAGGGACTGATGTTATTGCCCACAGAGGACTCTCTTTTGTCCTTGAAGGAAAAACAAGCACATAATACCTGGGAGAGGGCCCAAACAGGTAGGGGGCTGCCATACTTCCAAATGATCCAAATGGACGATTGGTCTATGGAAAGAGTCATGATCACAGATGTGGAGGTGATGGAGATGGTCATTACACAGGTACTACACACATGTGCCATCTGTGGCTCAGTTTGTAGCACTCTCATCTCTGAATTCCATGGTTCTGGGTCCAAGTCCCACTTCAGGGTGTGTTAATGTCCAGATTGTTACGCCAGTGGAGTACTGAGAGAGTGCTACAAAGTTGGAGGTGCCATCCTTTGGAGGAGCTGCTGAACAGGGCCCCATCTGCTTGCTCTCTTGGATGCAACAGATCCCATGTTGTTATTTTGAAGAATGGCAAGGGAGTTATCCGCAGTGTCCCGGCTGTTGTATAAGGGTCTGAAAGGGTTATGTCGAGAGAGAGTAAAGAATACTGTTACGACCAGGTGGAACAGGGTCTAGGGGTTCCCTCTCAGCCTTTACCTGGTTTAACAGTAACAGGGTTTAATTTTAAAAACACTGTGTTTTAGGTCCCCCCCAAGTGAATCCTTGTTCACTGCTTTCCAATAGTAAGGCAAAGAAATCTGTTATGACCACGTGAGAAAGGTGTCTAGGGGTCTTTGGCTGTCTTTACCTGGTCTTATCGTAACAGGATTTAATTTTAAATACACTGTGTTTTGAACTCCCCTTTTTGTGAATCCTTGTTCACAGTTTCCAATTATAAGGCAAACAAATGAGCACAAACAGGCTTTCTTTGGTTTAAAGCAGATAGATGAAATTTATTAAACGTCAAACTTATTCTCTAATACGGTTCACATCTATCAATATACAACGTGCCCACCCTAGATGCACACGCGATATAAACATGTAGATAGGGATAGAAAAGACAGAGGAAAAGTTAAGTAGAAAAGTTTGAGGCAATATCTTGTTACTGTTTCTTGAGCTCACTGTAGTCCTTGATTGAAGATATGGTCTTGCGTTTCATTGGGGCTCAGTAGTCTTCTAAAAGTCTTATTCACATAAGAAACCTTTTCTCTCTCTGAGTTTACGTGCCTTCAATGGTTTCAGTTCACTGAGAGATGAGCAGGTAGGCAGGTAGGCAGACAGGCAGACAGACAGGAGAGGAGATGGTCTCAGTCCATGAGCATACGGTGTTCTGACTTAATCCTTTGTTGGGAGCTCAAATCCAAAAGCTCCAGCCAGCTAGTCATGTGGCTCAAACTGGTTTGACCACTTTTGTGAATTGGAGAAGCAACTGCTGAGTCCCCAATGTTTCAACATTGTCTGGCACTAGGCAAAGGTCCTTCTGGTCAGGGCTTGCAATTTAAAATTTAAATGATCATGTGGCGAAATAATGTGTGCCTCAGTCTTGGCAGATGGGGTTTGCCTGACACCTCCACATCCAGGGCAATGAAATGCGATTTGAAGAAAATGGCACATTTCATTACAGAGTTTGAGAGAAATATAAGATACAGAAAGAACCCATGCATTTCTCTCATTCATTTCCATTCATTCACCAGTCTTGAAGCTGACTAAAATAGTCTGTTCTCAGCGGCAGGCTGGGCGAGGGGGAGGGGAGGGTGGTGGCATAGGGCTGCTTTAATTTCCTTTTTTTTCCAGGAGAGTAGTAGTGGGCGGGTATGACCTGAACTCCCTGAGCCATGCAAAGACCTTTGGCTTCAGGGGATGGGTGGTTCCCTTTTCCTCTGAATGTGGGGGACGAGTCTTTGTTACTCTCCCCTTTGTTCTCTGGGACACTCCTACCTGGTATTTGTGCAGGCTTGGCTGCCGTCTCCTGTAACACTTCAACGAGGTGAGGCGTCATCCTCACGATTTCTCGGTCCCCTAGAGGTCTCTTTTTGTCCCTACAGATTCCTGTAAATGCTGTTAGCAACTCTGGTGGGATGCTTTTAGAGTCAGCATTTACATGGGAGGATGTAGGGTCTAACTTTTCACATTTTTCGGGGTTGGTTGACCGGGCGGTAGGGCTTTTCATCCGGGATTCTTCCCAGCGTTCCTTTAACCTGTCCTCTGGAGCATATTTCCCCTTCTCTTTCTAAACCTTTGCCAGTCATGTGCCTGCCTGTCCCCTTTTGTTCTCAGTGGGGGTCCCTTACAGTTCACCAGCGGTCTGCTGGAGGGTCCTCCTAACACCGGTTACAGGACTTAGGGGTGCGGGTTTTACTGTAGGTTGAGGTTTCCCCTCAACCTGGCACATGTGGCAACTCCTGCAGTTTTCCACCACATCCTTGTGGAGTTTTGGCCAGTCAAACTGCTGCCTTATGCGGGTTTTGGTCTTTCGTATACCAGCATATACAGCCACTATAGTCTCGTGGGCCCTTCTTATATTTCTCCCCAGTACCTCTGTGGTGCCACTAATTGGTGAGTTACTGTCCAATCCTTGCCCTCAGGCAGAGTGGGGCGGCACAGTGGCGCAGTGGTTAGCACCGCAGCCTCACAGCTCCAGCAACCCGGGTTCAATTCTGGGTACTGCCTGTGTGAAGTTTGCAAGTTCTCCCTGTGTCTGCGTGGGTTTCCTCTGGGTGCTCCGGTTTCCTCCCACATGCCAAAGACTTGCAGGTTGATAGGTAAATTGGCCATTATAAATTGCCCTTAGTATAGGCAGGTGGTAGGGAAATATAGGGACAGGTGGGGATGTGGTAGGAATATAGGATTAGTATAAATGGGTGGTTGATGGTCGGCACAGACTCGGTGGGCCGAAGGGCCTGTTTCAGTGCTGTATCTCTAAATAAATAAAAAATAAATAAAAAGGTCTGTGGGGAGAACTCCATTTCCTCATCAGTACCTCATTCTTCAAATAGTAGCATTCAGTGACCCCTCTGCTTCACTTTCAGACTGGGCAGCCTGTGCTAACACTCACAATACTGGGTCGGCTCGCTGAGCCTCAGCTAGGAAAATCCATTTAATTCATTCCCTGGGTCTCCTAAATTTCCAATGTCCAGGCAGACCACATGGTCATTTGCCTGCAGTGTCAATGTAATCTCCTCTGGGGGAGCTGGTTTGATCAGGGCCTGACCCACTACACATTCAAGGACTCTGCAGGAGACCGTCTCCTGCCACCGCCCCGTCTTTCTGACCTCCTGCGGTCTTTTTTCACTACTGAGGGGCTACTACCTTCACCCCTGCCAGATCATTACCTCAGAGCAGATCAATTCCATCCACAAGCAAACTAGGTACAATCTCTATAGTCACCAGTTCCGAAACTAGGTTGCATTCCAGGTGCACCTGGTGTACAGCTTCCTTTATTCCAATTTTATCCTTGCTAACAATACCCTTTCAAGGTCTGCTTCTAACACTGCTTCTGCTTCATCAGATTCAAGGGAAAAATGGTTGGCCACTAGCCTTAGGAGTTCAGACTTCCTAGCCTTGCCATGTACAGTGATCCCACACTGCTCAGCCATTTTTCTCAACTCCTCCATAGACAGTGCTTTTAACTTATCCCAAGTTACTTCAGCCCGGCTTGGAGAGCTACTTGCTTCAGTTGCAGACCTGTTCATACTCAATCACACACAATCATAAGCAAACCAGTAATAATCTGCTCTTTTTGATTGGGAACAATTTGGCTTCCCACTTCCAATTTAACTCATTTGATCTATGGGTAACAATCCTGGATGAGCCCCCAATTTCTTTTAGAACCAGGTGAGCAGTGTGTCTAGGGGTCTTTGGCTGTCTTTATCTGGTCTTATTCTAACAGGGTTTAATTTTAAACACGCTGTGTTTTGAACTCCCCTTTTTGTGAATCCTTGTTCACAGTTTCCAATTATAAGGCAAACAAATGAGCACAAACAGGCTTTCTTTGGTTTGAAGCAGAAAGATGAAATTTAATAAATGTCAAACTTATTCCCTAATACGGTTCACAGCTACGGATATATGACGTGCCCACGGTAGCATGCACATGCCATATAAACATGCAGATAGGGATAGAAAAGACAGAGGGAAGGATAGGTAGAAGGGTTTGAGGCAATATCTTGTTACTGGTTCCTGGGCTTACTGTAGTCCTTAATTAAGATATGGTCTTGCATTTCATTGGGGCCCAGTAGTCTTCTAAAAACCTTATTCACGTAGGAAACCTTTTCTCTCTCTGAGTTTACGCGTCTTCAATGGTTTCAGTTCCCTGAGAGATGAGTAGGTAAACAGACAGGCAGACAGGTGGGTAGACAGGAGACGAGATATTCTCAGTCCATGAGCACAGTGTTCTGACTCAATCCTTTGTTGGGAGTTCAAATCCAAAAACTCCAGCCAGCTAGTCATGTGGCTCAAACTGGTTTGACCAGTTCTGTGTATTGGAGAAGCAACTGATGAATCCCCATTGTTTAAGCATTGTCTGGCACTAGGCAAATGTCCTTCCGGACAGGGTTTACAATTTTAAGTTTTAATGTTCATGTGGCGAAATAATGTGTGCCTCAATCTTGGCAGATGGGGTTTGCCTGACAAATCAAATCAGACAGGTTTTCTTACATTTAAACACGAAAGGTGGAAGTTTATTAACCTTAAAATCGAATTTGGTTAATGACTACGAGTACGCAACGCGACCACCTTAGCATGCATACACGATAAACACACATGGAGACCGAGACAGAAAAAGTAGATAAAATAAAAGGGAAAAGTTTGAGGCAATAGCTGGGTTGTAATTACAATCCTTTGAGTTCAATGTAGTGTCTTTGGCTGCCGGTAAGTCTTGCTGTTTGTTGGGGCACAGTGCACGCTTTAACTAGTTTCGATGTACGAGTCTTTTCTCTCTTGAGGTTAAAGCGACTTCAGTGGGTCTGGAGGTTTGTGAGAAAATGAGAGAGAGCCAGCCAGCAGAGAGGGTGTCTTGCTCCAGGTTCAGATGCAATCCACAGTCTGTCTTCCAACTGTCCTGTGTGTCGTTCAAAAAGCCTGGGCCAGCAGGTTAGTCATGTGACCAGCTGGTTTCCCTACTCCTGCGTTTGTGGATTCTTCATCTAAGCAGACCCTGGAATGCAAGCTTTCTTACACCTTCAATGTCTGGTGATCAAAACCCATTTGGGTTAATTGGACTAGGGAGTTGTTGCTTTGTCTCTCCAAGCACTGTCTCTTAGTCTGCAAATGTCCTCCAGCCAAATGTCTGGTGAGTTCTTTAAACAAGTAATTTCTTCACTCCAGCAACAGTTTAAAATTAATGTTCATATGACAAAATTAATTAGCCTCATTCTTGGCAGGTGGAGCTCTGCATGACACTACGTGCTACCGTGATGATGCAAGTGATCACATGTATGAGAGACTTGAAGATAGATGCAGCATGGCTTTGGAGGAGTCACATAGACAGGTGTGAAGGTGTACATAGTTATAATGTAATTAAGATAAATGTTCTAATTACTCTGGCTAAAGACGGTCTCTAAGATAGACTAACTAAGCATATTAAGGTGTCAAACATACAGAACAGTGAACAGCGGTGAGATTGAAAAACAATGGTGATTCTTGTCATGCAACATCCAGAAGAAGACTTTGAAGAAATTTAGAAAAGGGTGGACCTGGAAAAAACATCAGAACTGCTGAACTCAAGAAGAGGCTGTGGAAAAGCTCCAGAGCTCCAGAGACAGAGTCGCGGAATCAACCGTAGAAATCTGGTCTAGCAATCGAAGGCTTCGAGTCAGAGAGCCAAGCAACAATCGAGGATCTGGTGACCAGCCCTGAAAGAGGGTACAAACTTTTTTGTCCCTAACAGCACTAGGCAGGCAGCCTTAGCCAGGGCGGATCTGAGGTTGGCATCATTACACGTGGTGGCCGGAGCGAAAAAAAAAATCCAAACTATGCGGCTGCAAATACTCAATTCTCTATGAGAAGGGAGTTAAAGGAGTGTAGCAGTAATGTTATAGAACTGAGTTTCATACAAGGAGTAAATAAATCCCAAGTCAAACGGCAAGATTTCAAAGGCAGAAAGATTGGCCAAAGCAGGAGCCAGTGCAGGGCTGAAAAGCGTAGGAAACTTCCAATACTGGACGTAAAAACTCCAAAGTGAAAGTAAAACAAATTAAAGCTATGGATCGTAAATTCACAACACCAGAGAGGTTTGGACACATGGAACCAGATCAAACCCAAAATTGGTCATTGTCAAAAAAGATTTCTGAGATACAGATTTGCTTCCAAATTAAACAGCCAGTCTGAAGCAAAGCAAGTTAACACATTGTTGTATTCTACTGGGGATATAATAGATGACGTTATTGCAAGACAAGACAATAATGAGACAACTGCCAAACGTTCCATTGGATAAGAAGTCCAGGTTACTGACAACCTTCATTACTCCATTTAGAATATTTTGTTTTAACCGTCTACCGTTTGGTATCATGTCAGCATCGGAAATATTCCAAAGAACTATGTCGAATATTCTGCTGGCCTTGAATGTGTAATATGCCACATGGAGGACATCTTAGTTCACAGTGATGCCAATGAAGAACATAAGCTGTGGGTTAGAGCAGTTTTGAATCGTCTGCAAGATGAAGACCTAATACTTCATTAGAAGTGCGAGTTTTCAAAAACATCCATTTGTTTTTAAGGACACATTGTCAGCAGTAACTGCATAATGGCAGACCCACAACAGACGAGAGCCATTAGCGAATTTCCACTTCTTACTTCTGATCACGGTCTACAACAGTTTCTTGGCATGGTCAGTCAATTGGCAAAATTCCTACCTAATTTAGCACAAGTTACTGAGCCTTTGCATCAACTATTAAGGAAAGTTCAAGCATGACGCTGGGATGCACAAAAGGAACAAGCATTTCAAAGGATCAAGGAGATGCTGATTTCGCCGAATGTTTTAGCCCATTATAACCTTTCACTTCCAATCACAATTGTGGCAGATGTCTCATCTACAGGAATAGGGGCAACCTTTTCCTAAGAGCAGCCAGATGGAAGTCAAAGACCTGTTTATTATGCGTCACGAGCATTGCCTGACAATGAAACGAGATACGCTGGAATAGAGAAAGAGGCTCTTGCAATCACCTGGGCTGGTGAGAAGTTTTCAGGTTATATTATCAGCTTAAAGGTCACCATAGAAACAGACCATAAACCCCTAGTTTCCTTACTTGATGAAAAGGAACTCGCTAAGATGCCTCTGTGGATCCAGAGATTCCAGTTGCGGCTAATGAGGTTCACATATGAAATGATATACGTACAGAACAAACAATAAATGAGAGCAGGTGCATGGTCCACAGTGACGGTCGACCATCCTGCTCAACAGGATGTTAAATTTATTAATGAAATTGAGTCATATTCTCGGGACACTGTACCACAATGCCCAGCAAGTTCAAATAAGATACAACAAATTTGTCACGTGTAGATGCAAAATGAAGAATGCATCTATATCT
This sequence comes from Heterodontus francisci, assembly GCF_036365525.1. Taxonomy (NCBI): domain Eukaryota; kingdom Metazoa; phylum Chordata; class Chondrichthyes; order Heterodontiformes; family Heterodontidae; genus Heterodontus; species Heterodontus francisci. The sequence goes on from NC_090385.1 coordinate 91,769,237, forward strand.
TCCAATATTGCATCAAGGATGGCTGCGACAGAGTCCCAAGGGTAAGAGGATGAAAATCTTCTTCGAACACAGAGGACACTTTACCATAATGGATGATTAGCTGGTATATAACGAGAGACTGGTGATTCCAGAGTCATTCCGGGTAGAGATCTTGGAGAAACTACACCAGGGTCATATAGGCATCACTAAATGTAGAGCACGGGCTCAGGTGTCCGTGTGCTGGCCAGCAATATCGAAATATATAGAAGAAATGATTTCAAATTGCAATGTATGTGCAATTCACAAACAGGATCAGAGAGATCCTCTTATCTCAACCCAATTCCCAACCAGACCATGAGAACATCTAGCATTGGATTGATTCATCTTTGATGGAAAATCCTATCTGATTATAGTCATTTACTTTTTTAGGTGGATTGAGTTTAAACATATGTACACAACAACAACTGAAGCAGTCATTGAGCGTTGCAAGCAATCTTTGCAACACACGGTATATCTGATCAGATAGTGTCTGATAATGGACCACAATTTGCAAACGATTACTTCACGCATTTTGTCAAAAACAAGTTCCCTTCGGTGCCCACAACCTAATGGAGAAGCTGAGTGAGCAGTAAGAACTATTAACACACTGTTAAAGAAATATCAAGATTTTCAAACAGTATTTCTGAACAACAGAACTATTCCATTGTTGTGTGGATTAGCACCATAAGAACTATTAATGGGAATAAAGTTTAGAACACAACTTCCAATCCTACCAACATTTACTTTCAGGGTTACAAGTCCAGGATTATCAGAGAGTTGAAGGCTAAGAAAAGTCTTACCAAAAGCGACAAACCTATAGTTATAACAGGAAATACAGTACCAGGTACCTACCGACATTGTTAGAAGGGCAAAAGGTCTGGGTACAAGGCTAAAACAGAGAAGGAGTAATTCTCCAGAGAGAAGAGAATCAACAGCGATCTAATTTAGTAAGAACTTCAGAAGGTACCATACGAAGAAACAGATCTGACACTCTGACACTCTGTCAATGGGGAGATAGACTAGTAATCTAGAGGTCCAGGCTAATGCTCTGGAACATGGGTTCAAGTCCCACCATGGCAGCTGGTGGAATTTAAATTCAATTAATTAATAAAAATCTGGAATTGAAAGCTAGTTTCAACAATGATGCCATTGTTGAAACTAGCCATTAAAAACCCATCTGGTTCACTACTGTCCTTTCAGGAATAAAATCTCCCGTCCTTACCTGGTCTGGTCTACATGTGACTCCAGATCCACAGCAATGTGGTTGACTCTTAACTGCCCTTTGAAATGACCTAGCAAGCCTTGCAGTTGTCAAGGGCAATCAGGGATGGGCAACAAACTATGTCCTGCTAGCGACGCCCTCATCCCTTGAGAGAATTTAAAAAAGGAATCTTATTCCTATTCATCAAAAATGCCAATCGGTCATACACTTGGACAAATCCGATGCTGAACCTGAAATTTGGAAAGCACCACATACTACAAACCTCAGTGAAGGCCGTCCAAGTCAGGAAACGAGAGTTCAGAGAAAGACTACCAATCTTCCACATCTGACAACAAGATCAGGGCGAGCTGTGAAGCCTACTGACAGACTGAATTTATGAAGGCAGAGACTTGGTAGGGAGATAAGGTAGTAAGTCAATAAAATGTGAATGTATTGGGTTATGACTGAGGCAGGAGGAGTGCACTGTTAATTCAGTCTCACTCCTCCACAGGTTACAACATATTCTTTAAAATTTTCCACTTGTTGAAACAGTCAATCAGATACACTATTTTTCCCCAGAATAGAACACACTCACCAGGTTTATTTACTGAACAACACAATTAACAGTTTATTATGAACAAGTCTTAACTAGTAATGAAGTAAAAGAATATTACATGGATCAATTTTTTAACAATAATCCAACATTAAATTTTAAAAAGTCCCCTTTACCTTAGTCCTGTCTGTTACAACCGACTGCTCCAGTCAAATCCCCCAATCAAAATATACGATTCTGATTGTGGAGGGAGAAACTCACTGTTAGTTCAATCCCATCCTTCCACAGGTCACCTAACATTTCATTTTAAACTTTCCAAATTAAAGAAAGACCCAGCCAAATTGTACCATATATTAACCCCCGAATGAGTCTAACCAAACCAGGTGTCTTTAAATCAACAAATTAACTGTTTAATTAGAAAAACTAAATTCTTAAACACTTCTAAGATATAAACAACATTTAAAATAGAAAATATTAGAGTCCTTGCAGACTGACACTTCTGCCGGATGTGGAACAGAGCAAGGTTGTTTGAAGTCCTCACAGCCGTCCGATGGAGAAATAACCCCTCCTGCCTCGGTCCTTCAACAGTAGAACAGTCCGTAGTCTAAGCCAGAAGTCGATATTGTTGCTCCATCTCCAGTGATGAACTTCAACAATTAAAAACTTGCAAACACTTTTTAATGAATCAATTTGGCTTTAGAATCTTTGAGGGATAAAAGTTTGTCACAGTCTAACTTCCCTTCCTTCAGTTTAAATTGTCCGAGATCTCTGTTTTGGCTTGACTTTTTCGAATTTTGAGAGAGAATAATAAATAAACAGACTAAATTCTCTTTCTTCAGTTTAAATGGTCTGAGAGCCCTCCGTTCAGGTGCTAACACACAGTTGTCTGTCTGTTTCTCTGAGTTAGAGCAGTCTGTTTCAATTAAAAAGACAGTTCAAAAGATAATTGCAATCCAGTCCTTGGTCTCTGAATGGTTGTTGCAGGGTAACCAGGATGTATTCTTTGAATAAAATAAAATAGAAATACTGCAGATGCTGGAAATCTGAAATAAAAACAAGAAATGCTGGAAATACTCAGCAGGTCTGGTAGCATCTGTGGAGAGAGAAGCAGAGTTAACGTTTCGGGTCAGTGACCCTTCATCAGAACCCATTCTTTGAAGCTGGTTGGTTCCCTCTCTGTATAGTTGTATCCAATGGCAAACAAAATGCACTTTCTCTAACTCCTGAGGCTTGCTGGTTCTTAAAGCAGTAGGGCTCCTTTTCCAGCCTTAAAGGCACACTGCATTCTTCCCGAAAAAAGAACTGCAAGATCATAACACTTCACACACACACGCACGCACGCACGCACACGCACGCACACACACACGCACGCGCACGCGCACACACACACACACACACAATATATATACATATATATATTCTGGTTAACCAAAAAGGTTTTTTAGATCAGAGCTCTATTACAATCAAAAAGACACACAAAGGCAGATCACTTGCCCACCCCTCAGAAATTAGCAGATGAGACACACTGCACTGAATTGACACACAGTCCGACCGATGAGCACACATAGATAGAATCTTTAGAATCTTCCAGAATTAGGTCTCTTCAGGCGGCGTTGAAAAGTAATTTAGCTGGTTTTCTTGAAATACAGAAAAAAGACAAACTCACAGTGAACTTCACAGAGTCTTTTAGGGAATTGTGAGAAAGTGAGCTGGGTTATAGTCTTCTGTTTTTCCTTGGAATTGTCTCCTTCTTCTATCCTTTTTTTGACACTTCAGCAGCACTTGACTTAGAAAACATTCAGCAAGAATCTGGTCTCTTCTTCCAGAAAGTAAAACACATGCAGAAAAAAAGTTGTCAATGTTTATGCCCACCCTGATGATTTCTGTTACTACTGGGCTTGTCCAACCAAAGGAGCGCTTGTGACTTTTCATATATACATATATATAGGATAAAGACTTGTGAGGACAGGCAGTATAAGGGTCTGAAAGGGATAATATTGATAGGGTGTAAAGAATACCTCCTACCATGATGATGTAAGAGATTACATGTGACAGAGACGTGTAGCTAGATGCAGCATGGCTTTGGAGGAGTCACACAGACTGTTGTGAAGCTGTACGTAGTTATTATATAATAAATGTTAATGTTCTAATTACATCAGATGAAGGAATCTCTCAAAGCTAGACTAACTAAGTACACTAAGGTGGCAGCATACCAAACAAACATACAACACTGGCCAATATAGACCACTTTCCTTAATATGCACTGGCATCACTGCTACCTTCCTAAGCAGCAGGGCAGAGATTGAGGGGCTCTACACACAGCAATTAATTCAGAACAAGTGAGCAGATGCAGATGCAGATAATGTGGAAAGTTTAGAAAGTGGTTCATTGAACAGCAAGCTCAGACCCACTGGAGAAATCAGTGAGCAGAATGTGAATCACACTTGTAGACTTTCGAGGCTCAGCAACTGTGCATCAACAATTGTTCAATACATTAGACTGTCTGCCGGGAAGCTACCTCCTCCTGTTGGAGAATGTGAAGTAATCTACTTCCAACTTGTGTGGGATTCTGGAATATTGCTCTGACACTCTGCAGTCAACAGTGAATGATGCAAATTGTCTCCCCTGGCAACAGTAGTAGCATTTCTCAGAGATGTTCAAACTGGAGCCATGCAGATTCTGGAATCCATCATTCCCTCTGCTTTGAACAGGTTGGGAGACCAAGCGGATTGTGGCTTCCAACACATTAAATATCTTTTATAGTCTGCTATTCCTCACAGCAGTAGAAATGTTGAGTTGCAGTCCCACAGCAGGGACAGATGTGCATAAGAATGGAACATGTAGCTGTATCTCAGGATGGAGATGCATCAGTTACATATTGATGGATTGGAAGCCCTTGTGATTTACCAAGGCATTGAGATCATGTGCAAGAGGTTGCAGTGTGACAAGGGTACAGTCAATGGTTCCCAAGGCTAGGGGGAGGCCTGCAGTCTGTGCAAAATCTCAGAGTCCTATCCTGGTGTTTCCAGTTGTCTATAGGGAGCATGATGTTTTAGCATATGTGACGTCAACTATATACATAGGAACATAGGAGCAGGATTAGGCCATTCAGCCCATTGAGCCTGCCCTGCCATTCAATACGATCATGGCTGATCATCCACTTCAATGCCTTTTTCCCACATTATCCCCATATCCCTTTATGCCATTGGTATTTAGAAATCTGTCAAGCTCTGCTTTAAACATACTCAATGACTGAGCTTCCACAGCGCTCTGGAGTAGAGAATTCCAAAGATTCACAACCATCTGAGTAAAATAATTTCTCTCCATCTCAGTCATAAGTGCCTTCCCCCTTATTTTGAAATTGTGTCCCCCAGTTCTAGACTCCCCAACCAGGGGGAAACATGTTAGCTGTATCTACCCTGTCTGTCCCTTTAGGTATTTTAGAGGTTTCAATGAGATCACCTCTCATTCTTCGAAACTCTAGAGAGCACAGGCCCAGTTCCCCAATCTCTCTTTATAGGACAGTCCCACCTTCCCGGGAACAAGTCTGGTGAATCTTCGTTGCACTCCCTCGATGGCAATAATATCCTTCCTAATGTAAGGGGACCAAAACTGCACACAGTACTCCAGGTGCGGTCTAACCAAGGTTCTATACAATTTAAGCAAGACTTCACTATTCCTGTACTCAAATCCTCTAGCGATAAAGGCTAACATGCCATTAGCCTTCCTAATTGCTTGTTGCACCTGCATGTTAACTTTCAGTGACTTATTGATGAGGACACCCAGGCCCCTTTGTACATCTACACTTTCTAATCTCTCACCATTTAAGAAATACTCTGCACATCTGTTCCTCCTACCAAAGTGGATAACCTCACATTTTTCCACATTATATTCCATCTGCAATATTCTTGCCCATTCACTTAGCCTGTCCAAATCCCCTTGAAGTCGCTTTACATCTCCCTCACAATACACTTTCCCACCTAGTTTTGTGTCATCCGCGAACTTGGAAATATTACATTTGGTCCACATCCAAATCATTGATATACATTGTGAACATCTGGGGCCCAAGTACTTGCAGTACCCCACTAGTCATAACCTGCCAGCGTGAGAATGACCCATTTATTCCTACTCTGTTTTCTGCCTGTTAACCAATCTTTAACCCATGCCAGTGTATACTTCCTATCCCATGTGCTTCAATTTTGCTAGCCAACCTCCTGAGGGCAACTTTATCAGAAGTCTCTGAAAATCCAAGAATACCATGTCCCCTTTATCAATCCTGTTAGTAACATCCTCAAGAACTCCAACAGGTTCGTCAAACATGGTTTCCCATTCATAAATCCATGTTGACTATGCCCAATCAGATCATTGTTATCCAAGTGTCCACTTATCACATCCTTTAGAATAGATTCTGGCATTGTCCCCACTACCGATGTAAGGCTAACAGGTCTATAGTTCCCTGTTTTCTCTCTCCTCCCTTCCTAAATAGTGGGGTGACATTTGCTACCTTCCAATGCATCCATTATCTTCATAGCTACCTCTTTCAACTGTCTGAGATGTAGAATATTAAGTCCCAGGGACTTATCAACCTTCATCCCCATTAATTTCTACAATGCAACCTTCTTATTAATACTAATTTCCTTTAATTCGTCATTCTCTCTCGTTCCTTGGATCTCTAATTCTGGGAGATTTCTTGCACCTTCCTCAGTGAAGACAGACACAAAGTACTCATTTAGCTTCTCTGCCATTTTTCTATTCTCCATTATAAATTCTCCTGACTCTGTCTATAATGGACCCACATTTATCTTAGCCAAAAGTTTATTTTTTACATATCTATAGAAGCTTTTACAGTCTGTTTCTATGGTTTTTTTTACTAGTTTACATTCATATTCTATCCTCTCTTTCTTTACCAGTTTCCTGGTCCTCCTTTGCTGTATGCTAAAATCCTCCCAATCCTCAGGTTTACTACTTTTTTGGGCAACTTTATAGGCCTTTTCTTTTAGTCCTATACAATCCTTAACTTAAAAGCAAAATAATGCAGATGCTGGTAATCTGAAATAAAAACAAAAAATGCTGGAAGTACTCAACAGGTCTGGTAGCATCTGTGGAGAGAGAAGCAGAGTTAACGTTTCAGGTAAGTGACCTTTCATCAGAACTGGCAAAGGTCAGAAATGTAACAGGTTTTAAACAAATAAAGCGGGAGTGTGGCAAGAGATAACAAAAGGGAAGGTGTTGATAGGACAGGGTCACAGATAATAACTGACAAGAAGGTCATGGAGAAAAGGCAAATGGTATGTTAATGGTGTGCTGAAAGACAAAGCATTAGTGCAGAGAGGGTCTTAATGGCCAGAAAAATGAACAGCCCTGGCCCAAAGCACAAACATAAAGAAAAAACAGTGGGCAGGCACATGGTAAACAAAAATTGAATGATGAAACAAACTAAAACAAAATAAAAATAAAAAATAAGACAGAAAAATAACTACAAATAAAAAGGGGGGCTCATCATGCTCTAAAATTATTGAACTCAATGTTCAGTCAGGCAGGCTGGGTGGTTTTATTTTAATAAAAAAAAGTCAACAGATGAAACTCTCCGCCGAACAAAGGTGGTGGAGGGGTGCCACCACCACCTGGTAAACGGGACCTGAAACAAGCAGAGATCAGCAGCCAGAGATCAGGCTGTTGCCTGCCTGAACTTCTGTGCTAGGTACAGTTGACTGCCTTTTACTTTTGGCTTTTTGTGCCTTGAAGGAATGTATAGTTCCTGTAAACTATGTAACAATTATTTAAAGATTATCCATTGCCTATGTACTGTCATACCTTTTAATGTATTTTCTCAATCCATCTCAGCCAATATGCCCCTCGTATCTTTGTTCAAATTTAACACCATTGCTTCAGATTGAACTACCTCACTTTCAAATATAATGTAAAATTCAATCATAATATGCTCTCTCATCCCTAAAGGTTCTTTTACAGCAAGATTAATGAATCATTTCTCATTACATAATACTAAATCTAAAATAACTGTTCTCTAGTTGATTCTTCAACATACTGCTCTAGAAAACCATTCTTAACACACTCAAGAACCTCATCCTCCACTGCATTAGTGGTCATTAGGTTTACCCAGTTTATATGCAGATTGAAATCACCCCCACCATGATTACTGTATTATCTATGCTTCCTGTTTCTCTAATCCCCTGATTAATACCATGCCCCACATTACCACTACTGTTTGGTGCCATATATACAACCCCAAACAATGTTTGCTGCCCCTTGCTGTTTCTTAGCTCTACCCAAACAGATTCCACATTTTGTTCTTCTGATCTGAGATACTCCCTTACTAACGTTCTGATTCCATCCCTTATTATCAGTGCAACACCACCTTCTTTTCCTTTTTGCCTGTCCTTCCTAAATGTTGAATATCTAGTTCCCAGTCTTGGTCACCCTGTAGCCACGTTTTGGTAATGGCAATTAGATCATACCCATTTATCTCTATTTGTGCCTTTAAATCATCTACCTTGTTGTGAATGCTACGTGCATTCAGGTAGAAAGCCCTTAACCTTGTCTTCTTGACATTATTCTGCATTCTAAGCCCAGTTGATGATCGTCTTTGTTTTGTCTGCCTTCTAATATTGCTTGCTACTTTTCTACCTCTTGTTACCAGCATTACTTCCTTCCAATTTGAGCTACCCCCCAGGTTCCCAGCCCCCTGACCAGCTAGTTTAAACCCTTCCCAACAGCATTAGCAAATCTCTCTTCAAGGATATTAGTTCCAGTCCTGTTAAGGTGTAGCTCGTCCATCTTGTACAGGTCTCACCTGCCCCAGAACCAGTCCCAATGCCTCAGAAATCTGATGCCCTCCCTCCTACACCAATTTTCCAGCCATGTGTTCAATTGATCAACTAGAACGTGGCACAGGGACTAACCCTGAGATTACTGCTCTTGAGGTCCGGCTTTTTAATATCTTCCTAACTCCTTAAAATCTGCTTTCAGAACCTCGTCCCTCTTCCTACCAAGGTCATTGGTACCAATGTGGACCAGGACCTCTGGCTGTTCACCCTTCCCCAGAGGATGTCCTGCAGCCACTCCATGACATCCTTGACCCTGGCACCAGGGAGGCAACGCACCATCTTGGAGTCATGTTTACTGCCACAGAAATACCTGTCTGATCCCCTGACTATTGAATCCCATATCACCATTGCTCTTCCACTCTTCTTCCTCTCCTCCTGTGCAGCTGAGTCATCCGTGGTGCCACGGACTTTGTTCCGGCTGCACTCCCCTGAGGAATCATCGCCCTCACTGGTATAAAAAATGGAAAACTGATTAGCAAGGCAAGATAGACTCAGGGGACTCCTGCACTGCCTGCCTGGTTCTCTTAGACTGCCTGGCGGTCACCCATTCCCTCTCTGCTTGCATGCTCCTAACCTGCGGTGTGACTACCTCCCAAACAGGCTATCCACGTAGTCCTCTGCCTCGCAGATGCACAACAGTAACAGGAGGCTGAAAAAAGGTAGAAAAAGAAAGAGAAAGAAAGAAACCCCTCCCTCATCGAACTCCCTCAACTCACTAAACCTCCACTTTACACTCGATGCACTTGAAACAGCACTGAATAAGTCCTACTTTATACTTTCTGAAAAACAAATGATTCAAGCTTCTGAAAACCCATTTAAGCTAGATTCTAACTAGCTGCAGCTGTTCCCAGAGAGCTTGTATACCCTTGTTTTCAGGCTGCAATAAAACTTAACTTCTCTTTACTCAAGGAGTAATATTAGTTTACTGCTAAATTGAAGAAAAAAAATAGACTTTAGATGGAAATTAACCCTTAAAGCTCCTTCTCACCAGACTTACCAGACTCAGCAGCTCTCAGTCCAAAGCCCAATACTTGGTACAAGCATCAACTGCATCCTGACGACAGTTGTTAATTTCCTTTGTCACAGCCTGGAAGGAACTGGAGGTAAAGAAGTTAAAGGCTGCAGTGACCGTGACTGTAATAAGGCAATGCTGTGCCTGCTGCAGCAGTGAGCTACAGGTCTTAAGGCAGGAGATGACAGGTCAGTGACAGCCTCCCCAGAGAAGTACAACCTCCTTATGCCTTACTCCTCTGAGGTACAGACCTGTTATTCTGGGCCGATCCAGACTGGTGGGAGGGTAGGGATGTCTGTGAGCTCTCCTCTTCTTCTGTGGTCTCTCTGCAGCTGCAGTGCCTTCCCATCCTTCCACTGTTGCTGCTAGCCCTCTTCCTCTCGCCAGAATGGAATGGTTGAAAGGATTCCCATTTTCACATTGTCATCATACCTTAAACTACCTGAAAGTTGTTCCAACACTAGAAACAAAAAAAGCACAGCTCTGGATCTAAAATGACTAATGAATAGAAGCAAGATGTCTACTAAATGTATATTTAAATTTGACTAGATGAGGGCCCTTTAAAAGCCAGTGGACCTGACCGTTCCCCACACTGTACCATCCATTGATAGTAAAGGTGAAACAATTAGCGGTGGCAGGGCTGACATGCAATAAATTGGTGATGGGCTCCTAAAATGCTAGAGGACTCCAATTTAAATACATTCATCAGACCCCTGGTAGTTTCTGCTGTGAGTACTGGCTGCCTAAGTAGAGACCAGCTCGAGAATCCGGTAGTAAATCAGAGTTTTTGTTTCTAATGTGATTTTTATCCTACTACCACCCAGTCATACAGAAAATTGGGGTATTAGAGAGACATAAAAATCAGATTCTGTTTCCTATTGGTTCAATTTTATAACAAAACACCTCTTGAATCTTGAAGCCATCTATGTATCTCATCTGTTTCGTTGGCAGTTTGAAAAACTTACATCTGTGAGACTGACTTCAATGAACCATGAGATAATAGAGAGAGAGGGAGAAAGACAAAAGAAAGAAAGGCAGTTTCAAACTCATCAACATTTCAACTCTATTAAAAAAATCAAACAAGCAAGCAAGGCCTAACAGGAAGGGATGGTACAAAGGTGAGGGACAAGGAAACAGGTTGACGATGATTGTTGCAAGTGGGTCGAGGTTAAAGCTGAGGACAGTGACAGTGGAGCAAGGTGCAGAGAATATGAGGGTTTGAGTGGATAGCTTGAAGGAAAGATAAAGGGTCACTGATGGGAGGGATAGTGAGAAAATTAATGTGAGGTGAAGGTGATGGGAGAAAAGAGATAGTGGGAAGTTAAATAATTTTGGGACGTGTTGGGAAAGAGGACCCTTCAGGGACATGTTTCCGACACAAGCAGCATCCAAATGCACCCAGTAGCTGTTGCTGTCTCCTTCCCCTGTCACAAAATGTTATATCACTCAATATCTCCAAACTGAAAGGAAAGAAGAAAAAGAGAGAGAAAAAATAATCTTGGTTTGTTCTTTCATGGGATGTGAGCATCATTGGCAAGGCCAGCACTTGTTGCCCATCCCTAATTGCCCTTGAGAAGGTGGTGGTGAGCCACCTTCTTGAACCACTGCAGTCCATGTGGTGCAGCTACACCCACAGTGCTGTTAGGAAGGGATTCCCAGATTTTTGGCCCAGCGACAGTGATGGAACAACGTTATTGTTCCAAGTCAGGATGGTATGTGGCTTGGAGGGGATCTTGCAGATGGTGGTGTTCCCAGGCATCTGCTGCCCTTTTACTTCTGGGTGGTAGAGGTCGTGGTTTGGAAGGTGCTATCTAACGAGCTTTGGTGAGTTGCTGCAGTGCATCTTGTAGATGGTACACACTGCTGCCTCGGTGCACCAGCGGTGGAGGGAGTGAATGTGTAAAGTGATGAATGGTGTGTCAATCAAGCGAGCTGCTTTGTCCTGGATGGTGTCGAGCTTCTTGAGTGTTGTTGGGGCTGCACTCATCCAGACGAGTGGAGAGTATTCCATCAATCTCCTGACTTGTGCCTTTTACATGGTGGACAGGCTTTGGGTTTAAGGGGAGAAAAGCACAGGAGAAGAAAAAGTGAGACACAGATGTAAAAGAGGATAGATAAGAAGAGAGAAACATGAAAACTGTAATATTACTTGTCCTTTGGTGTCTGATCAGTTGTTAAGCGTCTACAAAATGAACTTCGGGTTTTATTATAACTGAACTGGAACTTATATACATAAAAGGTTAATGTTTAGTTTAGAGATACAGCACTGAAGCAGGCCGTTCGGCCCACCGAGTCTGTGCCGACCATCAACCACCCATTTATACTAATCCTACACTAATCCCATATTCCTACCACATCCCCACCTGTCCCTATATTTCCCTACCACCTACCTATACTAGGGGCAATTTATAATGGCCAATTTACCTACCAACCTGCAAGTCTTTTGGTTTGTGGGAGGAAACCGGAGCACCCGGAAAAAACCCACGCAGACACAGGGAGAACTTGCAAACTCCACACAGGCAGTACCCAGAATTGAACCCGGGTCGCTGGAGCTATGAGGCTGCGGTGCTAACCACTGTGCCACTGTGCCGCCCATCTACACATGTCTTACTATCTCGCACTGACACTCACAATCGACTCAACATCACTTCCTCTGATGACCTGCACTTGCAGTCCTTAAGGTCGTCTGATCTTAAGGTCGTCCCATAACATCACCCTTTTTTTCCAAAGATAAAAACATATGTACAGGAAACAATGTTGTAGTTCAAACTAACAATACATGATTGAACAAAACACTATTTACAGATAAGCACATTTGGCAATCTCTAAAATGTAGCAGAGGTTTGCTTATTTGTCTGGTTGTTATGAATCTCTGTCCCTGTTTGGAAAGCTCGGAAAAATGATGATTGGTAACACAGCCAATCACTAACAATCCCTCTGGATTCGGGTACTTGCTGTAATAAACTGATGTCTGTAGAGAGACTCCCGGTCATACCGCCTCTTCGTGCCAAGACTGCCAGCCTTTGTGTCATCCGATACACTTGAGCTGGATATGTTCTCCATCTTTGGTGCATTACTGCCTTTCTGTATTGTGATAATTTGTAGACCTCGACTTGCTGGAAGTGCTGTAACAGCTGATCCAGTTGTGTCTACAATGTAGAATGTTTATAATAGACATTCGGAGTTCGCATAGCTGCACTGTAGGGTTATCGTTCCAATGCACTTGAATGGAGAACCACTGTAGGTCATCAGTCTAGCTGTGGTGGGTTGCACCATAGATTCCCATTGATTGGAGTACATGTCCTTCATTATGCGAATGGGCAAAATGTTTGCACTTGCTGCCATGCTGATTTTCACTCTGAGCTTATCCCTGCCACTCCTCTATGGATGTATAATCCTGATCATGGTGAATGGCTCAAATTGCACAATAGCATTGACATGCTGATTTAAATTGACTTTGTGAAACACTTTCTTACTGTTCACAGGAGTGCACTCTTCCTCCATGTTCTCCTGGCATCTTTCTCTCTGCTGACCTGATGTACCTACTGGGCTTTTTCTGTGTGTTGGCATACTTCCTGTTGCATTTGCCATCCTTTCTTGCAGATGTTCTCTCTGCCTGTGATCTGCCATTATTCCTGTGTGCAGTACCTGAGCTCGGCCTTCTGCACTGCTTTGTCCAATGTCCTTGCATGCCACAAGTTTTACACAGGTCCTGGTATGCTGGAAATCTGTGAATTTGGTGACTATGGCCACATTTGCCATATGGCTTAGCAGTCTTCTGAGCCTTGGTAAACATACCGATTGTTATAGTCACACCCAACGCTTGTAACCGTTGTTGCCCAGACATGATGGCTTCAAATTTCCTTCCACCATTGAGTAGTGCATCTATGGTGTGCCCTTTCCTCTTTTCTAGCAGGTCTTTTTGAAGGGCCTTAAGTGGGGTAGACACAATTACCAGCTCTATAACCCATTCTAACAATTCGGTATCAGTGAAGTCACAACATTGAGCTTTGCCTCACCACTTTGCAGCAAACCTGTCAGTGACTCATCTTGCCTTTGCCGGTAGGTCATAAGCTCAAGCCTTTGTACTTGGAAATTTAGCTCTACCATCAGTTGTTGCTCCAGGAATGTCCAGATCTTACTAGGGTCCTTTAGATCCTCATCTGACAATCCTGAAGCATTGAGCCATTTCAAAACTTCATTGCCCAATGCAATCTTAATTTTGGTAGGTTGTTTCCCTGGTTCAGTCACAGTCTGGTCCAGGAAAAGCAGCTCCATTTGCTGTTGGAATAGTTTAAGTGCAGGCTATGTCCGACTCCTTTCGGTCCCAACTGGGTATCTAAAAGCCATTGTCTTAATGATCCTTTCTTTTATAAATATATGGCTTTTTCAGGTATTTTTCACAGGAACACTTGTTTTCTTTCCTTGTCAAGACAAGTACACTTATGCAGGCTATTTTCTTTTTAACTGTGAAACAAACAGGATGTTTGTTGACTCAGCTGTGTTTACACAGACTGGTTCATTTGTTTTAAATTGTGAACTACAGTTTTTTTTTAAGATAGCTGGAAGTTGCATTGCTTTCAGCTGCCTCAATCAGTCTTTCTTACAGTGCTGGACTTCCCACGGTGCTATCAAGTCCTTTGCACTCTTTTGGGATTAGGCCCTGCCAACAAAGCTGAAAAAACTGGGAAAGCCAAAATATCAATGGCTTTATCTCATGCTTTTAAAATTTTTTCAATCCACTGCCAGACAGATGAAAGCTCTGATCTCCGAGCACATTGTCTGCTATACTTACAGAGTTACAACATCCCAGGGTCGTGTCTGTGTCTTCACTCACTGCAGTGTTGTAGGGTCACTTGCTCGCTGCTTTCCTGCTGGATCTTCAGCCACTCAGGTAGGCAGCTTGCTGTTCCTTGTTCTCTCAGTTGATGTATTATTTGGGAAAAATGATAAGTTGCCATGATGTGATGTACGGTGGTCTTCAGCAAAAAAAAAATAGATCCCAACATAGCCACCGTGTAATATTACTTGTCCTTTGGTGTGTGATCTGTTGTTAAGAGTCACAGGGCTACAAGTAATATCCAAAATGAACTTGGTGTTTTATTGTAACTGAACTGGAACATATATACATAAAAGATTACTGCATGAGCTCATCTGCACATGTCTTATTATCTCAAGCTCCACTCACAACTGACTGGTCATGTGTGACTCGACATCATTTCCTCTGATGACCTGCACTTGCAGTCTTTAAGGTGGTCTGATCTTAAGGTCATCCCACAACAAAAACCACAGAGAAACTTCAGACTGAGCATAGAATCATAGAATGTTTACAGCATAGAAAGAGGCCATTCAGCCCATTGTGCCCATGCTGGCTCTGTCCAACTGAACATGTGCAATTTCAATGCAAGGTTGATGAGTATCATTAGCAATCTTATATCTTCATGCACTTCATGTTGGCAAAACCTTACTCTCTATTGTCACTGTTGTGCCACACTTTCTGGGTCATCTTTTTCCTGTTATAAATTCCTATTTCCACATTTATAATGAAGGAAACTCATCACCTTGTAATTCCCAATCTGGCCACTGGGAGGCTTCCCAAACATCACATCGTGGCAACTTCCCAACAAATCACTCAAATTTTCCTGAGATCTGAAATAACCTGGACGTTTTTATCCATCAATGGTTTCCTGAAGTTACATTTCTGATATAAGAACATAAGAAACAGAGGAAGTAGATCATACGGCCCCTTGAGTCATCTCCATCATTTAATAAGATCGTGCTGAACTTTTACATCCACTTCCCCTTCATGATCAATCTCAATATTCCTTGATTTCCTTAGAGACCAAGGCCGGAATTTTACGCCCCCCAAACAGCGGAAGGTGGCGGGTGGGGGGGGAGCGTAAAATGGAACAGGAGGCTTGGGGGGCCCTTCCCGACCCACTCCCACCTCTGCCACCACTTTGCACAGGGCGACGGTGGCAAAAAATGGCCTGCCCGCCCCAGGCCAATCAAAGCCCTTAAGTGGCCACTTACGAGCCTCCGCCCACTGCCACAGGAATTTTACCATGGCAAGCAGGCAGCCCAGGCCTGAGAAAACCAGCCTGTTAAAAGCAGGCAGTTCTGTGACGGCCTGGGGGGTGTTCCTCATGAACTGTTCCTGACAGAGGGCCGTCCCACTGCCCCAACCACCCACAACACACAACCCCGTCCCCCCAGTCAATCGCCCTTGCCTCGCCGGGGCCCAACCTTGCCCCGGCGAGGCAACAAAAACTTTCCTCCGTTCCGGTGTTCCCCGACATCTTCTTCATGAAGCTAGGCTGCAATCCCAGCAGTCGCCACCGCTCCCGATGGCACTGCTGGGACTAAGAGCTGCTGGCCCACTGATTGGCCGGCAGCTCTAGTAGGCTGGACTTCCTGCCTCAAATGAGTGGAAGTCCCACCTCAGAACAATTAAAGGCCAGGGAACCACAAAATACGCGTCGGATCCCCAGGCCAGACGGAATCGCGTTTACCACCAACTTTTCAGTCGGTGGATGGTTCCTATTTGCCAAGGGTAAGATCCGGGCCCAAAAATCTATCAATCTCGATCTTGAATGTACTCAACAACTGAGCACCCACAGCCCTCTGGAGAATTCCAAAGATTCAGATTAATGGATGAAACAAAATTAAAAATACATAATTCAGAATAAAATTATTATTCACATTTATTGAATTATAGTTTGTCTTTTAATGGTTTCATTGAAACTTTTAGTTGAAAAACCTTAACCTGGGCTTGGACCTAATGGGGCCAACATTCTGACACGAATTGGATTGGGGATGGATTGAGGGCTAGAAAATGAGGCAGAACTAGAGTCCCTCAAGATTCCATCCCGTGTTTTTAGTCCTGCCATTTCTGGTGGAGAAAGCCAAGTGTCAATCTTCCCCATATGCAGATCTCATAGTCAGCCAGAGGGAGTCTGTCTTTGACTCACTGAATAGTCCTTAGCAAGAGTTTCCCAGCTGGTGTGTGTTTTGCTGAGGCCTGAGGAAAGGCTCCAGACCTTTAGAAGGGAGCGGCCATTGATCACAAAGAACCAGAATGATGGCCTTCGAAGTTGAAGCCTTCCGCTGTGCAATTTTATTTTGGCCATGGGAATGCCAAGGGGAATGGATGTGGGTCACTGTGTGTCTTAAGAGCAGTTCGGGTCAAGTGTTCCTGACATACCCTGGCAGGTCCTGGCAGCCTGCCCCGATTATTGTGAAAACACTGGGATCAGTACATGGACAATTTCACATTTCCATAACCCCTTCACCATCCGTCTGAAATTTATCATCAGTGTCAATGATGTCTCGATTTACATTAATCTGTTCAGATTATATTCGCAAAGTTTCAGGAGGTAACAACTCCATCTGTGACAAATCATCCAAATGATGACTGTGCCAGACAAGTTTAACACTGGTTGGTGATATTTAAGATTTAAACCAATTGCTTTTGGTCAATTCATTGCACTGCCTCTTTAATATTACTCCCAAACAGCAAATGTTATTTTAAAGAATGTGTTGTCTGAACTGCTCTACCCCTTTCTCACCGACAATTCTGCAAGACATGACAAGTAATGTACCCTTTACTCTTATATGTGCAGCTCGTGACTGAGCTGACACAGCAATATATCAGCGATGCAATTTAAGGTTGTACACACACTTTAATCTTTGATCTTCCAGCAAGATTTCAAACTACTCAGTTATGCTTAGCTGATTTCTAAACTGTGTGTGAGGTATAAATTTTAGCTACAACTTTGAAAGGTCAATCCTAGTTTCATAGTGTCCTTCACTTCAAATTCTTGGGAGAATACTGGGATCAGTGCCCAAACCACAACTTAACAAGCCAGCAGAGGAATCCTTAAAACCCTTGACCTTAACTCCTTGTCAATTAACCATTAATGGTTGACATTTCAGCCTCTGGCCAGGAGACAATAATGTGTAGATTTGGCTTGAAAAGCATTCTTACACCAGCCAGTTCAGTTGACATTAATGTTTACCTTGTGAATCTTACAACACTAACAAAGGGAGCAGTGATGAAACATGAAATGAACTGGAGGAATTATAACATATACATCAACTATGGAACTGAACCACAAGAAAATGGGCACATTTGCGTCACAGACAAAATGGAGCAGAGGTCAGGTGACCCCTCCTGTACTGTCAATAAATACATTTGTTTGTTGAAGATGAAACTCATTAACCTCGTCTGAATTAGCTTTGGGGTGAGTGCATTGAAATTGAAAGGAGTCCATTACATATTAATGACTCTTAACTACAGGAATAAGCTAACAAAGACTGTTGCAGACTGGCTGTCTCCGAAGCCAAGGCCAAAAGAATAGGTGTGAAGTCATACCTGCTTATCAGAATGAACCACATTCAGACGTCATCAGGTAACAATGGTTCACATATCCTGGAACATTGTATGAATCACCCCAGGAGAGTGAGAGCTCTCAGTCACCTGACCGATACCCCAACCTGACAAGTTTCTACTTTAAAAAGTATCTCTCTGGAGAGAGAGGAGAACAGCCAGAGAACGTCTTTTCCAGCCAGAACAGCTGTGAGAAAGTTCCAGCTAAGCAGCAGCCCTGCTGACAACACCTGACTACAGCAGCAGAGAAATTACAAGGTGACCTTTGGAACTCCCCCACCTGCGAAAGAGAACCAGGATTTCCACCATCGACTTTGGACTAAGACTTAACCACAAGGAGCCTGCAACACTTCATCATTTTCAAGACAATGGAATTTCAGGCCTGTACCATTGAAAGATTTCCTCCGGAAAAGCTTCTTCAGGTTTTCTTAAAACAACAAACTCTTTTACCACAATTGGACTCTAACTGCATGCTACCACTCTACTCCGTTTCTGTTCATGTGTGTGTGTGTGAATGCCTGAGTGAGTGAATGAGTCAGGTCATGAACATCCTTCAGTTATTGTGTAAAATAAACATTTATCCTTTTTGGACTTAAAAGAAAACTGTCATTTGCTTATTTATTTGACCCTTAAAAACAGTCAGGGATTAAAACACTATTTTTAAAACACTATATGCAATCAGCTGAGAGGTGAAGAGCGAAAGTCACACATACCACCTCTCAGGTGTCCAGAACAATCTTCGGTTAAGATACAGGTGAAGTACGTGTAAAGTACCTTCCAAGTTGGCAATCACCTGTAAGCAATGAATCATAGAACTATAGAATGTGTATGGTATTGAAGGAGGTCATTCGGCCCCTTGTGTCCATACTGGCCCTCCGCAAGAGCAACTCACCTAGCCCCATTCGCCAGCCTTTTCCCAATAGACCTGCAACTTTTTTCTCTTCAGATAATTGTCCAATTCTCTTTTAAAAGCCTCAATTCAGTTTGCCTCCACCACACTCTCAGGCACAGCATTCCAGATCCTAACCACTCACTGCATAAAAAGGTTTTCTTCACGTCATCTCTGGTTCTTTTGCCAGTCACCTTAAATTGGTGTCTTCTGGTTCTGGATTCTTCAGTCAATGGGTAGAGTTTCTCTCTATCTACTCTGTTCAGATGCCTCATGATTTTGAATACCTCTATCAAATATCCTCTTAATTATCTCTTCTCTAAGTGGAACAGACCCAGCTTCCCCAACCTATCCAAGTAACTGAAGGTCCTTATTCTTAGAACCATTCTCTTGAATCTTTTCTGTACCCTCTTTATTGCCTTCACGTCAGTCCTAATGTGTGGTGGACACAATACTCCAGTTGAGGCCGAACCAGTGTTTTATACAGGTTTATCATAACTTCCTTGTTCTTGTACTCTATGGCCCTATTTATAAATCCCATGATCCCATAAGCTTTATTATCTGCTTTCTCAGCCTGCCCTGCAACCTTCAATTATTTGTGCACATATACCCCCAGGTCCCTTTGCTCCTGCACCTCCTTTAGAACTGTACCCTTTCATTTAAATTGTCTCTCATCATTATTCCTACCAAATGAATCCCTTAACACTTTTCTGCATTAAATGTAATCTACCACCCCTTCAGGCAGTGCATTCCAGATTCCAACCACCCTCTGAGTGAAAACATTTCCCTCAAATATCCTGAATTATCATTTCTTAAAGCTTTCTCACCAATAAGCTTAAACTGATTGGCCTGCATTTGTTGGGCTTGTCCTTACAACATTTTTGAAGAAGGGTGTAACATTTGCAATTCTCCAGTCCTTTGGCACACCCCTGTATCTGAGGAGAATTGGAAAATTATGGCCAGTGCCTCCTCAATTTCTCTCAGTATTGTAACTATGTATTGAAATGATGGTGTAACTGATCAACTTTCAGCTGCATTCCCTGACTACAGTTATGCCTGCTATGCTTTGAGAATGTGCATAAGTGATGACATATTAAGTCTAATTGGCCACTGTTGAATTTGCTAGCGTGACCTTAGTGGGAATACAAGAGTTAACCGAGTGACAATAGTGAGGAAAACCTGGGCAATTCACTGTGCGCTGCATTCCTAAGGCACGATATGAACAGTAAATGACCAAAGGCTTGTAATTACAAGAAGGCAGGATATGGCTAATAAAATGAGGCCTGTAATTGCAAGAGACAGAATATAGGCAATAAAATGACCAAAAGCCTGTAATTATAAGGAATCAGGTATGGGATCTGTTCTTTTCACAAACATTCCAATGATACAAATACCTATGATTATCAAAATACTGGCAGGATGAACTCCATGAAGGGAATCTTGCAACTTCTTCTGGTTCCATGGTCATCATTACAGTCAAGGGAGCAAGGAACCTTGAAACAGTGTGAAGAAAGACACCTGGGTGATTGAGAGAGGGACAGACATTTGCAGCATAGTTGCAACAGAGGCAATCTATTTTATCCTTATCACTATATCTGTTAGGGACTCTGTCCATGAGAGGTAACATCACCCTTGACCACTCACAGAGCTGACCATACAGGGAGTAACCAATTCCTAATCACCACAGGTTCTGAACACATGTACAGAGGGGTATAAGAAAGGTGTACCTTCCTTTGTTCTTCACTGTACAGCCGGAACCTGTTGGTAAATACGTCAGAAGTTACATCTGTTCCCCTGAGAGTTGGACCAGCGCACCAAGTGTGAACAGAGACTAGAGGGGACCAGCTGGGCTGGGTTAGAGAAAAGCTTGAGAGTGTTGTTCAGGGAATGTGTAACCCTTTAGTCTCTGGGTTGAGTTAAGCTGGAGAGCTGGAGGGGAAGTGCCAGTTTTCTGTGGTTGAGTTAAAGAGATTGAAGGGCAAGGCTGGGAACTGTGTGGAAGATTCAGCTTTGTCAATATCATCCAGACAACTGGATGTGTAAACCTTTGATCTCATAGTTTAAAGTAAGTCAGGCCAGTTGTCCTGTGGATTGGGAAGATTCAGCTTCTGTGGGGTATTTATAAACAAAGTGATTCCTGACAACGCAGCCGGTCGCTGACGTCATCAGGCTGTGCCAACATGCTCACATGCGCAGACAACTTGCTAGGACTAGTTAGCACATGCGCCGACAACGTCATCACGTAATGTGTACATCTTAGTGCAACGCGCCTGGTTGGCTCCGCTCCATCCTCTAGCCCGCCGCTCTCCCCCCGCAACACGCTCTTTCCCCCCACCACCCACTCTCTCCCCCATCCCTCCAGACGCTAGACAGGCCGCGCCGCTTCCCCCCTCTCTGCCACGTGCTCCTACATCGCCTTGCTTCTTAGGGCGGTGCGGGAAGGGGGCAGGGAGCTAGCGGCCAGAGCGGAATGGCACTGAAAACAATTAGAATTGTGCAGCACTGTCAGAGGTGCTGTACTTTCGATTTCCATTGCCTGCTGCTTTAGGTTTACTTTGCCATTCTGTGATTATTTGAACAGCGCCGTCTTTAGTCCTGCAGCTGCCTTAACATCGCAGACTGTGACGTTTAAGTGGAACAGGCTGCATTTGTGCATGTGCCAGTACAGTGCCACCTAGTGGTTGTGTTGTCAGCAAATGCAGCCATTTAGAAAATGAGGACACAGCTGAATTGAAGGAGGTCAGTTTGAGTTTTGTTTTCCATTGATAGATCCTGCATGGTGTTATTCACTGGTTCCTCAGCGATCATATCCTTGTGATTTTGAAGCATACTTCAAGAAAGTTAGTTGGAAAATTTTGTCATCCCATACCTTTGCCAGCGTCATTACTTATTCTATTCGAGTCTGAATCCTCAGCAAATGGAATGTGTGTGTGGGGTCATGCAGGCAGTGGGATGGGGGTATAGAAAAAGATATTGATCGTACAGTGATTGATCATGCAGGGAAAGACCCTATCACTCCCCTTAGTGACATCGTGCATGAGGGGAGAGTGTGGGTCAATCCTGGATATAAGGGATCCCTTTCCTTTATCTGGCACTGCAATCAAGATAGTCTGGCCAGCTATTGGAAGAAGATCGCTCCTGAATGATTGATCATCGATCAATGGGAACTTGGTGAGATTAAAGGCACAGACTAAGTGAGAGTCTGTGGGTACCATTTGTAACATTGATTTTACAGTAATATTCACTGGGATTTTAGCGCTTTTTACTGGAATTCTATGTAATCTCCATGAAATCTTTAACCTTGTAGGACATGTTTAATTTTTGTCAAATCTATGCAGAATAAAGCTTAAGGTACTCCAACAGACTCATCAATATTGGTATTTATTTTCTTATTGGGTCAAATCCGTAGTTAAGTGGGACTAGACTTGCGAATAATTGTTTTTGAGTTGCGTACTTACAGTATCCTTGAATGCATCTCATCCGGCCCTGGCAACTTATCAATATTAAGTACAGCCAGCTTATCTAGTCCCTTCTCTTTATCAAGTTTTAGCCCATGCAGTGTCTCAACTAACTCCTCTTTCACCATGACTTGGACAGTATCTTCTTCCTCAGTAAAGACAGATGCAAAGTACTTATTTAGTACCTCAGCCATGTCCCCGACTCCATGCATAAAACCACTTTTGCGATCCTAATTGGCCCCACTCCTCCTTTTACCAGGCTTTTGCTATTTATATGTTATGGAAGGCTTATAGGTTCCCCTTTATCTTAGCTGCTAGTCTCTTGGACTCTTTTTGCTTCTCTAATTTGTTTTTTCACTTCCCCTCTGAATCTTCTATATTCTGCCTGGTTCTCAATTGTATTATCCACTTGACATCTGTCATATGCACTCTTTTTCTGCTTCATCTTGCTCTCTATCTCTTTCATCATCCACTGAACTCTGGACCTGTTTGCCCTATCTTTCCCCCTCATGGGAATATATCTTGACTGTACTCAAACTTTAAAGGCAGCCCAGTGTTCTGTTAGTTTTCCCTGCCTATCTTTAAGAGGCATCTTGACAAATACATGAATAGGATGGGAAGTTCCAAAGAAGGGTCACTGACTCGAAACGTTAACTCTGCTTCTCTTTTCACAGATGCTGCCAGACCTGCTGAGTGGTTCCAGCATTTCTTGTTTTTACACTGAAGAAGCTCTTCGCTGTAATCAGTTACAGAACAAGCATGAGATGACAAAAGCTCAGTTGTGAATTTACTTTATAGAGACAAAGTCAGAACAAGTTTATCAAGTTTTACTCAAACAAAAGCAATAAACTCAAGCAGTGATTTACAGTCTAACGCGGGCTATATACTTCTTGTATTTGTTATGGACAGAGAGCGTATGTCTTTTCCCTGAGCTTTTGGTCTTTGGTCTTCAGATTTCTCTTTCTCTGCTTGACTTCTTGTTTCTTGTCTTCTTTGCTGTACTGCCTCGATTGGGAGGGTCCCTTTTATCATGGTTCTTATCCAATTAACCCCTCCCAATGCCTAGTCATGCTCCTCCCTTTGGTGATTGACCAGAGCAGAAGGACACGTACCATATTATGACTTCTGAATACATCATTTTAATCTTTAATTTTTATACTATTGTAAATAGTTACTGTTTGAAATTAGGATATAAAAATGAAAGCTTTGCACCTCATAGTCTGTAGCAGTAACAATAGCAGTGGTAATGGAAGCAATCTCTCCTTGTCTTTCTCAGATTCTTTTCATTAGATGTGGTTTGTGTTTATAGTCAAAAGATTCTCTTTGTCCTTTTTTGTAATAGTTTTTATTGTGCAGATGTAAAATGATACCTTAATGAGTACATGGTATCTTCAGGACAGGGTTTCAGAGATTGTAGAAGTTAAATTGAATGGTCATACCAGTCAGGTTCCGGCAGAGATAATTGTGTTGCTTAACAGTACAAGTCTCTGAGTTCAAGGAAGGTGAGAGCTGAGCCAGTTAGTAGATATCATCATTAGGGTGAAGGTGGGCTTGGCCAGAACAGAGGATCCCAGTGGAACAGATAACCCAGCCACCAAATGGGCTCATTGACTCAATGCTCCAGAAGCTAATATCTGCATCCTGGAGTAGGAAGGAGATTCATTCAACCAGACTGTAGTACAAGGACAGGTAAGGGTTAATGTTGGAAATAGCGACAGTAACCCCTCCCACTGTAATTTTGATGATGTAATAGTCACAAAGTAATAAACTTGGGGAAGAGGTAGCAGCATGAAGGATGCAAGCTAAGGAGGATTAAGGAGAGTGTGAATAGTAATGTGTATATATTATAAAGAGTTATTAGTTAACCTACTATAGACTCCTAGACTTTATCTGCAATGCCCTAACTACGCAAAACAACAACAGCAATACACAACACATACCACTCAACATGTACTAAAATTTCAGGAAAGTAAACAATCCATAACCTTGGAAGTAAATGAATCGGATGTATTTTGTTATGTGTGTGATGACTATAAACTCAGGAAATATTACTAATCATCAGAATCTAGGGATTTATTTATCCATTAGACCAGTTGTATAACGCTGTTAACTTTTCAGATATCTCAGGAGTTAACCCTGGTGTAGCCTTTCTAATTTCTAATAGTTTCAAACAATGATCTCCACCACAATGTAACAAGTCAGTGACTCTGTTAATGATCATTGGCTTGTGGGTATTCCCATTGAGGGTTAGTGACGTGAACTCAGATTCAATCCGGCCTTGGTGGTGTGAGCAGATTCGATGAGCTGAGTTCGACATCATTCACTCTTCAACCCAAAAGTGGGCAGCAAAACCACAGACATTTCCTGAGCGAAGGGTCAAAGTGAGGGTGGGGGTGAAGGATTCATCTTCTTCCTTGTAATATATTTGTTGACATTCCGACACCAGGTGGTTGTACAGTGTTTGGAGTGTGACAGCCAGGATTTCAATCTCCCAAGGTTATTGGGGGCAATGTTAAACTGGGATTAACCTTTTAAAGGTATCATTTAATTTGTTTCCTTATAATCTGTGAATGTGTGTAATGGTTGGTTCCTTGCACAAAGAGACAAGAACAGTCTTGTTCCCAAGTACAAAGGTTTTATGAAGAAGTTACAATATAAATGGTAAAGATGTTAAAATGCAAGAGTACAATTATAACAGACCCGACAAAGCTCTACATCGACACAGTTCCGAGGTGCACTCTCAAAGGGCCCTGTGATAACACTTAAAGAGCTCAGTGTTGCTTTGGATACTGTACAATCACTAGATCTTACATGACCTTGAGACCCCACCACCTCCCCCGTTGCCCTTTTTGGACCCGCACATCAATCATCCTTTCTGTCATATTCCATAAAGCGGTAGAAACAGACACCAGACAATGAACCCTGCAATGATCCTCTAAACATGAGATAGTAATGGAGACAGAGTGTCTCATTACTCAAACACATTGAGGCCACACTATTACAACAAGATCAAAGTAACCATTAGCTGAAGGTTGACAATAATCAGTAAGGAGCCTGTAAACTGCTTTTCTTGTATATCTCGCCTGTTGAGCCTACAGAGAAATCGTATCTCACTTCGGCTTATATTTCCACTTCAATCTTAACTCACGGCTCAGTAGCACAATACTCATTTGCACAAAAACCTTTTTATTTATCGAGGATTCCTTGCATAAACAAAGCATTACAATGGTATTTACAATAAGAACAAATATGATAATGATTAAAACGTGAGAGGATTCTAGCCTGTGTTGTCCTGTGTAATACAAAGTTTCCCACTATCTTCACTCTCCCAGCCATTCTTTATCCCTTTCAATGACTGTATTTTGCTATAGATCAGTTAGACAGCACTCTGCTGTGACTGTCTGGTGAAGTATAGTTTTAAGATTCAATGACAGGAGTGGAATCGGAAGTCCAAACTGTATAAGTGCATTCTGAGTTCCCTCCCTCAAACACATTTCCACCTGAATTTTCGGAGCTCCATGGACATTCATTGGGTTCAATGCAATCTTCTGAGGTAACTCAGGAGTAAAGAAAAATGATGGAGTTAATACAGCACACTGTGACTTCCTATGGCAGTAAGACAAGTCCAATGAAGTCATAATAATGACAACTTCCCATTTATCCATGTCTCGCTCATCCCAATCATGTTCCCACATGCTTTCTATATCTATCCAACAAGGAAGTTGAGTTGTGAAGGGAGGTTCAGGTGGTCCCAATATTTAATAATGCGAAGAAACCTCACTCTGGGAATCATAATCATTGGGGGATAAGTTTGATAGTCCCTGAAACTGGGCTGGGAATCACAATGCGCAATAAACCCATGCTCGTTCAATGTGTTGCAGGCAGTAGATCAACCTCGTTAGGTCTGCTGATGAACATTATTGCAGTGTGCATCCAGTATGAACAGTGCTGTGGACTGGATTCAGGTATCAGCAGATGCCTGAAATTGGGACAGGCCCACACCAGTTAATGTTAGACAGCACCTCCTGAAGGAGAGGTGTGAAAGCAGATGATGGAAGTCATTCTACAACTGACTCTGACCGGAAAATACTTAATAATGGCACAACTTGGCAGATAGTGTGCTCTAAGGAGAGGCGGTGGCCTAGTGGTATTGCCACTGGACTGGTAACCCAGAGGCCCAGGGTATTGCTCTGGGAACATGGGTTTGAATCCCACCACAGCAGAAAGTGGAATTTGAATTCAATTAATAAAATTCTGGAATTAAAACCTGGTCTAAGGATGGCCATGAAACCATTGTCGATTGTTGTAAAAACCCATCTGGTTCACTAATGTCCTTTAGTGAAGGAAATCTGCCTACATGTGATTTTTAAAATTCATTCTTGGGATGTGGGCGTCGCTGGCCAGGCCAGCATTTATTGCCTATCCCTAATTGCCCTTGAGAAGGTGGTGGTGAGCTGCCTTCTTGAACCGCTGCAGTCCATGTGGGGTAGGTACACCCACAGTGCTGTTGGGAAGGGAGTTCCAGGATTTTGACCCAGTGACAGTGAAGGGATGGCGATATAGTTGCAAGTCAGGATGATGTGTGACTTGGAGGGGAACTTGCATGTGGTGGTGTTCCCATGTATTTGTTGCCCTTGTCCTTCTAGTTGGTAGAGGTCGCGGGTTTGGAAGGTGCTGTCTAATGTGGTTGACTCTTAAATGCCCTCTGAAATGGCCTAGCAAGCCACTCAGTTGTATCAAACCGCTGCGAAGTCAATAAAGATGAAACCGGACGGACCACCCAGTATCGACCTAGGCATCGGAAACAACAAAGGCAAACCCAGCCCTGTCGACCCTGCAAAGACATCCTTACTAACATCTGGGGGCTTTTACTAAAGTTGGGAGAGCTGGCCCATAGACTAGTCAAGCAACAGCCTGACATAGTCATCCTCACCGAATAATACCTTACAGACAATGTCCCAGACACCGTCGTCACAATCCCCAGATATGTCCTGTCAACTGGCAGGACAGACACAGAAGAGGGGGCGGCACAGTGGTGTACAGTCGGGAGGGAGTTGCCCTGGGACTCCTCAACATCGACTCAAAACCCCATGAAGTCTCATAGTATCAGGTCAAACATGGGCAAGGAAACCTCCTGCTGATTACCACCTACTGTCCTCCCTCAGCTGATTAATCAGTAATCCTCCATGTTGAACACCACTTGGAGGAAGCACTGAGGGTGGCAAGGGCACAGAATGTATTCTGGGTGGGGACTTCAATGTCCATCACCAAGAGTGGCTCAGTAGCACCACTGCTGACTAAGCTGTCTGGGTCCTAACGGACATAGCTGCTAGACTGGGTATGGGGCAGGTGGCGAGGGAACCAACAAGAGGGAAAAACATACTTGTCCTCATCAATCTGCCTGTCGCAGATGCAACTGCCTATGACAGTATTGGTAGGAGTGACCAAAGTACAGTCCTTGTGGAGACGAAGTCCCGCCTTCACATTGAGGATACCGCCCATCATGTTGTGTGGCACTACCACTGTGCTAAATGGGACAGAGTTTGAACAGATCTAGCAATGCAAAACTGGGCATCTATGAGGCGCTGTGGACCATCAGCAGCAGCAGAATTGTACTCAACCACAATCTGTAACTTCATGGCCCGACATATCCCCCACTCTGCCATTACCATCAAGCTGGGAGACCTACACTGATTCAATGAAGAGTGCAAGAGGGCATGCCAGAAGCAGAACCAGGCATACCTCAAATAAGGTGTCAGCCTGGTGAAGTTACAAGCCAGGATGACTTGCATGGCAAACTACGTAAGCAGCATGTGATAGACAGAGCGAAGCGATCTCATAACCAACGGATCAGATCTAAGCTCTGCAGTCCTGCCATATCCAGTCGTGAATGGTGGTGGACAATTAAACAACTAACTGGAGGAGGTGGCTCAACAAATATCCCAATCCCAATGATGGGGGAGCCCAGCACATCAGTGCAAAAGATCAGGCTGAAGCATTTGCAACAATCTTCAACCAGAAGTGCCGAATTGATGATCCATCTCATCCTCCTCCTGAAGTCCCCAGCATCACAGATGCCAGACTTGAGCCAATTTGATTCACTCCACGTGATATCAAGAAATGACTGAAGGCACTGGATACTGCAAAGGCTATGGGCCCTGACAACATTCCAACGATAGTACTGAAGACCTGTGCTATAGAACTTGCCACACCCCTGGCCAAGTTGTTCCAGTACAGCTACAACACTGGCATCTACCTGGCAATGCGGAAAATTACCCAGGTATGCCCTGTCCAACCCGGCCAATTACCGCACCATCAGTCTACTTTCAATCCTCAGTAAAGTGATGGAAGGTGTCATCGACAGTGCCATCAAGTGACACTTGCTTAGCAATAACCTGCTCATTGATGCTCAGTTTGGGTTCCGCCAGGGTCACTCAGCTCCTCACCTCATTACAGCCTTGGTTCAAACATAGACAAAAGAGCTGAACTCAAGAGGTGAGGTGAGAATGACTGTCCTTGACATCAAGGCACAATTTGACTGTGTATGGCATCAAGGAGCCCAAGCAAAACTGAGGTCAATGGGAATCGGGGGGAAACTCTCTGCTAGTTGGAGTCATACCTAGCGCAAAGGAAGATGATTGTGGTTGTTGGAGGTCAATCATCTCAGCTCCAGGACATCACTGCAGGAGTTCTTCAGGGTATTGTCCTAAGCCCAACCATCTGCAACTGCTTCATCAATGACCTTCCTTCAATCATAACGTCGGAAGTGGGGATGTTTGCTGATGATTGCACAATGTCCTGCACCATTGGCGACTCCTCAGATGCTGAAGCAGTCCGTGTAGAAAAGACCCAGACAATATCCTGGCTTGGGCTGGTAAGTGGCAGACAATGAATGAACATAATAAAATGCTACCACCTTTGATCAACTTGCAAAATGTGCATGGGAAAACACCAGGCTGACCATTAGGACCAAGCTGATGGTTTACAAGGCCTGTGTTCTTCGCACCTTGTTGTATGGCTGTGAAACATGGGTGATTTACAGCTACCAGGAAAAGAAGTTCAATAATTTCCATCTTCGCTGTCTGCAGCACATTATGGGTATATCCTGGCAGGACAAAATCACCAAATGTGGCAGTCCTCTCAAAGGCAGAGCTCCCAAGTGTGTCAGCACTTATCAAACAGAAGCGGTTTTGGTGGCTCGGACACATCCGCAGGATGGAAGATAGTTGCGTACCCAACGATCTTCTGTATAGTGAGGTAGCTGGGGCCAGATGACCAGTGGGGCTCCCAAAGCTCCGCCTCAAGGAGCCTTGCAAGCGTGACATGAGGGCCCCAAATGTTGACTATCACACGTGGGTGTCACTAGCTGGCAAAAGAGGATAATGACGACCTATCCTATGGGCTGATGTGCACTACCACAATGACCAGTTACTACGGCAGCTTGGCAACAGGCATCATTGTTAGAAACAACAACTCATGGCGTCACTTAGCAGCTTCACGTGAAGCACTTGTGGCAGAACCTGCTCCTCAAAGATTGGCCTTCATGGCCATCAGCCAAGGTGCACCAAGAGAAGACACCCCAACTAAATGGATTGTTTGCTGCGTGTCCATCATCTTTCATAGATGGAAGGATGCCAACCCATATAAATACGCGATACAGTAAAGAACCTGGTCTGGCAAACATGTGACTCCTCTGTCACACTACGTGGTTGAACCTTATTGCCATCTGAAGCAGCCAAGCAAACCAGAATTGCTACAGTATTTGATAATAAGGAGAAAATCCGATAGACCTATTTGCAATGGCCCAGACATCAGTTATAAAACTACAGCAAACTCAGTCAGGTTGACCCTACTGATCCTCGTCTCTAACATCTATGACTAATAATCATGTTCATTGAGTTGTCTCATTGTCTAGTCAAGCAACAAACTGGCATCATCATACTCACAGAATCATACCTATCAATCAACATCCCAGAATCCTCTCACCGTAATCCCAGCAGGACAGACTCACCAGAAGTTGTGGCACAATGGTCTACAGTGGTGAGAGAGTGACCTTGGGAGTCGTTAATATTAAGTAGTTGATGATCCCTCTAAATAGCACAAGTGGGCGGGGGTCTGGTCTGTGCGAGTTTGGGAGGGCATTAGCTGGAGCATTGAGCTTCAAAATACCACCACTGGGATCAAATCAACATTACACACTGATTGACTTCCTGATCTGCCTGCTGTGCATACTTCCAGGGCATATTTACCCCTGTCACCAATATGGCATCCAGCACAATTCACCCCACAACTGTGCATGCACTGTGGATGCTATTTTGAAGCTCCGGGGCACTTGTTGTACTCAAAAATCAGGCACAAACATTCCCAATTTCTCACCGGTTATGTCAAAAATTTTATAGAACTTTGCAGTTCTCTGTAGTTA
This sequence comes from Heterodontus francisci, assembly GCF_036365525.1. Lineage (NCBI taxonomy): Eukaryota > Metazoa > Chordata > Chondrichthyes > Heterodontiformes > Heterodontidae > Heterodontus > Heterodontus francisci. The sequence goes on from NC_090385.1 coordinate 91,800,024, forward strand.
CTGTTACAACAAAGGGTGATTAATCCAGCAACTCCATTTATAATTCATGCGTGAGTGTTTTTTTGAATAACAAGCCTAATTCCATTGATTGAAAATGATCTTCCATATTATCTTAAATGACAAGATGTCTTGCAAATTTGCAACCTGTTTCCCAGACTCCGACTACCTTGAGTGCACTTTCCAACCCAAGAGAACAACACATCCTGTTCCCAAGACCTGGAGCAACCAGCTCCAGCCCCCAGGCCTTCTGCACGGCCGTGTGGCTCCTGACTGCCCCCCCACCCCGAGAAGGTCCTGCCTTAATGGGGATATAATACCACCTTGGCCTGTGCCGATGTAATACGTAGGTTGCAGTCACATTTCTAGGTGTGTCTATTTGGCCTTTGCCTCTGTTCTACAAGCTTGGTTTATAATATAGTAAGAGCACAGGCCGATCTTTATTTTCACGATGGTACGTGAGGTCCTGGCAACTCGTCTCTTCGCAGGTTATGAGCCATTTTCTCGAACTGGGTAATTCTCAATCTGTTTCCAAACTGTTTGTTGATCATATAGACACAAGATTCAAATTCCCTTCCCTCCACTATCACTGTAACACTCAAAACCAAGCAAAAGGATGGTGGGATAGATTTACCATTTAATTCATCTTAAAACATTCTAATACTTGGTTGGACCACACTGCGATTAGTGTGCACAGTGTGGTCTCCATTGTTATAAAACAATATAGGGGCACTGGAGAAAGTGCAAAAAAGATTTACAAGGATGATAATAGAACTGAGGGGTTATAACTATCAGGAAATACTGAACAGAAAATAGAAGCCTGCAGGGGATGGGGGGTGGGGAGGGGTGGGGGGGCGGTGACCTGATGGAGGCCTTTAAGTTTGTGAAAGGTTTTGATTAGTTTAACGTAGAGAAAATGTTTCTCTTTGTGAGGGAGACCAAAATTAGGGGCCATAAATCTGAGAAAGTCACTGATAAAGTCAATAAAGATATCAGGTGAAACCTCTTTACCCAGTGAGCAATTAGAATGTGGAATTTTCTGCCACAAGTTAGACAAATGGAAGAGATACATTTAAGAGGAAGCTAGATAAATACATGAGGGAGAAAGGAATACAGGGTTATGCTGATAGGGTTAGATAAAGAGCAGTGGGAGGAGACTCATGTGGAGATTAAACACCAGTATAGATCTGTTAGATTGAATTACCTGTTTCTGTGCTGTACATTATGTGTACGTCTAAGAGCGAAGTCCAAAGTACGGAAAGTCCTCATCAGGGAAGTCCTCTTTGCTGACGATGCTGCTTTAACATCTCACACTGAAGAGTGCCTGCAGAGTCTCATCGACAAGTTTGCGGCTGCCTGCAATGAATTTGGCCTAACCATCAGCCTCAAGAAAACGAACATCATGGGGCAGGACGTCAGAAATGCTCCATCCATCAATACTGGCGACCACACTCTGGAAATGGTTCAAGAGTTCACCTACCTAGGCTCAACTATCACCAGTAACCTGTCTCTAGATACAGAAATCAACAAGCGCATGGGAAAGGCTTCCACTGCTATGTCCAGACTGGCCAAGAGAGTGTGGGAAAATGGCGCACTGACACGGAACACAAAAGTCCAAGTGTATCAAGCCTGTGTCCTCAGTACCTTGCTCTATGGTAGCGAGGCCTAGACAGCGTATGTCAGCCAAGAGCGACGTCTCAATTCATTCCATCTTCACTGCCTCCGGAGCATACTTGGCATCAGGTGGCAGGACCGTATCTCCAACACAGAAGTCCTCGAGGCGGCCAACATCCCCAGCTTATACACACTACTGAGTCAGCGGCGCTTGAGATGGCTTGGCCATGTGAGCCGCATGGAAGATAGCAGGATCCCCAAAGATACATTGTACAGCGAGCTCGCCACTGGTAACAGACCCGCCGGCTGTCCATGTCTCCGCTTCAAAGACGTCTGCAAACGCGACATGAAGTCCTGTGACATTGATCACAAGTCGTGGGAGTCAGTTGCCAGCGATCGCCAGAGCTGGCGGGCAGCCATTAAGGCAGGGCTAAAGTGTGGCGAGTCGAAGAGACTGAGCAGTTGGCAGGAAAAAAGACAAAAGCACAAGGGAAGAGCCAACTGTGTAACAGCCCCGAAAATCACATTTTTCTGCAGCACCTGTGGAAGTGCCTGTCATTCTAGAATTGGCCTTTATAGCCACTCCAGGCACTGCTCCACAAACCACTGACCACCTCCAGGTGCTTACCCATTGTCTCTCGAGACAAGGAGGCCAAAGAAGATTATGTGTAATTCTGTTTTACCATTTACTGATTGAAACTGAAAATAATCAAGCTGGAGATAATCGATCTCATTCTGCTTCTGATCTTGTTTTGTGTAATTATTTTAAACAGGCAGTCCTGTTCTGGACATTAACAACATTCACCCCACCAACGTATGGACCTATTGAGTACCCTGTCTGGGGAACAGCACTTGGCTGGTGTATGGTAATCTTCTGTATTATGTGGATCCCCATTGTGGCTATTGTGAGAGTTTTCCGATCTGAGGGCTCCACCTTGTGTCAGGTAAGGATATCTTTTAAAGATTAGGGAATAGAGTTTCTGAAGTTCTCCCAGTTCTCACTGTACCTTCAGTGGAAGATCAGTGGAAAATTGGAGAAATGGCATAAACAATCATTTCAGGTTTTATGTTGGGTTTTCTGGGTACTCTAACAATCTTTTAATCCCAGTCTTAATTTATTCTGAATTGATTAATGTCCTTATTAAAATGATATCAATCAGAAATCCTAGTTGGTGAAATTGATCTCCACAGCGTTTCTGGTGCTGGCGCTATGGAAACCCCAAACAACTAAAGTGGCACCAGTTGTGTGTTGGCCATTTCCGGTGTGGCCCACATGGTGCCCCATGCTGGGAAGGGTGCTCAGAAGGGCGTGCCTTGCGTGTGCCAGAAGCACAGAAGAGACCCTATCATGAGGTCAAATCGCCATTCCAGCTGATCAGACACTCAATTCACGAACTTGCTCTGCATGAGCATTGAACACCAGGCTAATGACTCACCACTGAACAGGCATTCTGCAGCATGAGGGCCACCTCCTCCCCTCCATTCGTGTTATTTAAAGCTCCAGCCACCAGCTTGCAGGGGAGGTGCTTTTGATTTCCGTCTGCTTAGGCAACATTAGTGGAAGTCCTGTGGATTGTGTTTGGGGGTGTCTTGGTGAGCTGCTGCATACTTTCAGGGAGGCAGCAGGACCCAACTCTGCACCAGGTATGGGGGCTGTGGTTCCAGTGCCTCTGGGTCTGCAACATGACCATCAAGCTGAGCGAAAGCTGCAGAGAGAGGAATCCGTCTGAAAAGGGGGGGTGGAGGTGGAGGAGGAGGGCTCTCCATTGAAAGTCCTGCACACCACAGGTTTTTCAAGATAACTTCTACGTCCACCTGACCCAGAAACAATGTCTGAGGCAATTCAGATTCAACAAGGAGGTGGTGACTGAACTGTGCCACCTCCTTCAAACCAACCTGGAGCCTCACACCATGGTGAGGATGGCACTGCCAATGGCCATAAAGATTACAGTGGCATTAAACTGTTATGCATTTGATTCACCCAGGCCGGAGTGGCTGACATTTCCAACATATCCAGGTACACCTCTGGAAACACATCTGGAGAGGTGATGGAGGCCATCTGTGCAGGGAGGGGCGAATACACTGTTTTCTCCCTCAGCAGAGAGAAGCAGGATAAGTGGGCACATAGCTTTGCCAGGACACTGGAATTAGGGATACAGGGCACCATCAACTGCATGCACATGGTTCTGTGACTCTCCAGATCAATGCGGAGAGGTAAAGAAAACACAAGGGCTACCGTTCCATCAATGTACAGTTGGTGCGCAACGATGCACAGAGAATCATGTTTGTGAATGCCCACTATCCTGGCAATAGCCATGATGCCTTTGTTCTGAGGTAGTTTGCTGTACCAACTTCCTCAGGCCTGTACTGAGATCCAGAGGATGGATCCTCAGGGACAAAGGCTCACCCATGTACACATGGCTCATTACTCATGCTCTGCCATGTAATCAAGCAAGGACTAATAACGAGAGCTGAGGAGCCACTGGAAACATTGTGGAGTTGCCCATCGGCATGCTGAAGCAAAGCTCCTGATGTCTGGACCATTGTGGGGGAAGCCCTCCAATACTTGCTGAGGCAGGTGTCCAAGTTCATGGTGGTCTGCTGTACCCTCGATTACATCACCAAAATGAGGGCACAGCCATTGCCGTCAGGAACCCGGAGGGTACCTCAGGAGGAGTAGGAGAAGGAAGAGCAGGAGGCAGTGAGGATGCATCCTGGACCCTTCGCTCCGGACGTGCTGTCCGAGAACACCTGCTTAGACCCTGGTTTCCATAAAACTAGGTCCTTTATCACCATGGATCCACCTTTCCCCAGTGTTACAGAGACACCCCATCTCAGTATCCCTTGGTCACCATCTTACAATAAAAGCCACTCAGAACAATTCTTTCATTAACTTCTTTATCCAAAAACACATCCAATTCTGCAAACAGAAGTGAACTATTCACTCTTGTGCATTTGCTTGGTATCTATCTTGCAGGTATCTTTAAAAGCAAAATACTGCGGATGCTGGAAATCTGAAATAAAATCAAGAAATGCTGGAAATACTCAGCAGGTCTGGCAGCATCTGTGGAGAGAGAAGCAGAGTTAACGTTTCAGGTCAGTGACCCTTCTTCAGAACTGGCAAGTATGAGAAATATAAAAGGTTTTCAGCAAGTAAAGTGGGGGTGGGGCAAGAGATAACAAAGGAGAAGGTATAGATAGGACGAGGTCACAGAATAGACCAGAAGGTCATGGAGCAAAGATGTGTTAATGGTGTGTTGAAAGACAAAGAACCATGACAGAGTTCCCCTTGTCCTCACTTTCCATCCCATCAGCCTCCATATCCAAAGGATCATCCTCCGCCATTTCCGCCACCTCTAGCGTGATGCCTCTACCAAACGCATCTTCCCCTCCCTTCCCCTGTCAGCATTCCAAAGGGATCATTCCCTCCGTGACACCCTGGCCCACTCCCCCATTACCCTCACCACCTCGTCCCCTTCCCACGGCACCTTCCCCTGCAATCGCAGGAGGTGTAATACCTGCCCATTTACCTCCTCACTCCTCACTATCCAAGGCCCCAAACACTCCTTTCAGGTGAAGCAGCGATTTACTTGTACTTCTTTCAATGTAGTATACTGTATTCGCTGCTCGCAATGTGGTCTCCTCTACATTGGGGAGACCAAACGCAGACTGGGTGACCGCTTTGCGGAACACCTCCGCTCAGTCCGCAAGCAGGACCCCAAGCTTCTGGTTGCTTGCCATTTCAACACTCCCCCCTGCTCTCATGCTCACATCTCTGTCCTGGGATTGCTGCAGTGTTTTAGTGAACATCAACGCAAGCTCAAGGAACAGCATTTCATTTACCGATTAGGCACACTACAGCCTGCCGGACTGAACATTGAGTTCAATAATTTCAGAGCATGACAGCCACCCATTTTACTTTTATTTTTAGTTATTTTTTTCTTTTTCCCTTTTTTATTTTTTTTGTGTGTTTATTTTATTTTATTTCATCTTAGTTTGTTCAGTTTGCTTATCCACTGTTTTTTTTTCATGTTTGTACTTGTGGCTGTTCAATTTTCAGTCCGTTAACACCCTTTCTGTACTAATGCTTTGTCTTTCAACACACCATTAACATATCTTTGCTCCATGACCTTTTGGTCTATTCTGCGACCTTGTCCTATCTACACCTTCTCCTTTGTTATCTCTTGTCCCACCCCCACTTTACTTGCTTACAACCTTTTACATTTCTAATATTTGCCAGTTCTGAAGAAGGGTCACTGACCTGAAACGTTAACTCTGCTTCTCTCTCCACAGATGCTGCCAGACCTGCTGAGTATTTCCAGCATTTCTTGTTTTTGTTGCAAGTATCTTTGCCAGTCCTAGTGTTCCTACTCAGTGCTACCCCAATGGCTGGTGGAAGACTGTTGGACTTTCAGTGAGGGAGACTGCAGTGGTCCTGCAGGATGACCACAAGCATCTCTGGGCCTAGAAGGCCTGACTTCAGACTGTACAACCTTGGCCTGGGCGGCAGCAGTCAGGGCTGTCTGACAGACAACAGCAGGGGCAGTGGCAAAGTTGCAGCAGTGTAAGTGTGAATGCTGTCACCCTGAGTGAGAATAGCAGGTTTATTCTCAATGGAGCCACAGACACTCCAACATTGCAGTGTTTCTGCAATCCTAGTAATCTGTTAGAGGACAGATTTCCAAATGGCTGTGACACCCTGCACACACATTTAAACACTGGCATCCACAGCCATGATGGCAGCAGTCTGAACCTGCATGGCAGCAAGATGACCTTGCATGATCTCAGCCTGAGCTTCCATTGCAGCACACAGACCTTGGGTTGCTGCTGTTTGTGCTGCAATGGAAGCTGAGACAGCAGCCATCACATGCTGCGTCATGGTGGGGTCCACAGTGTGTGAATGGATTTGGCCACCAGTTCCATGCTGGAGAGGATGGGCTTCAACTCTGAGCAAAACTTAGTGGCAAATTAGTGTCGGACTCCTCCATGCTCCTTGACATTGACTGCAGGCCTTCTGGCTGGCTTCCCAACACATCAAGTATTACAATGTGTATAGCCATCAGTGTTCTTCTTTAGACTGCCCCATCCAAGTGCTTATTTAAATCCTCTATAGCAGAACTTGTGTGTGACCTCACCCTCCAGTGAGCTGGCACCTGCACTATCCCTGCCCCCACCCAAGCTGCAGTGCACTTGTGCCCAGTGACACATCAGGTGCAGATCCCATTTCTGTGCTATCCTCTAAATTATGTTCAGTGTCAGTATCTGAGATGGTGGCTGCAAGTGTGAAATCGAGGGACATCATGTCTTCACCTTCACTATCGTCCTGCTCATCCACCACTGCCTGGCCAGGTTGCAGTTCTTGCGTATTTGAAAGTAGGAAGGCACAAGGGTAAGGTTGTAGTGAGGGGAGGTAGGAAGGAAGCAGGAGATATATGCTTACACCACCTGCAGCTTGTAAATCAGAAGAGATTGTGGAATGATGGGAAATGGGATGAAAGAAGGGAGATTAGGTTTGAGGATACAGTCACCTTCAATGGTTTCAGCCCACCACTGGCCATGGCCTCAGCAATGGCCGTCCCAATAATGGCCACCACTGCCTTTTCCATAGGGGGTTAGTAGATGCAGCCACTCATGTCCCCCTCTGATTATGTCCTGTTGCCTCTGGTTAGACACCACCTTGTCCTGTAAGAGAGGGAAGTGTGTCAGTGAGTTTGGTGCAATGTGTTTGGTGATGTGGCTGTTATGGTTAAATAGTTGGCATTGTGTGTAAGCTATGAGGTGTGGGCAAGAGACTTGCTGCAGAACTAAGTGTGTAGAGCAAGGTGGAACACATGAATGTTCAGTATAAATGCTGATTGACAGAGATTTTGGTAGGTGAGTGATATGGGTGTGGCAATCTGAGTAATGTCTAATGGTACAGTTGGTAGGATATGGCATTAGTAGCTGCATTTACTACCTTGACCATTCGTTTTGGTGATTGAACATCTTGCGACACTGCACCCAGGTTCTCGGGGTTTGACACCTGACATTGACCTTTGTGGCTATCTGCGCCCATTGCCTTCTGTGTGTGTGTATCTGGAGGACCTCCTGGCCCCCTGCGGATAGAGGACATTTCTCCAACTTTCTACCTCCTCCAGTGCAGCATCGGAAAATCTTTTTTTTAAATTCATTCATGAGATGTGGGCATCACTGGCTAGGCCAGCATTTATTGTCCATCCCTAATTGCATTAGAGAAGGTGGTGGTGAGCTGCCTTCTTGAACCATTGCAGTCCATGTTGGGTAGGGACACCCACAGTGCTGTTAGGAAGGGAGTTCCAGGATTTTGACCCAGCGACAATGAAAGAACGGGGATATAGTTCCAAGTCAGGATGGTGTGTGACTTGGAGGGGAACTTGCAGGTGGTGGTGTTCCCAACCATTTGCTGCCCTTGTCCTTCTAGTTGGTAGAGGTCGTGGGTTTGGAAGGTGCTGTCTAAGGAGCCTTGGTGCTTTGCTACAGTGCATCTTGTAGATGGTACACACTGCTGCCACTGTACGACAGTTGTGGAGAGAGTGAATGTTTGTGGATGGGGTGCCATTCAAGCGGGCTGCTCTGTCCTGAATGGTGTCGAGCAGCTTGAGTGATGTTGGAAAGTATTTCATCACACTCCTGCCTTGTGCCTTGTAGAGGGTGGACAGGCTTTGGGGAGTCAGGAGGTGGGTTATTCGCCACAGAGGTCCTAGCCTCTAACCTCACTTGTAGCCACAATATTTATATGGCTACTCCAGTTCAGTTTCTGGTCAATGGTAGCCCCTAGGATGTTGATAGTGGGGGATTCAGCGATAGTAATGCTATTGAATGTCAAGGGGAAATAGTTAGATTCTCTCTTGTTGGAGATAGTCATTGCCTGGCACTCATGTGGCACAAATGTTACTTGCCACTTATCAGCCCAAGCCTGGATATTGTACAGGTCTTGCTGCATCTGGACACAGGCTGCTTCAGTATCTGAGGAGTCGCGAATGGTGCTGAACATTGTGCAATCATCAGCGAACATCCCCACTTCTGACTTTATGATTGAAGGAAGGTCATTAATGAAGCAGTTGAAGATGGTTGGGCCTAGGACACTACCCTGAGGAATTCCTGCAGTGATGTCCTGGAGCTCAGATGATTGACCTCCAACGACCACAACCATCTTCTTTTGTGCTCGGTATGACTCCAACCAATGAAGAGTTTTCCCCCTGATTCCCATTGACCTCAGTTTTGCTAGGGCTCCTTGATGTCATACTCAGTCAAATGCTGCCTTGATGTCAAGGGCAGTCACTCTCACCTCACCTCTTGAATTCAGCTCTTTTGTCTATGTTTGAACCAAGGCTGTAATGAGGTCAGGAGCTGAGTGGCCCTGGTGGAACCCAAACTGAGTGTCACTGAGCAGGTTATTGCTAAGCAACTGCCCCTTCTGATGATGGAAAGTAGACTGATGGAGCGGTAGTTGGCCGGGTTGGACTTGTCCTGCTCTTTGTGTACAGGACATACCTGGGCAATTTTCCACATTGCCGGATAGATGCCAGTGTTGCAGCTGCTTTCCCTCTGCTTTCGCAGGGACATCTCACTCCTTAGTGTCAAGGGAAGGGCATTTGCTGGGGTGATACTTTGACTATGACTGCCTAGGTGACGTTCTGAGGAACATCCCAAATGGCGAAAGGCTATTCATCCCGGATGACTTTAACGCACGAGTTGGGGCAGACAATTATTCATGGGCAACGTGCCTTAGTCGTCAAGGAGTTGGCAAGATCAATGATAATGGACAACACTTTCTTGAGCTTTGTGCCCTGAATGAACTCTACATCAACACCTTCTTCCAGGGCTGACATCTCCACAAGGTATCATTGCATCACCCAAGGTCTGGCACCAAATAGACCTTGTCATCACGAGGAGGCGTGATCTGCCCAGTGTTCTTCACAACCCCAACTACCATTGTGCAGATTGTATATATTTATATATGACTTGGAGACTGTAATGCAGAGTAAAATTTCAAATTTTGTTGGCAATACCAAACTTGAATGTGTGGTAGACAGTGACGATGATACAAATCCACTGCAAAGGGACATAGATAGGCTAGCAGAATGGACAGGCAAGTGACAGATGGAAAACCGAGAAGTGTGAGCTGATGCATTCTGGCAGGAGTGATAGGGAGAGGAAACATTGACTAAATTGGCACTGTTCTAAAGAGTGTGCAGGGAAAGTGGGAGCTGGGGGATCATGTGCATAGATCATTGAATGTGGCAGGATAGATTGAGAAAATAGTGAGCAAAGCAAATGGGATTTTGGGCTTCATAAATAGAGGCATTGAGCACAAAAGCAGGAAAGTTATGCTAAACCTTTATAAAGCTCTGGTTAGACCGCAACTACTTCTGGTCAATACACGTTTGGAAGGATGCAACGGTCCTTGAGAAGTTGCAGAGGAGATTCACAAGAATGGTTCCAGGGATGAGGGACCTTAGCTACAAGATCGGTTTTGAGAAGCTGGGTTTGATCTCCTTAGAGCAAAGGCGGTTGAGGGAAGATTTGATGGAGATGTACAAGAATACGACAGGTTTAAATACGGTAGAAAAACTGATGGTACAAGGACTGGACGGGACACATTAAGGTTTTGGACAAGAGATCCAGGGGGGTGTGAGAAGAACTATTTTTCCCAATGGTAATGACCTGGAACTCACTGCCTACATGGGTACTGGAAGCAGAGACAATCAATGATTTCAAAAGGAACTGATTTTGGAGAATGAACAGAGGCCACGCAGAGCAGGACCAAACTGCTGGAAGAGGGAGCAAGATGAGGGGAGAAGGTATCTCAACAAGAGAGCATATCCACCCAGGCTGTTCAGGAAGCAATTCTACCCAAACCTCAGTGAGGGACACTGCGTGTGATGTCTGCATTTCAGAAAGGACATCCTCACTCAAATCTGACACCTGCTGGAGCCACAACTGCAACCTCAGAGCAGGGTAAGGACTGCTTTGTCAGTGGCTATGCAGGTGTCTGTGGCAATGCACTTTTATACATCTGACCACATCCAGGTGGAGATATTTAGAACATCTCGCACTTTGCCATTCACTGCTGTGCAGGGGAGGTCACTGAAACTCTCTACTCATTGAGAGCTGACAACATTTCATTCTGTCTTATGAGAGAGAAGTAGGCTAAGTGAGCACACAGCTTTGCTGGCATTACAGGTGTCCCCATGTGGCAGGCTGCTATTGACTGCATGCAAATCCTTTGTGGGCACCGTCTGTCAACTCTGCCATGTCCTGGAATTAAAAGGGATTCCACTCCCTCAACATCCAGCTGGTGAGAGACCACAGGCAGCCAATAATGCAGGTCAATGCTTGGTATCCTGGCAGCCGCCATGCTGCCTTTATTCTGCAGTAATCTGCTGAGCCAACCAAAGGGCAAAAACGAGGTGACAAAGGTATCCATTGACAATAAGGCTGATGATGCCAATGTGCAATACACCCACATGCAAACACATACAGTGAAAGCCATGCTGCTGTATGAAATATGATATTGCAGACCTTCGGCATGCTGAAACAATGTGTTGCCCTGGCCCTCTGCATGACTAGCCCCGGGTGACCCCGAACCCACTCACCTATCCTAGGGCCTCCTGCAGTACTGGCAGTGGCCCAATCCTGATGATGCTGCTGGTACTGCTGTGCTGTTGGCCCTCCGATTGGCCGGCAGCTCGGAGGCATAAGCTCATCCCTGACAGGGACGGCAGGAAGTTAATTGCCTGCCCGATATGAAATGGCTTTGGAGTTCTGGCAATGGACGGAGGCAGGGTCTCCCCCAGCCTTCCACTGGGACCCCCATTGCCAGGGTAAAATACAGACCAATGCCACTTCCGCCTGGACCATTATGGAGGGACCTTGCAGTATTCATGCTGCACACCTTGGCAGTACTCCATGCTGCACAACTGGCATCTCAAGGGCACAGCCTTTGCCACCAGCTAAGGAGCAGGGGCATGAGAACGAGGAAGGGAGGAAGCAACCTAGACAGCCCCTTTCTGCCCATGAAGAACTTATCCAAATGTGATACTAGTAACCACAAACCCCAATTCCCCATTCACCAACAGTCCCACACTTTACCTTCCCTCTGTCACTGACCATCACAAAATAAACATTCCAAACCAAATTTATAAATGAAATAATACCCTAATCAATACAAAATTAATCACCCTTGTGCATTCCCATAGTGCCTGCCTTCCATGTGCCTTTGCCTGTCCTTGTGCTCTTATGCACTGCTACCCAGTGGCTGCAACATGGCTGGTGGAATACTGCAAACTTTCAGTGAAGGATGAATGCTTTGGCTCCAAGAGAGGGCATCAGGCTCATGCTCCACGGTGCCTCAGCAATCCTAGTAATTTGTTGCAGGTTAGATTGCAGGAGTGCTGTGATACCTGCAAGTCCCATTGTACACTGTAATCTACAGCCATGTTGGTAGCAGTCTGAGCTTCCACTGCAGCACTCAGATGTTGGCTGGCTGCTGCTTCGGTTGCAATGGAAGCTGTGATCTCTGCCATCAAATGCTGCATGATGGTTGGGCCCACAAGTGTGCGAGCAGTGTTGGCCACCACTTTCTTGTTGGAGAGAATGGGCTCCAAGCTCTGAGAAAAGTTGGTGCTAGATTCCTCCGTGCTCCTTGCCATTGACCATAGGCTTTCTGGCAGATTCCCAATGCAATAGACATGTCATTGTGTGTATCTATCAGCATTCTTCTGTAAGCTGTCCCATCAAAGTCCCCATCTGAGTCTTCCACAGCAGAACTCATGTGCAATCTCACCCTCCAGCAAGCTGGCACCTGTGTTAACCTTGCCCCTGGCTGTAGGAGACGAGTGCACTATATGCAGATCCTGCCTCCAATCTATTTTCTAAATGATGCACAGCATCAGTCTGTGAGCTAGTGACTGTGAATGTGTAGTTAGTTATATGATGGTTCATTGTTAACATCACTGTCTTCTTGCTGTTCCTCCAATTATTAGGCAGCTTGTACTTCTCGAGTATCTGAAAGAAGAACGGCACAAGGGTAAGATTGTGATCATGGAGGGTGGAGAAGATAAGAGGTGCATGGTTACATCATCTGCAGCTTGTAAATAAGAGAGTGTGAATGAGGAGGAGGTGGGATGTGAGGAGGAGAATTGGCTATGAAGATATCATCATCTTTGATTGTTTTAGCCTCACCACTGGCCACAGCCTCAGCAGTTCACGTCCCAAAAGTGGCCGGTATCGTCTCCTCCATGAGAGGTTAGGACAAGCCTGTTCCCCTCCAGTTAACTCCTGCTGTCTCTGGTTGTGTGCCTGAGTGTGTCAGAGAGGGGCATAGGGTAATCTGTTTGGGTGGCGTAGCCATCATGGTTGAATAACTGGCAGTGTGTGCAAGCTGTGAGATGTGGGGTGAGGCTTGCAGCAGTGCTACGCACATGAGGGTGAAGTGAAGTATATGGGTTATAAAAACACAAAATGCTGGAAATACTCAGCAGGTCTGGCAGCATCTGTGGAGAGAGAAACTTCTCGCTCTACAGATGCTGCTTGACCTGCTGTTTATTTCCAGCACCTTTTGTTTTTATTTCAGATTTCCAGCATCTGCAGTATTTTGTTTTTATTGAAGTGTATGGGTGTTTGGTCTGAGTCCTGATTGATAGAGATTGTTGGTAGGTGAGTGGTGGGGATGTGATGAATTGAGCAGTGTCTGAGGCTCGGGGTACAGTTGGTAGGATGTGGCATTTGAGGATACATTTAATGTACATTGCCCATTGACCTCCACGGCTGTCTTCTCCTCTTGCGCTCTCCCATGCTATGCCATTCTTCATTGTTTTCCTGTTCAGATTTACTTCCTACATGACTGCCAACACCTGCTCCAGCCACAATGCAGCTCCCCTTTAACAGGATGAAAAATAAAAGCTCTGAAACACTAACTCTGTTTCTTTCTTTACAGATGCTGCCAAAAAAGAGTTGTGATGAAAGATCACAGACCTGAAATGTTAACTTTGTTTCTCTCTCCACAGATGCTGCCTGACCTGTCCCCTTTAAGAGGTGCAGGCTTGCTTTAAGTGATGCTAGCCACTCACGATATTTGGCTCCTTGCTGATGCATCCAGCCAATCATGATTAGTGCTGGGTAGATGAAATGAGCAGGCAACACAAAGTTAACCTTCTGTGTGCATTGGAATCAACAGACATGTGTTCATCATGCATTATGATCCTTGTGCCCGTTTTTTGGAGGGCTTCCAAATTTAGCCCCCAGCTTGGAGGCCTGCTACCCAACCTGCACCCGATGGGACCCGACGACATGTGTCGGGTTCGGAGTCGGGTCAGTCCCATCTTCTGGGTCTGGCTTTTGGGCTAGGGTTGGGTCGGGCCGAGTCCAGGTCGAGTCGGGTCGCGTCTGCTCAGGCCGGACACACATGGTAAGTGTTCTGCTGGTAAGTATTGAAATTAAAAATCTTACCTGAGCTGGGAGTCTGGGACAAAACTGAGTCTGCGCAGTGAGCGAGTGACATCACTATGATGTCATCATGCATGCGCTGCAGCTTCCTGGAGTTTCCCAGTCGGAAGGTAAGTAAAGGGATGGTCGGGTGCTGCTCGGGTCGGGTCGAGTGGGGGCAGGTTCGAGTCGGGTCGGGCTCGGGGCAAAATAGCAGGGACTTGGGCCGGGTCGGGCTCAGGTCCGCTATGGATCGGTTGGGTTCAGGTTGGGTTCCTTTTTCCCGACCTGAGCAGGCCTCTACCCCAGCTTGTTTACTTTTCAATTCTTTCACTGCAGAAACGAATCCCAGCACTGCGTTTTTTTAAATGGTCTTAATAAACGGTCACCTTTTTTGATGTTATCGCGGCGGCACGTTCTAGATCTCAGCGGTCTGCCGTTTGGATCCACCGTCACTGAGCCTCCACGCAATCTGAGCCAACGTGATATTTCGTGCGGGGGCTCATTTAAATGGAGGGGGCGGAGCAGCCGCCCCTGATGACGTAGAGGGTGTGGTCACTCTGACCCCAGCAACAGCGCTCGGTGCCACCGCGAAGACGCGGCACCATTTTTAAATGGCTTGAAGCCCTGACAGCTGATGTTATATTTTAATGTCACAACTGCATGTCATTTAAGTAAGAATATTAAAGTAGAGATCAAAGCCCTTGTTCCATGCCCCAATTATCAACCAATAAATTTATTTCCATCTGCCAACACCCCCCACCCCCGGAAAACCATTTTTGCCAGTCACCACCTTTCAACCCCAAACTTTGTATTCTTTGCCCCGCAACCCCTTTCCACCATCCCCTCATCCAGTTGAATCAGTTTTCTCCACTCCCCCAACTCGCAACCTGAAAATTACACTCCTCCCCCCTCCCCACCAGTGTCTCGCCTCGAATCCCCAAACACGGATTCGAAGGCACGGGACTTCCGGACACCAGCCGGAATATCAGTGTGGAATGGCTGCCCAGTCCAGGTAACTTCATTGGCATGTATTAGCATTAATTGTAATATGTAAATGAAGGCTCCGCTACCATGCGGTGGTGGGGGGACGTATCGAGGCCTCGCCACTGGTAAAATGCAATGTGACCTTCTTGGCATCAGGTGTCGAGGCGGGCCTGGCCTGGAGGAATTTTCCAGGGCTCCCCGCCATGACCCCCGACGTCAGAGAGCTGGTAAAATTCAGCCCTTATTTTCCAAGGAGTACGTGGCCTCCTTATTCTGTCTACCAAATGCTCCACCTCACATTTATCTATATTGAAATTCATTTGTCAATTACATGCTCGTACGCCAGGTTTATTAGTGCCTTGTATTTTGATGCAGTTGTCCTTAGTATTAAGAGGGGGTGAATTTTACAGACCCCCTGATGTTGGGTTTCGTGGCGGGGGGGTGCGGAAAATGCCTCCAGGAGAGGGTCGCAATGCACCCCTACTGGTACAGCTGTGCAGATTATAGGTGCAGCTATCTGTAGTAATTTACTTACTCCCAGTATTGCTCACTTGGACCCTGGTGAGGAACGTAGATTTCTGATCCATTTGGACAAGTTTCATTGTTTGCATGCAGCCATGTTGTATTAACTATTTCAAAATATCCATCATCCAGAGTGAGATTGCAGAGTGGATCTAGAAAATGTGGAATGTGTTTTAGAATTACATTTCATTGGGAATTTAAAAAAATAACTACTTCTTGGTAAATGTTGTTAAGACTGATACGGGAAGAGTGCACTGTTTATTCTAGTTCCACTTCTTCACAGGTCACAACATATATTAAAATTTTTTCCCACTTACTGATACAGTCAATCATAGACTCGATTGTTATCCCAGAATAAAACACACCAACCAGGTTTCTTTAAAAAACAACATGCTGCGACCCAGTAAGAAAGGCTTTCAGCCTTCACCTGGTCTTACCGTAACAGGGTTTAATTTTAAACACACCTTTCTTTTAGTTCCCCCTTAGTGAATCCTCGTTCACTAACTTAAATATTAAGGCAAAGGAACTAGCCAAACAGGTTTTCTTAGGTTTAAAGAAAAAGATTGAACTTTATTAAACTTAAACTCTAATTCAGTTAACGCCAATGGATAAGCAACACGCCCACGCTCGCATGCATATGTGATAAACACATGCAGATAGAGACAGAAAAGAGCAGAAGAAATAGGGCTGAATTTTACCGGTCCCTCGATGCTGCAGGTTGCGGCATGGGGGTTGGTAAAATATTACGGGGAGAGGCCCGCCTCGACCCGCGACATCAAGTAGGGCCTGTCGCATATTACTGGCAGCGGTGGGATCTCGGTGCGGCCCCACCGCCGCTGTGCACAATCAACATATGGTAATGATTACTTACCTTTGCTGATTATGCAGCCTGCCGCCTCTCCACTAACACTGCTGGATTTTTCGTTGAGCAGGAGGCCGTCATGTGCCGTCCCATTCACAATCTGAAAAGCCAGCGTGTTCTCACTCTGCATTATGGAAGGGAGGAGGGATGGGGGATACACAGGGGTCTAACTCTGCATTCTGGAAGGGAGAGGGGGATATACAGGGGTCTAACTCTGCATTCTGGAAGGGAGGAGGGGGGATATGCAGGGGTCTCACTTTTCATTCTGAAAGGGAGGGGGTCTGAATTACTGGAGGAAAAGCTGTGCTGGCATGAAGGGAAACCCCGGGTGCAATCCCTCCATTAACAGTGTACGCTCTGTGTTTGTGAGGGGGCAATGGCACACTGGGCACCCTGAGTGTGGGGAGGGTTCCATAAAGCGCAGGAGCATTAATGTTTTATGGATGGTGGGGGCAATCGATTCATCTGGTGGGATCTTGATGTGATCATGCTGTACCACTCTGAGTGGCCAAGATGGGCAATGCCATGGCACGCCACATAGTTGATCCAGGAAAGCAGCTGATGTACCCGTCAACACCAATCCATGCCCTGTTAGGAACCTTCGAATACATGCAGGGTTCAACTTTATTTATTACATGGAAATAGGTATGGCTCATCCTACATTGTGTCATCCTTTGCACATGCGGATCCGTATGCACCAGATGCAATACCAACAAGCAGGTGCGATCCACGGAAAGGCCCCCGGTCTTGAGCAGCAGCCCCCAAGGGGCCATACCTATTTCCATGTAATAAATAAAGTTGAACCCTGCATGTATTCGAAGGTTCCTAACAGGGCATGGATTGGTGTTGACGGGTACATCAGCTGCTTTCCTGGATCAACTATGTGGCGTGCATTTACAGGCCTCACTTAACATGCTATCAGATGTCAGAGCACCAGTGTCAGAGGAGATTGCGCATGTAGAGAGGGTGGTGACAAGTCTCTGTGCCCTGCTCAAGGATGACCTGCAGCCCATGGGCTCCGGTGGACATCCATGGCTGTTCCTCATAGTGGCAGCAGTTCTCAAGTCTGATGCCTCTGCAGCCTTTTAGGGGCCCACCAGAGACCTTTGTGGGGTCACACAGTCAGCAGTGCACTGCTGCATCAGGGAGGTCACCAATACCCTGCACCAGAGGGCCAGTGAAGATGTCCACTTCAGGACGGACTCTCACAGCCAGGCCCAGAGGGCCATTGGTTCTGGCACCATTGCCGGAGAACCATAGGTTGAAATGTTCAGAGACTGCACTCATGTGGCCATCAGGCCTACTGCCAGGCTACCACCTGCAGACGTCACCATTAAAGGAGCACTCTCAATCTAAGTGAAGCAGGTATGTGAACACCACAGATGCCTGCAGTGAATGTGTGGCCACTTCTCAGGCAACTGCCATGACACCTGGGTTTTGTGCCAATCCCAGCTGCCACTGCTGTTCATTGAACTGGCTCAGATGGAGGGGTGGCTTCATGGAGATAAGGGCTCCCGACACCAGTGAGAGACACCACCACTGCTGCAGAGGAGAGATACAACGCCAGCCACTGAGCTACATGAGTCACCATTGAGCAGGAGATCGGCATGCTGAAAGAACGCCTCCAATGCCTGGATGGATAGGGTGATGCCCTGTACTACGGGCCGAAAAGGCCAGCTCCTTTATTTGCCGCTCTGCACAATTACACACCCAATAGGTGCCAGGCCTGGCATGGTGAGGAGAGACGTCAACAGGATTCTTCCTTGGACTATGAGGACGCTGAGGACTTACAACAAAGGGGTGGCACAGTGGTTAGCACCGCAGCCTCACAGCTCTAGCGACCCGGGTTCAATTCTGGGTACTGCCTGTGCGGAGTTTGCAAGTTCTCCCTGTGACCGTGTGGGTTTTCGCTGGTGCTCCGGTTTCCTCCCACAGCCAAAGGCTGCCCTGGCCAGCGTCGCCCACATCCCATGAAAAAAAAACTAAAGGCTGACAAGTCCCCTGGGCCTGATTTTCTGCATCCGTTTGTCTTTAAAAAAGTGGATGCAATGGTTGTAATCTTCCAATTTTCTGTAAAGGTCCCAGCGGATTGGAAAACCACAAATGCAACACCTGTGTTCAAGAAAGGAATGAGACAGAAAGCTGGATACTATAGGTCAGTTAGCCTCACATCTGTTGTTGGGAAAACGCTGGAATCCCTTCTTAAAGAGGTAATGGCAGGACATCTAGAAAATCACAATACTGTCAGGCAGAGTCTTGTGGTTTTTTAAAGGGGAAATTATGGTTGACAATATTAATTAAGAGTTCTTTGAGGATGTAGCAAGCAGAGTGAATAAAGGGGAACCAGTAGCTGTAGTGTATTTGGATTTCCAAAAAGCTTTCAATAAAAGGTTACTACACAAGAGATGAACTCAAGGTGTTGGGGCTGATATATCAGCGTGGATAATGGACAGGCTAACTAATGGGAAATAGAAAGTCAGGATAAATTGGTCATTTTCAGGATGCAAACTGTAACTAGAGGAATGTCACAGGGATCAGTGCTGGGGTCTCAACTACTTATGATCTATATTAATAACTTGGAAAAAAGGACTGCCTGTATTGTAGTCAAATTGTGACAATACACAGATAGGTAGGAAAGCAAGCTGTGAGGAGGATACAAAGAGTCTGCAAAGGGATATAGATAGGTTGAGTGAGTGAGCAAAAATGTGGCAGATGGAGAATAATGTGGGAAAATGTGAGGTTGTCCACTTTGACAGGAAGAACAGAAAAGCAGAATATTATTTACATGAAGAGAGACTGCAGAATGCTACAGTACAGAAGGACGTGGGTGTCCTTGTACATGAATCACAAAAAGTCAGCATGCAGGTACAGCAAGTAATTCGGAAGGCAAATGGAATGTTGGCCTTTATTGCAAGGGGAATGGAGTGTATAAGTAGGGAAGTGTTGCTTCAACTGCACCAGGCATTGGTAAGACTGCACCTAGAGTACTGTGTACAGTTTTGGTCACCTTATTTAAGAAGGGACATACTTGCATTGAAAGCAATTCAGAGAAAGTTCACTTGGCTGATTCCTGGGATGAGGGGTTAGTCTTATGAGGAAAGGTTGAGCAGGTTGGGCCTACACTCGTTGGAGTTTACAAGATTTAGTGTTGATCTTATTGAAGCGTATAAGATTCTGAGGGGGCTTGACAGGGTAGATGCTGAGGGGATGTTTCCCCTCATGAGGGAATCTAGAACTAGGGAACACAGTTTCAAACTAAGGGGAGGTGAGGAATTTCTTCTCTCAGAGGGCTTTTTGCATTTGGAATTCTCTTCCCCAGCAAGCAGTGGAGGTTGAGCCATTGAATATATTCAAGGCTGCGTTGGTAGATTTTTGATTGACAAAGGAGTCAATGGTTATGGGGGGCAGACAGGAAAGTGGAGTTACAGCCACAATCAGATCAGCCATGATCTTATTGAATGGTGGAGCAGGCTCGAGGTGCCGAATGGCCTACTCCTGCTCCTGGTTCTTATGTTCTTATGTTCCTGTTTGCTACAGAATTTCCTGTGTCTGATTTGCTCTTGTAGCCACAGTAGTTATAGAGCTGGTCCAGTTAAGTTTCTGGTCAATGTTAACCCCCAGGATGTTGATGACAGGGTAATTCAGTGATGGTACTGCCTTCAATGTCAAGAGGAGGTGGTTGGACTCTCTTCTTGGAGATAGCCAATCACACCACACAAGTGCCAGGCAACATTATTTGCCACTTCTCAGCCTAAGCCTGAATGTTGTTCAGGACTTGCTGCATTGCAGACACAGACTGCTTCATTATCTGGAGTTGTGAATGGAACTGAACACTGGACAATCAGTGAACATCCTGACTTCTGACCTTGTGATGGAGGGAAGGATATTCATGACTGAATGTGACAGAACTGTAGAGCTTTGGTCTGATATGTTGGTTGTGGGAGCTCTTTGTTCTGTCTCTAACATGCTGCTTCTGCTGTTAAACATGGATGTAACTGTATTGTAGCTTCATCATGTTGGCACCTTGTTTTTGGATATGCCTGGTGCTGCTCTTGGCATGTTGCCCTACATTTTTCATTGAGGAAATGTTGGTTCCCTGGCTTGGTAGGGATGGAGAGTAAGGGATATGCTGGGCCAAGTGGTGGAAGTTTGTGGTTGAATATAATTCTGCTCCTGCTGACGGCCCACAGCAGCTCATGGATGCCCAGTTTTGAGCTGCTAGATCTGCTCTGAATCTATCCTGTGTAGTATGGTGATAATGCCACATGACATGGAGGGTGTCCTCAATGTGAAGCCAGGACTTCATCTTCACAAGGACTGTGTGGTGCTCACTCCTATTTATACTGTCATAGACATGTATGTTGGTGAGAACGAGGTTCAAGTAGGTTTTTGCCTCTTGTTGGTTCTCTGTTCACTTGTCACAGGCCCAGTCGGGCAATTATGTCCTTCAGGGTTCAGTCAGCTCCATCTGTTGTGGTGCTTCTGAACCACTCTTGATGATAGACATTGAAATCCCCCACACAGAGTATATTCTGTGTGCTCACTACCCTCAGTATTACTTCCAAGTGATGTACAACATTAAGGAGTACTAATTCATCAGCTGAGGGAGGGTGATTGGTGTGTTATTGCCTTTATTTAGCAATAAGGAACCAAGCAATCTTAAGTTGAGTGGTCATAAACTGTGAGTTCTTCATTTGTACAGTAACATATTTACAAGAGAGGCTCTGTCTTACACATGTGACTAGCTGTCGTGCTCAATTCCAACTAAATGATCACATGCTGAATGACATCACTTCCTGTGATGCTATGTGGAGTACTTACATTGCTAAAGCAATATCATAACATCCCCTTTTCTTAAAATGGAAATACACAAAAGATAAAGGGCTGAAATTTATACTCCCGCCGCCAAAACTGGCACCGGGAGAAAACAATGGCGGTCCACCCGGATGAGCCACACATTACAAAGCCAGCGTGATCATAAGCACGGCAGCTCATTTAAATAGCGGGCAGATCGCCCCTCCCCCGATGACATGGAGGGGGCAGGCCATTCGTCCCTGGCAATGGCATCAGCTGCCCGTGTGAAGGCGCTGGCGCCTTTTTTTAAGGGCGTCAAGCCCTACCATTCAATTTAAATATTTAAAGAAGCATTCGTAAAAAAATTAAATGCATTAATTTTGCCCCTCTCCCACCCCTCCAATAACCATAAAATTAATTACTTGCCTTCTCTCCCTCAAAACACTTACCTTGACTACCTCATCTTGCCCCCTCAAAATGCATAAACTTTAACCTCAATCACTTTCTATCATCCCCTACATCAATGATGTTTCTTTGACCCCGTTTCTGCACCCCCTGGTACTGAGAAACTTACCTCCTCCCCACTCCCAACCACTGTTCCGCCTCATTTCCCTGGACTGGGATCTGAAGGCGTGGGAGTGCTGGCCAGTGGCACGAGAATCGCACCGGAACAGACGGCGGGAATGTAAATATAACTCATTCATTGATTTTAATTCATTTAAATACTTTAATGGCAGTCCCATCGCCGAGCGACAGGGCTGAGGCCACCACAAGGCCTTGCCACTGCCGGCAACATCGGGCCCGGCCCTCTCAGCGTCGGGGTGCGTGGAAGCCCTCTCCGAGGCATTTTCCGGCCTCCCCTGCCATGACCTCCAACGTCGGTGGGGGGTGGGGGGGTGGAATCTGTAAAATTCAGACCAAACCATGTACATAATGGAATGAAACGACTTTGAAAAATATTTACAGATACATTAACTCTAATGTTCTTCAGTAAAGTGTGTCTGAACAGTACAGGTAGTCTACTGACTCGACCTGATCTTGTTACAGTGTAGCCAGATGGAGAACTGGACTTATCAGCTTTCTTTGCTTGACTTCTGTGTGTGTTTTGACAGTCATCCTGTGCTCGATTGTTACACTGGTCATTTTCTCGTGCTACGCTCTGCAGATCTGAGTGTGACCGTGTTCTCGATGCAATAGGATTGTCAGGCACAGTATAATTAACTAGTTCTCTTAGCTGACTTTGATTTCTTCTTAGCACTGCTCCATTGAGGGTGGTAACTTCATAAAATCTTGGTTCATTTCAGACTCTGGACACTTCTGCAGGGAACCACACTTTTTCTTGTGGATGAATTACCCGACTTTCTGCCCTGTCGGTAACAGTGTTAGTTCCACCTCTGCATGCTTACCAGGTGTTGTCTTCATCCTGTCTTGTTTTATCAGCAGCCTATCTTGTATCGAGGAGGATTTTATGAGATGGATGTATTGTCTTAACTTGTCTTCCAAATATGATTTCAGCAGGGAATGGCAGCCCTGTTTCAATTGGTGTCACCCTCAGGTGTAACATGTCGATCCTGTGTTGTTTCATTCTTTACAATCAATGATCTGACTGTACGTACTATTTTTTCTGCTAGGCCATTCGATCTCGGGTAATGCGGTGAAGAAGTGATATGTTTTATTTATCACCTGCACATGTCTTGAAATGACTTGGCAACATATTGAAGACCATTGCTTGATTCTGATGGTGTTGGAAACTGATCAGTTGGAAGTGCCCCTTAACTGACATATTACCGGAAATTTACAGCAGTAATTGGTGACCAACAAGCAATCATCACCTTTGATTGTGAAGCGACCGGTGGCTATTCTTGACCAAGGATGAGACGGAATGTCATGAGGAAGGAATGGTTCTTTACATTGGCATGGTTGGTGCTACTGGCAAGCATCACGTAACTCGCACAATGTCACTGATCATACCCGGCCAGTAGACAATCTCAAACGTAAGTCTTATAGACTTCTCAACACCTCGATAGCCGATATATAACTGTGAGAGGATGTCAGGGTGAAGCTTCTACAGACTGATTACCTGTCTGCTTTTGAAGATAACACAGCGAGAAATGCCCAAGTCATCCCAGTATGGCCAGAAAGTTCTGAGCTCTGCAGGAAACTCTTGTCTGCTGTCAGGTCATCTTTTAAAAATGAGTTGTCACAGTGTCTTCAAGATTGGGTCGGTTGAGCTTTTTTCCCATAATTCTTCACACTTTTTCTGCCAGAAATGTATCAGATTGATGTGGTACACATCCTCTAGCTCGATGTCAATCTCATCAACCTGGACGTCTAATGGGACATCTTCACACTTTCTGAGAATAGGTAATCTACTTAAAGCATCAGAGGTCACCATGAGATTCCCTGATTTGTTTTTGATATCACAGTCATATCCTTGCACTTTTATCAACAGCCTTTGCAGCTGTGGAGACACACTTGTCAGTGGTTTCTGCCAGATCATCGCCAATGACTTATGATCAGTTTTGACTACAAAGTGTTTGCAAAGAGATAACTCTTGCACAGCCTTGCCCAGTGCCTTTTCTTGCCACAGACCTTGCAGTTGTCCATGAAGGCAGGGAAATTCCTTGGTTGGTGCATCAGGCCGCACTTGCCACATATCTTGCCTGGCTGAGTTGTCCTGGTTACCTCACTTATAGCTGTAGTACCAAGGGCCCATATGCACTGCCTACTTGCAGCAATTACTTTAAATTTCCTGCCTTCTCTTAGGAGACTTTCAGCATCATGTCATTTTTCCTTGTCCAGTAGCTCTTTCTGAAAAGCTTCTATCAGGGTAGATGCAACCACCAAATCCATAATCCGTTCTGATAATTCCATCTCTGAGAATTCACAGAGTTTGCCTTTCTCCTGGCACCTGCTCATGAATTGCTCAATGGTCTCTCTTGTTTGCTGCCTGCATGTCACCAGCTAATTCTGAAATTAATCCTGACTTTGAGCGAGTCCTCCAACATAGACCATAGACTTGCTGGGTCCTTCTGCTCTGCTTCACAAAGTCCCGAGGTGTTAATCTGGTGTAACCTGTCTTTACTGATTGATATTTTTATCTTAACCACTTGCTTTTCCAGCTCCATAATGGCCAGATCCAAGAAACACAACTCCTGGCGTTGTTTAAAGAGTTGAAACTTTTGGAGGAGGCCTTGGGCTTTCCAATTCATGGAAGAATATTTTGTGGACATGGTGTCAAATTCCCAGTGTTAAAAATGCATCTGGAGATTTCCCCCTTTAAGTTGCAGCCTCTCGTTATTTTTTGTCTTGAGCCTTTCTCTGTAGGGAAAACAAAACTTGCAGGTTTACTGTGTCTGCAGCATCGAGTTTCGGCCACACCCAGAAGCTGTGCCTGCAGTGCGGGCTTTCTGCCTGCAATCAGAAGGCCCCACCCATGAAGCACGAATGGCAGGAAAACACCCGGTGTGTAATGGCAATGCCAATCGCAGCCTCAATGAGAACCAACCTTGTTCACTGTTTCCGAGCACGACTCTGCCCAATTTCTGCTGTTTCTTCCCAGACACCGTCGATCTGAGCAACTCCCTTCATGGAGTCACTGTGTCTTGAGCACCAACTTTGTGAACAGTCGTCGAAATTGCCCGTTCCAGATCGCTGCTGCCCTCAATGATGAGTTGTGCTGTCCTGTCTATGTTGGACTACGATGGGGGAGATCGCTGGGCTCAACGTCCTGCCTGAAACCACTGGTCCCTGTGGGTACTGTTCCTTTGCTTCTCTGTAGAAGTATTATCTTGGAGCTGTGATCATCCCAGTGTGTTGCTATCACCACGTTGCGAATGACGTGCTGCTTTAGAGACCAATGTTGTGGAGGGTGTGATCCTTCAGAGACCACACACTGCTACCATGCCGAGGATGGTGCATTTGAAAGTCAACAAAGAAATCTTCAGAATCCTTTCCCTGTCACCATATTGCTTTTATCTAGCAATAAGGAACCAAATAATATTAAATTGAGTAGTCATAAACTGTGGGTTCGCTATTGGTAGAGCAACATATTTACAAGAGAGCTCTGTCTTACACGTGTGACTAGGTGTCTAGCTCAACTCCAACCAACTGATCACATGCTGAATGACATCACTTCCTGCAAAGCAGATGTAGGCCATTCAGCACCTCTAGCCTGTTCCGTCATTCAATAAGATCATGGCTGATCTGTTTGTGTTTTGAATTCCACACTCCCATCTACGCCTGATAATCTTTGATTCTCTTGCCTAACAAGAATCTATCTACCACCGCCTTAAAAATATTCAATGACCTCACCTCCACCACCTACTGAGGCAGAGAGTTCCAAAGTTGCACAAGCCTCTGAGAGAAAAAAATTTCTCCTCATCTCTGCCCTAAAAGGGTGACCCCTCATTTTAAAACAGTGCTCCCTAGTTCCGGACTCATCCACAAGAGGAAACATCCTTTCCACATCGACCTTGTCAAGACCGTTCTGGATCTTATATACTTCAATCAAGTCTCCCCTCACTCTTCTAAACTCCAGTGAAAACAAGCCCAGTCTGTCCAACCTTTCCTCATAAGACAACCGACTCATTCCAGCTATCAAACTAGTAAACCTCCTCTGAACTGCCTCCAACGCATTTACATCTTTCCTTAAATGAGGAGACCAAAACTGCACACAGGATTCAAGATGTGGTCTCATCAATGCCCTGTATAACTGAAGCATAACATCCTTATTTTTATTTTCAATTTCTTTGGTAATAAAGGATAGCATTCCATTAGCCTTCTTTATGACTTGCTGTACCTACATACTAACGTTTTGTGACTCATGCAATAGAACACTTAGATCCCTCTGCCCCTTGGAATTCTGCAGTCGCTCTCCATTTAAGTAATACTCTGCTTTTTTATTCTTCCTGCCAAAGTGAACAACTTCACATTTTCCCACATTATACTCCATCTGCCAGATTTTTTCCTACTCAACCTATCTCTCTCTTGATCTGCAATCTCCTTATGTCTTCTTCACAACATACTTTCCTAGCTATCTTTGTGTCATCTGCAAATTTAGTTACCATGCAATTGCTCCCCTCATCTTATCCATTGATATAAATTGCAAGAAGTTGAGGCCCCAGCACAGACCCCTGTGGGACACCACTTGTCACATCCTGCCAATCAGAAAAGGACCCATTTATGCATGCTCACTGTCCCAGCATGGTTCTGGTGCAGACCGTCCCAACGGTATAGCCCCTACTTTCCCCAGTACTGGTGCCAGTGCCTCACGAACTGAAACCCACTTCTCCCATACCGGTCTTTGTGCCATGTATTCATTTCACTCATCCTATGTGCCCTCTGCTTATTATAAATTTATTAGTTATTATAAAACAAGTTTTAAATAGCAATGAAGTAAAAACAGTATCACACAGATCATTTTTAAAAATCCAACATAAATTTTTTAAAAGTCTGCTTTCTACCTTAACCAAATTTTAAGGTCCCTTTTTACCTTAATCCCTTCACACTCACACACACACACACACATATATATATAGACCAGTTAAGCAAAAAATAAAAAGGGATATTTCGATCAGAGCTCTGTTACAGACAAAAAGCATTTGGGTCAACCACTTGCTCGTTTTTGAAGAAAACAGCAGATGAGATCTGTTGTTCCAAACTGGCATACTGTCTAACTTCTGAGCACATGCAGACAGGTCACTGAAATCTTTCAAAAACTTCTCTTCCGGCAACGTTGGGAATTATTTTAGCAAGTTTTCTTGAAATGCAGGAAACATAACGAATCGACACAGTGGACTTCACAGGGTCTTTTCTTGGGATTTTCTGGAAAGTGAGCTGGGTTGTGGTCTTCCGTCCTTTCTTGACTTTTTTTTCAGACATGACTTTAACTCCTTCCAGAAGGTAAAACTCACACACACTGACACACAACCAGAATTCTTGTCAGTTTGCTGCCCTTCCAGGTTTTCTCTGGTACTACTGGGCTTGTCCAATCAAAGGAGTGCTTATCACTTTTCTGCCCATTACCAGGGTTTCTGCTCCATCTCCAACCCGAGGCATGTGACAACCTGCAACACTGTTGCCAATTCGGCTCCCTCAGTGTCCTCTTGATGGCTTCCTTTTGAAAAAAAAACCTGGTCCAATATTTATTCAGCTTAACCATAAATTCCTTTAAAAATATTTTTAACAAAAATGAATCATTTTCACAACAGTGATTACTGGAGGCCAATTATCTTAGCCCCAGGACATCACTGCAGGAGTTCCTCAGGGCAGTGACCAAGGCCAAACCGTCTTCAGCTGCTTCGTCAATGACCTTCGCTCCATCATAAGGTCAGAAGTGGGGATGTTCACTGATGCTAGTACAATGTTCAGTACCATTCACAACTCCTCATATAATGGAGCAGTCTGTGCTCACATGCACCAAATCTCAGACAATATTTAGCCTTGGGATGAATGGCAAGTAACATAAGCACCACACAAGTACCAGGCAATGACCATAGAGTCATAGAGAAATACAGCACTGAAGCAGGCCCTTCGGCCCACTGAGTCTGTGCCAACCATCAACCACCTGTTTATACTAATCCTACATTAATCCCATGTTCCCACCACTCCCTCAATTCTCCTACCACCTACCTACATTAGGGGCAATTTACAATGGCCAATTTACCTATCAACCTGCAAATCTTTGGCTGTGGGAGGAAACTAGAGCACCCAGCAGAAACCCACACAGTCCACAGGGAGAACTTGCAAACTCCATGCAGGCAGTACCCAGAACTGAACCCAGGGCGCTGGAGTTGTGAGGCTGTGGTGCTAGCCACTGCACCACTGTGCTGCCCTATTGCCAACCGTCTCCAACAAGACTGAAGTAAACCAGGATCCATTCCCCCAGCCACTCACTGACCAGATCCATTCCCCCAGCCACTCACTGAGCAGGATCTATTCACCCAGCCACTCACGGAGCAAGATCCATTCGCCCAGCCACTCGCTGAGCAGGATCCAGTCACCCAACCACTCGCCGAGCAGGATCCATTCACCCAGCCACTCACAGAGCAGGATCCATTCACCCAGCCACTCACGGAGCAGGATCCATTCACTTAGACACTCACGGAGCAGGATCCACTCAGAGAGAACCAGGCTTTGATATCCCAAAATCAACAGGGTTTTGAGCCCTGAGTTGAGCAGCAGGACTCACTGAGGGTGAGAAGAAAAGGAAAGGAAAAGACATTGAAATAAGGGAGACAAATATGCAGAGTTTGAGAGGCAGATAGAATAAGAAATAAACAGAAGATGGAAGACACACTGGGGAAAAACCTCACCTCAAGGGAGAAAGGGAGAAAAACATTCCTGCACAAACACAGAAACAGTGAAACACAAAGGAACAAAAAAAGGGAAACACAGAAAGTAGAAAAAAACCCAAAAAGATCAAGAAGACAATAGAAAGAATGAGAGAATAGATGGCGAGCAGAGACACAGTTACAGGAAGAAAGAGACACAGTAGGTTTATTCCTCATTTAAATTCATGGTAGAGAAATTCAGACCAGGTGTATCTGGGATGCGAATTCACTATCACCCGTTCATTTCTGAAGCTCATGGTGAATTGATACCTCTCAGTTTATTCATTTTTCTCATGAGCAACTATTTCCTTCCAAATCTCTCCTGTATTCAAAAAACATTTATTACTGACTATCCTAAAATTCTAATGACACTGTAACATGGGGCTGGATTTTAAGAGCCCAAAGCGCTCAAAAAATGGTGGCCCACCCATGTGGGCCACAAGCCAAAAAGCTGCCGCGATCTTAAGCACAGCGGCTCTTTTAAATAGGCAGGGCGGCCCATCCCTGCCCCCAATCTCGTGGCTTGTGCGCAGGCGCAGATGCCCTTTTTAAAGGGCAGCCAGACCTGCCAGCATATTTAAATTTTTAAAGGAAGATCCCCCAAAATTAGAATCATAGAACCACAGAAACATTTTGGCACAGAAGGAGGCCATTCAGTCCATTGTGCCTGTGCCAGCTAAAAAAACTAGCCGCCCAATCTAATCCCACTTTCCAGCACCTGGTCCGTAGCCTTGCAGGTTACAGCACTTCAGGTGTAAGTCCAGATACTTTTTAAATGAGTTGAGGATTTCTGCCTCCACCACCATTCCTGGCAGTGAATTTCAGACACCCTCCACCCTCTGGGTGAAAAAGTTTTTCCTCATGTTCCCTCTAATCCTTCTACTAATCACCTTAAATATGTGTCCCCTGATAATTGAGCTCTCCACTAGGGGAAACAGGTCCTTCTTGTCTACTCTATCTAGGTCCCTCATAATTTTGTATACATCAATTAAGACACCCTTCAGCCTCCTCTGTCCAAAGGAAAACAACCCTAGCCAATCCAACCTTTCCTCATAGCTGCAACTTTCAAGCCCTGGCAGCATTATTGTAAATCTCCTCTGTACTCTCTCCAGAGCAATGATGTCCTTACTGTAATGTGCTGACCAGAACTGTACGCAATACTCTAACTGTGGCCTAAACAGCATTTTATACAGTTCCAGCATTACATCCCTGCTTTGACTTCTGTACCTTGACCAATAAAGGAAAGCATTCCATATGCCCTCTTCACCACTCTATCTACTTGTCCTGCCACCTTCAGAGACCTGTGGCCATACACTCCAAGGTCTCTCACTTCTTCTGCCCCTCTCAATATCCTCCCAATTATTATGTATTCCCTCACAATATTTTCCCTTCCCAAATGCATTACCTCACACTTATCTGGATTGAATTCCATTTGCCACTTTTCCGCCCACTCAACCAAACCATTGATATCTTTCTAGAGTCTACGGCTATCCTCTTCAATATCAACTACACAGCCATTTTTTGTGTCAGCAGCAAATTTCCCAATCATGCCTCCCACATTTCAGTCCAAATCATTAATATATCCCACAAACAGCAAGGGACCCAACACTGAGCCCTGTGGAATGCCACTAGAAACAGCTTTCCATTCACAGAAACTTCCGTCAACTACTACCCTGTGTTTCCTGTTCCTGATCCAATTCTGGATCCAACCTGCCACATTACCCTGTATCCCATGGACTTTCATTTTACTGACCAGTCTGCCATGTGGGACCTTGTCAAATGCCTTACTACAGTCCATGAAGACCACATCCACTGCACTACCCTCATCAATCCTTCTTGTTACTTCCTCAAAAAACTCAATTAATTTAGTAAGACATGACCTTCCCTAAACAAATCCATGCTGACTATCCCTGATTAATCCAGACCTTTCTAAGTGGTAGTTTATCCTGTCCCTCAGAATAGATTCTAACAATTTACCCCCCACCGAGATCAGACTGACCAGCCTATAATTATTTGGCCTATCCCTTTTTAAACAATGGTACAAAGTTCGCAGACCTCCAATCGTCTGGTACCTCGCCTGTATCCAGTGAGGATTTGAAGATGATCCTTAGCGCATCTGCTATTTCCTCCCTGGCTTCTTTTAACAACCTGGGATGCAATCCATCCGATTTGTCCACTTTCAAGGATGTCAGACAATCTAGTCCTTCCTCTCTCATTATGCTTATCATATCTAATATTTCACACTCCTCCTGTTTAATTACAATGTCTACATCAACCCTGTCCTTTGTGAAGCCAGAGACAAAAAACTCAAGAAGAACCCTGCACATCTTTTGCATCCAAGCATAAGTTCGCTTGTACATCTCTGATAGGCCCTACCCTTTCCTGAGTTATCCATTTATTCTTAATGTACTGATAAAATATCTTTGGGTTTTCCTTGATTTTACCTGTCAATAATTTTTCATGTCCTCTCTTTGCTTCCCTAAATTCCTTTTACTACTTCGCCCCTACACTTTCTATACTCGGTTTTCTAAAGTATTAAGATTTCTGTGATCGTCATAAACTTTCTTTTTCTGTTTTAACTTACCCTGTAAGCTTCTAGATAACGGGAGGGTCTAGATTTGGCAGTACCACCCTTTATCTTAGTGGGGACATGCCTACACTATGCCTGTAGTATCTCACTTTTGAATGCCTCCCACTAGTTTGCCACTGACTTTCCTTCAAGTAACTGTATTCAGTCCACTTTTGCCAGATCAACTCTGTTTCTTAAAATTTGCCTTCCCCCAATTTCAAACTTTAACTCTTGTTTTAATTTTGTCCTTGCCCTGGTCACTATCTCCAAAATGGTCACCCACTGTTACTTCCTACACCTGCCCAGCTTCATTACCGAAGACTAAATCTAGAATTGTGTCCCGTCTCGTTGTGCTGGCTAAAAAGGTTCTCTTGAATGCAGTTCAAGAATTTTGTCTCCTCTGTGCCTTTCACACTGTTTGTGTCCCAGTTGATATTCGGGTAGTTGAAATTCCCAACTAGTATTGCCCTATAGTTTTTGCACTCAGAAATGTGCCTACATATTTGTCCTTCTACCTCCCTCTCACTATTTGGGGGATCTATAGTACATTCCTATTAGTTTGGCTGCCCCTTTTTATTTCTGAGCTCCACCCATGTGGCCTCATTTGATGATTCATTTAGCATATCAACCCTCCTCAAAGCTGTTATTTATTTCTTAATTAATAATGCTGCACCCCTCATTTTTATCTCCCTCTCTATCCCGTCTGAAAACTCGGTGAAAACTTGATAGGGCGGCACAGTGGCACAGTGGTTAGCACTGCAGCCTCACAGCTCCAGGGACCCGGGTTCGATTCTGGGTCCTGCCTGTGTGGAGTTTGCAAGTTCTCCCTGTGTCTGCGTGGGTTTTCTCCGGGTGCTCCGGTTTCCTCCCACAAGCCAAAAGACTTGCAGGTTGGTAGGTAAATTGGCCATTATAAATTGTCACTAGTATAGGTAGGTGGTAGGGAAATATAGGGACAGGTGGGGATGTTTGGTAGGAATATGGGGGATTAGTGTAGGATTAGTATAAATGGGTGGTTGATGGTCGGCACCGACTCGGTGGGCCGAAGGGTCTGTTTCAGTGCTGTATCTCTAATCTAATCTAATCCAGGGATGTTGAGCTGCCATTCTTGTCTCTCTTTAAGCCAAATTTCCGTTATAGCAACGATATTGTGTTGTCATGTGTCTATCTGTGCCTTCAACTCATCGGTTTTATTTACTATACTCCTTGCATTTAAATAAATACCCTTTAACACTACCAAATTCCTGAACACTTTTTAACCTTTGCTTCTTCTGTCTTTTAGTCACTCGCTAACTTTCTACCTCCTGTTCCCTCCCCTGAAATTGTTCTACCTAAGACTGCCTTCCTCCCTGCCAAGCTGGTTAAAACCATCCCGAACAGCACTAGCAAACCTTCCTGCAAGGATATTTGTCCCAGTCCTGTTCAAGTCCAGACCGTCTGGCTTTTACAGGCCCCACCTTCCCCAGAATCGGTCCCAATGCCCCAGAAATCTGAAGCCCTCCCTCCTGCACCATTTCTCTAGCCACGCATCCATCTGGTGCATTTTCCTATTTCTATACTCACTAGCTCATGGCCTTGGGAGTAATCCAGAGATTACTACCTTTGAGGTCCTGCTTGCTAATCTCATTCCTAACTCCCTCAACTCAGTCTGCAGAACCTCATCCCTCTTTCTTCCTATATCATTGGTACCAATATGGACCACAACCTCTGGCTGTGCACCTTCGTACTCCAAAATGCCCTGTAGCTGCTTGGTGATATCCATGACCCTTGCACCAGGGAGGCAACATACCATCCTGGAATCACGTCTGCGACCACGGAACCGCCTATCTGTTCCCCTAACTATAGAATCCCCTATCACTATTGCTCTCTTGTCCTTTCTCCTCCCTCCCTGCACAGCTGAGCCACCCATGGTGCTCTGGTCATGACTCTCACTGCACTCTCCAGAGGAACCCTCTCTCCCATCGGTTATCAGAACTGAATAGTGGTTGGAAAGTGGGATGCCCTCTGGACTCCTGTACCACCTGCCTTGACATTCTTGTCTATCTGGCATCTATCCAGCCCCTCTCTGCCTGTGCTCTCTTAAGCTCCGGGGTGACTAGCTCCTGAAATGTGCTACCAACATAATTCTCTGGCTCGCAGATGCACCACAGTGACTCCAGCCACCGCTCGAGTTCCAAAACCCAGACCTTAAACTTCTGCAGCCGGTATAATTTCTTATGCCCCTTTCCCACTGCCCCAAAAACAATTACAATAACTCTTTGCCCTTCACCTCCCCTCCTCAAAACTCTCAGCTTTTACATCTGACCTTCCCCCCACCCCCAAACTGCACAAAGTTTAAACTTCAACCCTTCCCACCATCCTCTACCCCCATTACATGCATTTGACACCATTCTCACCCTGCACTGACAAATGTATCTCCTCCTCCCTCCCCACCAGTGTGGCACCACATTTCCCTAGATGGGAATGCTGGCCACTGTGCTGAAGATCATGATGGGCCCTCTAGATTGGAGGGAAGTGTATTTAAATTTATTGACTTTCATATTTAAATTGAGATCCCGTTGTCCAGCGGCAGTGGGGGGCACCACGGAGCCTCACAGCCGCCAGGAGAATTGGGCTGGGTCCTGCTGGTGTCGAGGACTGTGACAGGCCTCATCCGGAGCCACCTTCAGGCACCTCCCCCCACCTCCCAACCCGCCACAGATCACAACATCGAGGGCTTGATAAAATCCAGCCCATAATTCAGCCCAAAGAGTCCACAAAGACATATAAATAGGTTAAGTCAGTGGGTAAGAGCATGGCAGATTGGGTATAACATGAGGAAATGGGAGGTTATTCACTTTATTAGGAAGAACAGAATGTGAGAAATTATTAAGTGTTTGTATTCAGAGGGATTTGAATGGCCTTGTACACAAAAAGCAGGCAGTTAACATGCAAGCATAGCAAGCAATTAGGAAGATAAATGATGTGTCGGCCTTTATTGCAAGGACATTGGAGTACAAGAGTAAAGACAACTCGCTGCAATTGTACAGGGTGTTGATGAGATCATACCTGGACTACTGTGTACAGTTTCGGTCTCTGTATCTAAGGAAGATGTCTCGCTAATGGAGGGAACAGTGATGAAGTATAACATGAGGGAGAAAGATTGCAAGGTGACCTTGAAAACTCCCCATCTGAGAAACTGAACGATGGCTTCCACCATCGACTTCGGACAGAGTTTTCACCAAAGAAATAAATTAAGCATTGAAGACTTCAAAGCCATAGCTACCCAGGTGAGAGCAACTTTCAGGGCAAAAGCAAAGAAATTTGAGATTCTTCAGAATTTAGCTAGCCATTTTAATCTTTCCCCAGGCCAGAGGAAACAGGGATGGAAGTGAGCCTGAAAAAATAACCGTAGCTAGAATTCAAATGAAAACAAGAAAAGTGGAATTGTAATTTCAAAAAAAGAAGGCAAGAGAGATGCAGATGCAAAGAGAGGCGAGACAGTTTGAGTTCGAAAGGCTACAAGCACAAGGTGGGAACGCCAGCAACAATTCAGCATTCACTCCAAATTGGAGCGAAGCTTCAATTTTTTGAGATAGTCATGATTAGTGTCAAAATTTAGTGAGGTTGAATGTTATTGGATGCATTTTTGCATTTTATGCTCTTCCCTGTGGTAGGTTTGGAGGTGGGGAGAATATAAAATCAGGTGGGATGGTGTGGCGGGGGGAGGGCGGTGTTCTCGCCACCATCGCGCCACCGCCAAAATTTAATCCGGGGCAGGAAGGCCTTTGAATGGCCTTTCCACCCTGCTGCCAATTGAGTCCCTTAACTGGATAATTATCCCCCAATTAAGGGCCTCTACCCACCGCAGCTGCAATCACCCATACGGCGGGCAACCCTGTCGTTGCAAAGGAAGCTCCCTTTATGAGGTGAATTGGTGGGTTGAGCTTGTGAAGTTCATTCCGCGTTGTCGGAAGAGAGCTTCAATTACGAACAGATTAAAACTGCTAATTTGAATGCATATGAGTAACTCCCTGAAGCCTGTCGACAAACATTTAGAAGTGTTAGGAAAAGACGTGCTCAAAGCTTTATCAAATTTGAGATAATTAAACACATGACTTTCGATTGCTGGATAAGATCTCTGAAATTAGAAAACCCATGAAGATTTAAGAGAGGTAATCCGATGGGTAGGATTTAAAACTGGCATTCCCATTAATATAAGAACCGATATCGAGGAACAAAGGCTTACAATGGTGAGAGAGGCTCCTGTAATGGCAGATGACTATGAGCTTACACATAAACCCTTTACTCAGGGAAAACCCTGCCATAATAATATTTCCCAGAGGTCCAAGAAGGACAAAAAGTAGGATAGTGACAAAGATGGGGCGCTAGTGAAAGGGAAACAAAAATACGAATGCAGGAAGCCCTCCATAAGTCAAGAAAGAAAGTGCAGAGGGCAGGAATGTTTTCCACAGACCCTTGTGTTCCCATTGCAGCAAAGCAGGGCATGTGAAAACCAACTGCTGGAAATTGAAGGGGAAGCCAGTGAGTTTTGTGGGAGCTCTCAAGGCTAGCCCAGAAGCTGAAGAAATTCCGGAGGGCCATACTTCTCGAATGAGACAGGCAAATCTATTGTCTTGCTCTGAGGTACAGGCGCCACGCAATCCTTAATTCTCGATAAAGGCATGACCTTTCCACCAGAGGACTCGCTGAAGGTGAAGGTCTTAGTAAAAGGCATTGAAGTCAAGTACATGTCCGTGCCCATCTATTGGGGCCACCTAGTCTCTGGACTGGTTACCGTGATGATTGTCCCTAGTCTGCCTGTGGCCGGAATAGATTTGCTGAGCCACGTGCAAATTGGTATAGGGCAAATAAGATTAGAGAAATGAATGCGTGGCTCAAAGCCTGGTGGGGTAGAAGTTGGTTCCGGCTTGTGGGCCACTGGCGCCAGTATTTCAGAAATTGGGGCTGTACTATTCGGACAGTCTACACCCGAACTGTGCTGTGACCAGTGTTTTAGTGAACCACATAACTAGGGAAGTAGAGAGGGTTTTAAACCAAATAGTGGAGGCAAGTGATCAAAGTTGGGAAGATGTGGTAAATCAAAGAGGAGAGAAAAGGCAAGAGAGAAAGTTATTAATACAGTAAAAGATAAACAGACCGTGACAGGAAGGGATAGTGAGTAAAAATGTAAGAGTAAATCAGCAGGCAATGTTAGAGGTTACAAAAATAATAAAAGGATGAAACTAAAGGCTCTGTATCTAAATGCACCTAGCATTCAAAACAAAGCAGATAAACTGAGAGTGCAAATGGAAATAAGTCAGTATGAGGAGCTAGGCACTAAATTAAGAAGTAGAACCTCAAAAGTAATAATCTCTGGATTATTACCTGAGCCATCTGCAAATTGGAGTAGGGCAAATATGATTGGAGAAATGAATGCGTGGCTCAAAGACTGGTGTGGTAGAAGTTGGTTCTGGTTTGTGAGACACTGGCACCTGATCTGATAGCCATTACAGAGACATGGCTGCAGGATGACATAGATTGGGACCTGGATATTGAAAGGCACTTGACATTTAGGAAGGACAGGAAGCTAGGAAAATATAGATGAGTGGCTCTGTTAATTAATGACGGCATTAGTGCAATAGAGAGGGATGTCCTAAGTTCAGGAAACCAGGATGTAGAAGTAGTTTGGGTTGCGATGAGAAATGATAAAGGCAAGAAGTCACTTGTGGGAGTGGTGTACAGGCACCCGAGCTGTAACGACATGGTAGGATGGGGTATAAAAGAATAAATAATGGGAGTTTAGGGGATTTTAATCTACATATAGACTGGAAAAATCCGATGGGCAAAGGTAGCCTAGATAAGGAGTTCATAGGGCGGCACAGTGGCGCAGTGGTTAGCACTGCAGCCTCACAGCTCCAACGACCCGGGTTCAATTCTGGGTACTGCCTGTGCGGAGTTTGCAAGTTTTCCCTGTGACCGCGTGGGTTTTCGTCGGGTGCTCCGGTTTCCTCCCACAGCCAAAGACCTGCAGGTTGGTAGGTAAATTGACCATTATAAATTGCCCCTAGTATAGGTAGGTGGTAGGGGAATATAGGGACAGGTGGGGATGTGGTTGGAATATGGGATTAGTGTAGGTTTAGTATAAATGGGTGGTTGATGGTCGGCACAGACTCAGTGGGCCGCAGGGCCTGTTTCAGTGCTGTATATTTAAAAGAAAAGTTTTCAGGATAGATTCTTAGAACAGCATGTTCTGGAGCCAACCAGGGAACAGACTATACTAGACCTGGTATTGTGCAATGAGATAGGATTAATTAATGACCTCATAGTGAAAACACTCAAAGGTAGTAGTGATCACAATATGATTGAATTTTACATTCAGTTTAAGGAAGAGAAGAGTGGGTATAAGACTAGTATTTTAAACTTAATTAAGGGCAATTATGAGGGCATGATAGCAGAGCTAGCTAAAGTGAACTGGCAAATTAGGTTAAGAGAAAGATCAATAGAAATGCAGTGGCAGACATTTCAGGGGATATTTCATAATACACAGAATAGATACATTCCAACGAGAAAGGAAAATTCCAAGAGAAAGACCCAGCATCCGTGGTTCACTAAAAAGGTTAAAGATAGTAAACTTAAAGAAAAAACAAATAATTGCAGAAAGATGGGTAGCTGGTCAGAAGAAATATCAAAACTGGTAGTAAGCGTTTCTATAGATTCCTAAGAAGAAAAGTTTCCAAAATGAGTGTTGGTCCGATAGAAAGTGAGCCTGGGAAATTAATAATGGAAAATAAGGGGATGGCAGATAAATTGAACAGGCATTTTGCATTAGTCTTCATCATAGAGGAGGCAAGTAACATCCCAGAAATAGCTGTAAATCAGGAAATGGATGGGAGGGAGGAATGCAAGAAAATTACAATCACCAGGGAAGTGGTACTGAGCAAATTGTTAGAGCTGCGGGCTGACAAGTCCTCAGATCCTGATGGACTTCATTCTCGGGTCTTAAAAGAAGTAATGAGTGAGATAGTTGATACGTTGGTTTTAATTTTCTAAAAGTCCCCAGTCATTAGATTGGAAAATAGTGAATGTAACTCCTACATTCAAAAAGGGAGCGAAACAGCAAGCAGCAAACTACAGGTCAGTTGCTTAACATCTGTCATAGGGAAAATGTTAGAAGCTATTATTAAAGACATTATAGCAGGGCACTTAGGAAAATTAAAGTTAATCAGGCAGAGCCAACATGGTTTTGTAAAAGGGAAATCATGTTTAATCAATTTATTGGAGTTCTTTGAAGAAGTAACATGTGCTGTGGATAAAGGGGAATCGGTGGATGTACTGTACTTAGATTTCCAGAGGGCATTTGATAAGGTATCACATCAAAGGTTATTGTGGAAAATAAAAGGCCATATTGGCATGGATAGAAGATTGGCTAGCTATCAGGAAAGAGAGTAGGCATAAATGGGTCACTTTCTGCTTGGCAAGATGCGGGAGCCTCAGGTTTTTACAATTTATATAAATTACGTGGTTCAAGGGACCGAAGGTATGGTTGTTAAATTTGCTGATGACACAAAGATAGGTAGGAAAGTAAGTTGTGAAGAGGACCTAAAAATGCTACAAAGGGAAATAGATAGGTTAAGTGAGTGGGCAAAGATTTGGAAAATGGAGTATAATATGGGAAAATGTAAAATTGTCCATTTTGGCAGAAAGAATAAAAAAGA
This sequence comes from Heterodontus francisci, assembly GCF_036365525.1. Lineage (NCBI taxonomy): Eukaryota > Metazoa > Chordata > Chondrichthyes > Heterodontiformes > Heterodontidae > Heterodontus > Heterodontus francisci. The sequence goes on from NC_090385.1 coordinate 91,838,847, forward strand.
AGCATATTATCTAAATGGTGAGAAATTGCCGAGCTCTGAGATGCAGAGGGATCTGGGTGTCCGAGTGCATGAATTGCAAAAGGTTAGTAAGCAGACACAGCAAGTAATTAGGAAATTAATAGAATGTTATTATTTATTGTGAGGGGAATTGAATACAAAAATAGGGAGGTTATGCTTCAGTTATACAGGGCTTTGTTGAGACCACATCTGGAGTACTGTGTACAGTATCGGCTGCTGCAGTCTTTGCCTCATATCTTATATAAACCTCACACAAATCCCGAGGACATCCCAGGAACCACAACAAATATTACTCCACCATTTGTTCTCAGATTGTTTACTTGGTTTACTGATATAATAAACTGAGCTGTAGTGTGTTACTTTACACCAATCCTGCATTTTACTCTCCACTGTCAATTGATTACATAGCTTTCCATCACAAAATTAGGCAGTTTATTGTTTTCTATATCATTTATCCCTTTTTGCATTTGATGGAATAAAAGCCTTCCATGCAAGACACAGGTAATTGCTTTCTACATCTTCTGGTCCTGATGCTCTGTATTTGTCAGATTTATAATTTCATTGATTTTATCTTTTACTTTATTTGTAGAATTTTATTACTTTCTTTACTGATAACACTGGTTTTAGTCCTTCATTTCTGAGGGCCCCACTCTGAATGCCCATACTGTTATGTATTTCACTGTTAGGCTAATTGGGGTGTCCACTGCTCCTGTACTGTTCCAGAGCATCATGAATCAGGTACTAAGTGGGATGAAAGGACTGTACAGCTTCTTGGATGAGATTTTACATACCTTTCAGCAACACCTTCAGCTGTTTGTGCATTGCCTCATCATAACACTGACATACCTACCATGCTGTACATCATGTTACTAAATAGTGTAGCTGTCGCAGACAGACATGTATGAGAAGCTGAAGGACTGGAAGGCAAGCACTATTTAATTTATCCAGCTGAGTGGTACTGACTGGTTCCAATTTTACCAATCTAGATGTAGCCAGAGAATCTCCTCAATAACTTCTCTTCCCGTTTCCACACCGTTACCTCTGGAGACCGAAAGGAGATATCCTTGGATGCCTCCTATTTTTCAATTGCATGCAGCACCTCAGGAATATCATCCAAAAACACATCAGATTCCGCACGTACAATGATGACACCCAACACTCCATCCCCTCCTTCTCCGTTGACCCCTCACCTGCCTGCGCTACCTCTCTGCTTGTCCAAAGACCAGTCCTGAATGAACCAAGATTTCCTCCAATTAAACATAAGGAAGTCCCAGGGCTGGATTTTCTTGCACAGATGTGCTGTGAGCTGGAGTAGGTTGGGGTGGGGCAGGGGGAGGGTGTTGGCGGGCTCCGCCGGAATCGTGGGAGGGTCTGATAATGCATGGGAAATCCAGAAATATGCACAGCACATCTGTCAGTGGCTTTTTAACGCAGTCACTTCATTAACATCTGATTTCTGGCTTTCACATCCAATAAATGTCAGTAGGTGTGATGACGACCCACTTAACGTGAGCCGAACTCCAGTATTTAAAGGGACACTCCAAACATGCAAGTCAAAGCAGTTGGAGTTGAGAAGGAGTGAGAAATAGGTCTTGTAATGGAAGATAGATGAGGAAAGGCTATGCTCCACTTCACCGATGCCTGCCTGCTTTTACTGCCGAGGACTGTGAGCACCTTTGGGGGAGATACCGTTCCTTAGTAAGAAGAGGAAGATGCCTGCTGATGGGACAAAAAAGGATCTCTTGCCCCACCCCCACTTCACTTGCTTAAAACCTTTCACATTTCTTATATCTGTCAGTTCTGACCTGAAACGTTAACTCTGTTTCTCTCTCCACAGATGCTGCCAGACCTGCTGAGTATTTCCAGCATTTCTTGTTTTTATTTCAGATTTCCAGCAGTATTTTGCTTTTATATAAGAGTAGTTGGAGGTTGATCAGGAGGTCAACAGCAGATGTGTGGTGGATAGAATGTAGGAAGCGCTCCATTGAACTAAGCAGGGCAGGAAAGCCTGGATGGCAAGGGATATAGAGTATTGGATCAGAAAAAAAAGGAGGCTTATGGCAGATTTGGAGCACTGAAAACAGCGGAGGCCCTAGACGAGTACAGAAAGTGTAGGGGGTACTTCAAAAAGTAATTAGGAGAGCGAAGAGGGGACATGAAAAAACATTGGCGGTCAATATAAAGGAAAATCCTAAGGCGCTTTATAAGTATATTAACAGCAAGAGGATAACCAGGGCGGCACAGTGGCGCAGTGGTTAGCACCGCAGCCTCACAGCTCCAGGGACCCGGGTTCGATTCCAGGTACTGCCTGTGTGGAGTTTGCAAGTTCTCCCTGTGTCTGCGTGGGTTTTCTCCGGGTGCTCCGGTTTCCTCCCACAAGCCAAAAGACTTGCAGGTTGATAGGTAAATTGGCCATTATAAATTGTCACTAGTATAGGTAGGTGGTAGGGAAATATAGGGACAGGTGGGGATGTTTGGTAGCAATATGGGATTAGTGTAGGATTAGTATAAATGGGTGGTTGATGTTCGGCACAGACTCGGTGGGCCGAAGGGCCTGTTTCAGTGCTGTATCTCTAATCTAATCTAATCTAAAAAAGAGTAGGGCCCATTAGGGACCAAAGTGGCAATCTGTGTATGGAGCCGGAGGACATCGGTGAGGTTTTAAATGATTACTTTTCATCTGTTTTACAGGCCGGTGAGTCTAACATCAGTGGTTGGGAAACTATTGGAAAAAAATTCTGAGGGTCAGGATTAATCTCCTTGGAGAGGCAGGGAATAATCAGGGATAGTCAGCACGGCTTTGTCAGGGGGGAGTCCGTGTCTAACTAACTTGATTGAATTTTGCGAGGAGGTGACTAGATGTGTAGATGAGGGTAAAGCAGTTGATGTAATCTACATGGACTTCAGTAAGGCTTTTGATAAGGTCCCGCATGGGAGATTGGTTAAGAAGGTAAGAGCCCATGGGATCCAGGGCTATTTGGCAAATTGGATCCAAAATTAGCTTAGTGGCAGGAAACAGAGGGTAATGGTCGAGAGTTGTTTTTGTGAGTGGAAGCCTGTGAGTGAGATTGGTGCTGGGAACCTTGCTGTTTGTAGTGTACATTAGAGATTTAGATGTGAATATAGGAGGTATGATCAGTAAGTTCGCAGATGACACGGAAATTGGTGGTGTCATAAATAGTGAGGACGAAAGCCTTAGATTACAGGACGATATAGATGGGCTGGTAAGATGGGTGGAGCAGTGGCAAATGGAATTTAATCCCGAGACGTGTGAGGTGATACATTTTGGGAGTACTAACAAGGCAAGGGAATATACAATGGATGGTAGGACCCTAGGAAGTACAGAGTGTCAGAGGGACCTTGGTGTACTTGTCCATAGATCACTGAAGGCAGCAGCACAGGTAGATAAGGTGGCTGGAAGGCATATGGGATACTTGCTTTTATTAGCCGAGGCATAGAATATAAGAGCAGGGAGGTTACGATGGAGCTGTATAAAACACTAGTTAGGCCACAGCTGGAGTACTGTGTACAGTTCTGGGCACCACACTATAGGAAGGATGTGATTGCACTGGAGAGGGTGCAGAGGAGATTCACCAGGATGTTGCTTGGGCTGGAGCATTTCAGCTATGAAGAGAGACTGGGCAGACTAGGGTTGTTTTCCTTAGAACAGAGAAGGATGAGGGGGGAAATGATTGAGGTATACAAAATTATGAGAGGCATTGATAGGTTAGATAGGAAGAAACGTTTTCCCTTAGCGGAGGAGTCAAGAACCAGGGGGCATAGATTTCAGGTAAGGGGCAGGAGGTTTAGAGGGGATTTGAGGAAAACATTTTTCACCCAGAGGCTGGTTGGAATCTGGAACGCACTGCCTGAAGGGGTGGTAGAGGCAGGAACCATCACAACATTTAAGAAGTATTTAGATGAGCACTTGAAACGCCATAGCATACAAGGCTACGAGCCAAGTGCTGGAAAATAGGCCTAGAATAGTTAGGTGCTTGATGGCTGGCACAGACACGATGGGCCGAAGGGCCTGTTTCTGTGCTGTATGACTCTATGACTCTATGAAAGATGTGTTTCACCCCTAAGCCCCTCACTCTGCCTTCTCAAGACTACTTCAGCATATCACTCCTCACACCAATTTATCCATGAAGATGCAGATATCTATCCCTCTGTCTCTTTGTGCTTGCTCACATCCCCATCTGTCCATCCACCACTGACACTCACCCTCACCTTTATGAAATGCTATGCCTATCCTTCATAATCACCCTCAACAAATGCTATCCGTCTATCGGGTAAACAAATGCCATTACTCACACTCATAGGACTTTTCTTTCCTTCCTTGCAGGAGACAACAGCTCAGGACACTCAGGAGAGGCAGAGAATCAGAAGGGGCCCTCCACAAATCACACGACAAACAGCTACAGAGGAGGAGATGCTGGAGCTCAGTGGAGTCTCAGTATGCCTGGCCATCGAAGATGGAGGTCTCCTAACTACGTGGTGATTGAATTAAATACTAAGCAGCCACATAGCACACAACACTCAGTCAAACATGCCAAACATGTTGGTGACTTTGGGCTGAATTTTTCCGGCCCCTCGCGCCGCGGGTCGCGGTGTAGGGGCCAGTAAAATGCTGCAGGGAGAGGTCTGCCACGACCCGTGACGTCGAGACGGGCCTGCCGCATTTTACCGGTGGCACCACAATTAGCATATGGTAATGTTTAGTTACCTTTGCTGATTATGCAGCTCATTGCCTCTCCACCGACACTGCCAAATTTTTCGCTGAACAGGTGGTCGTTACGTGTCATCCCGTTCACGATCTGAAAAGCCGGCGGGTCCTCACTCTGCATTACGGAAGGGAGGAGGGAGGGGGGATACACAGGGGTCTAACTCTCCATTCTTAAAAGGAAAAGGGAGGGGGGATATGCAGGGGTCTAACTGTGCATTCTTAAAGGAAGGGGGTCTGGTATTACTGGAGGGAAAGCTCTGCTGGCATGAAGGGAGGTGCCATGCACCATCCCTCCCTTAACAGTGAACGCTCTGTGTTTGTGAGGGGGCAATGGCACACTAGGCACCCTGTGTGTAGGGAGGGTGCCAGAAAGGGCAGGAGCATTAAGGTCTTATGGATGGTGGGGACAATCGATTCAGCTGGTAGAATCTTGATCTGGTCATGCTGTGCCACTCTGAGTGTTGGCCAAGATGGGCAATGCTATGGCACACCACATAGTTGATCCAGGAAAGAAGCTGATGTACCCATCAACACCGATCCATGCCCTGTTAGGAACCTTCGAATACATGAAGGGTTCAACTTTATGTATCACATGGTAATAAGTATGGCTCATCCTACATTGTGTGATCCTCTGAGGATCCGTATGCACCAGAGGCAATACCGACAGGCAGGTGCGATCCACGTAGAGGCCCCCGGTCGTGAGCTGCAGCCCCCAAGTGGAGCCCGCCATTACAGTTGCCGTGCATCTACAGGCCCCACATGACATGCCATCAGTTGTCACAGCACCAGTATCAGAGGAGATTGCGCATATAGGGAGGGTGGTGACACGTCTCTGTGCCCGACTCAAGGATGATCTGCAGCCCATGGGCTCCGGTGGACATCCCATGCCTTTGTTCCTCATAGTGGCAGCGGTTCTCATGCCTGACGCCTATGCAGAATTTTAGGGGTCCACCAGAGACCTTTGTGGGGTCACACAGTCAGCAGTGCACCGCTGCATCAGGGAGGTTACCAATGCCCTGCACCGGGGGACCAGTGAGGATGTCCACTTCAGGACAGATTCTCACAGCCAGGCTCAGAGGGCCATTGGTTTTGGCACCATTGTCGGAAAACCATAGGTTGTAATGTTCATAGACTGCACTCATGTGGCCATCAGGCCTACTGCCAGGCTACCGCCTGCAGACATCACCATTAAAGGAGCCCTCTCAATCTAGGTGAAGCTGGTATGCGAACACCGCGGCTGCTTGCATCGAATGTGCGACCGCTTCTCAGGCAACTGCCATGACACCTGGGTCTAGCGCCAGTCCCAGCTGGCACCGCTGTTCACTGAACTGGCTCAGATGGAGGGGTGGCTTCTTGGAGATAAGGGCTATCCTTTGCAGACATGGCTCCTGACAGCAGTGAGAGACCCCACCACTGCTGCAGAGGAGAGATACAACGCCAGCCACTGAGCTACATGAGCTACCATTAAGCAGGAGCATTCTGAAAGAGCGTTTCCAATGCCTGTATGGATAGGGTGATGCCCTATACTAGGGGCCAAAAAGGCCAGCTCCTTTCTTTGCTGCTTTGCACAACTACGCAACCAATAGGGGCCAGGCTGGCATGATGAAGAGAGACGTCAACAGGATTCCTCCTCGAACAATGAGGACGCTGAGGGCCTACAACATGAAAGACGCATGGGAAGGCAGATGGCACCCAGACTCTGCACACAGGGCTAGCAGTGAGCTAGGGACATACGGAAGTGGCTTATCAGACAAAGGCTGTCTGCTCCATTGGGACTGACATGAGCTCTGCAAGCCACACATCACCCTCGCTCACCTGCTGTGCACCAGTCTACATCTGCAGCATCCCTCTGTAAACCATTAGAGGCAGCAGCTGACTGAGCCAATGTCCATGTCACTGAGTCCATGGAGATGCTCATGAGTAATGGTGGCATGGCAATGATGTTATTGCATACGTTAGCTCTCCTGAAGGGCCAACAGTGCAAAGGGATGTGACATTGGCACCTCATGCTGGCACACATCATACACACAGAGAAAAGGACACACATGCTGGTGAGGAACATTTAGTGAAAGACATATTTACATTGCTGTGACACCCGTGCATTCCCATTTGTGTCAGTGTGTTCTCTGTAAACCTCTATAATACCTTTTATGGTCTCTTGAAGTATAACATCCTGGAATGTGTAAAATTAAGATTATTCACCCAGTTGCAGCACGCCTACAAGAAGGAATGTTACACTTGAGTGGGAGAAGAGGATCACAACTTCACAGGACACTGGGACACAGCAGGGTAAGTATGTGGCAGCAAAGCGGAAAGTGCTGGGGTCACTCAGCAGGTCAGGCAGCATCTGTGGAGAGAGAAGCAGAGTTAACTTTCAGGTCTGTGATCTTGGACAAGTTAACTCTGCTTCTGTCTCCATATATGCTGCCTGACCTGCTGGATTTCTGCAGCACTTTCTGCTTTGCTGCCAGATTGACAGCAGCCCCACTCTTCAACAGTCAGGTAAGTTCTTGGACAACTGTCAGGAAACAGGTGTTGGGGTGTTTAAAAAAGGGCCCCAGCACCTGCTGCACAACTGTAAATAATTCCCTCACTGCGCCAAATGTCCCGTCTCTCCCTGCATAATATGGGGGAGCGGGGGGGCAGCTTGGCACCGTGATTCTAATGAGCTCCCATGATATTAATCGCGGGGGCTCTGCGGCGGCTGGCGAATGTGGGCCCCCTGCCGAGTTCAAAGCAGACGGCAGCGCCCCAATAAAATTCAGCCCTTTGTGTCAACAATGAGTGAAGTATGATCATGTGCATAATGATGGTGGAAAGGTACGTGGTAAGGAGGACACAAAGAGGCTGCAGAGGGATATAGATAGGTTGGGTGACTAGGCATGAACATACAAATTAGGAGCAGGAGTAGACCACTCGGGCCCTCAAGCCTTCTCCGCCATTCAACAAGATCATGGCTGATCTGATTGCAACCTCAAATCCACATTACCACCTACCCCCAATAACCTTTCACACCCTTGCTTATCAAGAATCTATCTACCTCTGCCTTAAATTATTCAGAGACTCTGCTTCCACTACCTTTTGAGGAAGAGAGTTCCAAAGACTCATGACCCTCTGAGAGAAAACATTTCTCCTCATGCCTGTCTTAAATGAGTGACCCCTTATTTTTAAACAGTGACCCCCTAGTTCTAGATTCTCTCACAAGAGGAAATATCCTTTCCACATCCACCCTATCAAGACCCCTCAGGATCTTATATGTTTCAATTAAGTCACCTCTTACTCTTCTAAACTCCAGCAGATACAAGCCTAGCCTGTCTAACCTTTCCTTATAAGACAACTCACCCATTCCAGGTATTAGTCGAGTAAACCTTCTCTGAACTAAAATACTACAAAAATACACTATACCTTTACACTACAAATTCATGCACACATTCACACGAGAGTCAGACACACACAAATAGATTACAGAGGGAAAAATTTATTTGGTGGTTGGATTCAAGTCCAGAATAAATGGAACTTAAATACAGTCTGTAAGTCCAGTAATCCTCTGTTGGAGCTGTAGTCTTGAAGTCCTGCACTGTGGTGGGCTTGCTTTGCTCAGGGCTCCTGAAGACAGAATTGGTTGTTGATTCTCTTCCCCTGTTTGCTGGCTGTAGTGGTCTGTAGGCTTGGAGGGGACCCCAGTTGCAGCTGGTTCTTTTCTTGATATTTTCTGGAAAGAGAGAGAGAAAGAGAGACACGAGGAGCAGCTGCCCTCTTCACAGCTATACCCTCAATTACTGCCTGACTGCTGTCTGTGTCACAAAGCTTTAGTTTCCTCAGAGATGAACCAGCCGTTATATGGTTCTATCAATCCCCTTTGTTGCCAATGAGTTTTTTTTCTGGAATCTTTTAATGAAATTCAAAGTGCTACATGCCCCATGCTGTCCATCCGCTCTTGGAGGGGGTTGGCTCTTTCAAAGCCAATGGATTGGGATGACCTTGATGATCATGCTGATAAATCCAGTCTAGGTAATTCAATCACTTAGGGCAAGCTATTTTTCTGGCTAAGCTCCTGTTAGACTCTTTGTCTCCAGTCCAATCTCCTGGTGTTTCAAATGTAAATCGCAGTGGCCATCTTGGCTGCTAATCTTTTTAAAAATTAGCTTGTAGGATATTTTCCATTAAAAGGCTAAGGTCAGTTTCCAACTGATTAAATTAACGTGTCTCATTGGTGTATAGGGTTTTCTTGACATAATTTTTGCTGTTTTTTATATACTGTGCAATCTTCTGATCTCCCATCCATCTTTGCACAATTATATGCTTTTTCTTTAAGTTTGATACTATTTTTAACTTTTTTCAATTAAACACAGATGTTGGGTCCTCCTCTAGGAATTTTTCTTTCTCGCTGGAATTTATTTATTCTGTGTATTCCAAAATGTCACCCTCAATGTCTGCCACTGCATTTTTATTGACCTATCCCTTAACCTAATTTGCCAGTTCACTTTAGCTGGCTCTGCTTTGGTGCCCTCATACTTGCCCTTATTTAAGTTTAAAATACTAATCTTAGGACCGCTCTTCTCTCCCTCAAACTGAATGTAAAATTCAATCATATTATGATCACTGCTGCCTCGGGGCACCTTCACTATAAGGTCATTAATTAATCCTATCTCGTTGCACAATACCAGGTCTAGTAGAGCCTGCTGTCTGGTTGGCTCCAGAAAGTGCTATGCTATGAAACTGTCCCGAAAATATTCTAGGCTACCTTTGCCCATCTGATTTTTCCAGTCTGTATGTAGATTAAAATCCCCCATGATTATCACCATATCTTTCTGACAAGCTCCCATTATTTCTTCCTTATTACCGCATCCTACAAAGTGGTTATTGTTAAGGGGCTTGCACGCTGCTCCCACAAGTGACTTCTTGCCTTTATCATTTCTCATCTCGACCCAAACCGCTTCTACATCCTAATTTTCTGAACTTTGGTCATCCCTCTCTATTGTGCTAATACCATCGTTAATTTATAAAGACACCCCTCTACCTTTTTCCTAGTTTCCTGTCCTTCCTAAATGTCATGTACCCTTCAATGTTCAGGTCCCAATCTATGTCATCCTGTAGCCATGTCTCTGCAATGGCCATTAGATCGTTCTTATTTATTTCTATTTGCGCTATCAGTTCATCTGTTTTGTTTCGAATGCTACGTGCATTCAGATGAAGAACCTTTAGTTGCATCTTTTAATTATTTTTGTAACCTATAGCCTTATCTGCTGATTTCCTCTTAGATTTGTACTCACTGTCCTTTCCTCTCATGGGCTGTTTATCTTTTCCCATATTAATACCTTTCTCTCTTGCCTTGTCTCTACTCTTTGATTTACCACATCTTCCCAAATTTGATCCCTTGCCCCCTCTACTTAGTTGAAATCCCTCTCTACTTCCCTAGTTATGTGGCCCGCTAGAACACTGGTCACAGCACAGTTCCGGTGTAGACCGTCCCAACTGGTACAGCCCCTACTTTCCCCAGTACTGGTGCCAGTGACCCACGAACTGCAACCCACTTTTACACACCAGTCTTTGAGCCACACATCCATATCTCTAATCCTATTTGCGCTATGCCAATTTGCACGTGGCTCAGGTAATAATCCAGAGATTATTACCTTTGAGGTTCTGTTTCTTAATTTGGTGCCTAGTTCCTCACACTGACTATGCAGAACCTCTTCCCTTGTCCTGCACATGATGCACATAAATACGATTCTTTTCCACTTTTTTCCCATCTTTCCCTCTCTCGGTTGTTGATTGGCAAGTGGCTTTTTAAGTTGTATGATGATGAATGGAAGGACTTGAATTGACAGTGGGGATGTGAAAGAGATGCTTGGATGTTTGCAGAACCACTTTGTGTTAGTGGCATTGGAATGAGTTTGGGGCTCACAAATGGCTTTTGCATGACGTTGTGAGATTAATGGACTGGTGGAACCTTAGTGAAACCTTGTAATAATGAGGGCATCCCAGGCAGCAATGTGCACACTTGGTGTTGCATTGCCCTAAATACCTTCTGCCTCCTGGTGTTCCTCATCTTTCTCCTCAACAACAGCAACAACAACAACTTGTATTTATACAGCGCCTTTAACATAGTAAAATGTTCCAAGGAACTTTCTCTTCCTCCTCTCTCTCTGAATCCTCCAAAGAGTGTGAAATATTAGATACTGTAAGCATAATGATAAAGTACGAGAGGGTCTCACATCCTTGAAAGTGGATAAATCAACAGGGCCGGATGGATTGCATCCCAGGTTGCTAAAGGAAGCCAGGGAGGAAATAACGGATGCGCTGAGGATCATCTTCAAATCCTCACTAGATGCAGGAAAGGTACCAGACGATTGGTGGTCTGTGAATACTGTACCATTGTTTAAAAAGGGTGCGAGGGCTAGGCCAAATAAATATAGGCAGGTCAGTCTGACCTTGGTGGTGGGTAAATTATTAGAAACTATTCAGAGGGACGGGATAAACTGACACTTAGAAAGACATGGATTAATCAGGGATAGCCAGCATGGATTTCTCAAGGGAAGGTCATGTCTTATTAATTTAATTGAGTTTTTTGAGGATGTAACAAGGAGGATAGATGAGGTTAGTGCAGTGGATGTGGTCTACATGGATTTTAGTAAGGCATTTGACAAGGTCCCGCATGGCAGACTGGTCAGGAAAATGAAAGCCCATGGGATACGGGGGAATGTGGCAGATTGGATCCAAAATTTGCTCAGTGACAGGAAACAAAAGGTAGTAGTCAACGGATGCTTTTGCGAATGGAAAGCTGTTTTCAGCGACATTCCACAGGGCTCAGTGTTGGGTACCTTGCTGTTTGTGGTATATATTAATGATTTGGACTTAAACGTGGGCGGCATGATTGGGAAATTTGCTGATGGCACAATAATTGACTGTGTAGTTGATAGTGAAGAGGTTGAAGTTGATACTGCAGACTCCAGAATGGTATCAATGGTTTGGTTGAGTGGGTGGAAAAGTGACAAATGGAATTTAATTCATGTCCTAGGTCCAACCATCTTCAGCTGCTTCATCAATGACCTTCCTTCAATCATAAGGTCAGAAGTGGGGCTGTTTGCTGATGATTGCACAATGTTCAGCACCATTCGCGACTCCTCAAATACTGAAGCAGTCCATGTAGAAATGCAGCAAGACCTGGACAATATCCAGGCTTGGGCTGATAAGTGGCAAGTAACATTCGCACCACACAAGTACCAGGCAATGACCATCTCCAACAAAAGAGAATCTAACCATCTCCCCTTGACATTCAATGGCATTATGATCATTGAACACCCTAATATCAACATCCTAGGGGTTACCATTGACCAGAAACTGAACTGGAGTAGCCATATAAATACCGTGGCTACAAGAGCAGGTCAGAGGCTAGGAATCCTGCGGTGAGTAACTCACCTCCTGACTCCTCAAAGCCTGTCCACCATCTACAAGGTACAAGTCAGGAGTGTGATGGAATACTCTCCACTTGCCTGGATGGGTGCAGCTCCAACAACACTCAAGAAACTCGATCAAAGCAGCCCGCTTGATTGGCACACCATCCACAAACATTCATTCCCTCCACCACCGAGGCACAGTGGCAGCAGTGTGTACCATCTACAAGATGCAGTGCAGCTACGCACCAAGGCTCCTTAGACAGCACCTTCCAAACCCGTGACTTCTACCACCTAGAAGGACAAGAGCAGCAGATGCATTGGAACATCACCACCTACAAGTCCCCATTCAAGTCACACACCATCCTGACTTGAAACTATATCGCCGTTCCTTCACTGTCGCTGGGTCAAAATCCTGGAACTCCCTTCCTAACAGCACTGTGGGCGTACCTACCCCACATGGACTGCAGCGGTTCAAGAAGGCAGCTCATCACCACCTTCTCAAGGTCAATTAGGGATGGGCAATAAATGCCGGCATAGCCAGTAAAGCCCACATCCCATGAATGAATTTTTAAAAATGCAGATAAGTGTGAGGTAATGCATTTGAAAGTGAAAGGGCAAAATAAAGTGAGAGAATACGCAACAAACGGGAGGATATTGAGAGGAGTAAAAGATGTGAGAGACCTTGGAGTGCATGTCCCCAGGTCCCTGAAGGTGGCAGGACAGGTAGATAGAGTGGTGACGAAGGCATATGGAATGCTTTCCTTTATTGGCCGAGGTATAGAATACAAAAGCAGGGATGTAATGCTGGAACTGTATAAAACGCTGGTTAGGTAACAGCTGGAGTATTGTGTACAGTTCTGGTCACCACATTACAGGAAGGACATAATTGTTCTGGAGAGAGCATAGAGGAGATTTACAAGAATGTAGCCAGGGCTTGAAAGTTGCAGTTATGAGGAAAGATTGGATCAGCTAGGGTTGTTTTTCTTAGAACAGAGGAGGCTGAGGGATAACTTCATTGAGATGTACAAAATTATGAGGGGCCTAGCTAGGGTGGACAGGAAGGACCTGTTCCTCGTAGCGGAGAGGTCAGTTATCAGGGCACAGATTTAAGGTGATTGGTAGAAGGATTAGAGGGGACATGAAGAAAAACTTTTTCACGCAGAGGGTGGTGGGTGTCTGGAATTCACTGCCAGGAATGGTGGTGGAGGCAGAAACCTTCAGTTCTTTTATAAGTTATCTGGACATGCACCTGAAGTTCTGTAACCTGCAAGGCTGTGGACCAGGTGCTGGAAGGTGGAATTAGATTGGGCAGCTAGTTTTTCAGGCCGGCACGTACACGCTGGGCTAAATGGCCTCCTTCTGTGCTGTAATATTTCTATGGTTCTATGGTTAAGAGACTCTGTGCCCTTTACCTTGGTCATCCTGCAGGTCCAAACTCCACTGCTGTGCAATGTTGCACAGAGCACAAGCACAACACACGATAACCATTCTGGAGATCTGGCTGGTGAGTACAGAAGGGTGCCTCCAGATCTGTCGAGTCACCAGAAGCATATTCTCATTATGCCGATGGCTCATTTGACAACAGATCTGATGATCATATGGCATCCATTGTAATACTGCTGGATCTCATTCCCCGGGTTTCTGAGCGGTGTCATTAGCCACGTTTTAAGTATCCCTTGTCTTTGAGCAGCCAGCTGGTAACTCAGCTTCCTGTTGCAAAGACATCTGGGAGGATGGATTGCTACAGGATGAAAGCAACATGGAATTTGCCTGGGAATCTTGTGCACACCTGCATAAAGATATTTTTGTGGCTGCTCACCACATCGATGAAATGGAAGGCCTTGTTGTTGACGAACACTCCTGGGTGATGTATGAATGCTTTAATTGCTACACACCTACAGTCGATGATGTCCTGCATCTGTGGGAATCCAGCCAGAGCTACAAACACGAGTGCCTTTTCATTTTGACTGATGTTGTCGTAGGGAAAGTTGACGTAATTGGTGGCTCTGGCAAAAAAAGCCATCTGTCACCTGTCTTATGCATTTGCGTGTTGCTGATTATGAAATCCTACAAATGTCGCCAGCAGAATCCTGGAGGGATCCAGAGGCAAAAATGTTAAGAGCGAAGGTGACTTTAACAACCACTGGTAAAGAGTAGCCCCCAGGTCCAGCTGGCAGCAGGTCTTGTTCCAGAAAATCTCCCAACAATACAGCTCCATCATGTTGTTAAACATTGTACCTGCTCCCAGGCACTTTTCCCCCAATTCAGTTCCCAGGTCTATGGTTTAAACACATTACTGTGTTCAATTAAAAACATAGAGAAAGGGATATCAGTCCCAGATAATTTTAACTGTTTAATGTTTCGGAATTCTATTGGTGAATCTTTTCCTTCAAAACTAGAAAATAAAAAATGTTTAATAAACGTTTCACTGTATAAATATTGTTGAAGTAAACCTGCGGTGTTAGAAAACCAGGAAACTGTTACCTAATTATTATGACCTGATGAGAATGAGTTTTAGGATTCCCTTTCAGCCTTCAGCTGATCTTACTGTAACAGGATTTAATTTTAAACACACCATGTTTGAGCTCCCCCTTAGTGAACCCTTGTGCACCGCTTTCTAATTATAAGGCAAAGAAATGAGGACAAACAGGCTTTCTTAAGTTTAATGAAGAAAAGTGAAATTTATTAAAACTTAAACTTAAACTCTAATTCTGTTAATGCCTACAGATACACGCCACGCCCCACTCTAGCATGCATACATGATATGCACATGCAATATAAAGAAAACAGCAGGAGAAAAGATAAAGTGCAACAGTTTGAGGCAATCTCTGAGGAGGTTTTTTTTGTTATTGTGCTTCGAGCTCGCTGTAGAGTCCTTTTGTAGGTTGATCCTGCTTTTTGTTGGGGCCCAGTATTCTTCTTAAACCTTGTTCACTGCCGGAGACTTTTTTCTCTTGGAGTTCATGTATCTTCAGTGAGTTTCAGTTCTAAGAGAAAGGGATGGACACAGACAGTAGAGGCTGCGGTGAGCCAGCCACAGGGTTTTTTATTCACTCTCGGAGGAAGCAGCTTTCTGAGTTAAAATTCTCTGTAGCAAGTTCAAAAACCCCTCCAACAGCCAGTTAGTCATGTGACTAAACTGGCCTGACCACATCTGTTTGTGTATTCGGCCATCTTAGCAGTTAACCTGGAATGCAAGCTTCTCCACCCTCAAAGTCTGGTAATCAAAGGTCCATTGTGGATTAAATTGGAGCAGGGAGTAGCCCCTTTGTTCCAACACTGTCTGCTAGTATGCAAAAAATATCTTTCTGGCGAGGAGCCTGGCGATTCTTTGTGATAGGCCCTCTTTTCTTCCCAGCAACAATTTTACGTTTAGTGTCCATGTGGTGAAATTAATATGCCTCATTCTTGGCAGGTGGGGGGCCTGAATGACATAATGAAAGGGTCCCTGTTGTGATGTTATTTTGGAACAGATGTATGATGCAAATAGTATCTCTATCTAAATCAAATAGCTTTTCACTCATTAAATAGGACATTCACCCAACTAACCTTCCCAAGAGGAAGCTACTGGTACAGCTGTGCAGGTTATAGGTGCAGCTATCTGTAGTAATGTATTTACTCCCAGTATTGCTCACTTGGACCCTGGTGGAAACATAGGGCTGGATATTAACTTTTAAAAAAAAATTCCTGGGATGTAGGTGTCGGTGGCTAGGCCAGCATTTATTGCCCATCCCTAATTGCTTTTGAGAAGGTGGTGGTGGAGGCCAAATATTTATGCAAATCCTTAAATCCCTTTCAATGATTTGATGGAAGTCCAATTGTTGCATCTAATTGTAAAAGCAAACTTAACACGACCTTAACATCGCTTTTAGAAAAATGAAACAGGCAAACAACATCAGCATTAATAATTGAATGATAGGTAGACAGTTCTCCAAGTATTGAGTCTAATGCCTGATTAAATCTGGAGCAAGGAAAGAAAACATTTCACCTGTGTCTATCTCTTCACCATCTGTGTCTGCCTTTGTAAAGGGTACAACAGATCAGATTACAAACAGTATTTCAGCAAGGCTGGTTGAAACCACCTTCTGATAAGAAAAATAAAACCAATATATTATTATGAATTAAAAACTGTCACTCATTTAACCCATTGCCAAGCTTGTGTTGTTCAATGAACATTAACCTTGTTGCATTGGCACAGCTTTCCACACTGCAGCAGGTCCGAGGCTGACAAACTGCTCAAAGGAAGATTCCAGCAAAAATGTTGCATCCAAATAAGTGCCAGCATGAGTGTGTAGGGAATAAGAAACGCACCTGGAAAATAGAGTAAAGGAAAGCTGAAATATATTGTATGGATGTTAGTGTAACCAGATTTATTCATGGAATTTTGGAGTGGATCTCAAATAACTAAATAGTTAATTTTATATTAACACTGCAAAGAATTCTTTATGTTGTCTGATGCAACATAAATGAGATGCATGGAGTCCAGTTATGATGAAGATCTCAAACAGGTTTATTCCAGCTAAACCATTATATACAGTACAGAACAAACTATTTACAGAACCTTCCTCTAGATGTTACAGTTGCAGAGTGACTAAGGCTTGTAGTTCATGACTGCATCCTTGTCCTTATCTCATTAGCATACTGAGATCTTAAAGGGACATTATTCTTAAAGGCAATCGTACAACATCAGCTTTCTTTCCAAAGACAACATAGATGGGCTGGTAAGATGGGTGGAGCAATGGCAAATGGAATTTAATCCTGAGAAGTGTGAGGTGATGCATTTTGGGAGGATTAACAAGGCAAGGGAATATACAATGGATGGTAGGACCCTAGGAAGAACAAAGGGTCAGAGGAACCTTGGTGTACTTGTCCATAGATCACTGAAGGCAGCAGCACAGGTAGATAAGTTGGTTAGGAAGGCATATGGGATACTTGCCTTTATTAGCCGAGACATAGAGTATAAGAGCAGGGAGGTTATGATGGATCTGTTTCTGTGCTGTATAACTTTATGACTCTATCACTCTGTGTGTCTTGTATGCTAAAAGTAAAAACATATGAAATTAGATAACACAGGATATTGACAAAACATTTGCAGGTACAAGGACAGGGATTGTGAAATTGACAAGTACAGAGGCTTAAAAGTCCATATACCGTCTCAGCGGTTCGACAACTGTTGCTCAGGGAATTTGCATCTCATCGGTTGCTGTTCTTTCTGAAGTTTCTCCCTCTTTGCATTCAGTTGCTGTTGCTCTGCCTGCAGCCTGCTAACATACTCTATTGCTTTTCTCAAGATGACAACTTTTGAGGCCTTATCATTCTTAAAAACTTCTGGCACCTCATCTCAAAGAGCCAACAAGCAGGTTGGCACAGTGGCGTAGTGGTTAGCACCGCAGCCTCACAGCTCCAGGGACCTGGGTTCGATTCTGGGTACTGCCTGTGCAGAGTTTGCAAGTTCTCCCTGTGACCGTGTGGATTTTCTCCGGGTGCTCCGGTTTCCTCCCACAGCCAAAGACTTGCAGGTTGATAGGTAAATTGGCCATTATAAATTGCCCCTAGTGTAGGTAGGTGGTAGGGAATATGGGATTACTGTAGCGTTAGTATAAATGGGTGGTTGTTGGTTGGCACAGACTCGGTGGGCCGAAGGGCCTGTTTCAGTGCTGTATCTCTAAAATAAAAAAAATAAAATAAATAAACTTATGCCTCCTCTCCCTCTTCAGGACATTGCTGTCCTTCCCCTCTCCTCATCCTCTGCATCTGAAGGCCTGGGGCTCAGGGTTGAGGACTTGTTGGGGGAAGATTACTTGGCCACATGAAGGTACCTGTCCATTCTGGTTCGTTGTGGTACTGGCGGTTCTCTAGAGAGCAGAGGTGAAGGTGTGGCATAATTGTGCTGTTGCTGGGTTTCCAGACTGCTTCGTTTGATGCTGGCAGAGTCTGTGACTGGGTTCCGGTCCTTGGAGATTTCCCCTTGGCAGTGCTCCCCACAGCCAGCCTTTGCTTCTCAGTAGTGACAATGCCAACCTCTTCTTCTGAGTCTCTGGAGCAAGAGGAAATACTGCCTGTTGACAAAGGACAAATGTCCAACCTTTTCACATGGGAGGGCCACATTACAATTGATGGGGCTGATGAGACAATTTCCGAAAGATAGGTGCATGAAAAACTTATCTGACTATTAATCAAAACAACATCAATATGCATTTTTGTCGAGACATTTTAAATGAGAAGACTATTTTACTGACTTACTTTCTCGTCACTATGTTGGACACTGATTTAGTGAGATACCTGGCATTTTTTTGCTTGCATAAGTAGTCTGTGTTTGCCCACACACTTGTTGTAGTGATTCAGACTATTCCAGATAGAAGCCTATCTGCCAGGAGTGATCTTGGTTGCTCTCTCTCCCTCCTCTCTCTCTCTATCTCTTTCTCTCTCTCTTTTTGTGCCTCTCTTTCTCTCCCTCCTTCTCCGTGTCACCCTCTCTGTGTTCTCCCTCTCTGTGTCGTTCCCGCCTCTCTGTGTCATCTCCTCTCTCTGTGTTATCCCCCCTCTCTCTGCCCTCTCTCTCTCTCTTCCTCTCTGCTCCCTCTCTCTCTGCCCACTTTCCCTCTCTGTCCCTCACTCTCTGCTCCCTTCTGTTTCTCTCTCTCTCTCTCTCTCTGCCCCCTCTCCCTCTCTCTCTCTCTAACCCCCTCTGTTTCCCTGTCCCTCTCTGTCTCCCTCTCTCTCTCTCTGCCCTCTCTCTCTTTCTTCCCCTTTCAGTCTCTCTCTGCCCCTTCTCTCTCTTACCCTCTATGTCTCTCTCTCTCTGTCCCTCTCTGCCACCCTCTCTATCTCTGCCTCCTCTCTCTCTGCCTCCTTTTTCCCTCTATTTCTCCTGGTCTCTCTCTCTCTGTTCCCCTTCTCTCTCTCTCTGTCCCTTTCTCTCTCTCTGTCCCTCTCTCTCACTCTGACAGTTTCAGAGAGCAGGAACTCTCAGCAGAGCAGCTTTGTGGTTGGTCCATTTTAAAAAAAATCGTAGCCCTCAATTTCACAGATGACGAGTCCTTAGAGCAGAGGCGGTGGCTGGAATTTTACGCCACCTCAGCAGCCATATGGTGGCGGGGGAGATAGGAAATGGGCCGCCTGCCCCAGGCCAATCAAGGTGCTTGAGTGGCCACTTAATGGCCACTTAAGGGCCTTCACCCGCCTCCACAGGGATTTTAATCATGGTGAGCAGGCATCCAGGAGATGTGAAAGGCCACCCAGTGAAAGCTGGTGACCTCTCAGTGTCTCAGGGGTGGACCCTGACAAAGGGGCACAGTGTGCCAAATTGAGGGCCGCCCCCACTTCTCCAACCAGCCCCGGGACCCGAGACGCCCCCTTCCCTCACATGACCACCCTTGCCTTGCAGGGGCGCAACCGATCACCTGGCGAGGCAACCCTAACTTACCTGTAGTCCTGGCTCCATGTTCTCGGCTGGGCTGCAGTCCCAGCAGTGGCCACCGCTCTCAGTGACGCTGCTGGGACTAAGAGCTGCCGGCCCGATGATTGGCTGACAGCGCAATGAGATGGGACTTCCTCCCTCCAACAGGTGGAAGTCCCACCTTGGCATAATAAAAGCCCGGGGACCTGTAAAATGCAGGACGGATCCCCGGGCTGGGTAGAAGCGGGTTCGCCACTGACTTTTCGGTCAGTGGCCAGCTCCCATCTGCCCAATGTAAAATCCAGCCCAGTGCTTCCAAACTTTGGATAAATTCATGGTTTTCTGGTGGGCTTTTAAAAAAAAATTGGAAACCGGAAAACCAAGAACTTGTCCGAAGTTCAGAAGCGCTGTCTCTGCTCAAAGCACCTGTCAGCTGTGAAAATGATGGCTGAAATTTTTTAAAAGTCAGACTAGTCAGAAAGAAGAAGACAATGGGAAATTTCTCATTCATGAAATTGCCAGTGACGGACCTCAACATTTTTTACCATGGACACTGGTTTCTGTGTATGGATGCGTTGCCAATCCTTGCCCATTTGCCTGCATAGGCCATGTCAGAGTCTCATGATCCACAGCTTCAAATGTTTTCCCATGCTCAAACTCCGATTAACTCATAAACATTCCAATCCAAGCTTGACGAAAACGAGGAAAACATAATGGCCTTGGTACTCAACTGTCTTGTCTAGGATTTGGGCATGATTGTCTTCTCTGCCCTCTCTCTGGGCCTCTGGAATTCTCACACACAGTTCGCTTTCTCACTCTGCTTGAATTCCTGCTGAAGTTTACCTTGTGACTATTTGCTTCCTTTTAAAACATTTGAGGTCAATAACATTTGGTCAATGAAGACCCAGGCTCCAATTGCCCATCATGTCACCTCTCAGTCGTTTCTAACCAGGGCATATCACAGACTGTGTTTAAAGTATTGTTCAGTATAACATTCAGTATAAGTATTATCATATCACAACTGGTGAAAGTTCAAATTTATAATGTCCTGAAAGTCATTTAAAGAAAGATAGTGAAGTCACATACAATGCAATTAAAAAAGTGTATAGTCATAGTGTTTAAGTTAGCTCTCATTAATTAGCAAGAAAATCAAAGGAATTTGCACACTGTGAAAGTTTAGTGAGGTGAGGATCTGGCCCGGCCAAGGTTGACACATGAGACTGGCTGCTTGTGTGAGGTAGTGGGAAGGTAGGCAGTGCCCATGGAACCCCAACCCAGAGAGAGTAAGTGCCATTAGCAGAGAAAGAGACTACGTGCTGTTACATTGTCGCCTATTTAATGGGTGGTAATGTTTTTTGATCCTCATGAGACTGATACCAGAAATGAGAGGTTACAACTACCAGCAAAGACTAAACAGGCTGGAGGTCTTTTCTCCAGAAAAGAGAAGACTAAGGGGTGACCTGATAGTGGGAAACCCACGGGAGAACTTGCAAACTCCGCACAGGCAGTACTCAGAACCAAACCCAGGTCACTGGAGCTATGAGGCTGCGGTGCTAACCACTGCACCACTGTTTACGATAATTACCAGTCAGTGCAACAGGGAATTCAGGAGAAATTTCTTTACCCAGTGAGTGGTGACAATGTGAAACTCATGACAACAAAGAGTCATTGGGGCATTCAAGGGGAAGCTGGGCAAGTATATAAGAGATGAAAGAATAAGAGGTTATGCTGATAGGGTCAGATGAATCGTGGAGTCTGTGTGGTGACAGTGTTCCCACAGTGATGTTAGAAAGGGAGTTCCAGGATTTTGACACACTGACAGTGAAAGAATGGTGATATATTTCCAAGTCAGGATGGTGTGTGACTTGGAGGGAAACTTGGAGTTGGTGGTGTTGTTACGATACTGTATTTTTGTTTCCGGGAATATGTGGTGTGCCTTTAAGGTTTGCAAAGGATCAGTATTGCTTTAAGCCTCAGGAGTTGGAGAAAGTGCATTTTTGGTTGCCATTGGTAACAGCCAATTGGAGACTGCGATTCAAAGGGTGCATTCTCGTTACCTTGGATACAGCCGCTTGGACTGAGTATCAAGCGATACATTTGTTACAATTCAATTTTGAACTGTCTATTTAGTCGAAGACAGTCTGTTCTAACAGAACACAGACAGACAGCTGGCATTAGCACCTGAAAGAAGAGTTCTCAGACATTTAAATTGAAGGAAGAAAATTTAGTCTGTTTAATTATCATTAACTCTCAAAATTCTAAAGGAAAATCAAACCAAAACACAGATCTCTGATAATTTAAACTGAAGGAAGGGAAGTTAGAATGAGAATTAGAACATTACAGCGCAGTACAGGCCCTTCGGCCCTCGATGTTGCGCCGACCTGTGAAACCATCTGACCTACACTATTCCATTTTCATCCATATGTCTATCCAATGACCACTTAAATGCCCTTAAAGTTGGCGAGTCTACTACTGTTGCAGGCAGGGCGTTCCACGCCCCTACTACTCTCTGAGTAAAGAAACTACCTCTGACATCTGTCCTATATCTATCACCCCTCAACTTAAAGCTATGTCCCTTCGTGTTTGCCATCACCATCCGAGGAAAAAGACTCTCACGATCCACCCTATCTAACCCTCTTATATGTCTCTTTAAGTCACCTCTCCTCCTCCTTCTCTCTAACGAAAACAACCTCAAGTCCCTCAGCCTTTCCTCATAAGACCTTCCCTCCATACCAGGCAACATCCTAGTAAATCTCCTCTGCACCCTTTCCATAGCTTCCACATCCTTCTTATAATGCGGTGACCAGAACTGCACGCAATACTCCAGGTGCGGTCTCACCAGAGTTTTGTACAGCTGCAGCATGACCTCGTGGCTCCGAAACTCGATCCCCCTACTAATAAAAGCTAACACACCATATGCCTTCTTAACAGCCCTATTAACCTGGGTAGCAACCTTCAGGGATTTATGCACCTGGACACCAAGATCTCTCTGCTCATCTACACTACCGAGAATCTTCCCATTAGCCCAGTACTCTGCATTCCTGTTACTCCTTCCAAAGTGAATCACCTCGCACTTTTCCGCATTAAACTCCATTTGCCATCTCTCAGCCCAGTTCTGAAGCCTATCTATGTCCCTCTGTACCCTACAACATCCTTCGGCACTATCCACAACTCCACCGACCTTAGTGTCATCCGCAAATTTACTAACCCACCCTTCTACACCCTCTTCCAGGTCATTTATAAAAATGACAAACAGCAGTGGCCCCAGAACAGATCCTTGCGGTACACCACCAGTAACTAAACTCCAGGATGAACATTTGCCATCAACCACCACCCTCTGTCTTCTTTCAGCTAGCCAATTTCTGATCCAAAGCTCTAAATCACCTTCAACCCCATACCTCCGTATTTTCTGCAATAGCCTACCATGGGGAACCTTATCAAACGCCTTACTGAAATCCATATACACTACATCCACTGCTTTACCCTCATCCACCTGTTTGGTCACCTTCTCGAAAAACTCAATAAGGTTTGTGAGGCACAACCTACCCGTCACAAAACCGTGCTGACTATCGCTAATGAACTTATTCCTTTCAAGATGATTATAAATCCTGTCTCTTATAACCTTTTCCAACATTTTACCCACAACCGAAGTAAGGCTCACAGGTCTATAATTACCAGGGCTGTCTCTACTCCCCTTCTTGAACAAGGGGACAACATTTGCTATCCTCCAGTCTTCCGGCACTATTCCTGTCGACAATGACGACATAAAGATCAAGGACAAAGGCTCTGCAATCTCCTCCCTAGCTTCCCAGAGAATCCTAGGATAAATCCCATCTGGCCCAGGGGACTTATCTATTTTCACACTTTCCAAAATTGATAACACCTCCTCCTTGTGAACCTCAATCCCATCTAGCCTAGTAGCCTGAATCTCAGTATTCTCCTCGACAACATTTTCTTTCTCTACTGTAAATACTGACGCAAAATATTCATTTAACACTTCCCCTCCCTCCTCTGATTCCACACACAACTTCCCACTACTATCCTTGATTGGCCCTAATCTAACTCCAGTCATTCTTTTATTCCTGATATACCTATAGAAAGCCTTAGGGTTTTCCCTGATCCTATCCGCCAATGACTTCTCGTGTCCTCTCCTTGCTCTTCTTATCTCTCCCTTTAGATCCTTCCTGGCTAGCTTGTAACTCTCAAGCGCCCTAACTGAGCCTTCACGTCTCATCCTAACATAAGCCTTCTTCTTCCTCTTGACAAGCGCTTCAACTTCTTTAGTAAACCACGGCTCCCTCGCTCGACAACTTCCTCCCTGCCTGACAGGTACATACTTATCAAGGACACGCAGTAGCTGCTCCTTGAATAAGCTCCACATTTCGATTTTCCCATCCCCTGCAGTTTCCTTCCCCATCCTACGCATCCTAAATCTTGCCTAATCGCATCATAATTTCCTTTCCCCCAGCTATAATTCTTGCCCTGCGGAATATACCTGTCCCTGCCCATCGCTAAGGTAAACCTAACCGAATTGTGATCACTATCACCAAAGTGCTCACCTACATCTAAATCAAACACCTGGCCGGGTTCATTACCCAGTACCAAATCCAATGTGGCATCGCCCCTGGTTGGCCTGTCTACATACTGTGTCAGAAAACCCTCCTGCACACACTGGACAAAAACTGACCCATCTAAAGTACTCGAACTATAGTATTTCCAGTCGATATTTGGAAAGTTAAAGTCCCCCATAACACCTACCCTGTTACTCTCGCCCCTGTCGAGAATCATCTTCGCTATCCTTTCCTCTACATCTCTGGAACTATTTGGAGGTCTATAAAAGACTCCCAACAGGGTGACCTCACCTCTCCTGTTTCTAACCTCTGCCCATACTACCTCAGTAGACGAGTCCTCAAATGTCCTTTCTGTCGCTGTAATACTCTCCTTGATTAACAATGCCACACCCCCCCCCCCCCTCTTTTACCATCTTCTCTGTTCTTACTGAAACATCTAAATCCCGGAACCTGCAACATCCATCCCTGTCCCTGCTCTACCCATGTCTCCGAAATGGCCATTCCATCGAGATCCCAGGTACCAACCCATGCTGCAAGCTCACCCACCTTATTCCGGATGCTCCTGGCGTTGAAGTAGACACACTTTAAACCAGGTTCTTGCTTGCCAGTGCCCTCTTGCGTCCTTGTAACCTTAGACTGTGACAATCCTTTACCCCTAAAGTCAGATTGATTCTATTGAAAGTGTTTGCAAGTTGTTTATTGTGAAATCCATCACTGAAGAAGGAAAGCATCACTTACTGCTGGAATTAAACTACGGACTGTTCTACTGTGGAAGAGCCTTTTTTTCCCATCGGATGGCCGTGAAGACTTCAAGCAACATTGGACTGTAAATTTGCAAGGACTCTAATTTTTTCTATTTTAAACGTTGTTTATTTCTTCATAGTGTTTAAGAATTTAGTTTTTTTAGTTAAACAGTTAATTTGTTGATTTAAAGACACCTGGTTTGGTTAGCCTTATTCGGGGGTTAAATCAATACAATTTGACCGGGTCTTTCTTTAAATTGGAAAGTTTAAAATGATATGTTAGGCGATTTGTGGAGGGACAGGATTGAATTAATAGTGCGTTTCTCCCACCACAATCAGAATTGTATATTTTGATTGGGGGCTTTGACTGGAGCAGTTGGTCGTAACAGCGTTCCCACGCATTTGATATCCATGTTCTTCTAGGTGGTTGGAGGCTCGAGTTTGGAAGGTGCTGTTGAAGAAGCCTTGGTGAGTTGCTGCAGTGCACCTTGTATATGGTACAAACTATAGCTACTGTGCGCTGGTGGTGGAGGGAGAAAATGTTTAAGGTGGTGGATGGGGTGCCGATCAACTGGGCTGCTTTGTCCTGGATCGTGTTGATCTTCTTGAGTGCTGTTGAAGCTGCACTCATCCAGGAAAGTGGAGAGTATTCCATCACACTCCTGACTTCTGCCTTGTTGATCGTGGACAGGCTTTGGGGAGTCAGGAGGTGAGTTGCTCACTGCAGAATTCCCAGCCTCTGACCTGCTCTTGTAGCCGTAGTATTTATATGGCTGATCCAGTTAAGTTTCTGGTCAATGGTAACCCCCAGGGTGTTTATGGTGGGGGATTCAGCAATGGTAAAGTCATTGAAAGTGAAGGAGAGGAGCTTATATTCTCTCTTGTTGGAAATAGTAGCAATTGTGCGACACAGATGTGATTTGCCACTTATCAGCCAATGCGTGAATGTTGTCCAGGTCTTGCTGCATGTGGGCAAGCACTGCTTGTTGAAGAGGAAGATGAAGGAGAGGAAATCAGACTCAAGTTTGTTTTTATTTGTTTGTGAGATATGGGCATCTCTGGCTGAGCCAGCATTTATTGCCCATCCCTAATTTCCCTTGAACTGAGTGAATTTTAAGAGTCAACCACATTACTATGAGTTTGGAGTCATATGTAGGCCAGACCAGGTGAGGATGTAAGATGTCCTTCCCTAAAGGACATTAGTGAACCAGATAGGTTTTTATAACAATCAACAATGGCTTCATGGTTATCATTAGATTAGATTAGAGATACAGCACTGAAACAGGCCCTTCGGCCCACCGAGTCTGTGCCGAACATCAACCACCCATTTATACTAATCCTACACTAATCCCATATTCCTACCAAACATCCCCACCTGTCCCTATATTTCCCTACCACCTACCTATACTAGTGACAATTTATAATGGCCAATTTACCTATCAACCTGCAAGTCTTTTGGCTTGTGGGAGGAAACCGGAGCACCCGGAGGAAACCCACACAGACACAGGGAGAACTTGCAAACTCCACACAGGCAGTACCCGGAATCGAACCCGGGTCCCTGGAGCTGTGAGGCTGCAGTGCTAACCACTGCGCCACTGTGCCGCCCATTTCCTTTGAGAAATCAATTAGTGACTAATCACAGCATGCACTGTATATACTAATGAGTTTTGCTTTAATTCTATAGAACCTTGGTTAGACCGCACCTGGAGTACTGTGTGCAGTTTTGGTCCCCTTACCTTAGGAAGGATATTATTGCCATAGAGGGAGTGCAAAGAAGGTTCACCGGGCTTGTTCCTGGGATGATGGGACTGTCCTATGAAGAGAGATTGGGTGAAACTGGGCCTGTATTCTCTAGAGTTTCAAAGAATGTGAGGTGATCTCATTGAAACCTACAAAATACTTAAACGGACAGACAGGATAGATGTAGTTAAGATGTTTCCCCTGGTTGGGGAGTCTAGAACCAGGGGACACAATTTCAAAATAAGGGGGAAGCCACTTAGGACAGAGATGAAGAGAAATTTCTTTACTCAAATGGTTGTGAATCTTTGGAATTCTCTACACCAGAGGGCTGTGGAAGCTCAGTCACTGAGTAAGTTTAAAGCAGAGAATGACAGATTTCTAAATACCAATGACATAAAGGGATTTGGGGATAGTGTGGGAAAAAGGCATTGAAGCGAATGATGAGCTATGATCATGTTGAGTGGCAGGGCAGGCTCGATGGGTTGAATGGCCTACTCCTCTTCCTATGTTCCTGTGTTGCTATGTTCCTAATACTGGAATATCCAAGAATGAATATGCTGAACTAGGAATGACACTTACAAATCAATAAATAACCTTGCAAGTCACATTATAGAGAAATAATAACTGCAAACAACTGTCAACCAGAGGTACAGTTCTTGCAGGGCCATAAAGGGAGTGACAATATTCCCAGCAAGTGTACAGATCATTTTAACTGCATTGTATGAATCTTTTCAAAAAGTTAGGGCTGCATTTTATCAGCCCTCCAGAGACGGGCTAGGAGGCAGGGCGCGCCCCAGAGAATTGCGACAGGAAGTGGGGCGTGGTGAGCCCATCGCCTTCCCATCACACAGCAATTTAGTCAGGGGTGGGAAAGGCTGATGACAGCCTTCCCACCTACAGCCAATTGAGGTACTTAAGAGGCCTTTTAACAGCCACTTAAGGGCCTTCTCCCACCGCCACTGGCATTAAGCCAGCAATTGGGGGTGGGTGGTCTCCGCTACCTCGGGAGGTCACCCAGTAAAACAAGGCAACCTCCTTGCAGACATGGGTGGTGGCCCTTCTCTGTGGGCAATCTGTGGCCCACGGAGGGCCCACAAGCAAACAACCCACCTTCCTGGGCTCCCCTCCCCCTGTACTGAATGCCCACCCACCAACCCCCACCCCCCACCCCTCCCCAGCCCCCATACAGGGGCCTGCTGGACTGGCTCTGGTGGCCCCGCCTCACTTACCTCTGGTCAGGTCTCCTGCGCTGGGCCTGGGTCCAAGGCCTGCTGAAGTACTAGCAGTGGCCACCGGTCCTGGTCGCGCTGCTAATACTACTGAGCTGCCAGGTCTGTGATTGGCTAGCAGCTCTTGGAGGTGGGATCCACATCTTTAAAGGGATGGGGATCCCGGCGACAGGCTGTTATTTCACCTGGCGCTTTAGAATCACGCCAGGGGAGCTCCAATTGGCTGAGATGGGATTCCCTCCGACTTTTCGGCCCAGCACCAGGAGCCCGACGGCACCATTAAATTCAGCCCTTAAAAATACTCATGGTGTAGCCATTCATTGAGAAAAGTGTGGTCAATGTCTTTACTTAAAGCTCTCAAAGGTGTCATCGGTCACAGAAACATTTTCCGAACTACTTACTTGAGATTGAATCACAATATTTCAAATGTTAATGAAGATCTAGTAATCCAAATCACTTCAACAGCACTTTGACAGGGAGTGGCTTTTGTAATTATTGTGCTAAATTGCTTAAATCTCCATAAGTGTATTAAAAATGTGATTTTCAGCAGAAAAATACCATAACCTTCACTTTGAATTATAAATCAGAATGAAAAATATTTACAATCATTAATTAGCCATCATCAATTTCCAGCCTCCAAAATGATTTAGAGATTTTACAAATGAATTGCGAGTTAAACCGAAACATCTTCTCTAAAGCTTTGACATTACTTCATGAATATCAGGAAGTTGCACGTTGCTAAACCTTTGTTTAGGGTTGATCTGGTTTTTGTATCGTTCTGCTCTGTGATGCTTCAAGTATGGACCCCAGTCTGGTGCTGATGTGCAAGCTGTAGTAATTCTCTGTCAAAAGAAAGGTGAAAGGTTTAATAGTTTCTCTTTGGTGTTTCTGGACTGCAGATAATCTTACATTTCATGCCTTTTCAGGATGGAAACCAGTGCTGCTTGGTTTGGGGAACTGAAAGGACTTGGCATTGTTGCTGTGTTTGGATTAGGCTGTTGATCCAAATTGCTAACATCTTCTGGATTTCAAAAGGAGTGGCGACTGGTCATTCTATGATTCCCCATTGGTCTGGAACTCATTTGTCTACAAATGTTTAAGAATGGATTGGCAGATGTTTCAGAGGGTTAACACACTGGCCCAGAAATCAGATTCCTCTGTGTCCATTTTACGGGTGTTATAAAGGTGACAAAAATTCCAGTAAGGTAGCTTCCGTGCATACTCTCATTCTGCGCTGTAAGTGCGCTGTCCACCATATTGGAATGGTCTTCTCAGTAGGCGTCCAGGATGTACACCTGAAATGCCTGATAGTTCCATTGTATATGCAGGTCAGAGGCCTCAAGCCTGTTTGATTAGATTAGATTAGAGATACAGCACTGAAACAGGCCCTTCGGCCCACCGAGTCTGTGCCGACCATCAACCACCCATTTATACTAATCCTACACTAATCCCATATTCCTACCAAACATCCCCACCTGTCCCTATATTTCTCTACCACCTACCTATACTAGTGACAATTTATAATGGCCAATTTACCTACCAACCTGCAAGTCTTTTGGCTTGTGGGAGGAAACCGGAGCACCCGGAGAAAACCCACGCAGACACAGGGAGAACTTGCAAACTCCACACAGGCAGTGCCCAGAATCGAACCCGGGTCCCTGGAGCTGTGAGGCTGCAGTGCTAACCACTGCGCCACTGTGCCGCCCATTTCCTTTGAGAAATCAATTAGTGACTAATCACAGCATGCACTGTATATACTAATGAGGTCAAGAACTAATTTACCATGGTCCTATCACTGATCTCATCAGGCACGGGCAGCATGCACTATAATAGGATGGCAACCGAATAGGGATATGAGGATCTGGTAGAAAAGTGGAACTCAGGTCGAAGATCAGCCACGGTCTTATTGAATGGCAGAGCAGGCTTGAGGGGCTGTATTGCCTACTCCTATTTCTTACCATCTTATTTTCTTATAAATTAGGCCCAATCCAATTTCTAAATCATAATTCTTTCAATTCAGGAACCTCAATGTAAATCCCAGCCAGACAAGTAGAATGATAACCTCTTTTGTTTCCCAGCTGAGCTCCTATGTGTCCTGAACCTACTAAATTGACAATTTCACACAGCAAAAACACAAGAATGAGTGTTTTGAAACCTACTCTTACTACCATAGTGTGTGGTTAGATGCTCTTCAAAGATGAGGTCAAGACACATTGTTTGGGCAAAACAGGGCACAGAACAAATGCTCTCCAGCTCCCATTAACATATCTGAGTTCCAAATGCCTGACAGCAACGCTGGTTCAAAAATAGGAAAGTTCTTCACTATTCTGTACTGATATCCTTTACCTTCAAGAGTTCAAACCCCATTAAATGATATTAAGGTGTTTCCTCACCTGGCACAAGGTAGAGCCCTCAGATCGGGCAACTCTCACAATGGCAACAATGGGGATCCACATAATACAAAAGATTATCGTACACCAGCCAAGCGCTATTGCCCAGACAGGGTACTCAACAGGTCCATATGTTGGTGGGGCAAATGTTGCTAAGGACCAGATTAAGATTATCTGAATGAAATGAATGCACAAAACAAAATCAAATACAAAATGAGAGATTATCTGCAACTTGATTATTTTCAGTTTAAGTAGCTAAAAGATGTAACATCTCCTTACTGCCAGCACACATGGAGAAATGAAAAACCAACACACTCTCCACCACAGCCAGAAGAGCCAATTCCTTTCCCCAATCATCATCTCAATGTCCTTGATGAATCTGTTTACCCCTGTGCAGAACAAGAAAACAGAGACACACAATCACTTGATTTGTTCCAACTTAAGGGCAGCTTGTTTGTTGTAGACTTTCATCTCATACTGGGTGTCACTGAAAACAGGTTAAATCAGAGAAGGGATCACTCAGGACTTCCAACAGGAAGAACAATCTGGTCATTGACGTTCTATGGATAGGCTTATTTGACACGTAAGGAGAGTATTTGTTTGCCACCCATCTTTGAAATGAATGACTGCCTAGATCACAAAATAATTTGACTGCTTCTTTTGAAGAAATATTGAAGCCAGTACTTCTTTCATTTATGCATTTCATTATGTTTCTTTTGTGCTTACCGTAGATCCAGCTTATACCGATGAACTCCAGACAACCAGTTACAAGGAGACCCCAACCAGCACAGAAATGATCAATTAAATTCACCCAGTAAATCCCAGCCTGAGAAGGTAATGGAAGAGAAAACCAGACTGTTTAAAATACTATACACAACATCCAAATTAAGCACTTTTACTTCATTACAAATCAGTCAATAATAATTTGTGTTCCAATGAAACTCAACTTAAGCTCAAGGAACAGCATCTCATCTTTCAATTAGACACTTTACAGAGTTCCAGACTCAACATTGTGTTCAACAATTTCAGACCATAACTTCTGCCCCTATTTGTTTCTTTCTTCTTTGCAGGTTTTGATTTTAACTTGATTAGAGATTAGATTAGATTAGAGATACAGCACTGAAACAGGCCCTTCGGCCCACCAAGTCTGTGCCGACCATCAACCACCCATTTATACTAATCCTACACTGATCCCATATTCCTACCAAACATCCCCACCTGTCCCTATATTTCCCTACCACCTACCTATACTAGTGACAATTTATAATGGCCAATTTACCTACCAACCTGGAAGTCTTTTGGCTTGTGGGAGGAAACCGGAGCACCCGGAGAAAACCCACACAGACACAGGGAGAACTTGCAAACTCCACACAGGCAGTACCCAGAATCGAACCCGGGTCCCTGCAGTTGTGAGGCTGCAGTGCTAACCACTGCGCCACCGTGCCGCCCTGTTCTCCTGTTTTTTTATTTTGGGCAGTAGCTGCTCCTTATTCTGCCATTTATACCCTCTCTAAATTTATCCTTGTTTATTGTCCCATTACCAATCCCTTTGGGTCTGCATCACCAATCCTTTTGCCATTTAATCTCTCCTGTCTTCCACACCATCACAGGCTTCCCTTTTGTTCCTTTTCCACCCTGTCTGCCCCCTTTTTCTCTCTCATGTCTCCTCTCTCCCTCTCTATCCCCTCTCATCCCTCTGTGTCCGCCTCACATCCTTCTGTGTCCCCTCCTCTCCCTCGCTCTTCCTCCTCTCATTTTCTCTTCCTCCTCGCTTTCTGCCCCCTCTCTCTCCACTCTCTCTCTCTCCCTGCCCCCTCTCTCTTTCTCCCTTCCTCTACCTTCTCGCTCTCTTTCTTCCTCTCTCTCTCTCTCTCTCTCTCTCTCTCCCCCCCCCCCCACTTCCCTCTCTCTATCTCCCCTCTCTCACTCCCCTCTCTCTCTCCCCCCTCTCTCTCTCCGATTCTTTCTCTTCCTTCTTTCTCTGTCTCTGTCCCCCTCTGTCTGTACCCTCCTCTCTCTGTCCCTCCCTCTCTGCCCCTCCCTCTATCTGTCTCTTTCTTCCCCCTCTCTGTCTCCTCCCCCTCTCTCTCTCCCCTCCTCTCTCTCTACCCTACCCCACCCTTCCCTCTCCCTCTCTGACAGGTGCAGAGAGTGGGAATGCTCAGCACAGCAGCTTTTGGTGGGTCAGTTTTGTTTAAAGATTGATGTCAGTTTCACAGTTGACAGGTGCTTAGAGCAGGAACAGCGGTTTCCCAACTTCGGACAGATTTGGGATTTTCTGTCAGCCTTTTAAAAAAAAATTGTATAGCCCCAAATCTGTCCGAAGTTGGGAAACCTCTGTTCCTGCTCTCATGCAGCACCGGTCAGCTATGAAATTGACTTGTCATTTTTTTTAAAAAGCCGGTCTGGCAGAAGAGTGAATGGAAAATTTCTCATCTGTGCAATACATTCGCAGGCTAGATGGAAATCTTCGGTGGCCCGGATACTGACCCGCGAGCCGTATGTTGGACTACCCTAATCTCCAAGGTGCACTACAGCAGCTTGTTAAAGATCCTTCCACAGCACCACCCAAACCCGTGATCTCGACCACCTAGAAGGATAAGGGCAGGAGGCAAATGGGAACAGCACCACTTCCAAGTTCCCTTCCAAGTTACGCACCATCCTGACTTGGAAATACTTCGCTGTTCCTTCATCATCACTGGGTTAAAATCCTGGAACACGCTTCCTAACAGCATCTACACCACATCGACTGCAGTGGTTCAAGAAGACAGCTCACCACTAGCTTCTCAAAGGCAATTAGATATGGGCAATAAATACTGGTCTTGCCAGTGGCACCCACATTCAATGAATGAATTAAAAAAAGACTCCTTCTGCTGTGTAAAATCCCCACATTCTACAGAAACATAGCATCTCCAGTAATTGGATGCTGGACTCCTAAATAACATTTCATGTTTCAACTGCCTTTCAAACTCACCTGGCATATTATCAACATATCATACAGGTTGATCAATTAAAGGACTGCCTACCTGTGTTACACAAACCAGGCCGAGGAGATACAATAGTAAACAAGTGACACTTGTCAGATAAAGTCGTTTTGATCGCAGAAGTACAGGGAACTCATCCTGCAAGCTTGTTGTAATTGTTTCTGGTGAAAAATAAATATATTGATTTTTTATCGCACCTGACCACTTTCGACTGAACCAGAGAAAACTTGTTTAAGGCAGACCAGGGGACAGGCGGCTCAAACCAAGAGTCTGCTCTCCACAGAAAGAAAGAAAATAGAATTTGTATTTATATATAGACCTTTCATGACCTCAGGATGCCCCAAAGTGCTTCACAGCCAATGAAGTGTAGTCACTGTTGTACATTCACTGCTGGAATTTACCCTGATGACAGGAGTCCGGCTGGTACTGCAGGAGGCTCAGAGCGAGGAGCAGTCATGGAGCCTCGGACTTCAGGTTATAGGGGTGGTCTCACATGGGCAGTCCAGCAGACCCTGGTGAGGGGTAAATCAGGTGGTTAGTTGAGAGCAGGGGGTGGTTGGTGGCACAGGGACAGCTTTTACCCCCAGAGGCCCTCTTCTGTGGGCTAGAGAGGAGCCTCCCCCACTCACCTGCCCTCACGGAGGCCACCTAGAGTTACTGGATGGTCTCCTCACGTGGCAGAGACACCCCCCTCCACCGGTGGTAAAATGCCAACAGCAGTGGGAAGAGGCCTCTGGGCAGGACGGTCATCCTCAGTGTTCCCTTCCCTGGACTAAATTCCATGGTGTTGGGAAGGCAACGGGCACGCCAGCCTTACCCACTTCCCTCGCCATTTAATGGGTTCCGCCCCCCCACCTCCCCCCCGCCCGCCACCGCAACCATTCCCATCCCTGTCCCTACA
The DNA here is from genome assembly GCF_036365525.1 of Heterodontus francisci. Classification (NCBI taxonomy): domain Eukaryota; kingdom Metazoa; phylum Chordata; class Chondrichthyes; order Heterodontiformes; family Heterodontidae; genus Heterodontus; species Heterodontus francisci. The sequence continues at coordinate 91,872,945 of NC_090385.1, forward strand.
GGGCTCATAAAACTCCAGCCCAAATTTCCACAAACAGCAAGGAGATGGTGACCAGATAATCTGTGATGTTGGTTGAGTCATAAGTATTGTCCAGGACACTGGAAAGAAGTCCCACCTTGTGTCACAGAATCTTTTATTTCAACCCAAGAGGGCAGATGAGGCCTTGATTTAATGTTTCATTCAAAAGACAGCACCTCCGACAGTACTACTCTGCGAGTGTCAGCCTAGATTTTGTGCTCAAGTCACTGGAGTGGGAATTAAGCCCACAATATCTGATTCAGAAGGAAGACTGTTACCAAAGAAGCCACAGCTGACAAGAGTGATGAGATGAGGCCAGGCTGTCAGTCCTTTATAACATTATAACCAGAATATCATTGAACAGTAATCTGTCCTTAAACCAGATCCTAATGTACGTGGAGCGGCACCTCAACATGGTACTTCAAGCAAAGGCATCTGCAAATGGTAGGCCATGGTAACACTTCCCCACTGGTTCGGGGGCTTTTTCCTTGTTTTCTCCTGGAGCTCATTTCCATCGTCTTGCATGTCGAGCTTCAGAGTGAACTATCACTTGCGGAAGCAAGTTACTGGAACTGAACTTAAACTACAGGAAATCTGTGAGGAGATCTATGACCTGTTTACTGCCTACTCCAAATCTCCCCTAGTCTTTTATTGTCCCCAGTATTCCCTGAGATATTGGTTCATTCTTGCTGTAGTTGTCTCCAGATGCATCCCGTTCTTGTACAGAGTGATATTTTTATATCTTTTTCACGTTAGAAGTGGGTGTAGATATCTCCAACCTGTTATTGTTGGTGATATTAATATACAGACACTTAACATAGCACACTCCTCTGCTCTAATGTAGCACAGGGTTAACTTGTTTGATTTAATTTTCATGAAAATAGCAATCAGAGGAATTTCTTGTGAACAAGCGAAGCACTTATTCATCAACAGCACAAATGGGCATTTCTTAATGTCACTATTGCTACCACTTTCGTATGACAGGATAAGTTTATAATGGGATGTCCAGTTTAGCTCCATTTGATGACCTTCTGAGATGTCGAGTGGAGAAATAAGGTGCCTCCGTCAGCAGATTTTAGTGGGCAGGTTGGAGTGATGTGTTCCATGGTCACAATCACACATCAGATTGTCCTCACCATCCACTGCTGGAGGAGATGGCCACATGGCTCATGTCCTGTGTGGATTTGATTGAGCATCTTCAAGGAAGATTAAAGCCAAAGATCAGTTGGGTCAGTAAAGAGGTGTTGCTTTTCAGTGCTGCATGCACCCCACCATTCTGTCCAGCTGAATCAGTGGGGGGGGGGAGTGGGGGGCGGGGGGGTGGTGGGGTTGATACCAGCTGCAAGAAGATTAGCTGCTGTTTCCTGGAATGATTCTGGTGTGACTTTAAGGGTTTTCTTGGTAGGTTTTTTAAGTCTTCATGAATGGGAAAATCAGTGTTCCTCATGATTTTTCCATCTCACAGAACATGATGGTGTTGCAGTGGATGACAGATGGGGCAATGCGGGACAGCACTAGGAACCACTCAATTAGAGTGGACATAAGCATCTCTGACACTATCTTAATGATGCTGTTTTACTGCACGTCCACAATCTTTGTGTGACAGCTGCAGGGCCATGAGACAGAGCAGCATTCTGCAACAGAGTAGACTAGGGCCACTGTTTCAGCACAAAATCTGTGTTCCCCCATGACACCAACAAGTTTCTGGACCAGGTTCACCTGTTTTTTACTTTTTGGCTGGTGTTGATGAGATGAGGCCAAAGGTGAAAATCCTGTTCAGGGTGACAGCTAGGAATTTTGGGTTGGAGTCATGGGAAAGTAGCCTTCTGAACAAGGAGACATTGAGTTCTTTCCCTGTGGCATTTTTGTCCATATGGAATGCTGACAGAATTGTCTTCTCTGGATTGAGGCGGAGGTGCCAGGGCTGGAAGTAACATTCCAATAGGTCTAGCTTGCTACTTGCTTCCTCGAGTGTTGATGCCTGCATCAGCAATGTTATGTCATTGACATAGATGAACTTCTAAGATTTGTTGCAGGCATGTGTGCTCTATGGATGTTGAAAAAGGATGGTGCTGGCACGACCCCTATGGCAGACCCCTTGTTGAGTGTCTGGGTTCTCTGGTCACCAAGATAATTGTGGAATTTATGGTTGCTGTTAGGGTGTTCATAAGCCAAAGAGTTTTGCAGCATTGCTTGATTGTTGAAAGCTTTAGTAGCAGGCCATCATGCCAGACAATGTTGCATGCAATGTCAAGTCTATGAAGGCAGCTTGAGTCTTCAGCAGCTTCTGGAACTGTGCCTCAATGTTGGTGGTGAGGGTATAGACCTGGTCAGAGCAGCTTCCTCCTTCCCTGAAGCCTTCCTGCCTGTTTGAGCGAGCTGCTTCTAAACCTATTTTTATCTACTTAAAGATGAGTCGTTCAACCATCTTATAGACTGTAGAAAAAAGGGCAATGGGATGCTATCTTTTGGCATCATGGGCTGGTTTTCCTGGCTTTAGGCTGGCAATGAACTTGGAATGGTGCCAGAATTCCAGGATTATCCCAGTGTCAATGATGTTGAAGATGGGTTTGGCAAGCCACATCCGTCCATTTGGGATTCTGGATAGATACTGGTCATGGTAGCCTTCCCAGACTTGGCAGCTCTCAGTGTTGTGTCCACATCTTCAGTGGTGAAGGGAGGAAAAGCAGCCATGTGTGGAGCAGCTTTTTGCAGAGAGAGCTCAAGCAGCTTTTGCACTCTGCATTTGTTTTCACTGTTAGTCGCTGCCTTTGAGTTGGTTAGGCGGCATGTCGCAAAGATATCTGCTCTGACTTTTGGTGCAACATGTTCGGATCATGAGGTGGTGCCAAGCCGGCAAAGTAATTTCCAGAGTTTCCTGCTGGAACATGGGCAATCCAAGTTTTCAGTTGTTTCTCACCGTCATGCTGATCTGCCTTAGTCAAAGGAATCTAGGAGTGCTGTTGCCATATCTGGGTCTTGAATGACATAAAACACAGCCGGCAATCTATTTTTTGGTAGCCCCAAATGTAGTAGTGTCTGTTGAAGTCGTCGCGGCAGATGACTGGTTGGTTGACGTTTGGTAGGGAAATAGTTAACCATATTTTTATCAGAGGCTTGTAAACATTCACGACAGTCAGCCTGGTCATGCTGATTGTAATGCAGAATGGTGAAGTGTCTGCCAGCGGGACTTCTTCAGCTTCGGTAACCAGATCGGCCCGGATATATGTGGCTATATAGATATCGGCATGCTATCATTTGGAATCCATGGATCTGCATCCAGTATGGATTGGGCTCAGGTTGATGGGTTCCTTGGAGGGCAAGAACTTTGATCATTTGCGTTCTAAGTTCCCTTGACAAGATCTCACACTTCACTCTGGTTTGACCTTTAACTTTGAGTTGACATGTGTGGAGTGCCGGACTATGTCACTAAAAATCACAAAATAAACATGAAAATGGAGGTTTCCTGCTGACTGTCTGATTGGTCGGTGTTAATTGCATGGTGTTTAGGGAACAGAAATGATAGAGAGAAGCTATTACCATTGGCTGAGGTGTCCAGGACTAGGGGGTATAGTCTAAAAATCAGAGCCAGACCTTTCACGAGAGAAATTAGGCAACACCTCGACACATTAAGGATGGTAAAAGTTTGGAACTTTCTTTCACAAATGGCAATTGATGCTAGATCAATTGTAAAGTCTAAATTTGAGATTGATAGATTTTTGTGTATTAAGAGAAGTGGGGCAAAGGTGCCAATATGAAATTAGTTTGAAGATCAGCCAAGACCTCACTGAATGGTGAAACAGACTTGAGGGGTTAAATGGCCTACAAATGTTCTTATGTTACTATGTTATTAAACACTTGGCTCGCAGTCAGTATCAAGTACCATGAAAAGGGGCCAGGACCATTGAAAGGTAAGGGCCTTCATGAGGTCACTAGTGTTGAGGATACCTCTATCATCAGAAGCTCAGTCCCATAGAACCATTGACAGGGCAGCACAATCTTTTGAAATTATCCTTTCTGTTATTACAGTATGGTGATTTATTGGATTATGAGCCTGAATTTTAGCATTATGTACTATGCTGTCTATTGCTGATATCTGGTAACAGGGTGTCTTCAGAAGATCACAAGATAATTACATGAAAAAGGCCATTTGGCCCACCTTAATTCATCAATCCTGGAACACACTCTGCAGTCCTGCCACTGTGACATCCAGTGTCTCTTAAATAATTCTAGGCTTTTGCCTCACTATATATGGAAATATATTCCATTTTGATCACTCTTTGTGTGAAGACACATTTCCTGATATCAGTCCTAGAATGACCTTTTCTTAGTTAGACTCTGTCCTTTAATTCTTCCCTTGCAGTTTAATTTAAAGAAATCCATCTAAATTAAGATTGGAAGGTTACTGTAATGGGTGGTTTCCCTGGCCCCTCTTCTCTGGGGCTAGACTGGAGCACTGCAACTGAAGTGAGCTATTCCTAGCAGCCCCTCAAGTGTTGGTATTTCCTGTTTTGAGCTGTTAACATCTCCTCCGATGTATCCTGTACTTTCTTGAGGATAGGAGATTGAGGGTGATCTGACTGAAGTTCTGAAAATTTTAAAAAGCTTTGATAGAGTAAATACAATGAAACTATTTCCTCTGATGGAGTAATCAAGAAAGAAGAAAAATGATCGTAAAATTAGACTACTACAAAAGTTCTGGTGAAAGGTCACAACCGGAAATGTTAACTCCATTTCACTCTCCACAGATGCTGCCTGACCTGCTGAGTGTTTCCAGCATTTTCTGCTTTTGTATCTTAAAATTAGAAGTAGGTTATTCAGGAGTGAAATCAGGAAGCACTTTTTCACACAAAGGGTGGTAGAAATCTGGAACTCTATCCACAAAAGGCTATGGATGCTGGGACAATTGAAGTTTTTGAGAATGTGATTGATAGTTTTTTGTGGGATAAGGGTTTCAAGAGATATCAAGCAAAGGTGGGTAAATGGACTTGACATACAGTGCAGCCATGATTTAATTAAATGTCACAATCGCTTACTCGTATTCGTATGTTCCTAATCAAAATGATACTACGAAACACAACAGATTACATAAGTTACTGTTATGAGAATGGAAAGAGATTGTTTAAGTGAAGTAATGTCATTCTTACCTACGGATGCAAACTGACTGTCAAGTCCCAGAGTGAGCAACATGAAGAAAAATAAAATGGACCACAAAGGTGCCCATGGCAACTGTGCAAGAGCCTCTGGGTAGGCAATGAAAACCAAACCAAAACCTAAACAATGGATAATGGATACAATTGAAATGGTACAATTAATGGTGCTTACAGGAAACATACCACAAACTGATTTATTTAATTCAGATATACAGTTCTCTCAAATCTTGTGTTGTGACATTGATCATTGTATAAGTTTCAGAGAGTGGATCTAATCCAAGAGTTTAAAAACAGATGTAAAAGCGGAAATAAAAATGCAAGTCTTTATCTTTCAAATTCAGAGTGGTTTAGAGCAGAATTTGCACTACACAAGTGCCAGGCAATGAACATCTCAAACAAGAAAGAACGCAAACATCTCCCTTTGAGGTTCAATGGCATCACCACCACTGAATTCCCCACTATCAACATCCTGGGGGTCACCATTGACCAGAAACTAAACTGGACCAGCCACATAAATGCTGTGGCTACAAGAGTAGGTCAAAGGTGGAACTCTGCGACGAGTAACTCACTGCTGAGGGGAGAGGAGGGGTAGATGCTTTTGGTGGTGGTGTCACGCTGTAGTAGGAACAAGCTGAAACAATGGGTCACCCAGGATAGTCCTGTTTGTGGATTTTGGGAAGGAGGTAGAAGCAGGACCATAACCTCCTTGTCAGTTAATCTCTCCCTTTTGTTCCCTTTACCCCCACCCCCACTTAACTTGCATAAAACCTATCACATTTCTAATCTTTGCCAGTTCTAATGAAAGGTCACAGACCTGAAACATTATCTCTGCTTCTCTCTCCACAGATGTTGCCAGACCTGCTGAGTATTTCCAGCTCTTTCAGTTTTTATTTCAGATTTCCAGCACCCGCAGTATTTTGCTTTAATTTTAATACTCTGGGGACATGGTTCGAATCCCACCATGGCAGATGGTGAAATTGGAACTCAATTAATAAATCTGAAATTAAAATCTAGTCTAATGGTGACCATGAAACAATGTGGAAAATTGCCCAGGTATATCCTCAGCAAACCCGCGTTATTGCTCAGCAGTAATCTGCTCACTGATGCTCAGTTTGGGTTCCTGAGCTCATTACAGCCTTGGTCCAAACATGTCATTCCAGAGATGAGGTGACAGTGACTGCCCTTGACATCAAGGAAGCATTCGACCGAGTATGGCATCAAGGAGCCCTAGCAAAACTGCAGTCAATGATAATTAGGGGAAAACTCTCCACTGGTTGGAGTCATACCTAGCACAAAGGAAGATGGCTGTGGTTGTTGGAGGTCAATCATCTCAGTCCCAGGACATCGCTGCAGGAGTTCCTCAGGGTAGTGTCCTAGGCCCAACCATCTTCAGCTGCTTCATCAATGCTTCCCTCCATCATAAGGTCAGAAGTGGGGATGTTCGGTGATGGTTGCACAATGTTCAGGATCATTCGTGACTCCTCAGATACTGAAGCAGCCTATTGACATATGCTGCAAGACCTGGACAATTATCCAGGCTTGGGTTGATAAGTGGCAAGTAACATTCGCGCCACACAAGTGCCAGGCAATGACCATCTCAAACAAGGGAGAATCTAACCCCTTGAGGTTCAATGGCATTACCACCACTGAATCCCCCACTATCCACATCCTGGGAGTTACCATTGACCAGAAACTGAACTGGACCAGCCACATAAATTCTGTGGCTACAAGAGCAGGTCAGATGCTGGGAATTCTGCGCCATCTAACTCACCTTCTGTCTCCCTAATCCCTGTCCACCATCTGCAAGTCACAGGTCAGGAGTGTGATGGAATACTCTACACTTGCCTGGATGGGTGCAGCTCCAACAATACTCAAGAAGCTGGACAACATCAAGGACAAAGCAGCCCACTTGATTGGCACCCCATCCACTACCTTCAACATTCACTGCCTACATCACTGACGCACAGTGGCAGCAGTGTGTACCATCTACAAGACGCACTGCAGCAACTCACCAAGGCTCTTTAGACAGCACCTTCCAAACCTGCAACCTCTGCCATCTAGAAGGACAAGGACAGCAGATGCATGGGAAAAATCACCACCTGCAAGTTCCCCTCCAAGCCACACACCATCCTCACTTGGAACTAAATCGCTGTTCCTTCACTGTCACTGGGTTAAAATCCTGGAACTCCCTTCCTAACAGCACTGTGGGTGTACCTACCTCACATGGACTGCATCAGTTCAAGAAGGCAGCTCACCACCACCTTCTCAAGGGCAATTAGGGATGGGCAATAAATGCTGGCCTGGCCAGCAACGCCCACATCCCATGAATGAAAAAAAAATGACACCCAAAGTCTGCTGTCCCTATCAAGCCCAAGTGCTGGGATTTCCTGTTCCAAGCCATTAATGTGACTTTGTCTATGGGTGTTGTGCCAGCAAGAGGAGAAGAAGGTCAGGTGTACCTCCAAGCTTTTCAGAAGCCACTGTGGCCTTGTCCACAGTGTAAGATGTTGATGCTTTTATTTATTCAGATCAAACGATGGCCACATTGGGGTGAGTCTGGCTGATTGTTTTACCAGGTGTCATTATTCATGTACCTCAATGGGTGAGTTGATAAGTGTTGCAGCAATACACAAAACAGGCTAACACCCAGCACAAGGCAGCTAGTTCATAAATGTGATTGATAAACCCTATGTCAACTAATTATAACCAGGGCTGCTGGTTTCTGGTCAATGAATATGTCAATGCCAGTTTAATTGCATGGGGTCCTGGGATTTTCACTGATGTTTCAGGGATTGCAATTCTGTTATTTTGCTCATTTTTCCATGAAAACTGCAAATATTGGCCATGGCAGTCTCTTCATTGCAGTTTGGAAATATGTTAACCAAAGACAGTAAGTTTAACTCTTTAGGTACCTGACTGTGCAACCTCTGAAACAGGTCTGTCTTGTACATGAGCTATGTGTCCAAGGATGGAGAAGATGGCAAATCCAGCAAACACACTGGTAGCACAATTAACAACACAGACAATGATGGTATCTGTGTAACAGTTGTTGTGGAATTTGTTGTAAGATGACAGTGCTGTTAACCCTCCAAAAGACACAGCGATAGAATAAAAAATTTGTGTTGCAGCATCTTTCCAGACCTGGTAAATAGAAAGTAAAATAGTCAACAGTGAAAGATTTTACTTGAATTCATTCAATAGATAAATCCATAGTAGCCATGAGGTGGGTTAGCCCCACAGCACATTGGTGAGCTGACTGAATGAAGCTGCCTCTGATCAATAGTGTCTCCCTTAAACAGTAGGGCCCTCACTCTGCCTTCCTGTTAGCTCCTTGCTGCCAAATTCTCTCCAGGAGCTTTGATGCTTTCCACTGTCAGTCATGTTTTCTAGTGAGTGACTTGATTCTGTACTTGCAGGATGTATAGTGACCTCTATTCTTTTCGGAAAAGCAGCAGCCGTTCAAAATGATTTTTTTTTAGGTTATTACCGGTCGGTAATCTATGGAGTGGATGCGTGCTGCTTGAATGCATAGAGTGTGAAGAAGGGAGTTTGGTAAGTGATGGGATTTTAAGGGTTAATCTCTCTCTAAAGTCTAGTTTCTGTTAAATTTAGCAATTAGCTAAAATTACTGTTTAAGTTAAGAGGCAAGTTAAGTTTCTTCCAGTTTTAAACAGGAATATACAAGCTCTCTGACAGTAGCTACAGCTAGTTAATTAGGTAGCTATCTTAAACTGGTTCCAGAGCTCTAGCAGAGCGCTAGAAAAGCTGATTCATCAGCTTTTATTAGTAGGGGGATCGAGTTTCGGAGCCACGAGGTCATGCTGCAGCTGTACAAAACTCTGGTGAGACCGCACCTGGAGTATTGCGTGCAGTTCTGGTCACCGCATTATAGGAAGGATGTGGAAAGGGTGCAGAGGAGATTTACTAGGATGTTGCCTGGTATGGAGGGAAGGTCTTACGAGGAAAGGCTGAGGGACTTGAGGTTGTTTTCGTTAGAGAGAAGGAGGAGGAGAGGTGACTTAATAGAGACATATAAGATAATCAGAGGGTTGGATAGGGTGGATAGTGAGAGTCTTTTTCCTCGGATGGTGATGGCAAACACGAGAGGACATAGCTTTAAGTTGAGGGGTGATAGATATAGGACAGATGTCAGAGGTAGTTTCTTTACTCAGAGAGTAGTAGGGGCGTGGAACGCCCTGCCTGCAGCAGTAGTAGACTCGCCAACTTTAAGGGCATTTAAGTGGTCATTGGATAGACATATGGATGAAAATAGAATAGTGTAGGTCAGATGGTTTCACAGGTCGGCGCAACATCGAGGGCCGAAGGGCCTGTACTGCGCTGTAATGTTCTAATCTAATCTAATCATTGTTTTTCAGTGAGAATTCAGGGGTCTCTGAGTGCTGCTTATCTGCACTGAGTGCTCCTTGAGTGCACAGAGTGTGAAGAAAGGAGTTTGGTGAGTGAGGGAATTCAGTGAAGAGGGTAACTATAAATTAATTAATACAAATATATTTAATTAAATTAACACAATAAAGATGGCAGGTGATGTGTCACAGCTGCAGTATATGGGATCTCCTGGATGCCATGACAATCTATGGCAACCATGTCTGTAGTAAGTGTCTGCAGCTTGAGGAACTTCGGCTCAGAGTAGATGAGCTGGAGGCCGTGCTGCAGACATTGCGATGCATCAGGGAGGATGATTGTCACCTGGACATTTTGTTCCAGAAAGCAGTCATACCCCTTAGGATAGGGTCATCTGATTTGGTCAGTGGTCAGGGACAGGAGGTGTGACTGCGAGTCAGGCAGGTAAAGGGATTGAGAAGGTAGGAGTGGAGCAGCCTCAGCCCTTGCAATTGTGCAACAAGTTTGAGGTTCTTGCAGCTTGCATGGAAAAGAGCGAGGGCTGTGGTGTGGATGAGCAGACTGACCATGACACCATGGTACAAAAAGCCATTCAAGTGGGGGGAGTTAAAAGGAGTGGTATTAGGAGACAGTATATTCAGGTGGACAGATACTGTTCTCTGCAGCCCAATAGCAAGAGTTCAGAAGGCTGTGTTGCCTGCCTGGTGCCAAGATTCGGGACATCAGGGCTGGATAGGAACTTGCAGTGAGAAGGGGAGGATCCAATGGTCATGGTCCACATATATACCAATGACATAGATAGGACTAGGAAAGAGGTTCTGCATAGGGAGTATGAGGAGCTAGGCACTAAATTAAAAAGCAGAACTTCAAAGGTGATAATCTCTGAGCCACATGTAAATTGGCATAGGATAAGTAAGATTAGAGAGATGAATGCATGGCTCAAAGTCTGGTGTGGGAGAAGTGGGTTGCGGTTTGTAGGGACCAGTACTGGGGAAAGTGGAGTCGGTGCCGTTGGGATGGACTTCACCTGAACTGTGCTGGGATCAGTGTTCTAGTGAGTCATATAACTAGGGAAGTAGAGAGGGCTTCACATTAAATAGAGAGGGTAAAGGATCATGTAGGGGAAGATTGAGTAAATTAAAGGGAAATGACAAGGCAATAGATCAAGGTAACCATAAAGGTAATGATGATCAGAGTATGGCAGGAAGGGGCAGTGATTGCAAACTTAAGAGTACGCCAGCAGATAGGGACAGTGTTTACAAAAACAGTAAAAAATAACTGAATTAAAGAATTAAGGACTCTGTATCTGAATGCCAACAGCATTTGCAATAAAACAGATGAACTGTTAGCTCAAATAAAAATTCATATGCATGACTGATAGCCATTACAGAGATGTGGCTACAAGGGAACCAAAGCTGGGACCTGAATATCGAAGGGTCTCTGACATGCAGGAAGGACAGGAAGCTGGGAAAAGTTGGTGGGAAAGCTCCGTTAATTAAAGAGGGCAGTGGTTCTGTAGAGACAGATGACCTTAGTTTTAAAGATCAAGACATTGAATCAGTTTGGGTAGAATTAAGAAACAGCAAGAGGCAAAAAACATCATTGGGAGTTGTTTATAGGCCACCAACCTGCAGGGGTAATGTAAATCACAGTATAAATCAGGAAATTAGAGGTGCATGTAACAAGGGTAATGCAGAATCATGGGGGATTTTAAACTACATGTAGACTGGGTAAACTTTATTAGTACCAGTGTTGTGGAAGATGATTTCTTGGGATGTATGCAAAATGGTTTTCGAGAGCAATATGTTGTGGAACCAACTAGGGAATGGGCTATTTTAGATCTAGTATTGTGCAATGAAAAGGGCAAATTAATAATATGGTTGTAAAGGGGCCTTTAGGAAACAGTGACCATAATATGATAGCATTTTACATTAAGTTTGAAAGTGATGCAGTTCAATCAGAAATTCGAGTCTTAAATCTAAGCAAAGGAAACTATGAAGGTATGAGGGGCAAATTGGCTATGGTGGACTGGGAATCTACGTGAAATAGTATGATGGTAGACAGGCAATGGCTAACATTTAAAGAACTAATACATAGTTTACAAGAAAAATACATTTCTTTAATGCACAAAAACCTAGAAAGGTAAGTGTCCCAACCGTGGTTAACAAAAGAAATCAAAGATGGTATGAGAACAAAAGAAGAGGCATATAAAGTCACACAAAAAAAAATGATAAGCCTGAGGAGTGGAAGCATTTCAGAATTCTGCAAAGGAGGACCAAGAAAAAGATTAAGAAAGGGAAAATAGAATCTGAGAGTAAACTGGCAAGAATGGACTGTAAAAGCTTCTATAGTTATTTAAAAAGGAAAAGATGAGCAAAAATAAATGTGGGTCCATTACATGTGGAGTCAGGAGAATTTATAGTGGGGAATAAGGAAATAGCAGAGAAACTAAACAAATACTTTGTGTCTGTCTTCACGGAAAAATAATGGAGAATCAAGGACTAGTGTAAATGAGGAACAGCAAAATTAGCAAAAAAAAGTACTAGAGAAATTAATGGGACTTAAAGTAGATAAATCTCCTGGATCTGATTATCTACATCCCAGAGTGTTGAAAGAGGTGGATGTAGAGATGATAGATGCATTGGTCATCAGCTTTCAAGATTAGAAGGTGACAAATGTAACCCCAGTATTTAAGAAAAGAGGGAAAGAGAAAAAAAAGGAACTACAGACCTGTTAGTCTAATATCAGTCATACATAAAACGTCAGAATCTATAATAAAGGATGTGATCACAGGTCACTTAGAAAATAATGGTCAATTTGGGCAGAGTCAACATAGATTTATGAAAAGGAAATCACTTTTAAACAACTAGTTAGAGTTTTGTGAGGATGTAACCAGCAGAATAGATAAGGGGGAGCTGGTGGATGTGGTATATTTAGATTTTCAGAAAACTCTTGATAAGGTCCCACACAAGAGATCAATAAACAAAATTAAAGCACATGGGATTGGGGGCAATATACTGGCATGGATTGAAAACTGCTTAATGGACAGAAAACAGAAAGTAGAAATAAATGGGTTATTTTCAGATTGGCAGGCTGTGACTAGTGGGGTACCACAAGGATCCGTGCTTGGGCCCCAACTATTCACATTCTATATCAATGATTTGGATGTGGGGATTAAATGCACTATTTCCAAGTTTGCAGATGACACAAAACTAGGTGGAAGTGTGAGTTGTGGGGAGGATGCACAGAGGCTTCAAGGGAATTTGGAGAGGCTAAGTGAGTGGGTTAAAATTTGGCAGATGGAAAACAATGTGGAGAAATGTGAGGTTATCCACTTTGGTAAGAAAAGCAGAAATATAGAGTATTTCTTAAATGATGGGAGGCAAGGAAGTGTCAAATTTAAAAGGGACTTGGGTGTCCTTATTCATGAGTCATGGAAAGCCAACATGCAGGTACAGCAAGCAATTAAGAAGGCAAATGTTATGTTGGCCTTCATTAGAAGAGAATTTGAGTATAGCAGTAAAGATTTCTTACTGCAATTATATCGATCCTTGGTAGGACTGCACCTGAGGTATTGTGCACTGTTTTGGTCTCCTTGGCTAAGGAAAGATATACCTGCCATAGGGGGAGTGCAAAGAAGGTTCACCAAACTAATTCCTGGGATGGAGGGATTGGACTATGAGGAAAAATTAAATAGATTGGGCCTTTATTTTCTGGAGTTTAGAAGAATGAGACGTGATCTCATTCAAACATACAAAATTCTTCGACAGGTTTGATGCAGGAAAGATGTTTCCCCTGGCTGGGGAGTCTAAAACCAGAGGACACAGTCTCAGAATAAGGGGTAGGCCATTTAGGACTGAGATGAGGAGGAGTTTCTTCACTCAGAGGGTGGTGAATCTTTGGAATTCTCTGGCCCAGACAGCTGTGGAAGCTCAGTCATTGAGTATGTTCAAGACTGAGATCGATATATTTCTACATATTAAAAACATCAAGGGTTACAGGGACAGTGCAGGAAATTGGTGTTGAAGTAGAAGATCAGCCATGATCTCATTGAATGGCAGAGCAGGCTCGAAGGGCTGAATGGCCTTCTCCTGCTCCTATTTCTTGTGTGTTCTTGTACAATACATTTAATTTGCATACATTGAAACCAGCAGGATGAAAATAGGGCAGTTCGACAACTGATGGGCAGTTCATTCTGGCTGGTTCCAGCCTGGCATCAAAGTTGAAAATCCCTACAAAGCCTTTTCAGTATAAGTAAAAGGTCCATTTCTAAAGGGCCATAGAAACCTATGATGAAACAGATTCCTATCCAATAGCTACCTTTCAACATTCTGATAGCTATCATGCCAAAATGAATTGACCTAATTGTTGGTAAAACATACATCTGACAGCATTGATTGACAAATTGCTATGACAACAGAAATGTAAAACTCTAAGTAAAGCAGTCTGACTGAGAAACATAAATGATATTGATTATCCTGATGTCTTTACCTCAGCATCAGCCAGTTTTGAGAAGTCTGACTGGCTTCCAATGTAGAATTCAATTCCTTTATAGGCTCCCTCTAGGGTAACACCTCGGACCAGGAGTATGGTCAGAACCACATAAGGGAATGTTGCAGTGAAATAAACCACCTGACCATGGAGAGTAGTTTGTTAGATTTTTCTGTATTGCTGGTACAACATTTACAAAATGGATTCCAACTGAATGGCAAACTAATAGGATTGTAATCAAAGAAATAGACTAAAGAGGAGTAATAAGTATACAGAGGGTATATTTAACACTTAGCATATAGTCGTTTGATAGTACAGAACTTGAGTATTGCTGAAAATAGAGACATGTTGTCGAAGCTTTTCGTCTTGCACTCATCAGGATAATCCACAAGCATAACCAATGTAAGGGAAAACAACAACTTTTACTGTATGAGAAGAGAGTGCTGATTGGTTGGCAAGTGAACTCTGATTGGTAGAGGCATTGCCATGGAGAATGCACCAGTTTATGATGACTGACAGTTAACTGCCAAGCTTTGTTTGAAATTTAAACCAGGCAGTTTGACTCTGATTGGTCAAGGCATTGCCCTGAGGAATGAATCAGTGAATGACTGTCACTTATTTTATTTAGCTGAAACAGACGCAATGTGTGTACATATTCTTTCTGTCTGCAAAGAACAGGGCACTGTGTATTAATATATGTAGCTTCCAGTACGCGCAAATGTGTCACACTGCGAGCCTAATGACAATCTTAAATTGGTTGTCATACGTTGTTGTTTTCCCTTACATTGGTTATTCTAGCGGATTGTCCTGATGAGTGCAAAATGAAAAGCTTCAACAACATGTCTCCATTTTCAGTAATACTTAGCAGCATATGAATCTAAATATTATTGAAATTTATTTTTAGCTCATATTCAGGGAACAGATGAATGTACAGTACTGAAAAGGACTATTTTGGCCCATTTGACCAGTGTTGAGATCTAAGGAGCACACTATATTATTGATCTCTCTCACATTCCTCTGTTAAGGAACTTTTTGAACTTTCACTGAATTTGCTAATACCAGCAATCCACACTGTTTCCTTTCGCAGTCCACTCTATACACTCACCACCCTCTTTGTAAAGTAGTTGCAACTAAATCCTAATTCTAAGGTTAAGGCTTAAAGTTAATTCTCTTATTATAAACTATGGGAGCATGCAAAACATTATCGAGCTGAAATACAACTTTGATGGGCAGAAAATATATGGTACTGGATTCATTGCCCATTATATACCCTGCTCAATTTCCCTATGCTTCAAAGTGAATGAAGAGGAAAGTTGAAGAAAGGTAGCCTTTGTATCACTGCCAAATACAAATACTCAGCAGATCAGACGGCATCTGTGGAGAGAGAAACAAAGTAAACGATTCAGGTTTATGACCTTTCATCAAATTGCTTCAAGATCAATTCATGCTTTCTGTTCTCTCTTGTAAACATTCCGAGCTTCTGCAGCTCTCCTCATAGGTCAGGTGTCTAATCCCAGCTCTTAATTTAGTTGCCCTAGCTGCACCTGCATTTTTATAAAACCCAGTACTCCAAATGGGGCAGGGTCAGAGCTCTATATAAACTCAGTATCACTTCCTGAGATTTGTGCTCTGTAGAGCCCAAGTACCTGGCTGTCTTCTCTCCTGCTGTCACGCACTGTGCTGATGCCTTCAATCATTTATCCAGCAGTACTCCCAGATTCCCTCCTGTGTTGTGTCTTGTATGGTGATACCATTAGCTTACATTGTCACTGATTATTATCCTTTCCTGATCTCATGATTTTAGATTTGTCCACATTAATTTACTTCTGTCTCAAATTATCAGATACTTCTGTATTTGACCATCTTGCTCTGTGTTCTATGCGGCTGCTCCTGGTTTGGTATCATTTGCAAATCTGGAGCTTTTGCTACTGCCCCAATTTCCACGTCATTTATGCACATTATGAACAGCAACAGCCAAAGTACTAATTCTTGGAAATCCCACTCCAGACTCATCCAGCTCCATCCTTTGATTCTTTACTTGTCCCATTACCAACCCCTTGTGTCTTCCACCATCATCCCTTTTAAATCCTGATGCCCTCCACATCAGCACAAATCTCTCTCTATTTTTCTTTCCCCTCTGCCCTTTCCCTGCCTCTGCATTTGCTGAAAACCTTTTATATCTCTAACTTTTTCCAGTAATTATGATAGGTTATTAACCTAAAATGCTAACTCTTTTCCTCTTGCCACAAATACTGTCTGACCTGCTGAGTGTTTACTCGTTTTATTTTAGATTTCCAGCATCTGAAGAATTTTGATTTTGTTCAGTTCTTTTTTGTTGTTGGACAAAGAGATGTAAGCAAAACCTGGCAAACGGCTATATTAAGGCTGATTTCAACAGCATTTCTTCATGCTGATTAGTAGCTGGAATGGACATCTGGGTAACATAGTGGAAGCTCTGAAATCACTTAGGAGGCAGTTAGATGCCATGACTGTAGACTGTTATGAGTAAAAAGACAGAATGGCTTCAATCACACTGATATTGTGATATCTGTGATCAGCTTGAGGAATTGCTGCTGTTCATTCCCTCATGAGCAAGATCTTCGGATCTCATCCACACCTGTGGTCCTCATGCATTGTGGATCTCCAACACTCCTGAACGAATACTATTAACATCACTTGTGCGATAAACTAACTTACTTAAAAATTATTTGTAAATTGTAGATATTTCACAGCAAGTATCTGTACTTTATTACCAGACTGTTCATCATCAATTATTTTACCTTTCCTGAAGATTTGATTCCTTTAGATAGCACTGCCCCAACTATCAGCCAGGCCAGAAGGAGACAGAGGGCTAAATACCAGACTATCTCCCCAGTCTCATCAATTGAACTGGTACGACGTAAAACCACTTTACTAAATAAAATAACAGGAAACATATAAGACAATATTCATTAACCACTGTTGCTGTACATGAAATACATATAGTCATGGTGGGTGATACAGTGGTCTTGGAACTTTGTAGTCCTGATGCTCCAGGCATCATGAGTATGGAGTAGGCTTGATGGACTAGCTGGACTTTTCCTGCCCATCATTTCTGTATATTCATGCATGGCACTTGTCAATGAATGAGTCAATTATCTAATAAATATCTGATCATTAAAAGTTGTGCCACAGGTTAGCAAGGCCATTAAAAACAAACCTAGCACTGGGCTTTATTTCTAGAGGGATAAAATTGAAAAGTAGGGAAGTTATGCTCAACTTGTATCAAACCTTGGTTAGACCACACTTAGAAAACTGCATGTAGTTCTGGCCGTCGCATTATAAAAAAAGGATATAGAGGCACTGGAGAGGGTGCAGAGAAGATTTACAAGGATGATACCAGAAATACATGGGTATACATATTAGAAAAGGATGAACAGGCTGGGTCTCTTTTCTCTTGAAAGAAGAAGGCTGAGGGGTGTCCTATTGAGATCTTTAAAATGATGAAAGGTTTTGATAGAGTGGATACAGAGAGAAAGTTTCCACTTGTGGGGGCGGGCATAAACAGAGGCCATCAATATAAGATAGTCACCAAGAAATCAAATGGGGAATTCAGAAGAAACTCCTTTACCCAAAGAGTGGTGAGAATGTGCAACTCACTATCACAGGGAGTGGTTGAAGTGAAAAGTACAGATGCATTTAAGGGGAAACTGAACAAGCATAGGAGGGAGAAGGGAATAGAAGGTGATGATGATAAATTTAGATGAGGAAAGATGGGAGGAGGCTCGGGTGGAGGGTAAATACTGGCATGGACTGTTTGGGCTGAATAGTTTGTATATGTGTGATATATCCTATGTAATTTTTACATTAAATTGAGTTAATTCCACACACCCACCAGGAGTCTTGCAGTGCATACAATTATTTTCCATCTATTCATTAATATGTGAAACATTATAGGCTGCATGCCCAAAATACATCCATACCTGTGCCATTCATAAAAACATGAAAATGAAGGTCAGGAAAAGACCAGTTGGCCCATCAAACCTGCCCCATTCTCATAATGGCTGCAGGATCATGACTAGACACTTCCTCCTCCAACCCGCACCCCCCCCCCCCCCCCCCCACCCATCCCACAGTTAGGTAATCCTTGGGGATTTGCATGAAAAAGAAGAAAAAACAAGCACCAATAAAGGATAAATCTCCACTGCAAAAGTTCCCCTCTGACCACCGCCCCCCCCCCCCCCCCCCACCTCAGGTGGTCCAAACCAGTTGAGGAGATCACATTGCCCAAGTGTTTCTATGAAGATCCTTACCTTCTATATATTGTGAACTCTGGCCTAGTAAAGAACTGAACTGGAAGTTCACAATAGGCCCTTGGGTCTCAACATCAGTATTGGTAGTGGAAGTTAAAATCTTAAGGTTGCTGCATTCATTAGTTTGTGAACACTTCAATGCATTCATATCAAATTCCTCCATTTACTATTTTAATGGAATCCTTCAGGTTAGGGATAGGGTTAGGATAATTAGGGAAGAACATTTGACAGTAATCTTTTATAAGATACTATTATGTTAATGTAATAATATAATGTGCAAATGACAAGGCTGAAATGTTTGCAACCATCTTCAGCCAGAAGTGCGAGTGGATAATCCTTCAGGGCTTCTACCTGAGGTCCCAAACATCACAGATGCCAGTCTTCAGCCAATGCAATTCACTTCACGTGATATCACAAAATGGCTGAGTGCCCTGCATAACCCTTATAACATCCTGGTTGTAGTGCTGAAGCTTTGTGCTCCAGAACTAGCCACACCTCTAGAAAAGGTGTTCCAGTACAGCTACAAAACTGGCATCTGTCCGACAATGTGGAAGATTGCCCAGGTATGTCAGGATCACAAAAATCAGGACATACGCAACCCAGCCAGTTATTACCCTGTTAGTCTACTCTCGCTCATCAACAAAGTGATGGAAGGTACCATTGACAGTGCTCTCAAGCGGCACCTATTCACCAATGATCAGCTTACCAATGCTCAGTTTACATTCTGCCAGGACCACTGGGCTCCAGACCTCATTACAACCTGAGTCCAAATATGGACAAAAGACCTGAATTCCAGAGTTGAGGTGAGAGTGGCTTGACCTTGACATGAAGCGGCATTTGATTGAGTGTGGCATCCAGGAGACCCAGTAAAATTGAAGTTAATGGGAATCAGGGTGAAAATTCTTTACATAGAAACATAGAAAATAGGAGCAGGAGTCGGCCATTCGGCCCTTTGAGCCTGCTCCGCCATTTATTCTGATCATGGCTAATCATCCAATTCAGTAACCTATTCCCACTTTCGCCTCATATCCTTCGATCCCTTTAAATCTAAGAGCTAAATCTAACTCCTTCTCGAAAACATACTATGTTTTGGCCTCAACTGCTTTCTGTGGGAGCGAATTCCACAGGTTCACCACTCTCTGAGTGAAGAAATTTCTCCTCATCTCAGTCCTGAATTGTTTACCCCGTATCCTTAGATTATGACCCCTGGTTTTGGACTCCTCCACCATCGGGAACATCCTTCCTGCATCTACCCTGTCAAGTCCTGTTAGAATTTTATAGGTTTCTGTGAGATCCCCCCTCACTCTTCTGAACTCCAGCGAATATGATCCTAACCGACTCAATCTTTCCTCATACGTCAGTTCCGCTATTCCAGGAATCAGTCTGCTAAACCTTCGCTGCACTACCTCGGTAGCAAGAACATCCTTCCTCAGATAAGAAGACCAAAACTGCACACAATGTTCCAGATATGGCGTCACCAAGGCCCTGTATAATTGCAGCAAGACATCCCTGCTCCTGTACTCGAATCCTCTCGCTATGAAGGCCAATATACCATTTGCCTCTTTTACCGCTTGTTGGACCTGCATGGTTACCTTCAGCGACTGATGTACGAGAACACCCAGGTCTCATTGCATATTCCCCTATCTCAGTTTATAGCCATTCAGATAATAATCTGCCATCCAGTTTTTGCTACCAAAGTGGATAACCTCACATTTATCTGCATCTGAATTATACTGCATCTGCCATGCATTTGCCCACTCACTCAACTTATTCAAATCACCCTGAAGCCTCTCTGTATCCTCCTCACAGCTCACCCTCCCACCCAGTTTTGTGTCAACTGCAAATTTGGAGATATTACATTTTGTTCCTTCATCTAAATCATTAATATATATTGTGAATAGCTGGGGTCCTAGCACTGATCCCTGCGGTACTCCACTAGTCACTGCCTACCATTCCGAAAAAGACCCATTTATCCCTCCTCTTTGTTTCCTGTCTACCAACCAATTTTCTATCCATTGCAAAACGTTACCCACGCGCTTTAATTTTACACGCTAATCTCTTATGTGGGACTTTGTCGAAAGCCTTCTGAAAGTCCAAATAAACCACATCCACTGACTCCCCCTCATCAACTCTACAAGTTACATCCCCGAAGAATTCTAGTAGATTTCTCAAGCATGATTTCCCTTGCATATATCTATGCTGACTCTGTATGATTCAATCACTCTTCTCCAAGTGCTGTGCTATAAAATCTTTGATAATGAACTCTAGAATTTTCCACAGTACCGACGTCAGGCTGACTGGTCTATAATTCCGTTTTCTCTCCACGTCCCTTTTTAAATAGTGGGGTTACATTAGCTACCTTCCAATCTGTAGGAACTGTTCCAGAGTCTATAGAATCTTGGAAGATGATCACCAATGCATCCATTATTTCTAGAGCCACTTCCTTAAGTACTCTGGGATGCATACCATCAGGCCCTGGGGATTTATCGACCTTCAATCCCATCAATTTCTCCAACACCATTTCTCTACTAATACTGATTTCCTTCAGTTTCTCTCTCTCACTGAACCCTGTGTTCCCCAACATTTCTGGTATGATATTTGTGTCCTCCTTTGTGAAGACAGAACCAAAGTATGCATTTAGTTGGTCAGCTATTCCTTTGTTCCCCATAATAAATTCCCTTGTTTCTGACTGTAAGGGACCTATATTTGTCTTCACTAATCTTTTTCTCTTCACATACCTACAGAAACTTTTGCAGTCAGATTTTATGTTCCCCACAAGCTTGCTCTCGCACCCTATTTTCCCCTTCTTAATCAATCCCTGGGTCCTCCTTTGCTGAATTCTAAACTGCCCCCAATCCTCAGCTCTGTTGTTTTTTGTGCCGAATTTATATGCCTCTTCCGTGGATCTAATGAGTGGCTCAAGTCATACCTAGCACCATGGAAGATGGTTGTTGTTGGAGGCCAATCATCTCAGCTCTCGGACATCACTGCAGGCATACCCAGTGCAGTGCCTTAGGCGCAACCATCTTCAGCTGTTTCATCAATGAACCTCCCTCCATCATAAGGTTAGATGTAGAGCTGTTCATTAATGATTGCAAACTCTACTGCCTGTATCCCAATTCATAACAAGTCCTGTTCATCCATCATTCCTGGGCTCCTTATCTCTTTATGCAACTCAGTGTCAAATTTTGCTTGATAACACCTATTTGAAGCATCATGGGACATTTTATTATGTGAAAGGTGCTACATAAATACAAGTTGTTGTTGCTGCTCAGTTCAATTTGCAATTCCTCAAATAATGAAGCACTCCATGACCACATGCAGCAAGACCCTGGACAACATCCAGGCTTGGGCTGATAAGTGACAAGTAACATTCGTGTCACACAAGTGCCAGATAATGACCATCTCCAACAAGAGAGAATCTAAACATCTCCCCTTGGCATTCAAAGATATTACCATCATTAAATCCCCCACCATCAACATCCTGGGGGGGGGTCACCATTGACCAACAGCTAAACTTAAGCAACCAAAAATGCCTTGACTCCAAGAACAGGTCAGAGTTTGGGTTCTTGGTTCTTTGGCCTCCTTATCTCGAGAGACAATGGGTAAGTGCCTGGAGGTGGTCAGTGGTGTGTGGAGCAGTGCCTGGAGTGGCTATAAAGGCCAATTCTAGAGTGACAGGCTCTTCCACAGGTGCTGCAGAAAATTTGTTTGTCGGGGCTGTTACACAGTTGGGTATTCTGTGGCAAAGGACTCACCTCCTGACTCTCCAGATTTTCTTCACTACCTGGAAAGCACAGGTCAGGTGTGATGGAGTACTCTCTACTTGCCTGGATGGGTATAGCTGTAATAACACTTTAAGAGACTTGGCACTATCCAGGATAAATCAGTTCACTTGATTGGCACCCCATCCACCACCTGAAACGGTCACTTGCTTCACCTCTCGCAAAATGTGACTGCAATGTGTACTATCTGTCATGTGATCTTTGTGGAATCATAAGCAACTCAGTGAGATACATGGATTCCAGTATCTTTGAAGATCTCCAACAGGTTTATTAACAGCTAAACTAGTATATACAATACAGAGCAAATTATGTACAAAACTTTAGTCTAGGGTGTTCAGTTGCAGAGTGACTATAGCTTCTAGTCACATGACTATGTCCTGGTACTGAGCTCATTATCATACTGAATTCTTAAAGGGACATCACTCTTGAAGCAATCATACAACATCCTCTTTCCAAAGATGAGTCTTATACGCCATAAGTAAAACACATAAAATTGGATTGCAGCAAAATTAATTCTACAGGGATAGAGATTGTGAAATTTATGAGCACTGAAGCTTAAGAGTCCATATATCATTTTGGTGGTTTGACAACTGTTCCAGATCTGGTTGTGGTATAACTTTCTGGGAATGTGGATTTTACCCTTGGCTGTTTTTGGTTTACAGACATGTTGTCAATGTGTTGGTTGTTGTCCTGTTGTTCTGTCACACCCTCACCATCAGAGTGTGTTCTTTCGAGTCCGCAATTGGAGTATTGCACACTTCTCTTAATTGGTTTCGGTTCCTCCTCAACACTGCTCCGCTAGCTGTTGTAACCTCATAGCAACTGGGCTCAATGCATACTTTTGATGTTCTCATTGTGAGGTGTATGACGCTGACCTTTTGTCCTACGTGTAGCTGAGGTAGTTCCACCCCTGCATGTCAATCATGCACCATCTTCATTCTCCCCTCTTTTTCAACCAGTGTTTCCTGCATCTCGGAGAATTTGTCTGCCAAACATGCTCCCTACTGGTGGCGATAATCTCATATCCATAGGTGTAGCTCTGAGGTGGAGCACGGCAACACGAAAATCTTGTTTCACTGTCCTACATTTCAGGATCAGTGATTTGACTGTGTGAATCATTCACTTGGCAAGATCATTAGATCTAGGGTAGTGTAGTGAGGATGCTACATGGTTTACACCCACTTGGCGCACATATCGCTGAAAGATTTGCCCGTCTACTGTGGCGCATTGTCAGAAATAATTTCTTCAGGTGCACCGAATAGGCAGAATATAGCACTCAATGTGTCTGTAACGACTGTAGTTTAGTTTAGAGATACAGCACTGAAACAGGCCCTTCGGCCCACCGAGTCTGTGCCAACCATCAACCACCCATTTATACTAATCCTGCACTAATCCCATATTCCTACCACATCCCCACCTGTCCCTATATTTCCCTACCACCTACCTATACTAGTGACAATTTATAATGGCCAATTTACCTACCAACCTGCAAGTCTTTTGGCTTGTGGGAGGAAACCGGAGCACCCGGAGAAAACCCACGCAGACACAGGGAGAACTTGCAAACTCCACACAGGCAGTACCCAGAATTGAACCCCGGTCACTGGAGCTGTGAGGCTGTGGTGCGCCACTGTGCCGCCCATACTTGAAGTGTCTTTTACCTGTCTGACAATTGGAAATTTGGAGAAATAAATGGTGACCAAGATAAAGTCGTCTCCATTAACGGAAGATAGATCAGTGGCAATTTTGGACCAAGGGGCTGACAGAATCTCGTGAGGGTGTTCAGATTCTTTGCATTTTTGCAAAGACTCTGCTTCCACTGCCTTTTGAAGAAGAGAGTTCCAAAGACTCATGACCCTCAGAGAAAAAATTTCTCCTCATCCCTGTCTTAAATGGGTGACCCCTTATTTTTAAACAGTGACCTCGATTCTAGATTCGCCCACAAGGGGAAGCATCCTTTCCATATCCACCCTGTCAAGACCCCTCAAGACCTTACATGTTTCAACCAAGTCACCTCTTACTCTTCTAAACTCCAGTGCATACAACCCTAGCCTGTCCAACCTTTCCTCATAAGACAACCCGCCATTCCAGGTATTAGTCCAGTAAACCTTCTCTGATCTGCTTCTAATGCATTTACATCCTTCCTTAAATAAGGAGACTAATACTGTACACAGTACTCCAGATGTGCTCTCAATTATGCTCTGTAGAACTGAAGCATAACCTCCCTACTTTTGTATTCAATTTCCCTCACAATAAATGATAACATTCTATTAGCTTTACTAATTACTTGCCAACTCTGCGTACAAACCTTTTGCAATTCATGCACTAGGAGATCCGGATCCCTCTGCATCTCAGAGCTTGGCAATCTCTCACCATTTAGATAATATGCTTCTTTTTTATCTGTCCTGTCAAAATGGACAATTTCACATTTACTCACATTATACTCCATTTGCCAGATCTTTTCCCACTCACTTAACCTATCTATATCTCTTTGTAGCTTCCTTACGTCTTCTTCACAACTTACTTTCCTGCCTATCTTTGTGTCATCAGCAAATTTAGCAACCATACCTTTGGTCCCTTCATCCAAGTCATTTATAAAAATTGTAAAAAGTTGAGGCTCCAGCACTGAACCCTGTGTCACACCACTCATTACATTTTGCCAACCAGAAAATGAACCATTTATGCCTACTCTCTGTTTCCTGTTAGCCAGACAATCTTCTAAACATGCCAAAATGTTACCCTCTACACCATGAGCTTTTATTTCCCGTGACAACCTTTGATGTAGCACCTTACCAAATACCTTCTGGATTTCTAAGTACAGTACATCCACCAGTTCCCCTTTATCCACAGTACATATTACTTCTTCAAAGAACTCCAATAAATTGGTTAAACATGATTTCCCTTTCAGAAAACCATGTTGACTCTGACTGATAACCTTAAATTTTTCTAAGTACCCTGCTATAACGTCTTTAATAATAACTTCTAACATTTTCCCTGTGACAGATGTTAAGCTAACTGGCCTGTAGTTTTCTGTTTTCTGTCTCCCTCCCTTTTTGAATAACGGAGTTACATTCATTATTTCCAATCTAATGGAACCTTCCCCCGAACCTAGGGAATTTTGGAAAATTAAAACCAACGCATCAACTATCCCACTAGCCACTTCTTTTAAGACCCTAGGATGAAGCCCATCAGGAACTGGGGATTTGTTAATCCGCAGCTCCAACCCAACATGGAGGTATATCACAATTCCTTCATTGCACTCGATCAAAGTCCTGGAACTCTCTACCAGCTGCACTGTGGGAGAACCTCTATCACACTGACTGCTGGAAATAAGAGGAAGGCTCACCACTTCCTCAAGACAAACCAGGAATGGCCAATAAATGCTGGCCTTGCCATTGACTCCCACATCCTGAAAACAAATTTTTAAAAAGTCCTCAGCTGCAGTTAGGTCCCCACTCTTGACAGCAAGCGTGTCTGCGTGAATGTAATTTGCTACTGTAATCGATGGTCAGTATAACAGAGTTGTTTTTATTTCAGGTTTTTGCACACTTTAATATACAATATAAATGGAATAGCAGTTTGAAGCAAGTGAATATTGTTGGATAAATTCTGAGGGGCAATATTCTGTTTAGATTGTGAATGGCAGTTTGAGGTCAGCCCTGCAACCTTACGAAGTAAAGGGATGACTGACACCTTCTTTCTGAAGTGAGACAGGATGTTCCTGGGTGTGTATTAGCATTCACAATGCACATTTCACTAAAACAATATCACTGTAAGCACAGCTGTTTCTGCGCAGAAAAAATGGAACTCTTAAGATGTCATAAACAAAAATATAACTCTGGTTGAAAATGTTTCAGAAAGAATTGTTAATAAATTTGTTTAGAAAGATACTATAGAACCACCTAGTGACCAAATTATGTATTTACAGGTCATAGGTTTATGTAGTCAATTCTATCATCAATTTCTGATGGCAAATTTAACATGCATACCTCAACATTAGACAAGAATGTGACACACAAAAGTAAAATGTTTTATAGATATTGTTGAAGTAAACTTGCAGCTAGTTATTAACTGATTAATGATGTGAATAGCATCTCTATCTAAATCAAACAGCTTTTCACTCATTAAACAGGGCATTCACCCAACTAACCTTCCCAAGAGGAAGCTACTGGTACAGCTGTGCAGGTTATAGGTGCAGCTATCTGTAGTAATTTACTTACTCCCAGTATTGCTCACTTGGACCCTGGTGAGGAATGGAGATTTCTGATCCATTTGGACAAGTTTCATTGTTTGCATGCAGCCATGTTGTATTAACTATTTCAAAATATCCATCATCCAGAGTGAGATTGCAGAGTGGATCTAGAAAATGTGGAATGTGTTTTAGAATGTTTGGGAATGATGCCGTCACATAGAAGTACAATAAAAAAGGATGAAAGTATAGCTTTTACCTGAAGCATATTTAATATATGAATGCTATCAGAATCATAATGACAAGCACCATGTGGACACCACTCTGCCTCGACCCAATTACCAGTAATCAGACTTAGCTCAAATGACTCCAACTTGATATCGACAGAGGGCCGAGAGTAAAAGGAATGTCGCACACTGGAATGGCAGAAAATATCTGATATTCCCAGTGAGGAGACACCTCGCACCTTATCTAGAAGGTAAACCTAACCTTGAAGATCAAACAGCATCACTCTACCTGCCAGTGAATGGAAATACCAGGACCAAACAACAAACAGCAACCCATCCCCTCCAAACAGGATAGCAACAAATATCCTCCCCTGCTTGGACCTCCAGTACAGCAGAAAGTCGAGCATTGGAACAACCAATCTGTCTGAACTGCCCACTGACTCTCAGCTCATGAGCAGAATCATATAGAATCATAGAACAGAGAATCATAGCATGGTTCCAGCACAGAAAGAGGCCATTCTGCCTGTCAGGTCCATTCTGGCTCTCTGCGAGAGCAACTCTGCTGGTCCTGCTCCCCTACCCTTTCCCTGTAGCCCTGCAAATTTTCTCTCTTTAGTTACTTAACCAATTCTCTTTTGAAACACCAATTGTATCTGCCTCCACCACACTCTCAGGCAGTGCGTTCCAGATCCGAACCACTCGCTGCATAAAAAGTTCTTTCTTATGTCACCATTGCTTCTTTAGCCAATCATCTTATATCTGTGTCTTCTGTTTCTCAACCCTTCTGCCAATGTGAACAGTCCCACTCCATCTACTTTGTCCAGATGTCTCATGATTTTTAATAGCTCTATCTCGTCTCCGGTCAATCTTCTTTTCTCTAATGAGAACAGCCACAGCTTCTCCAATCTTCCTCATAAATGAAGTACATCCCTGAAACAATTCTCGTAAATCTCTTCTGCACCTTCATATCCTTCCTAAAGTGCAGTACCCAGAATTGGACACAATACTCTAGTTGAAGCCAAACTAGTATTTTATAAAGGTTCATTATAACTTCCTTGCTTTTGTACTCGAGGCCTCTATTTACAACGTTCAGGACTCCAAATTCTCAACCTGCCCTGCTACCTTCAACGATTTCTGCATGTATACCCCCAGGTTTCTCTGTTCCTGCGCCCCCCTTTAGAATTGTACTTTTTGGTTTATATTGCCTCTCCTCGTTATTCCCACCAAAATGTATCACTTCCCACTTCCCTGCATTATATTTCATCTACCATGTGTCCGCCATTCCACCAGCCTGTCTTTGTCCTCTTGAAGTCTAACACTATGCTCCTCACAGTTCATAATACTTCCAAATTTTATGTCATCTGCAAATTTTGAAATTGTGCCCTGTACACCCAAGTCTAGGACATTAAAATAAATATCAAGAAAAGGAGTGGTCCTAGTCCTGACCCCCCACCTTTTTCCAGTCCAAAAAACAACCATTCATCACTACTCTCTGATTCCTGTCACTCAGCCAACTTCATATCCATGCTGCCACTGTCTCTTTTATTCCATGGGCTTCAACTTTGCTGGCAAGCCTATTATGTGGCACTTGTTCAAATGCCTATTGGAAGGTCAATGTACACCACATCAACCTCATTACCCTCATCAACTCTCTCTGTTACTTCTTCAAAAAACTCAATTAAGTTAGTTAAACATGATTTGGCTGTAACAAATCTGTGCTGCCTTTCCTTAATTAATCCACACTTTTGTTAATTTTGTTCTGGATTATCGTTTCTAAAACCTTTCCCATCACCGAGGTTAAACTGACTGGCCTGTAGTTGCTGGGTTTATCCTTGCTTTATTGTTTTGAACAAGAGTGTGTAGTATAAGGGTCTGAAAGGGTTAATGTTGGAGACAGTGAGACTAATCCCTCCCACTGTAGTGATGATGATGTAATAGTCAAATGGGTATTAGGCTTGGAAAAAGCTAGAAGCATCATGAGAGGTGCTAGCTGGACAGGCTTAATGAGAGTATAGATACTTAAGTATATAAAATAAAAAAGTTACTATTTAGTCATCTCTGAGACATCTGTAAACAAAGCTTGAACTACGCTAACAACAATATATAACATGTATGGTGGCAATGGTGAACACACCCAGAAATTATTGAAAGACCTCACCACATACAGTAGTGCCAAGAAGACGGTAGATTTTGAAGGGAGACTGCGAAGAGCTCCAGAGCTGCTTCGTAGCCGAAGCAAGACACAGTCAGTGAGTCAGCTGTGCAGGCATTCAGGCTGCACCACAGAAGCGTGATGGTCTGCGAGCAGAAACTAGGTCCAGTGTTCGGGCTGTGAGTCACAGTACTGGGCGGTGGTCCAGGATCAGGTGAGAACCTTTTGGAAAAGGTGTATTCATTGTTTAACGGCACACTGGCAGGTGAGATGGGGAAAAAAGTCGATCCCTTGCAAGGGGGGTGTCCATTACTCGAGCAGACCGCAGAAGAAAAGCATGAGAACACACGAAAAGAGCTGGAAACCTCAGAAAAGCATGGGTGCTCCTGAAAAGAAACATCCAAAAAGAGTGGGATCACCTCTTCGGTTGTGGTTGTTGAACGACAATTAACTCAGCCCCAGGACATCACTGCAGGTGTTCCTCAGGATGGAGTCATATGCCCAACCATCTTCAGCTGCTTCATCAATGACCTTCCCTCCATTCTAAGGTCAGAAGAGGGGATGTTCGCTGATGATTGCGCAGTGTTCAGTACCAATTGCAACTTCTCAGATACTGAAGTATTCCATGCCCACATGGAGCAAGACCTGGACAACATTCAGGCTTAGGCTGATAAGTGGCAAGTAATATTCATGCCATAGAAGTGCCAGGCATTGACCATCTCCACCATCTCCCACAACATTCAATGGCATTCGTATTGCTGGATCCTCCACCGTCAACATTCTGGGGGTTACCATTCACCAGAAACCAAACTGGACCAGCCACATAAATAATGTCACTCCAAGAGCAGGTCAGAGACTGGGAATTCTGAGGTGAGTAACTCAGCTCCTGACTCCTCAAAGCCTGTCCACCATCTACAAGGTACAAGTCAAGTGTGATGCTGTACTCCCCACTTGCCTGAATGGGTGCAGCTCCAACAACACACAAGAAGCTTGGCACCATCCAGGACAAAGAAGTCAGCTAGATTGGCACCCCATTCACTACCTTCAACATTCACTTCCTTCTTTACTGATGCACAGTGGCAGCAGTGTGTACCATCTACAAGATGCACTGCAACTCGCCAAGCCTCCTTCGACAGCACCTTCCAAACCCACGACCTCTAACACCTAGAAGAACAAGGGCAGCAAATGTATGGGAAAACCACCACCTGCATGTACCCTTCCAAGTCACACACTATTCCTGACTTGAAAGTATATCAGTGTTTCTTCCCAGTCGCTGGGTTAAAATTCTGCAACTGCCTCCCAAACAGAACTGTGGATGCACCTACACCACAACTAATGCAAGGATTCAAGAGGTGGCTCACCACCAACCTCTCAAGGGCATTAAGGGATGGGCAATAAATGCTGGCCGTGCCAGCGATGCTCACATCCCAAGATCAAATATAAGGAAAAGAATCGTTAACATGTTACAGGATTGGTCAATGAATGGCTAACCTGTTACATGGCGTTAAAATGAATTATTAATGTGTTCCAGTATCGGACGATGAATTTATAATGTGTTACAGAGCTGGATGATGAAGTTATAATGCGTTTCAGGATTGGTTGTTGAATCATTAATGTGTTACAGGATTGGGATAAGACTCAACAGGATCAGGGGATGAATGGCTGATGAGTTGCATGATCGGGATATGACTCATTAATGTTTTTCAGGATTGGAAGATGATTCCTAATGTGTTACAGGATTGGGATATAAATAGCTAATGTATTAGAGCATCAGATGATGAATTGTTTATCTTTTTTCCTGATTGCGCTGTTTTTCCCGAGCAGGAGATGATTCACTGATGTATTCCCTGATGGTGATTGACTGTCTAATGTGCTCACTGATTGGGATATCATTCGCTAAAGGGTTTTCCAATTGGATGAAGTGACAGAAGGTAAACTGGCCATAGGCTCTCAGCTTCTGATTCACTGTTGAGCTTGCTGTGATGCATTCTTTTGGAAGTGCAACAAGATATGGAGTTCTGATGAAGGGTCACTGACCTGAAACGTTAACTCAGCTTCTCTCTCCACAGATGCTGCCAGACCTGCTGTGTATTTCCAGCATTTCTTGTTTTATTTCAGATTTCCAGCATCTGCAGTATTTTGCTTTTATTTAAGTTATGGAGTAAGTTACCCAGGTCAAGAATCATAGTGTATGTCACCACTTTGCATGCAAATCTGGGCCATCAACCAACCAAATACTGAGACGTTCTCAATATCTGCATTCTTAGCCTAATACTTCTTGTAGTATTGTGCTGATGTCAGCATCAAAATCAGAACAAGTTCTGATGAAAAATCCCAGACCTGAAACGTTAACTCTGCTTCACTCTCCACAGATACTGCCTGACCTGCTGAGTATTTCCAGCACTCTCTGTTTTTTAGCTCAGAACAAGTTTTTCTTGCTTTGGTCTTTATTTTCCTGCAGCTGGTCGATTTTTTCAACATTGGGCTGAAACCCAGTAAATTTATCTGCACCATAACTTAAATAAACTAGCATTTGGCTGTCTCTTGGTGAGAAAATCCTCATGTTGATAATTTCAACAACAACGTTGGCCTGGGTGTAAAGTGGAAAATACTATTTTGCATTCACATAAGAGTTTTTTCTAAAGATAGATTGCTTTTCAGAAAATAACATTTTTGAGATAGGGTATATGAGTAATTTGAGATATGACATGGTAAATGTACAATTCTTGGGCGAACAGGTGACTTTGGACCAATGGTTCCCAAAACTCTCCACCATTGAGATTTTCCTCACCTCATGTGGACTAAGTGATAGCGATTGATTCATCAACAACTCCATCATCATGTTTCATGACACTACAAGGATGTTACAATGCAAAGTAGATGGACCTTGGGCTTTTTCTGTCCAGCAATTCCTATTTTCCAATGTTATTGACTGGAGCAATTTCAGCTAAATCCCTTGAATTTAGTTGCTAAATTATTATAATATAATGATGACTGCAACCCTCAGGTTTTCAACTTCCAATACTTATGCCATCCATGTCTCACAGGTTACTGACTTTGAAACCAATCTTTTAAGCAGCCTGTGCTAGTGAATTTATTTGGGTGTGTAGCACTTGGCACGACCCGTGCACTCTGATGCGTTATGAGGAATGTGGGCATTTGTTCCTGCCCAGAATGAAATATTCCCATTGTGTGAATGATGTATATCTGGTAAACAGGGAGCTTTCTTTGTGGCCTTACAGGACATCAGAACCTGTACTGCATAAGTCAGGAGTGTTTTGGAATACTGCCCACTTGCCTAGATGGGTGCAGCTCTAACAACACTCAAGAAGCTTGACACCATCCAGGACAAAGCAACCCGCTTGATTGTCACCCCATCTAAAAATATTCACTCACCCCACCACCGACACACAGTGGCAGCAGTGTGTACCATCTACAAGATGCACTACAGAAATGCGCCAAGGCTCCTTAAACAGCACCTTCCAAACCTGGGACCTCTAGAAGGACAACGGCAGCAGATGCATTGAATACCACCACCTGCAAGTTCCCCTCCAAGCCACACACCATCCTGACTTGGAACTATATTGTCATTCCTTCACTGTCACAGGGTCAAAATCCTGGAACTCCCTTCCTAACAGCACTGTGTGTGTACCTACCCTACATGGACCGCAGCGGTTCAAGAAGGCAACTCACCGCCACCTTCTCAAGAGCAATTAGGGATGGGCAATAAATGCTGGCCTAGCCAGCGACGCCCACATCCTATGAATGAATTTTTTAAAAGTCTCATTAGCTAACAGTGGACCATACAGGCAGGTGATGGATTTGTCAAGTAACAATTTAACTTGTGTCGTTCCTGTAATGTGATAAACTTACTGAGAATGTTACTGTGTGTGAGGATCACACCATTGCATAATTGTGGTTTGGTGCAGCAAGCACCTGGAGAATCATTAAACCTTCACACAGTTGTAGTTAAAAAAAAGATTTGCTGTGGCCTGTCCTAACTCTCACTTCCTTCCTATTCCCTTTTTCTTGGTTTTATTACCTAAACTTTGCTTTCACTCGTGTTAATATTTTTCTTTCAAAAGCTAACATTGTAAAAGTTAACTACATGTCAGTTTGCTGCAGGTCGATAAAGTAGAAACATTGAAAATTTGTGTCTCAGAAGAAGGCCATTGGCCCATCGTGTCTGTAGCACCAAAAAAGAGTGATCCAGCCTGATCCCACCTTCCTGCTCTTGGTCCATAGCCCTGTAGGTTACAGTACTTCAAGTGCATCTCAAAGTATTTTCTAAATGTGACAAAGGTTTCTGCCTCTCCCACACTTTCAGCCAGTTTCAGATCCCCACCACCCTCTGGCAGAAACTATTTCTTCTCAACTCGCCTCTAATCCCGTGCCAATTATGTTAAATCTGTTTGCTGACCTCTTTGTTAAGGGAAATAGGTTCTTTCTATACACTCTGTCTAGGTCCCTCATAATTTTAGACACCTCAATTAAATCTCCCCTCAGCCTCCTCTGTTCAAAAGAAAACAAACCCAAACTTTTCAATCCTTCCTCATAGCAAAATTCACCTTTCCTGAAAATATCCTTGTAAATCTCTTCTGTGCCCTCTCTCGTGCGATCACCTCCTTCCTGTAATGTGGTGACCAGAATTGTATGCAGTACTTTAGTTGGAGTTTATCTAGAGTCTCAGTAGGCACCCATGGACAGTCCATCCTGAGTAAAGGGGTCCTGGATGCCTCCTCCCTGCCTCCTCTTCCTCCTCCTCCTTCTGTCCACAGTTCCCCTCTCAGCTCCATCTCTTGGTCGTGTTGCAGAACAAGAGGGACTGGAAGTGGCAGTACCCAAACAAACTTCTCCCCCTTACTCTTAGTCTACCTTTATCCTTTTCCATAACTATTCTAAATCTAGCTGCATTATAAGCACTAGCATCAAAATGCTGTCTCACTACTACCCATTCCACCTGTTCAGCTTAATTTCCTAGAACTAAATCCAGAACTGCCCCTTCTCTTGTTGGACTTGCTACATACTGCCTAAAAAACGTTCTTCTGAATGCATTTCCAGAATTCTGTGTCCTCTTTACTGTTTATACTGAATTTATCCCAGTTAATATTAGGGAAGTTGAAATCTCTGCCAATCACTACCACGCCAATGCCACGAGCACCCAATAGGCTGCCCCTGGAGATGGGCTAGGAGGTGGGGGAGTCATAGAGCTGAAAAAGGCCCTTCGGTCCACCATGTCTGTGCCAACCATCAACCACCCATTTATACTAATCCTACATTAATCCCATAGGGAGGTCCATAGCATTCCAACAGGAGGCTGGGTTAGGTGGGGGGGGGGGGGTGGGATGCGGAGGGCCCAGAGGCCAATGGAGGGTTGCGGAGCCTCCTCTGTGGACAATCTGTGACCCACGGAGGGCCCTCAGTGGCAAAGGCCACCCCTCTGTTAACAGCTCCCCTGCCCGCATCACCCACCCTCCACCCTACCCATAGCTGGGGCCTGCTAGACTGGCCCCAGCGACTCCACCTCATCACTCTCTTGATTAGATCTCCAGCGCTGGCCCACTCACAGGTCTCCTGTAGCACTGACGGTGCCCACTGCTCCTGGTAGCACTGCCAATACTGATTAGCTGCCAGCCCTCTGATTGGCTGGCAGCTCTTGGAGGTAGGATCCCCGTCTTTAAAGGAATGGGGATCCCAGCACCGGGCACTTAAGTGCCTAAGTGCCATTGAATAACGCTGGTGAGGGGGGGTTCTGAAAGGCCGAGGCTGGGTTCCCCTTGTCTTTATGGCTCACCGCCGGGAGCCCCATTGGTACGACTCAATGCAACCCAGTGGGCTGGATTTTAAGAGTCCCACTGCCGATCTCGGTGGCGAGCTCAAAAATGGCAGCCCGCACACATGGACCACACGCCGAAGAGCCGCCACAATCTCAAGCACGGTGGCTCATTTAAATAGCCAGGAATCCTGTGTCCCTTCCCCCAATCTCATGGAGGGGGCAGGCTGTCCGTTCCCAGCAATGGCGTCAGCCGCCTGTGTGCAGCCAACCTTGCTGGCACATTTAAATTTTTAAAAAAGTAACCCCCCACCCCCAAAAAATTAAATAAATAAATTTATAATGCCACTTTCTCAACCCCCCCCAAACCAATAACAATTACAGTAACTATTTTCCCTTTCCCCTCCAAAAACACTTACCTGTTACATCTGACCTTTCCCCCGCAAACTGCACAAAGTTTAATGATCAGCCCTGCCCACCATCCCCTACACCCATTACATTTATTTAACCTCATCCTACCCCTTGTACTGAAAATCCTACCTCCTCCCCACCAGTGTGCCGCCACAATGGGGATTTGAAGTCGCGGGAGTGCTGGCTGCTGCCGTAAAGATCGCCGGTAAGTCTATTTAAATGTATTCATTTTATTGGTTTGAATATTGTATTGAGGTCCTGTCGTCCAGCAGTGTTGGGGGATGGGGGGGCGGTCACCATGGAGACCCACCGCTGCCGGGAGGATTGGGCCAGGCCCTAAAGGGCATCGAAGTCCTTGGCAGGCCTCATCCGGAGCCATCTTCAGGGCCCCCCTGCCACGGAACCCAACGCCTGGAGGAGACCAAAATTCAGCCCAATGAGTGCATTATAGACAGATGACAAAGGGCTCAGAGTAAACTCACCAGATCTTTGGAAGAGCTATTCAATTAGTTCCATCCCCTGTTCATCTTCCATAACCTTGTTTTTTTTTCCTTTTCAAGTATATATCCGATTCCTCTTTGTAAGTTACTGTTGAATCTCCTTCCACCACCCTTTCAGGCAGTGAATTCCAGATCACAAAAAGTCAGTGTAAGAATATTTTTCCTCATCTCACCTCTGAGCCTTTTGACAATTATCTTGAGTCTATGTCCTCTGGTTTCCAACTGTCCTGCCAGTGAAAACTTTTTATTCTATAAGCATCTTTCATAATTTTGAACATCTGTACAAAATTTCCCCTTCTCTGCTCTAAGGAAAACAACCCCAGCTTCTCATATATTTTCCACATAATTGAAGTTCTGTACACCTGATATCATTCTAATAGATCTCCTCTGCACCCTCTACAAGGCCTTGACATCCTTCTTAAATTGTGGATCCTAGAATTGTGCACAATACTCCTGGCGGGGCCTATTCAGTGCTTTATAAAGGTTTAGTATAACTTCTTTGCTTTGGCCTCTATTTATAAAGCCCAAGATCCCATATGCTTTTTTTTTTAAAACAGCTTTGTGTTGCCATCTTCAAAGCTTTTTGTATGTGAAACCCCAGATATCTCTCTGTTCCTGCAGCCCCTTTAAAATTGTATATTGCCTCTCCTCACTCTTCCTTGTAAAATGTATCACTTCTACCTTGTACCCCTGAAGTCTGTTACTATCTTCCCCATTGGTTATTACATTTACTAATTTTGAGTCATCTGCAAACTTCCAAATTTTTTGATGTACGCTTAAGTCCAGGTCATTAATAAATATCAAAAAGAGCAATGGTCCTAATACTGACCCCTGGGGGACACCACTGTACACTTCCGTCCAGTCTGATAAACAACCGTTTCCCACTACTCTCTGCTTTCTGTCTTGCAGCCAGAAAACAAAAGTTCACAAAACAAAAGGTACATTACCTGTGGGAGTCCTACTGCAGATTTCATCTGCATCCCACCAGCTGAAGCAGTCTGCCCATGGCAGAGGGGATTGGAAGGAAGCAAACAAGTAGAACAGGCTGTAGCCGATGATGCAGTTGTAGTAAATAGTCACAAATGTTGACACAAGGACCATGGTGATCCCCACACCTTAAAATGGATAGAGAAAGTGAACCTTCAGTTAAAATATTCCAACTATTATCAGAGGGATGAGCTTGAATGGGCCCTTTCCTATCCCTTGCTTTTATTATGTTCTTACCTGGTTTGTGGAATCACACCTATAGGTGGTGGCAGTCTCTTGCCCCTCACCCAAGTGGGCATTGCTTTTGAGTGAGGCCAAGTATTGAATGCTGGCAGGCTAATCAACTGTGAGAAGTCAGGCAGCCTCGCCTGCTGCAGCTAAGATGGCAGTTTGGATCTTCCTGGTTAAATGATTAGAAGATTGGTCCAAAATGAAGAAAATCCACTGGATGTCATTCTTCCAACTCCCACCATCCTCCCATTTAAGTCCCTTTAAGGAATGCTGATTAGGCCACCCCACTATTGATACAACGAGTGAAGGGTACCTAGTATATGCTCTTCCCATTTGCACTTGTATATGACAAATGAGTCCTATAACTGGAATGGAATCACAACTTGCATATTTAAACAGCCCAACGCCTGCCTGACTACTGCATCATGCAGGCCTTGGGCAGCAAAAGTGTATCTGTGGTTCCCTCTGATTTTTAACTGTTGCTCACCTGCTTTTCAGGTTCAAAATGGGTGGCTGTGAGTTGATTTTCTCCCCCCATAATCTCAATTAACCAACATCATTTTTGGAGTGAAAGAATCATGAAACCAACACAGTATTAGTAACTGAAAGACAAACAGAGAGTTCTCCCGGTATTGGTTTGAATATCTGACTAAATTTGGAATGAGAGAAGAAAACATTTCACTCACTGCGTCTGTCTCTTTACTGTCTGTATCTGTCACTGCAAAGTGTATGAGAGATCAGATTGTAAACAATACTTCAGAAGGCTGCCTTAAATCTCCATCGGATAAGGAGAATATAATCATTATATAAATGACCCAGGATTTGCTGGAGTGGGGCATCCAGTGTTAAATTCCAGAAAGCTTGTTATGGAAGGATAATGCTGGAGCCTATCTTTACTGAGTTTCACATTTATTGTACAGAGTAAAAAGATTACAAACATGCAACTTCTCACTCAAACCCTCCACCAGTCTCAGTAAGAGTCTCCTTATAAGTGCTCAAGTCAGACTCCAGTTAGCACCCTCCACCTGCATATAATTAAACAATTGGTACACAATTAACATCTGCCAGCATACGCTGTTAGTCAGGCATTTTTCCTGCACCCTTCAGCTTGAAGATTTTTTCCTGCAAGCTAATCATGACATGACAAGGGCAACAGGGCATGTGGAAATGAATGGCAGGACCAACAGTCTAGCTCCTTAATCAGTGAGAAGAAAGGGTTGAGAATGAAATAAAACGATGGCGAAGGGGACAGGGTGAATTAGAGTTAAAGTAGGTACAGAAAGAGAAACACAGAGAGGGAAAGAAAGAAAACTGAGACAGAAAGAAAAAAAAAGAAAAAAATTAAAATCATCTTGGAACAATTTACCATCTGCAGGAATGAGACTCCACAGTTCCAATTGTTCCCTATCGGGGCCCGAAAGGTTAAGTGGCATTGCAAGAACATAAATGTCCTCATTAAAAGAGTACTTAAGTCTCCACAGTGACTTTCATGAACAATTAATGTGCAAATGCAGCAATTTCATGAATCTCACTGGGAGGTTGAGGACGAGCTGCTGTCTCCAGCAATTTGGGGTGATTTGCAATTCACGGGGTTTCTTTTCCTTGCCGCTAATTGTCAAATGACTTCCATATTAATAACTCCATGCACATTAAACTCACTGTTACTTTGCCAGAAAATTCTGGGCCAATACGATTTAAGCACTATTACTTATTTAAACTGTTGCCGAGCTTGTGTTGTTCAATAAATATTTACCTTGTAGGATCGGCACAGCTTTCCACACTGCAACAGGTCCGAGGCTGGCAAACTGCCCAAAAGAGCATTCCAGGAAAACAAGGGGCATCCCAGCAAATATCAACATGACTACGTAGGGAATAAGAAATGCACCTGGAAAAAATAGCAAAGGAAATTGAAAGAGATTGTAGACATGTTAGACTGACCGCTTTGTATAAATTTGATATGGAAACTAGAAAGTCCATTTCAATACGAATAGTTTGTCTCAGTGCTTGAATCCCATTATATGGTATTTTTCTCCACGATGCCCACCAACCAGCCCCCTCACGCCACCACCCCGCTGCCACCACACAAAATAGATAGACCCTGGAAAAAAGCCAGTTCCTATAAATCTTCAGGCTCTAATCCTGTTGTATTAGTCACACACTGCCATACAATGTACACGCAAGGCTGAAGCACACGAAGCACAATCACCATGGCCAAGTGATTTAAGAGGAATTAGTTAGAGAGCTGGTTGAAAGGGGATTAGTGTAAGTGCTTCCCAGCAGGAGCTGGGAATTCACAGGGATTTGACATTGGGCAAAGCACTAAGATCATGCCATAAAAGAAACAACAGAAAGTGCTGGAAATACTCAGCAGGTCTGGCAGCACCAGTGGAGAGAGAAACAGAGTTAACGTTTCAGGTCTGTGATCTTTCATTAGAACTGCCGAAGGTTAGAAATGTAATAAACTTTGCGCAAGTGAAAGGGGGGGGGGGCGGAAGAAAATAAAGGAAAATCTGTGATAGGGCAGAAGGCAGGAGAGATTAAATGACAAAGATGTCATGGAATAAAAGACAAAGGAATCCTCACACCCTGTCTCCTGTAAGTACTCCATTTCATTCTCCCAGATTCTCCATCTCCATCAAACCTTCCTTTTTCCTCAACCGAGGATTATACCCACCCCTAGGCCCCACTGTGGTTGACAGGGCCCTCAACCATATCCGATCCATTTCCTGCACTCCTGCCCTCATTCCTTCTCCTCCCTGCAGAACCACGACAGGGTTCCCCATGTCCTCACTTTCCACCCCACCAGCCTCCACATCCAAAGGATCATCCTCCGCCATTTCCACCACCTCTAGCGTGATGTCACCACCAAACACATCTTCCCCTCCTCTCCCTTGTCAGCATTCCGATGGGACTATTCCCTCTGCGATACCCTGGTCCACTCCTTTATCATCCCTGACACCTCATCCTCTTCCCACAGCACCTTCCCATGCAATCACAGGAGGTGTAGCATCAGCCCTTTTACCTCCTATTTCCTCACCATCCAAGGCCTCAAACACTGCTTCCCAGGTGAAGCAGCAATTTACTTGTACTTCTTTCAATTTTGTATACTGTATTCGCTGTTCATAATGCGGTGACCTTTGGATGACCGCTTTGCGGAACACCTCCGCTCAGTCCGCTAGCATGATCCCAAGCTTCCAGTTGCTTGCCATTTTAATTCACCACCCTGCTCTCATGCCCATATTCCTGTCCTCGGCCTGCTGCAGTGTTCCAGTGAAAATCAATGCAAGCTCAAGGAACAGCACCTCATCTTCTGATTAGGTACTCTACAGCCCTCTGGACTCAATACTAAGTTCAACAACTTCAGACCATGACTGCCATTTTGATTGTTTTTTTTTACTATGTGCCTATCTTAAACTTGTTTTTCACGCTTTGCTTTCAGACAGAGCTGTTCATTATTCTGCCATTAACACTCTCTCTGGACTAATGCTTTGTCTTTTACTATGGCTATTACTACTCCCTTTGTCTTTTGTTCCATGACATCTTTGTCATTTAATCTCTTGTGCCCTCCATCCTATCACAGATCTTCCCTTTTCCTCCTTCCCCCTTTCACTTGCTCAAAGCCTATTACATTTCTAACCTTTGCCAGTTCTGATGAAAGGTCACAGACCTGAAACATTAACTCTGTTTCTCTCTCCACAGATGCAGCCAGTCCTGCTGTGCATTTCCAGGACTTTCTGTTTTTATTTCAGATTTCCAGCATTCGCAGTATTTTGCTTTTACTAAGGTCATGCCCACATCTTAACCTCACTTCAAAGGATATGTTGTAGTATCAAAAAGGCACCAACAAGTACAAGTTAAAAAGAAAAAATCCAAATGCTGGGAAACCTGAAAGGAAATAAGAAAATGAAAACAGATAGCAACACAGATTCCCAAACATTAACTGAAAATTAAAACCATTGCTAGGTCTGTATTTAATTGAAAAAGGATTGATTTGTTACAGTTGCTAACCTCTCTGGGTTTAAGCTGTACTTACCTTGACAAAGCCTCTATTATTATTCCTGGGATTACTCCAATGCCCATAGAGAACAACGGCAGAATAAGAGGCTTTCAGTTTCACTCATAAGGAAATGACCAGAGAACGAATAATTTTTTCTGTAAACTAATTTGAGGATTTTGAATTGTTTTGATTTCTTTTCCAATTTCAATATGATTACTTATCAGAACGATTGTGAAGCATCTGGTATAATACCCCATTAGACGCCCAAGATTTCTGCATTTACTTTTGAAAAGCGGAATAAAAAGAGGAGAGAGAAAGCACCAGGGTGCCATCTTCAGCACTGCTCTGAGAATTGCAATGTGCTGATTCTGTTTTGGTGTAACCAGCCATGTATTTTCTATTCCCTTCCCCTAACTCCACTATAAAGTGTCTGCCAGTGGCCCTATAGCTTAGCCTGAAATGTGAGAACAAAGTCTGATTTTATTTACTGAGGCTCTAATAAGCCTTCAAAGCATAACCTTATTAGGCCACGTTAAGGCCTTCATTAATAATGAACTCTTCAGCATTCCACATCTACAGTGTTAAATTGAAAGTGAATACATTACTCCATATCACACATAGAATTACTAATTTAAGAAAGGGGATGATTTGAATGTATCATGACAGCAGTTACAGAAGTGAATTGTACAAATGAGTTTTGTAACCTGCACCATAGGTT
Organism: Heterodontus francisci; assembly: GCF_036365525.1. NCBI lineage: Eukaryota > Metazoa > Chordata > Chondrichthyes > Heterodontiformes > Heterodontidae > Heterodontus > Heterodontus francisci. Next base: position 91,914,228 of record NC_090385.1, read on the forward strand.
CAGAAGTCTCTAGAAAACATTGCAATGGAATAAGAGGCAAGGGAAACATGCGAGTTGGAATAACTAGGAAGCACTTGACTCACGACTGGTTTTACCAGTTACCTAGTCATGGTGGAGGGGCCTTGTATGAGAAATCTTCGCCTCACAAGGAAGATTGTGACTGAGGTGTGCCCTGTGCCCATGTAGTTCTGCATGGCAGTCAACTAGGTGGCAAGTATTGTTCTCAAAATGAATTATTGCAAGTTCAAGTCTGTCATGGATACATTCTCATTTTCAGTGATGTCAGTCTTGCCCGTATGTAGTCTCAACATTTTACTTTCGTAGGAATTGTCTCATACTCCCCAATATCTACATTTATGATGTTGATGTGTAACAATATCGCCCTCATGTGACTTCAACGGCATGTTCGTGTCGTTTAAGTTATGTACATCAATCACTTCAAAGATGGACTGTGAAAAATATTTGGCGAACTGAGGCTTGATATAAACTGCAATTTTGCTTTATTGCACTGTGAGTGAACATACAGAGCAGTAGTTATGATCAGATTCACTTAGGTCAATTGGTACAACATATCTTTGCATCATCATACAAAATTACACACACTTCCCAGATCTGTGTGTAATTCTACTTGATTTAATTGTGCCTTCAATATTTCTGGCTTTATGAATCTCCCTAAAAATTTGTTTAATGCCCTGATTTTCCTTGAATTCTTCCTATTTCAAAAAGCCTTTCTTTTTATCTTAACCAGTGCAAAAGATTTTCCAACACAAGGGGCATGAGCACTCTTCAATTATCCAGACAAGTTTGTGATTTGCTTATCTTTTAGTTCCTGAAGAAAACATTCAACATATGTAACCACCTTTAAAAAAACCAAGTGAGAACATAATTTGCTCAAACAATTTAGTGTTAAAGGAAACTCATTCCTCACTGTGGAAATAAGTCCTTAAGTATGATAAGGACTTTGCAGGTAACCACCCAGGGGGAATTCTCAGGAGTTCACCAACTTTTAGGCAACTGATGTTTTATTTTCTGCACAATTAAAAAGTGAACAGACTGCATTCTATATTAAATATAATGTGTTCATTGCCATTAATAAAGCATGTTCCCAACAATGACACACTTCAAACCTGGGCCACAAGTTAAATATTAACAGATACCTAACAGGACAAGAAGCTGAATGCAATAATTGATGGAGTTTGAGTAGGTTCCTGCAACGAGTATGTGTGTTTTCTGAGAAGGACAATAAAAAAGCCTCTAAAAACTGTCACCAAACCTAGTTTTTAAACAAGCTAGTCGAACATATCAGTGCAGTACTAAGGGAGTGCTGTGTTGCTGGATGCGCAGTCTTTTGGATGAGACTTTAAACTGAAGCCCTGTCTGCCCTCTCAGGTGGACATAAAAGATTCCATGACACTATTTGAAGAAGAGCAGTGGAGTGATGCTGGATTCGTTGTTGATATTTATCCCTTAGCACTTACTAAATGAGATTATTTAGTCCTTTCTCTAATTGCCTTTTTGGAACCTTGTTGTGCACAAATTGGCTTCTGCCTTTCCCTACAACAGTAACTACACATCAGAAAGCTGAGCAACTCTGATGCGTTATGAGATGCCCTGAGGATGTGAAAGATGCTTTTAAGTTAATAAGGGAAAATGACTTGCAACAACAATTTGCATTTATATTGTGCCTTTAACATAGTAAAATATCCCAAGGTGATAGTTTCACTCCACTTCACTTTGGAGTCAGTTTTAATCGTGATTTACACTTCAAAGTTATTGTCAAAGAACAAAGAACAAAGAAAAATTACAGCACAGGAACAGGCCCTTCGGCCCTCCAAGCCTGCGCCGATCCAGATCCTCTATCTAAACATGTCGCCTATTTTCTAAGGGTCTGTATCTCTTTGCTTCCTGCCCATTCATGTATCTGTCTAGATACATCTTAAAAGACGCTATCGTGCCCGCGTCTACCACCTCCGCAGGCAACGCGTTCCAGGCACCCACCACCCTCTGCGTAAAGAACTTTCCACGCATATCCCCCCTAAACTTTTCCCCTCTCACTTTGAACTTGTAACCCCTAGTAATTGAATCCCCCACTCTGGGAAAAAGCTTCTTGCTATCCACCCTGTCTATACCTCTCATGATTTTGTACACCTCAATTAGGTCCCCCCTCAACCTCCGTCTTTCTAATGAAAATAATCCTAATCTGCTCAACCTCTCTTCATAGCTAGCACCCTCCATACCAGGCAACATCCTGGTGAACCTCCTCTGCACCCTCTCCAAAGCATCTACATCCTTTTGGTAATGTGGCGACCAGAACTGCACGCAGTATTTCAAATGTGGCCGAACCAAAGTCTTATACAACTGTAACATGACCTGCCAACCTTTGTACTCAATACCCCGTCCGATGAAGGGAAGCATGCCGTATGCCTTCTTGACCACTCTATTGACCTGCGTTGCCACCTTCAGGGAACAATGGACCTGAACACCCAAGTCTCTCTGTACATCAATTTTCCCCAGGACTTTTCCATTTACTGTATAGTTCACTCTTGAATTGGATCTTCCAAAATGCATCACCTCGCATTTGCCCTGATTGAACTCCATCTGCCATTTTTCTGCCCAACTCTCCAATCTATTTATATTCTGCTGTATTCTCTGACAGTCCCCTTCACTATCTGCTACTCCACCAATCTTAGTGTCATCTGCAAACATGCTAATCAGACCACCTATACTTTCCTCCAAATCATTTATGTATATCACAAACAACAGTGGTCCCAGCACGGATCCCTGTGGAACACCACTGGTCACACGTCTCCATTTTGAGAAACTCCCTTCCACTGCTACTCTCTGTCTCCTGTTGCCCAGCCAGTTCTTTATCCATCTAGCTAGTACACCCTGGACCCCATGCGACTTCACTTTCTCCATCAGCCTACTATGGGGAACCTTATCAAATGCCTTACTGAAGTCCATGTATATGACATCTACAGCCCTTCCCTCATCAATCAACTTTGTCACTTCCTCAAAGAATTCTATTAAGTTGGTAAGACATGACCTTCCCTGCACAAAACCATGTTGCCTATCACTGATAAGCCCATTTTCTTCCAAATGGGAATAGATCCTATCCCTCAGTGTCTTCTCCAGCAGCTTCCCTACCACTGACGTCTGGCTCACCGGTCGATAATTACCTGGATTTTCCCTGCTACCCTTCTTAAGCAAGGGGACAACATTAGCAATTCTCCAGTCCTCCAGGACCTCACCCGTGTTTAAGGATGCTGCAAAGATATCTGTTAAGGCCCCAGCTATTTCCTCTCTCGCTTCCCTCAGTAACCTGGGATAGATCCCATCCGGACCTGGGGACTTGTCCACCTTAATGCCTTTTAGAATACCCAACACTTCCTCCCTCCTTATGCCGACTTGACCTAGAGTAATCAAACATCTGTCCCTAACCTCAACATCCGTCATGTCCCTCTCCTCGGTGAATACCGATGCAAAGTACTCGTTTAGAATCTCACCCATTTTCTCTGACTCCACGCATAACTTTCCTCCTTTGTCCTTGAGTGGGCCAATCCTTTCTCTAGTTACCCTCTTGCTCCTTATATATGAATAAAAGGCTTTGGGATTTTCCTTAACCCTGTTTGCTAAAGATATTTCATGACCCTTTTAGCCCTCTTAATTCCTCGTTTCAGATTGGTCCTACATTCCCGATATTCTTTCAAAGCTTCGTCTTTCTTCAGCCTCCTAGACCTTATGTATGATTCCTTTTTCCTCTTAGCTAGTCTCACAATTTCACCTGTCATCCATGGTTCCCTAATCTTGCCATTTCTATCCCTCATTTTCACAGGAACATGTCTCTCCTGCACGCTAATCAACCTCTCTTGTCGATATGAAGCACTTTTGTAAATCATTTGCAATACAAATCCACCCTTGTGTACAACCACAAATATTTAAATTTTGATCAAGACTGTACCAAAGATACTCCCATCTTGTGAAATATACTTCTAATTGATATTAAATGCTGTCTGTCTCTTCAGCTTAACACATTGTTTCATTCTGTTGGCAATGGTCACTCTTTCAAAGGATTCAAAGACAGTAATAGATCTGTAAGTATTTTATTAGTTCAAAGGAACTGATTCAATAATTTCTTTACATCAGCCTCCCAGCTGATCAGCCTTACCCACTGTTCCTCTGTTAAAGCCAGTAATAGAATCCATGACCACTTTACTGCTGCACAATTAATCATCCTTTACACAAGCATGTTTCAACACTATGCAGTTACTCAAGGATTCCCTTATATTCTGATGCCCTTATGTTCATCATTCAATTATTCACTTTTTTTCTACTTTATCTGCCCTGTATTCTGGATTTCACTACAGTACCTCCTCCATTTCTGTAAGCCAGGTAAGGGAATCTCCAGACATTGCCCAGACCCACAGCATAACCAATCATTGAGAGCAAGTAGTCAGTCTTCGAGGACCAGTTCCCACGCTCCACATTCTCGTCACTTTCACCCACATGTTCATTGGTTGCAGCCTGGGGGGAAGAGAGGAAATGGACGACTCAGAAATGAGACTTTGTCAGACTAGAACTCAAGCAAAAAGTACAGTTTTCACTCATAACACAATCACTGTGTTCTCCATTTAGCAGCAATCAGTTTTGTAGTTTGGAAACACCTTGAATACCATTGAGCGCCTCGACAACTCACAACAACCAAAATCCACAAATCCCCAAATCATCAGCACCTCTCAGGGTTTTACATGAGTGTATTACATATTTTTGATAAACTACTCACTGTGTTCACTGGAGGGTGTGTTTGGTGGTCATTCTGTGAAATCACCAAAGCTAATTTTCTCTTGTCCATTTTTGAACAATGATGAACAATTCTACTTTTTGTGCGAAAGTCTTCAAACCTTGTACTGCTCCAGAACTCTAGTTAGGGATGATTCAGTTCTACACTAGGTAATGACTCCTCCACAGTCAGAAGCCAAGTTCTTTATGCAATTTCAAAGGGGCGTAACTCTGTTTAGTCAGGTCATAATGACATCCAAGCTCTCAGTACTTCTGCTGTTAATAGATTGATCTGCCAAACTAAAGGTTTCTATTGTAGATTGCATGTATTACTTTCATTTGTTAAAGGTACTGTAATCATAATGTACAGCTACAGGTTTGACAATGGGGACATGCCATAGAATTGCAATAACAACGTTCTGCACCTGCCTACTTAGAAGGAACAGTCAGTTCTTGTTAACATTTGAAACTTGAAGAAAGCTGATTAAAGTACCTGAGCTCTTGTTTAAACTTAATCAATCTCAAAGGCAACTCAATCAATGGTGCTTTGTCATCAGTTGCAGTTAGGTTGAAAATCTGCTCCTCCCAAATACTTTCACGTTAAGTACTAAATGTCAACTGATGCCAGTTCAGCTGCATCTACATTGCACAGTGTAAAAGTGTCATTACCTGCTGCTGTGGTTGTCTATTGGGGCCGGATTTTCTCTCCGGGGGTGGGAACAGGGATCAGGGCTGTCTTCGAGTCCCAAACCCACCCCGGTGGGGAAACAGTCACTCATTGGGATTTTCAAGGGGGTGTTCCCTTAGTTGGCTTGGAGACAGGTTCTCCATCCAATGAAGGACAGTGGCAGGGTCTCGAAGCTGGAGGACCAATCAGAGGCCTTCCAGCTTGAGAAGAGCTGCCCACCTCCGAACCCGGTCCCATGAGGGCCAAAAGTCCAGCCCTTAGAGTCTGATAATTACTGTGAATGATGTTATTGGTACATATATTTAATGCACAGCTTCAACCTCCTCTCTCCATCATTTTATAAGAAGTGCTAACCCATGTAAAATAAACAGCCTCTTAAAAATAACAGTAGAGAGAGGAATTTGATTGAAATTGAGGGCAGATTGATTCGAGGTTTTCAAAATTATAAAATAAGTCAACAGGCTAGTGTCCTCCAATGAGGGCACAAGGGCATAATATTAAAATTAGAACTAGTCCATTTAAGGGTGAAATCAGGAGGTACTTTTTCAAACAAAGGGTAGTAGAAATCTTGAAATCTTGAAAGGCTGTGGATGCTGGGTCACATAACATTTTTAAGACTGGAGATTGATAGATTTTTGTTGTGTAGGGTTGTGAAGGAAAATGGAGCAGAGGCAGGCAAATGTAATTCAAGTACAGATCATCCATGATCTAATTGAATGAGGAAACAGCCTCAAGGGATTGAAGGCCTACTCTGCATTCTATAGTATGCTGACCATTTATAGAATAATCTCTTTTCTTGTAATTTTCAGGCTTCTGTTCTATAGGGTAGGCATTTCAAAAGTATATCTACACACAGTGGTGGCTTGTGCTGATGTATGAGCACTTTTTTGCCTATTATCTCGCATTTCTCAGTTCAACCAATGCCCTTTTCTATTGACTTTTTTTCTCATCCAATGTAATCTCCTCCACTCTTTTTAATGACATGTTTTGCAATTTTACATGTGCTTAGTTTTAGACTTCAGCCTTCTTGGTTACTCCCTCCATCTCATGTTTGAAAGATTGTCACTGGATTGGCCAAAGAAATATGTCCAAAAGCCTTTGATGTTGCAGATGCAGTTCACAGATATTAAGTTATTATTTGTGAACCTTCCCATTTTGGAGTAGGAATATCTCGATCCAAATACTGTCAACTCTCAGATCACTACCTTTGGTTTTATTAATGTTTGCTCAATTTCCCTATCAGATTTTCTCCATGCATTGTCTGTTTAGATGTCACAGGGCTAATTTATAACTCACAATGTTAGTTAACTCTGATTATAGTGTTATTTGATGATTCAATATCTAATATGTAAATATTTCCATATTCTCATCCATATGGTAGTCCATGTGTCATCAAAGGCACTGGTAACATTATACATTATAGTCAATTCATTGACCCAAAGGTCCCTGTGCACAGCTGTCTTCAAAGGGCACAGGAGCTGAGGTCTGGCACAACTGTATTGTAGCTCTGTATCCACTTCATGAACTCTTTCGGAACACTAGATGGGTCAATTTATTTGTGTTTTCTTATCTCTCCCTCTACTCCTTTAAAACCATGCTTGAAACCCATTCCTCTGTCCAAGTTTATAGACAATTCCTAACTCCTAACATTTCCTTCATCGGCTTGGTGCCCATTTTTGTCTGGCTCTGCATGTTAAAGGTGTTAAGCAAATGAAGATTTTTGATACAAGTGCCTTGTGCCATGTGATGGTGTGGAATCTATAAATAACTTATAGTATGACATCCTGCCTTCTGTTTTCTAATTTGGCCTGTGATAACTTGTTCCTTTAACAGTTGAGTGGAGCTCTGGTATTGAAGTAGGAGGGAGATGAAGCAGGTTTTGTCTCGAAATTTCATTTCAATGAGGAAGCAATCTCGGTAAGCAGAATGGAGTTGTATTGTTCCCAACTTCTTATCCTCCGACATCAGACGTAACAGTGGCAGTGATATGAAATGCAGCAGCTGGAATCATCTTGACTGTGACTATGTTGCCATAAAATCGCTGCTTACTTGGCATTAAAAATTTGATATTGTGCACTTTCAGGCATGCGGGTCACGATTCGTGATGAGCACATGCATGGTGGAGTTGAACACAAACTTTGTATCACCTCCTCATTTGAATGATTGTAGAGTTCAGCTGAGTGCATCCCACGAGGGTGGCTGGCTGGCTAAATTCTCAACAGGAAGTCCAACAGTGTGCACGGTTAACACATTTTTCTGCTAGCCTGCACCTCTTATAGGCAGCTTGCCCCTCTTAAAGGAGAGCTGCACTCATTACATGGAAATTATTGCTGACTGCTGGTAGTGCAAGTGGCTGTAAGGAGAAGGACACTAAAGAAAGAGGGCTCAAGGTTCTTAGATACGATGCTAGAAGCCTCAGTCCAGCAGATCAACAGGAGGAGAGAGGCCATATTCCTGTGGGGGTCCAGGAGCCCTTCAAGGAACTCCCTGAGAAGGGAATGAAAGGAGGTGATCAAGGAGATGAATTCCCAGTTTCACCCCAAGCACATGGCGATAGCGCCACAAGAAGTTCAATGACCTCACATGTGTGATCAAGATTGGGGAATGTGTCTTCAAATGACATCTCCTACCCACCTCACCACCAATCTTGCGCGCTGCTCAATGCACCACACTCCCATCTCTCACCCATCAGCAGCCCCTAGCAGTCAGGAATCAGCATTAACATTCTGATGCTCCATTTCACCCTCTCACACCAACCAGTGATGCCAGTCTCAAACCCACCTCTGCAGCCTGCACATACCTTCAGCTATTCAGCTATGGCAGGCACATCACCAAAACACATTGCAACACACTCACTGATGTTCTTCCCTCTCTCTTGCAGGACATGATGGCCCATAACTGCAGGGAACACAGCAGAACAGGAGGGGGGTAGACACAGCTGCATCACCTAAGTCTGCTGGAAGGGACTGTGCTCAGCATCAATGGAGCTGGCTGTGACTTGCATCGTTGATTCCAGCATGGCCGAAAACATTCAGAATGACAGTATGTTATTGCATATTGCCCCTTCTCAAATCCCACCTCTCCCTCATTCTGCTATATGGCATGAATTGCAAATGGTGCGACCATGAACCTCTGTATTCCAACCCACCCTTCTTCTCTCACCCCAGCTATCCCCTTCTGATTTTCTGCTTTCAGAAATAATGCCTGGTCAGCCACTGCAGCCTCAAGAGGAAGGGCAGGAGCTGCACCACATCTCTGGTGAAGAAACAATCCCAGCTGCGAGAAGGGATGATATGCTAGAAGAAGCATCAAATGAAGTCATAGAGGTTGAACAGAGGTACAAAAAAAGGGGCAATCACAGTATTGGGAGTGTATTACAGACCCACAAACTATCAGAGGAAGATAGAAGAGTAAATATGCAGGCAAATTGCTGAGAAGTGCAGAAACAAAAGGGCAGTAGTAGTAGGGGATTTCAACTGCACTAATATTAAATTGTATAAAATCTGTGTAAAAGTATAGAGGACAGAGAGTTCTTAAAATGCATTCAAGAGATACTTTTTTGTCAGTATGTTGTTACGAGGATTTTATTTTGTGTTAAAACCTAAGATTCTATGTTTTTAAAATCTGAGACATCTAGAAATAGTTGAACTTTATGGATGTTTGGAAAGGAAGTTCAACAAAAACTGAATGGCAAACAGGGACTGAAATGCAGGTAATTTCAAGGAAACCATCAGGGAGTTTGACCTCAGAGCTACCCTCTGTTATGACAAGAGAGAATTTATTACCAGGTATGTGGCTTGTTTATGGAAGGGTTTGGTTTCATTTTTTGAACTTGGACTAAAGCAAGCTTTCTGAAATTTGATTTTGACCTGCCTGTAGATCAGAAGAAGAACCAGAGAAAAAGTATTGCCTCTCTGTAACGGATCTCTGCATCAAGTGTGGTTCCTGTTGCCTCCTGAGTTTAAGAAATCCTGAATATTGGAAGAAACCTTTTACTGCCATACTGCTGCTGCAAGACCTATGAAGATCCTTGTTGCTGAATGCCTGATGGAAGACCTTATGTGAAACCTTCTACTGTTGAAGTTCTTTTAATGCCTACCCATCACAAACTGTTCATCAGCCTCACCCGGAAAGACTTTGTGTGGCATCCAACTATTTGACTTTGGGACACCCCGCCAAACCACAGAACTTCCTTCCAGATTATGACAGTATAGGTTGTTTTATTCCTTTCATTCTGATGAAACAACTGTAAACCAAAATCCTTTTTTGCCCTGGTTAACCTTTTTTGGACGTATGTGCATGTGCGTGAGGACTAGGGAAAATAAAGAGCTTTAATATCTCAATTTGTATATGGATTTACTTCATTATTGGTTAAGACTTGGTTTTATAATAAACATTTAATTGTTGTTGTCGATTAAAGAAACCTGGTCGGTGTGCTTTATTCTGGGGACAAATAGAGTATCTAATTGGCTGTTTCGGTAAATGGACAAATTTCTTGATATGCTGTGACCTGTGGAGAAGTGGGACAAAATTAAAAGTGCACTCCTACTGCCTTGGTCATAACATATTAATTGGGGGCTCTTTTCGGGATTAAATCCAATGCCGATCATGTTGAATTGTAAGGGCGGGGTAAAAATAAATGAAAGAGAAAAATAAAAGAACCAGGTCTCTTGTGTAATAGGGTGTAAGATTATTAGGTTGCTAAAAGTTACTAACCAGCATATTAATTGCTAAAATCTAGCTATTATAAACTAACAAATGACTTATTATCATAAACTAACATCTAGCTTTATTAGAACCCTTCTCTGTAGTATAGCAAAGTGAAAAAACTTAGGAAATAGGGCACAGTATAGACAAGAAGTCAAGGCAGAGGGATTCTGGAAGATTATATCAAGTTTTAAAATGCTTACTTGCAGCAAAATTGTGGGACTGTGAGAACAGACGGTGAAAACAGCTTCTGCATAGATTTGTCTCATAGTGAAATAAGGCATCCTCGAAAAGTAAAAGCATTAAGATAAAACTAGTTAACACAAAGACCCCTTTTGTGTACTATCTGAAAGGTTTGCAACCATCACAAAATGATCCTTGGTTGGTTAAGAAAGGCATCCTTCAATACCTGGCTAATTACTGATTGGGAGAGGGGAGGGTTAACTGGAAAGCTTCCAGGATAAAATAAGTCATGCCCTTGCTATTGTACGGCAGAGAACAACAACAACAAGAGAACCTACGAGGAAGAGAGCCAAAAACCTGAAGACCACAAGCTGCAAGAGAAAGTGTCATGCGTTCTGCCATCCAATCTCTGATACGGGTTGTCTCTGTGTTAGACTCTTAATTACTGCCTGAGTTTGTGACTATGGTTTATCTGAGAACTTAACAAACTTGTCCTTACCTTTATCTCAATAAAAAAAGATCTGGCAGCACAATTGGGGTTAGAATTGAAATCAGGTGCTAAAAAAGCAGAGATAATTGAAGTAATAGCCCAACATTTGAAATTGAAAGAAGAAAACAATAAGTCAGAGAGTGATGCACTGAATTGGCTAAAATTCCATTACAACTGAAACAACTTGAGCAGGAACAAGACATAGCAATAAGAAAAGTCGAGCCTGAAAAAAGAATTGAAAAAAAAACTTGAATTTGAAAAAGAGGAATGGGAGAAAGAGAGGGCATTTCAGAGAGAAAGTGAAAGAGAAGTAAGGGAATTAAAATTAAGAGAGATGGAACTAAGACAACGGGGTAGTCTGGACTCCAGGGAAAATTCTGATCAGGAAGAATCTTAATCCAGCCCAGGACCCAGTGAAATGCTGTTTAAATTTATACATGTTCTCCCTAAGTTTGAGGAAAGAGACGTAGAGGCATTTTTCATCTCTGTTGAAAAAATAGCCAAAGCAATGAAATGTCCAAAGAAAAGCTGGACACCGTTTATGCAAAGCAGGTTGATGAGCACAGCTCATGAAGTTTATGCCATGCCTTCTGAGGATTTTGAGATGGCAAAAAAGGCTATTCTCGCTGCATATGAATTAGTCCCTGAAGCTTACCGACAGAAGTTTCAGAACCGATGGAGATTGTCTGGGTTGACATATGTAGAACTCGAGAAGGTAAAGCAAGGTAATTTTGATTGTTGGATATGGGCATTAAAGATGGAAGCCACATATGAGAACCTTAGAGAACTGATTGTCCTGGAAGAGTTTAAAAGCTCACTCCCTCCAGTACTGAGAGCTCATGTAGCGAACCAAAAGATTTCAAGGGCCAGACATGCAGCAGAAATCAATGATGATTTTGAGCTTGTGTATAAGCCCAAACGCTTTGCCTGTCACCCTCACACACCCAAGAAGGGTAGAAGGTGGGAGAGTGAAAGGAAGGCAAGTAGCCAGGGACAAAAAGGGACACCTGGGAACACCCCAGGATACCCTCCTCAGGCCAGAATGGAAGGTGCTGAGGGTGGAACTGAGGTCCACAAGCTGAAGTGTTGTCATTGTCACAAGGTGGAGCATCTTTGTTCACAATGCTGGAAATTGTGAGGTAAACACATGGGACTTGTTGGGGTACACAAATCTAATGCAGAGGAAGGGGCTCTGACTGAGAGTACAGCAGATCAGGCTGTAGCTTTAACAGCAGCTGTAAAACCAGATACAAAAACCAATGTAGGGGTTGAGAATAAGAAGCCTGAAAGTTATAGACAATTCTTGTTGAAAGGAAAAGTAACTCCTTATCACTCAAGTGAGGCAGGCAAACCTATCATTATATTTAGGGATACTGGAGCAACTCAAATTCTTTTGCTGGGGAAAGGTATAACATTTCAGGGGCGGGGAGTATACACCCGTACCTTTGTATCGAGTGCACCTAGAGTGTGACTTAATGTCTGAGATTGTAACTGTAGGCGTTGTCCACAGTTTGCCGGTAGATGGAAGTGATTTGGCTAGAGCAAAAGTCTTAGTTTCTCCTGCAGTCATAGAGAAACCAATTGAAGTTAAAGAAACAGAACAATTACAGGAAAAATGTTCCAGGAATATTTCCTTCATGTGTAATAACCTGAGCAATGGCTAAACAAGTCCTATTGTCAGAGATAAAATTGGCACCACAGACAGATAGCCGAATATCTGAAACTTTCCTTGGGGATTTAGACAATCCAAATGAGATGTTTCACAAGTCGGGCTGAATTTTATCGGTCCTTCGATGCCGTGGGTTGTAGCGTGGGGGCTGGTAAAACGTTGCGGGGAGAGACCAGCCTCAACTCGCGATGTTGAGCAGGGCCCGCAACATAGTACTGGCGGCGTTAATCAACATATGGTAATGCTTACTTACCTTTGCTGATTATGCAGCCCGCCATCTCTCCACTGACACTACCGAATTTTTCGTTGAACGGGCGGCCATCACGTTTCGTCCCGTTTACAATCTGAAAAGCCGGCAGGTCCTCAATCTGCATTATGGAAGGGAGGAGGGAGGGGGGATACACAGGGGTCTAACTCTGTATTCTGCAAGGGAGGGAATCTGGGATTACTGGAGGGAAAGCTGTGCTGGAATGAAGGGAGGTACCATGCACAATCCCTCCATTAACAGCGTACGCTCTGTATTTGCAAGGGGACAATGGCACACTAGGCACCCTGTGTAGGGAGAGGGTGCCAGAAAGGGCAGGAGCATTAAGGTTTTATGGATGGTGGGGACAATCGATTCAGCTGGTAGGGTCTTGATGTGGCCATTCTGTGCCACTCTGAGTGTTGGCCAAGATGGGAAATGCCATGGAACGCCATATAGTTGATCCAGGAAAGCAGCTGCTGTACCCATCAACACCAATCCATGCCCTGTTAGGAACTTTTTGAATAGCTGCACGGTTCAACTTTATGTATCACATGGAAATAGGTATGGCTCATCCTACATTGTGTGATGCTCTGCAAGTGAGGATCCATATGTGCCAGAGGCAATATCAACAGGCAGGTGCGATTCGCAAAGAGGCCCCTGCTCGTGAGCAGCAGCCCCCAAGGGGAGCTTACCATTACGGTTGCTGTGCATCTACAGGCCCCACCTGACATGCCATCAGATGTTAGAGCACCAGTATCAGAGGAGATTGCGTATATAGAGAAGGTGAAGGCACATATAGAGAAGGCACATCTCTGTGCCCTGCTCAAGGATGACCTGCAGCCCATGGGGTCCGGTGGACATCCCATGCCTTTGTTCCTCATAGTGGCAGCGGTTCTCAGGCCTGACGCCTCTGCAGCCTGTTAGGGGCCCATCAGAGACATTTGTGGGCCACACAGTCAGCAGTGCACCATTGCATCAGGGAGGTCACCAATGCCCTGCACCGGAGGGCCAATGAGGATGTCCACTTCAGGACAGACTCTCACAGCCAGGCCCACAGGGCCACTAGTTCTGGCACCATTGCTGGTGAACCATAGATTGTAATGTTCATAGACTGCACTCATGTGGCCATCAGGCCTCCCGCCAGGCTACAGCCTGCAGACATCACCAATAAATGAGCCCTCTCAATCTAGGTGAAGCTGGTATGTGAACACTGCAGATGCTTGCAGCGAATGAGTGACAAATTCTCAGGCAGCTGCCATGACACCTGGGTCTAGCGCCAATCCCAGCTGCCACCACTGTTCACTGAACAGGCTCAGATGGAGGGGTGGCTTCTTGGAGATAAGGGCTATCCTTTGCAGACATGGCTCCTGACACCAGTGAGAAACTCCACCATTGCTGCAAAGGAGAGCTACAACGCCAGCCACTGAGCCAATGAGTCACCACTAAGCAGGAGATTGGCATGCTGAAAGAGCACCTCCAATGCCTGGATGGATAGGGTGATGCCCTGTACTACGGGTCGAAAAGGCCAGCTCCTTTCTTTGCTGCTTTGCATAACTACACATCCAATAGGGGCCAGGCCTGGCATGGTGAGCAGAGACGTCAACAGGATTCCTCCTCGGACTATGAGGACACTGAGGACCTACAACATGAAAGACGCAGGGGCGGGCAGATGTCAGGCAGGCTCTGCACACAGGGCTTGCAGTGAGCTAGGGATGGGCGGAGGTGGCATGTCAGACAAAGGCTGTCTGCTCCATAGGAACCGACATGAGCTCTGCAAGCCACACATCACCCTCACTCACCTGCTGTGCAGAGGCAGCAGCTGACGGAGCCAATGTCCATGGCACTGCATGCGTGGAGATGCTCATGAGTAATGATGGCATGGCAATGTGCAAATTTAAGATTATTCACCCAGGTGCGGCATGCCTACAAGAAGGAATGTTACACTTGAGTAGGAGAAGAGGATCACAACTTCACAGGACACTGTGATACAGTATGTGGCAGCAAAGCGGAAAGTGCTGGGGTCACTCAGCAGGTCAGGCAGCATCTGTGGAGAGAGAAGCAGAGTTAACTTTCAGGTCTGTGAACTTGGACAAGTTAACTCTGCTTTTGTCTCCACAGATGCTGCCTGACCTGCTGGATTTCTGCAGCACTTTATGCTTTGCTGCAAGATTGACAGCAGCCTCACTCTTCAGCAGTCAGGTAAGTATTTCTTTGACAGCTGTCAGGAATCAGGTGCTGGGGCACTTAAAATAAGCCCCAAGCACCTGCTGCACAACTGTCAAAGGGTTCCTCACTGCGCCGAATGTCCCACCTCTCCCCATGTAATATCGGGGGGAGGATCGGCGCGGTGCTGTTAATGAGCCCCTGCGCAGCACCGCGCCCAAATAAAATTCAGCCCATCTTCTCTGATCACAGTGCAACAAGCTGATCCCGAGTTAAATAAAATGGCAAATCAGCTCTGACAGAAGCGGTGGCAAAAGGAGTTCCAGAAGGCTATTATGTTAAAGATGGGGATCTGATGAGGAAATGGAGACCACCTCAAAGAATGGACGGTTGTTCAACAAGTAGTGGTACCACCTGTGTATCACTGGGAATTATTAAGGTTAGTGCATGAAATTCCTATAGCAGGACATATGGGAATCTGGAAGACCAAATCGTTTACAAGTCCTTTCTATAATGTGGTGACCAGAACTGTACGCAATACTCCTGCTGTGGCCTAACCAGCGTTTCATACAGTTGCAGCATTACATCCCCACCTTTTTATCCTGTACCTCAGCTAATAAAGGAAAGCATTCCATATGCCTTCTTCACCACTCCATTTACCTGCCCTGCAACTTTCAGGGACCTGTGGGCATGCACTCCAAGATCTCTCACTTTTTCTACCCCTCTCAATATCCTCCTGTTTACTGTGTATTCCCTTGCTTTATTTGCCCTCCCCAAATGCATTCCCTCACATTTCTCTGGAATGAATTCCATTTGCCACTTTTCCGACCACTCAACCAAACCATTGATATAATTTTGGAGTCTGAAGAGCTATCCTCTTCAATGTCACCGTTTTTTGTGCCTTCAGCAAATTTCTCCATCATACCTCCCACATTTAATTCCAAATCATAAATATATACCACAAACAGCAAGGAACACAACTGCGTTCCTGTGGAACGCCACTGGAAACAACTTTCCATTTGCAAAAACATCCATCGACTACTACTCTTTGTTTCCTGTCCCTGATCCAATTCTGGATCCAACCTGCCACATTCCACTGTGTCCCATGGGCTTTCATTTTACTGACCAGTCTGCCATGCGGGACCTTGTCAAATGCTTTACTAAACTCCATGTAGACCACATCCGCTGCACTACTCTCATTAATCGTCCTTGTTAGTTCCATTAAAAACTCAATCAAGTTGGTAAGACATGACCTTCCACTAACAAATCCATGCTGACTATCCCTGATTCATTTGTGTCTTTCTAAGTGGCAGTTTATCCTGTCTCTCAGAATTAATTCTAATAATTTACCTACCACTGAGGTCAGACCAGCCTATAATTATTTGGCCTATCCCTCCCACCCTTTTTAAACAATGATACAATGTTTGCAAACTTCCAATTGTCTGCTACCTCGCCTGTATCTAGTGAGGATTTGAAGCTGATTATCAGCACATCCGTTATTTCCTCCCTGGCTTCCTTTAACAACCTGGGATCCAATCCATCCGGCCCTGGCGATTTATCCACTTTTAAGGATGTCAGACCGTCTTCTACTTCCTCTCTCATTATGCTTATCGTATCTAATATTTCACACTCCTCCTCTTAAATTACAATGGCTGCATCAACCCTCTCCTTTGTGAAGACAAAGACAAAAAACTCATTAAGAACCCTGCCCAAATCCTCGCCATCCACGCATAAGTTCCCTTGTATATCTCTGATAGGCCCTAACCGTTCCTTAGTTATCCCCTTGCTTTTAATGATCTGATAAAACATCCTTGGGTTTTTCATGTCCGCTCTTTGCTTTTCTAATTTCCTTTTTTACTTCACCCCTGCACTTCCTATACTCCTGTAGGCTTTCTGAAGCATTAAATATTTTTGTGATCATCATAAGCTTTCTTTTTCTGCTTTAACTTACCCTGTAAGCTTTTAGATAACCAGAGGGCTTTTCCTCATGTTCCCTCTAATCCTTCTATCAATCACCTTACATCTGTGCCCCTTGGTAATTGACCTCTCCACTAGGCGAAACAGGTCCTTCCTGTCTACTTTATCTAGGCCCCTCATCATTTTGTACACCTCAATTAAGTCACCCCTCAGCCTCTTCTGTTCTAAGGAAATCAACCCTAGCCTATCCAAACTTTTCACATAGCTGCAACTTTCAAGCCCTGGTAACATCCTTGTAAATATCCTCGTACTCTCTCCAGAGCAACATTATTACTGGCCAGGTAGAAAGGATGTGGTGCTGTTTTGCAAAACATGCCATACGTGCCAGATTGTGGGAAAACCACAACCTGCCATAAAGCCAGCACCTCTAATTCCCATACACAGTTATCGGAGAACCATTTAGTAGAGTATTGGTAGACTGTGTAGGACCCTTGCCGAAAACAAAAGCAGGACACCAAGATATACTCACTGTCATGGATACGGCTACTCAATTCCCAGAGGCCATTCCTTTGAGGACAATTACTGCTAAGGCAATAGTAGAGCAGTTAACCCAATTCTTCATGAGATATGGATTACCAATTGATGTTCAACCGAATCAAGGGTCCAATTTTATGTCTAAGATATTTCAAGAAGTTATGGGCTATTTTGGGTCTAATACAGTTAAAGTCTTCAGCATATCACCCACAGACACAGGGAGCTTTAGAAAGGTACCTTCAAACAATGATTAGGGCATACTGTCATGAATATCCCCATGATTGGGATAAAGGGCTAGACTTTCTTTCATTTGCCACCAGAGATTCACCAAATGAGTCTACAGGTTTTCATCCTTTTAAATTAGTTTACAGATATGAGATAAGAGGTCCTCTAAAACTAATCAAAGAAAGGTTTTTAGATCAGAGGGATGAATCTTCTGTACTAGACTATGCATCCGTGTTCTTGGACAGGCTCATGAAAGCTTGTAATGTGACTCAGGAACACCTTAAAGCATCCCAAACCACAACAAAAAATGGGCAGACAAGCACACAAAGACCTGAACTTTTCAATCATGAAGTGTTTGTATTTTTATCTTTACAGGGTGAACCATTAAAAGCATGGTTCAGTGGTTCATATAAAGTGGTCAAAAGAATTGGTAAGGAAAATTATCTGATTGACACCCCAATTGCGAGAAAAAGAGCCGACTGTGTCATGCCAATATGTTAAAGCAATATTATCACTGGGAGGAGGATAAGCCAGTACAGGTATATCAGGTAATAGGGACAGATAAGAATGAAAGGGATAGTGAGGATATATCTTGATGATGTGCTAATATACAGTAACACATGGAAGGAATACATAAAACAGCTAGAAACTCTGTTTATAAAATTACAAGCAGCTAATTTAGTGGTAAATCTGCCATAAGCCAATTCACAAAAGCAAGAATGACCTACCTCAGGCATATAGTGGGGCAGGGACAAGTGTTGCCTAGAACAACAAAAGTACAAGCCTTGGTGGAGTTCCTTATCCCTAAGACTAAGGATAAAATCACAAGGTTTGGGGGGATGTGTGGTTTCTACAGAAAGTTTGTACCAAGTTTCAGTACTGTAGCTGCTCCACTAACAGATTTGCTACAGAAAAAGGAAACCAAGGTAGTGTAGTCAGGGGAGTGCCAGGCATCTTTTGAAAAGCTGAAGGCCATTTTGACTAATGAACCAATGCTGGCTGCTCCAAATTTTACCTTACTTCAAGGTAGTGATTGATGCTAATGACCTAGTGCAGTCCTGTTACAGGACAATGGATATATACATAGGGCATAGATAAACCAGTGGGATACTTTTCAGAAAAACTGAATCGTCACCAAAAAAGTATTCCACCATGGAAAAAGAAACATTAGGTCTATCATTAGCTCTTAAACATTTTGAAGTATATGTCTGCTGTGACAACAGAGAAACACTAATTTATACTGATATATACTGACCATAACCCATTAACCTTTGTAGAAAAATGTAATACCCAGAGTGCCAGAATATACTGATGGAGTTTACTGTTACAGCCTTATCACTTAAAGATTGTCCATATTTTGGGAAAAATAATGCTATTAGAGAGGCTTTGTCACAAATTTAACTTTGTTGAGTTATATGAGTAAAGATGGTACAAAGCAAAAGTGTGTTGGCCACAAGTAGAGTGAATGCAGGCATGAGTGTGAGAATGTGCTTAAAATGCTTTCAACTTCTTTTTTTTATTACATTGTAATGAAACGCATTCAAAAATGGCGTTTCATTTCACCAAGTGTGCAGGTGTTATGAGGATTTTTTGCATTAACATGTTTTTAAAATTTCAATGGACATTGAGAAGTAGTTTAACTTTATAGATGTTTTGAAAGGAAGTTCAACAAAAGCTGAACTGGTAAAAAAGGACTGGAATGCAGGTCATTTCAAGGAAATCAGCAAAGGAGTGGGGGGGCTAACCTCAGAGCTACCCTTTTTTATGACAAGAGAAAATTTTGGACGGGGCATTTGACTTGTTTATGGAAGGTTTTGGTTTCATTTTTGAACTTTAAAAGCCAGTGGGTTTGGACTAAAGCAGGCATTCTTAAATTTGAATTTGACCTGCCTGAAGATCAGAAGAAGAACCAGAGAAAAAGTATCACATCTCTGTAAATAATCCCTGCATTAATTGTGGTTCCTGTTGCCTCCTAGGTTTAAGAAATCCTGAATATTGGAAGAAACCTTTTACTGCTATACTGCTGCTGTAAGACCTAAAAAGATCCTTGTTGCTGCATGCCTGATGGAAGACTTTATGTGAAGCCTGCTACCTTTGAAGTTCTTTGAATGCCGACCCATTACAGACTGTTCATTAACTTCACCAGGAAAAACTTTGAGTCAACTTTCGAACACCTCGCCAAACTGAAGAACTTCATTATTGGTTAAGACTTGGTTTTATAATAAATGGTTAATTTTTGTTGTTGATTCAAGAAATATGGTTGGTGAGCTGTATTCTGGGAACAAATAGAGTATCTAATTGGCTGTTTCGATAAGTGGGGACATTTACTGATATGCTGTGACCTGTGGAGAAGTGGGACTGAATTAACAGTGCACTCCTCCCATCTTGGCTGTAAACAGGCACAGTGGCGCAGTGGTTAGCACTGCAGCCTCACAGCTCCAGGGACCTGGGTTCGATTCTGGGTACTGCTTGTGTGGAGTTTGCAAGTTCTCCCTGTGTCTGTGTGGGTTTTCGCCAGGTGCTCCGGTTTCCTCCCACAGCCAAAGACTTGCAGGTGATAGGTAAATTGGCCGTTGTAAATTGCCCCTAGTGTAGGTAGGTGGTAGGGAATATGGGATTGGTGTAGGGTTAGTATAAATGGGTGGTTGTTGGGCGGCACAGACTCGGTGGGCCGAAGGGCCTGTTTCAGTGCTGTATCTCTAAAAATAAAATAAGAGAAGAGGTGGTTATGGATTTAGTTTTAGGAAATGAAGCTGTGCAAGTGGAAGGGGTATCAGTTGGAGAGCATTTTGGTGGTAATGATGATAATTCAGTTAAATTTAGAGTAGTTATGGAAAAGGAGAAAGATAGAGCAAGAGAAAAAGTTTTAATTTGGGGAAAGAAAGGTGAATTTTACGAAGCTAAGATGTGATTGGGCAAAAGTAGACTGGAAACAGAGCCTTGAAGGTAAATCAGTGTCAGAGCAGTGGGACACATTCAAGAAGGAGATAGAGAGGGTTCAGAGCAAATATTTGCTGAATCAGAAAAAGGGGTGGGGCTCCCAATTCTAGACCATACCTCCTCCAACCTCATCAGGTTTCAAAGAACATACAGGGCAGGAAGAAGTGAAAAAAGGGAAGCTTTTGTAAAACACCAAGAACTCCATGCAGCAGAAAGTTGAGAGGAGAAAGTGCAGGGGTGAAAGTAAAAAGGAAAGTAGCAAAGCAAACAGAGGGCATGAAAAAATATTGGCAACTAATATCAAGAAAAACCCAAGGATGTTTTCTAAATACATAAAGAGCGAGAGGATATCTAAGTGTTGGGCTGATTAGAGATGATAAAGGTAATCTGTATGTGGAGGAGGAAGACTTAGGCATAGTTCTTAATGAATACTTTGTGCATGTCTTCACGAAAGAGGGGAACAAGACACACATTGTAATTAAGGAGAAGGAGTCTGAAATATTGGATGAGACTAACTTATTGGGAGAGGAAATATTAAGGGATTTAATATCATTGCAAGTGGATAAATTGTAAAGCCTGAATGCAATGTCTTGCATACTGCGAAAAGAAGCAAAGGAGGAAATAGAGGAGGCTCTGACCATCATTTGCCAATCCTCTCAATCTACAGGCATGGTGCTGGAGGACTTTCGTTTTTATTTGTTCATTTGTGGGATGTGGGCATGACTTGCTAGGCCAGCATCTATTGCCCATCCCTAATTGCCCTTGAGAAGGTAGATTCTTGAATCGCTGCAGTCCTTCAGGTAGGCCAACAGTGCTGTTAGGAAGGGAGTGCCAGGATTTTGACCTAGCAACGGGGAAGGAATGGCGATACAGTTCCAAGTCAGAATTGTGTGTGGCTTGGAGGGGAACTTGCAGGTGGTGGTGTTCCCATGCATCTGCTGCCCTTGTTCTTCAAGATGGTAGAGGTCATGAGTTTTGAAAGTGCTGTCGAAGGAGCCTTGGTGAGTTGCTGCAGTGCATCTTGTAGATGGTGCACACTGCTGCCACTGTGCATTGGTGGTGAAGGGATTGAATGTTGAAGGTTGTAGATGGTGCGCCAATCAAGCGGGCTGCTTTGTCCTGGATGGTGTTGAGCTTCTTGAGTGCTGTTGGAGCTGCACCCATCCAGGCAAATGGAGAGCAATTCATCACACACCTGACTTGTGCCTTGCAGAAGAGGGACAGGCATTGGGGAGACAGGAGGTGAGTTACTCGCCACAGAATTCCCAACCTCTGACATGCTCTTGTAGCCACACCATTTATGTGGCTGGTCCAGTTCAGTTTCTGGTGAATGGTAACCCCAAGATGTTGATAGTGGGGGAGTGATCTCATATCTGGAGTGATATAAACGAGTATGATATGGTCAAGATTACAGCGACACGGCTGCAAGGTGTCTGGGGATGGGAAATGAACATTTAGGGGCATTTAGTATTTAGGAAGGACAGACAAAAAGCAAAAGGCAGTGGAGTTGCTTTGCTGGTTAAAGAGGAAATTGACGCAAAAGTGAGGAAAGATATTAGCTCTGACGATGTGGATTCTGTATGGGTAGAGCTGAGAAACACTAAGGGACAAAAAACGTTAGTGGGGGTTGTATATAGACCCCCAAACTGTAGTGCTGATGTTGGGAATGGCATTAAGCAGGAAATTAGAGATGCATACGATAAAGGAACATCTGTAATTATGGGTGATTTTAATCTGCATATAGATTGGGCAAATCAAATTAGTCACAATATCGTAGAGGAGGAATTCTTGGAGTGTATACGGGATGGTTTTCTGGACCAATACTTTGAGGAACCAACTAGAGAACAGGCCATGCTAGACTGGGTATTGTGTAATGAGAGAGGAATAATTGACAATTTAGTGGTGCGACACCCCTTGGGGATGAGCGACCATAATATGATAGAGTCATAGACTCATCCAGCATAGAAACAGGCCCTTCAGCCCACTGCGTCCATGCTTACCATAATGCCTATTTAAACTAATCCCACCTGCCTGCATTAATTCCAAATCCCTCTATGCCTTGCGCATTCAAGTATCTGTCCAGATGCCTCTTAAATGTTCCTATCTCCACCACCTCCTCAGGCAGCTCATTCTAGATACCCACTATTATTTGCGTGAAAAATTAACCTCTTTGATCTCCTTTAAACCTCCTCCCTCTCACCTTAAATCTATGCCCTCTGGTTTTAGTCACCCCTACCATGGGAAACAGACTCTGGCTATCTACCCTATCTATGCCTTTCGTAATTTTATATACCTCTATCATGTCCCTTCTCAGCCTCCTTCGCTCCAGCGAAAACAGGTCCAGTCTATCCAATCTCTTTTTATAACTCAAGCCCTCCAAACCATGTAACTTCCTTGTGAATCTTTTCTGCACCCTCTCTAGCTTAATCACATCTTTCCTGCAGTGCGGCGACCAGAACTGCACACAGTACTCCAAATGCGGCCTAAACAATGTATGTACAACTGTAACATGACGTCCCAACTCTTGTACTCGATGACTCGGCCGATGAAGGCAAGCATGCCATACGCCTTCAAATGGAGGGTGACGTACTTGATTCTAAGACCAGGGTCCTGAATCTTAGTAAAGGAAATTACAAAGGTAGGAGGCGTGAGTTGGTTATGACGGATTGGGAAACGTTACTTAAAGGGATGACAGTGGATAGGCAATGGCAAACATTGAAAGAACGCATGGATGGGCTGCAACAATTGTTTATCCCTGTCTGGCACAAAAGAAAAATGGGAAAGGTAGCCAAACCATGGCTTCCAAGGAAAATTAGAGATATCATCAGATCCAAGGAAGAAGCATATAAATTTGCCAGGAAAAAACAACATACCTGAGGATTGGGAGCAGTTTAGAATTCAGCAAAGGAGGACCAAGGGATTGATTAAGAAGGGAAAAATAGAGTACGAGAGCAAGCTTGCAGGAAACATTAAAACTGACTGTGAAAGTTTCTATAGGTATGTGAAGAGAAAAAGATTGGTGAAGACAAATGTAGGTCCCTTACAGTCAGAAACAGGGGAATTTATTATGGGAAATAAAGAAATGGCTGACCAACTAAATGCATACTTTAGTTCTGTCTTCACAAAGGAGGAAACAAATATCATGCCAGAAACGTTGGGGAACACAGGCCTTAGTGAGAGAGAGGAACTGAAAGAAATCAGTATTAGTAGAGAAATGGTGTTGGGGAAATTGATGGGATTGAAAGCTGATAAATCCCCAGGGCCTGATGGTCTGCATCCCAGAGTACTTAAGGAAGTGGCCCTAGAAATAATAGATGCATTGGTGGTCATCTTCCAAGATTCTATAGACTCTGGAACAGTTCCTACAGATTTGAGGATAGCTAATGTAACCCCACTATTTAAAAAGGGACGTAGAGAGAAAGCAGGGAATTATAGACCAGTCAGCCTGACGTCGGTAGTGGGGAAAATTCGAGCCTATTATCAAAGATTTTATAGCACAGCACTTGGAGAACAGTGGTAGAATCAGGCAGAGTTAGCCTGGATTTGTGAAAGGGAAATCATGCTTGATAAATCTACTAGAATTCTTCGAGGGTGTAACTAGTAGAGTTGATGAGGGGGAGCCAGTGGATGTGGTTCATTTGGACTTTCAGAAGGCTTTCGACAAAGTCCCACATAAGAGATTAGAGTGTAAAATTAAAGAACATGGGATTGGGGATAGTATATTGCGATGGATAGAAAATTGGTTGGCAGACAGGAAACAAAGAGTAGGGATAAATTTGTTTTTTTCCGAATGGCAGGCAGTGACTAGTGGGGTACTGCAGGGATCAGAGCTAGGACCCCAGTTATTCACAATATATATTAATGATTTAGATGAGGGAACTAAATGTAATATCTCCAAATTTGCAGATGACACAAAACTGGTTGGGAGGGTGAGTAGAGGAGGACGCAGAGAGTCTTCAGGGTGATTTGGACAAGTTGAGTGAGTGGGCAAATGCACGGCAGATGCATTATAATGTGAATAAATGTGAGGTTATCCACTTTGGCAACAAAAACAGGAAGGCAGATTATTATCTGAATGGCTATAAACTGAGAGAGGGGAATATGCAATGAGATCTGGGTGTTCTCGTACACCAGTCGTTGAAGGTAAGCATGCAGGTGCAACAGGTGGTAAAAAAGGCAAATGGTGTGTTGGCCTTCAAACCCAGAGGATTCGAATACAGGAGCAGGGATATCTTGCTGCAATTTTACAGGGCCTTGGTGAGGCCACACCTGGAATATTGTGTGCAGTTTTGGTCTCCTTATCTGAGGAAGGATGTTCTTGCTATAGAGGGAGTGCAGCGAAGGTTTACTAGACTGATTCCTCGGATGACAGGACTGATGTATGAGGAGAGATTGAGTTGGTTTGGATGATATTCGTTGGAGTTCAGAAAAGTGAGGGAGGATCTCATAGAAACCTATAAAATTCTAACAGGACTTGACAAGGTAGATGCAGGAAGGATGTTCCCAATGATGGGGGAGCCCAGAACCAGGATTCATAGTCTAAGGATACGGGGTAAACCTTTCAGAACGGAGATGGGGAGAAATTTCTTCACCCAGAGAATGGTGAGCCTGTTGAATCGTTACCACAGAAAGCAGTTGAGGCCAAAACATTGTATGTTTTCAAGAAGGAATTAGATATAGCTCTTGGGTCTAAAGGGGTCAAAGGGTATGGGGCGAAAGCGGGAACTGGTTACTGAGGTTGATGATCAGCCATGATCACAATGAATGGCGGAGCAGGTTCGAAGGGCCGAATGGCCTACTCCTCCTCCTATTTTCTATGTTTCTATATTTCTATGAATCAGATTGACTGAAGACTGGCATCTGTGATGCTGGGGACCTCAGGAGGAGATCGAGATGGATCTCCACTTGGCATTTCCTGCTGAAGATGGATGTAAATGCTTCAGCCTTGTCTTTTGCACTGATGTCTTGGGCTCCCCCATCGTTGAGGATGGGGATATTTTTGGAGCCTCCTCCTCCTGTTAGTTGTTTAATTGTCCACCACCAGTCATGACTAGTTGGGGCAGGACTGCAGATCTTAGATCTGACTCGTTGGTTGTGAGATCGCTTAGCCCTGTCTGTTGCACGGTGCTTCTGCTGTTTGACATGCAAGTGGTCCTGTGTTGTAGCTTCACCAAGCTGACACCGCATTTTTAAGGTTTTCCTGGTGCTGCTCCTGGCATTCCCTCCTGCACCCTTCACTGAACCAGGGTAATAGGAGAGTGGGGGGTATGCCAGGCCATGAGGTTACAGATTGTGGTTGAATACAATTCTGCTGCCAATGGCCCACAGTGCCTCAGGGATGCCCAGTTTTGAGTTGTTAGATCTGTTCAAAATCTATTCCATTTAGCACTGTGGTAGTGCCACACAACACGATTGTGGGTATCATCAATGTAAGGATGGGACTTTGTCTCCACAACGATTGTGCGGTGGTCACTCCTACCAATGCTGTCATGGGCATATTCATCTGCAACAGGTAGATTGGTGAGGACAAGATCAAGTACATTTTTCCCTCTTGTTGGTTCCTTCACCACCTGCCGGAGACCCAGTCTAGCAGTTATGTCCTTTAGGACTCGGCCCGCTTAGTCAGTATTGGTGCTACCGAGCCACTCTTGGTGATGAACATTGAAGTCCCCCACCCAGAGTACATGTTGTGCCCTGGCTACCCTCAGTGCTTCTTCCAACTGGTGTTCAACTTGGAGAAGCACTGATTCATCAGCCAAGGGTGGGCGAGGGGAGGTAGTTTTGGTGGGTGGCAGTAGAGGGTAATCAGCAGGAGGTTTCTTTGCCCATGTTTGACCTGATGCCATAAGACTTCATACGGTCCAGAGTCAATGTTGAGGACCCCCAGGGCAACACCTTCCTGATTGTATACCACTGTGCCACCAAATCTGGTGGGTCTGCACTTCTGGCGGGACAGAACATACCCAGGGATGGTGATGGTAGTGTCTGGGACATTGTCTGCAAGGTATGATTCCGTGAGTATGACTATGTCAGGCTGTTGCTTTACTAGTCTGTGGGACAGCTCTCTCAATTTGGCACAAGCCCCCAGATGTTAGTAAGGAGGACTTTGCAGGGTCAACAGTGCTGGATTTGCCCTTGGCGTTTCCAGTGCCTCGGTCAATGCCGGGTGGTCCATTTGGTTTTATATCTTTTTTTAGACTCTGTAGCAGTTTGATACAACTGAATGGCTTGCTAGCCATTTCGGAGGACATTTAAGAGTCAATCACATTGCTGTGGGTCTGGAGTCACATGTAGGCCAGACCAGGTAAGGATGGCAGATTTCCTGCTCTAAAGAACATTCGTGAACCAGATGTGTTTTTACAACAATCGACAATGGTCACCATTAGACTAGATTTTTAAAAATCCAGCTTTATTAATTGATTTCAAATTTCACCATCTGCCGTCGAGCATTAGCCTGGGCCTCTGGGTTACTCATCCATTGATATTCCCACCATGCCATCGCCTCCCCTAGCTCTAGATGACAGTTAATGTTGTATCATTGTTTAAAAAAAGGAGAAAGGGATAGATTGAGCAACTACAGGCCAGTTAGTCTAACTTCGGTGGTGGGAAAATTATTGGAAAACATTCTGAGAAATGGTATAAATTGTAATTTAGAAAGGCACAAGTTAATCAAGGGCAGTCGGCATTGGTATGATAAGGGAAGGTCATGTCTGACTAACTTGATTGAATTATTTGAGGTGTTAACAAGGAGAGTTGATGATGGTGGCATGTTTGGTGTGGTCTACATGGATATTAGCAAGGTGTTATAGTCAAGTGTGCAGGGAGTCGAAGGACTTCCCTCTTTTCTCTCTCCTTGTTTGACCACAACAGGTTTAATTCTTTCTTAAAGTGAATGTACTGGCCAATTCGGTAAGTGTTGGATTACTTACTTGCTGTGATCATAACAAGAACCATTCGGACAGGTTTTCTTGAGTTTAACAAAGTGTTACGACCAGGTAAGCAATGTGCCTTGGGGTCTCTTGCTGTCTTCACCTGGTCTTATTGTAACAGGGATTAATTTTAAACACATTGTGTTTTGAGCTCTCCCTTTGTGAATCCTTGTTCTTAAACTTTGTTCACATGGCAAACCTTTCTCTCTTTGAGTTTCATGTGTCTTCAATGGTTTCAGTTCCCTCAGAGATGGGCAGGCAGACAGGCAAAGAAGATGTTCTTGCTTCAGTTCCAGGAGCAGAATAGGCAGATAAGGTGGGTTAAGAAGGCATTTGGGATACTTTCATTTATTGGCCAAGGAATGGCGCGTTTGCTGACAATGCAACAACTAGGTGGCGCTGTACTAGCACATGCACAAATGCAGCCTGTTCCACTGAAACATCACTGTCTGCGATGTTCAGGCAGCTGCCAGGATTAAAGATGGCGCTGCTCAATTTATCACAGAAAAACAACTTCAACCCAAAAATCCAGTCAAAAGTTGCCATCGCTGCCTCCATCTCACCTCCAACAGTCCCCACTCCTTCCTGAGCATGCGCCAGTTACATAGTACATAGTCATCTTAATTCACCCAAAGTGAATTACTTTAGGAACAGTGACTGTCGTTTCATAAGCAAATATGGCAGCACACAATGGACATGTTTTGGTTGATACTCGGAGAACGTTGCACTGTTTAAAGTCTCATCAGAAGGACAGCACCTCTGACAGTGCTGCACACCTTCTGTAATTCAGTGAAGTTTCAGTGACATCCCGCTCTCTGGCAGCTCACTCCCCGCTTCCCCCCCCCGCCTAATCCCACACTCCGGCTGCTTATTCCCTGCTTCCCCCACCCTCCATCTTGCTGTCTGGCTATTCGCTCCGACATTGCCCTGTCACCCCTCATGGCCTGCCTTACTTCTTCGGGCGGCGTGGTGAGGAACAATTGCACATTGGAGCGAGTGGCTGAGAGGAGGGAAGAGGTGCGGCCCACGGCCTAGAGCTAGATTCTGGAGGGTTGGGGGGGGGGGGGGGGCGGAGATTCGGTGAGTGAGTGTCCAGAGAGTGGGGGTGGGGGGAGGGAAAGTGGGGAGCGAGCAGCCGGACGGTGGCAGGGGGAAGTGAGGAGTGGGGAGCGAGCGGCCTGGAGTAAGTGACCGAATGGAGAGAGCATTTTCCTGCGCATGTGCCTGTTTGTCCTGGCTAGGCAAGACGTAGGCTGTGCATGCGCAGCATCTCAGAGCGCAGGAGACCATTTGCGCATGTGCGTAGCTTAGAGCGCTCTGATGACATCAGCGGGCTGCTGCATTGTCAGGAGTCACTTTGCCGAGGAATAGAGTATAAGAGCAGGAAGGTTATGCTAGAACTGTACAATTCACTGATAGACTGCAGCTAGTGTACTGCATAAAGTTCTAGTCACTGCATTCCAGGTAAGATGTGGTCACACTAGAAAGGATATAGAAGAGATTTACGAAGATATTGCCAGGAATTGAGAATTTTAGCTCTAAGGAAAGATTATGTATGTTGTTTTTACTTTGAAACAGAGAAGGTTGAGAGGGGATTTAATTGAGGTGTATAAAATTATGAGAGGCCTACATGCAGCCTGTTCCACTGAAACATCACTGTCTGCCAAATTCAGGCAGCTGCCAGGATTAAAGATGACGCTGCTTAATTTATCACAGTAAAACAACTTCAACCTAAAAACCCCCTCAAAGGTTGAGAGTGGATGGGAAGGAACTGTTTCCCTTAGCAGAGAGGTTAATAACCAGGTGGCATAGATTCAAAGCAATTGGTGGAAGGATTGGAAGGGAATTGAGAAGAAATGTTTTCACCCAAAGGGTGATGGGAGTTTGGAACTCACCATCTGAAAGGGGGGGGGGGGGTGGTTAGAAGCAGAAAACCTCATCACATTTAAAAAACAATTTGTATATGCCGTAACCTACAGGGCTATGGGCCAAAAGCTGAAAAGTAGGATTAGGCAGGGTTGCTTTTTTTCAGCCAACCATCTTCCACACTTGCCATATTTCAGCCAGTCAACCCAGACTGTTGCCCTCCATGCTGAGATGGTGCAGTCCAAAGCTGGGTCCTCAAGGCCCAGAGCTGCTTGAGGTTGTCCACCAAGGCCATCTGCAGTCTCATGCAGTGAAAGTTAGCAGCCTTTCACTAGCCATGCTGCAGCTACTGGGGTAGCATTGCAAAGGAGTAGGATAGGCACTGAAGTAACCAACAAAGATGAATAGTTTATTCTTGTATGTATTATTGGAGGTGTTGCTGCCTAAAGTTGTTTTGGAAAAGTTTTTTGTTGGTGTCTTTTATTGCAGGATTTTGGCAAGAAAATGCTATGATGGGGTGTAGCAAATGATATGGAACTGTGGAGTAATGGTGGTGATGGGATGACGTGCTAAGGGAACTGGAGTCACAGTAGGAACTCAAGGACATTACATCAAAAGTGAAGGGCTCCTGGTTGCTTCCTCCCTGCCTCCTCCTCCTCCTCCCTCAGCACATAGCTTTCTTCTCCACAGCCTCAACACCATCTCTCTATCATGCTGCAGACCAAGTGACACTGCAACTACAACCCCAAAACTGTAGCAGCCTTAGTGTAGGCAGGTCACAAAACTCCTCTGAATTTGGTATCAGGATGCAGCAACACTCCCTTCCCAAACTAGCCAGCCATCAAAACTCCTGCAAGAACACACCTTTGCAAGTGCAAAAGAACAAAACCAAGTCTACAAGTTGGATGGTTGGTTTTTAAAATTGAGTATAAGGCTCTGAAAGGGATAATCTTCAGAGAGTGTAAAGAATACCTGCCACCCTTGTTACGACTCAGGTGATTCCACTTCTCCACAGGTCACAACATATATTTAAATGTTTACCCAGATACCGATGTGGTCAATCATACAATCTACTCTTTATCCCAGATGAAAATACACCACCCAGGTTTCTTTAATAAACAACAAAATTATTTGTTTATTATAAAACAAGTCTTAACCAGTAACAAAGCAAAGCATTACACCGAGATTGAAATATGTTAGTTCCCTTTTTACCTTAGCCCCTCTCACACACACACACACCGGTTAACTTAAAAATAAAGAGATTTTCTTTTTAGAGCTCTTACAAAAAAAAAGAATACTTTGGCCAAATACTTGCTAATTCTTGAAGAAAAAAGAGAAGATATGGAAAGATGTCAGATTCCCCTTTTTTTTTAGTCTGGCACCTGGGAAAACAATGACGGGTCACTGGTATCCTTTTCTAGAGCAATTCATTCAGGCAGAGTTGAGGATTTAACCAGCAGATTTTTCCAGCTTCTCTGGAGAAATGTAGCAACAGGGGTTTCAAGCAGGCCTTTCAGGAGGAATGCAGCATTAATTTCTCTATATCTTACACTCACTTCTAAGAGCTTCTTAACGAGATGGAAAAACTGGCAGGCTTTTCAAAGGGATGGGAAAGGCTGAGTTGGGGTTTTGTCCTTGACAGGTTGATTTTTAACTCCTTTTCAAAACACTGTCCATACCCCAACTGACTGTCCAAGGGAAACTAAAGCAATATCCCAAGAGTCAATATCCTGACCCCTATAAATCTTGACCTGTCACATCTCTGTAAACATCTTCCCCAGGTCAAAAATTCCCCACTGGGTACTTAGAGGAAGACAGGTGACTTCCAGTAAGGGTTGTTTACAAATCAAGTCAAAAAGACATTCCAATGACTTTTTTTAAAAAAGAAACAAAGTCCAGCATCTATGGAATCCTTTTTTCAGTTTTAAAATACAAGTCCTCAAAATTTAACAAAAAATGGAGTACTGTGTGCAGTTCTGGTCGCCGCACTACAGGAAAGATGTGATTAAGCTAGAGAGGGTGCAGAAAAGATTCGCAAGGATGTTGCCTGGTTTGGAGGGCTTGAGTTATAAAGAGAGATTGGATAGGCTTGGTCTGTTTTCCCTGGAGAGAAGGAGGCTGAGAGGGGACATGATAGAGGTATATAAAATTATGAGAGGCATAGATAGGGTAGATAGCCAGAGTCTGTTTCACATGGTAGGGGTGACTAAAACTAGAGGGTATAGATTTAAGGTGAGAGGGAGGAGGTTTAAAGGAGATCAAAGGGGTAAATTTTTCACACAAAGAATAGTGGGTATCTGGAATTAGCTGCCTGAGGAGGTGGTGGAGGCAGGAACAGTAGCGACATTTAAGAGGCATCTGGACAGGTACTTGAATGAGTAAGGCATAGAGGGATATGGAATTAATGCAGTCAGGTGGGATTAGTATAGATAGGCATAATGGTCGGCATGGACGCAGTGAGCCGAAGGGCCTATTTCTATGTTGTACAACTCTATGACTTGTAACACCATGATGATGTAAGAGATCATGTGAGGAAGTCTCAGGAACAGATACTGCGTGGCTTTTGGAGGAGTCACACAAGCGAGCGTGGAGCGTATTTATAATGAAATAAAGATTAATGTTTAACTACGACAGACTAAGAATCTCTCTGGCTAGACTAAATAAGGTGGCAGCATACAGAACCAACAGATAACATGGTGATCAGCAGTGGGACACTACACCCAGAAGAAAAATTTGAAGCAACTAGCTGAAAAGGCCCGACATGGAGAAATGCGCCAAAGAACTGCAGATCTCAAGGAGAGGCTGAGAGAAGCTCCATGGAATGGATTTGTTGTTGCCTGCAAATAAATTCCATTGATCGGGTGAGTTACAGTGCTGAGGGTTGAGAAATCGCTTTAAAAGCCTTTGAAGGCCTTTTAGAAAGGCATTGTGCAAGAGAAAAAAAATGGGAAAAAAAATCAATCCTTCACTCGGGCTGGATGCGATCTGCCAAAAAGTGCAGAAACCCGGAAACACAGCAAGGATATGCCAGTAAGGCAGCCAAACCTGAAGAAAAACAAAGGGAAAAACCTTAGAACAGTCTATTAAAAACAGCAGAGGATACTCAAGAGCAACTGCCACACTCCATTAAAGCAAGATAGCCTGAAAAAAGTTTCTTAAAGGGAACTCTATAAAAAATAAGTCTATAAAATAAACCAACATGGATCAAAAATTGGGAATGCCGGAGAGGTTCCAAAGTCAAGAGGGACCCAATCAGATTCAAAACTGGGTATTATAGAGAAAAAGGTTTCTCCGATAGAGAATTGCATTTAAGTTAGACAGCCAGTTTGAAGCTGAGTAAGTGAATACACTATTGTATCCCATTGGGGCTATAGCAGATGATATGATTGCCAGACCAGGTCTTAATGAGGTACCTACCAAATTTGTCAAAGATTTTGAATCTTATTTCAACTTGTGGAGTAACAAAATGTTAGAAAGTGCAAGATTCAACAAAAGGGTTCAAGCAAGGGAAGAGGTTCACAACAAAAAGATCCAGGAAAATAAGCAAACCGCATCTACATTTTAAAGACTGTTAAATTTGCTTATCTGTAATTACTTTTTCGTTCAATGATGTAGTGTTAGTACCAATCACAACATCATTGTCTCTTGTACATATGTTTTTATCTTTGGAACAAAGGGACATATTGTGGAATGACCTTAAGACTGGGCCACCTTCAGGACTGCAAGTGCAGATCATCAAAGGAAGTGTCACACATGACCAGGCAGTTGTGGATGGAGCCCAAGACAGTAAGACCTGTTAAGATGTGCTTATGCAGTTACCTTTTGCATATATATGTTCCAGTTCAGTTATAATAAACTGTACACTTGTTTTGGATATTACTTGTAGTCCTGTGAGTTTTAACAACCGATCACACACCAAAGGACAAGTAACATTGCATATATTACATTGCAAGACATTTCCATTTATTGTTCATGGCAAGTGCGCTAAGCAAAAAAAACAGGAAATAGGGTTAATAATTGTCTTTTGGGTTAGAATTTCTCAACACTGAATCAGTAACAAGCATGTTAATTGCTCTAAATTTCCTCGGATGTTCTGCTGTTGTTGCTGCCAGGTTGATGTCTGTTAAAATGGCAGCGAGGACAATTTCTTCATGGGTCAGTGATGAATGCTGAAAAGACCTGATGTGAGCCCATTTATCTTCAAATACATCAATGCCAGCAGCACTTTTGCTTTGAACAACAGCTAGATTCTTCAATGGCCCTGATTCTGCAGTTAATGGCGAAGTGAGCAATCTCTGGCGCACAGTAACAGCGATGTTGTCAAGCAGGCTAAGCAACCATTGAAAAATTCTCACAGACAGCAAGTCAAGAAGTAAAAAGCACTGATTAGCTTTCATTTTTTAATTATTTTACAGAGAGCAAAATAAAGATTGGGATTAAGGTTGAAGTTGAAATACTATACATTAATTTTTCAAAAACTTATTTTAAAAATCTATGGATTTTTAATATCATACTGGCGAATATTTCAGAGATATTTCACAAATGTAAAATTAGTTTTTCAGGGCCAGAGTGATTGTTCAGTAGTAATTATGAACTCAGTACATCATTGAAAACCCAGTTATACCTCATTAAACAAGGCATAACATTTTCAAGGGTTTTAATAGTGAGATAAATAGCGTACGATTGGAAGTTTACATTAATTCATGCGATTTTGAAAGATTTCCATCTGCAAAAACCTCAACAGTGCACACAGTGGAGGAATGGGAATCACTGGCAGCAACCTTTGGATTTCTCTGTTTAACTGCACATGAATGGACCCAGAAGTTTCTGTCAGTTTCACAGCGTAATGATAGTGAACACCTACAGTTTCACCATCATTACAATAGCAAAATCTGGGCCAATATTTTTTATAATTCTATGTTGTTTCAAAGTGCCTGATGTCTGATGCAGTTTAGTTCTCCAAGTGCCCAACTAAACAATAAACAGCAGCCATTCCCAACTCAATGTAATTCCTTGTTTGAAACCATTTATTTATAAGAATGTTGTGTCAATAAATCAGTAGCAATATAGTGGAGAATTAAGTATCAACAAGCAATAGACTTGCTGACATATTGTATCAAGGTATCGCTGGGATGGCCTGCAGCATTCTAGGAGAAAAAAAAGGCTACGTCCCTGGAAAAAAAACAGCATGCAAGGCAGAGGTGGTGGGGGTGGTGGGGGGAGGGGAAGGGGGTGCAGAGTTCAACTTGTGCCTGAAATAGGCACCAACTCAGTGGAGCAGCCATATTGAGGTCAGGTGACCTGAACTGCTTTGGGGCTTAGGCTTCCTTTGAATGGTGACAGTGAGCTGCAGGCATCAGATGTGTACATCGGCTGCACCTCACCAGTTGTGGGAGGCCAGCATAATCAGTTGGCACAAAAAGAGGGTCAAAATCAACTTTATGGAGGCAGGAAGAACACTCCTGTTCCTCCCAGTTCCACAAAAATTCTCTTCTTCCCCAAAATTTTCTTCTTCTAGGCCTTTCCTCAAGCATCCATCAAGAATCCCTGGTTAGGCCATTCATTGCCTGGTACAAGAAAGGAGCATGCATGGGGCATATTCTGCCCATTTGTACCTGAAAATCACTAACAGTTCTCCTCCCCAGTCTCTAAACCCTTCCTAACTTTGAAACTTTACTACACGAACAGCAGGAACATGGGTAAGGCTAATACTTTGGGTACGTTCGATTTGGTCTTTGTATCGTTCCCCTCTGTGATTCATCAAGAATGGACCCCAGTCAGGAGCTGGTTTCAAACTTGCAAAAACTTTCTGTGGAAACAAAATGAATTGGTCAATGGTTTTTGTTGTTATTAACTCACATCTATACCAAGTGTCACTCACCTGAATGCATTGCAGTAATTGTGGCATATTGTGTCATATTCATTATCTGCCATGCCAACTATCACCAGATTCTTCAGATCATTGTGTGTTATTTTTCTCCAGAAAACAACAATGACATTTATCAAGTCATCTGCAGTGCTTTTTACCAGCACAACAGCCTCCTTCCCCATCCTGCCACAACATCCTTCCTCATCCCGACATAGCTGCATCCTTCCCCATCCCGACACAGCTGCATCCTTCCCCATCCCGACACAACATCATTCCCCATCCCGACACAGCATCCTTCCCCATCCTGACACAGCTGCATCCTTCCCCATTCTAATACAGCTGCATCCTTCCCCATCCTGACACAGCTGCATCCTTCCCCATTCTAATATAGCTGCATCCTTCCCCATCCCGACACAGCTGCATCCTTCCCCATCCTGACACAGCTGCATCCTTCCCCATCCCGACACAACATCCTTCCCCATCCCGACACAGCTGCATCCTTCCCCATTCTAATATAGCTGCATCCTCCCCCATCCCGACACAGCTGCATCCTTCCCCATCCCGACACATCATTCCCCATCCTGACACAGCTGCATCCTTCCCCATTCTAATACAGCTGCATCCTTCCCCATCCTGACACAGCTGCATCCTTCCCCATTCTAATATAGCTGCATCCTTCCCCATCCCGACACAGCTGCATCCTTCCCCATCCTGACACAGCTGCATCCTTCCCCATCCCGACACAGCTGCATCCTTCCCCATTCTAATACAGCTGCATCCTCCCCCATCCCGACACAGCTGCATCCTTCCCCATTCTAATACAGCTGCATCCTTCCCCATCCCGACACAGCTGCATCCTTCCCCATTCTAATACAGCTGCATCCTTCCCCATCCCGACACAGCTGCATCCTTCCCCATCCTGACACAGCTGCATCCTTCCCCATCCCGACACAGCTGCATCCTCCCCCATCCCGATACAGCTGCATCCTTCCCCATCCCGACACAGCTGCATCCTTCCCCATCCCGACACAGCTGCATCCTTCCCCATCCCGATACAGCTGCATCCTTCCCCATCCCGACAGAGCTGCCTTCTTCCCCATCCCGACACAGCTGCATCCTCCCCTATCCCGACACAGCTGCATCCTTCCCCATCCCGACACAGCTGCATCCTCCCCCATCCCGACACAGCTGCATCCTTCCCCATCCCGACACAGCTGCATCTTTCCCCATCACGACACAGCTGCCTTCTTCCCCATCCCGACACAGCTGCATCCTCCCCTATCCCGACAGAGCTGCATCCTTCCCCATTCCGACACAGCTGCCTCCTCCCCCATCCCGACACAGCTGCAAATTTCCCCATCCGAACACAGCTGCAAATTTCCCCATCCCGACACAGCTGCATCCTTCCCCATCCCGACACAGCTGCGTTCTTCCCCATCCCGACACAGCTGCCTTCTTCCCCATCCCGACACAGCTGCATCCTTCCCCATTCTAATACAGCTGCATCTTTCCCCATTCCGACACAGCTGCATCCTTCCCCATCCCGACACAGCTGCATCCTCCCCCATCCCGATACAGCTGCATCCTTCCCCATCCCGACACAGCTGCCTTCTTCCCCATCCCGACACAGCTGCATCCTCCCCTATCCCGACACAGCTGCATCCTTCCCCATCCCGACACAGCTGCATCCTCCCCCATCCCGACACAGCTGCATCCTCCCCCATCCCGACACAGCTGCATCCTTCCCCATCCCGACACAGCTGCATCCTCCCCCATCCCGACACAGCTGCATCTTTCCCCATCACGACACAGCTGCCTTCTTCCCCATCCCGACACAGCTGCATCCTCCCCTATCCCGACAGAGCTGCATCCTTCCCCATCCCGACACAGCTGCCTCCTCCCCCATCCCGACACAGCTGCATCCTTCCCCATCCCGACACAGCTGCATCCTTCCCCATCCCGACACAGCTGCAAATTTCCCCATCCGAACACAGCTGCAAATTTCCCCATCCTGACACAGCTGCATCCTTCCCCATCCCGACACAGCTGCATTCTTCCCCATCCCGACACAGCTGCATCCTTCCCCATCCCAACACGGGAGCATCCTTCCCCATCCCGACACAGGAGCTTCCTTTCCCATCCCGACACAGCATCCTTCCCCATCCCGACACAGGAGCTTCCTTCCCCATCCCGACACAGGATCCTTCCCCATCCTGACACGGGAGCATCCTTCCCCATCCCGACACAGGAGCTTCCTTCCCCATCCCGATACAGCATCCTTCCCCATCCTGACACGGGAGCATCCTTCCCCATCCCGACACAGGAGCTTCCTTCCCCATCCTGACACAGGAGCTTCCTTCCCCATCCCGACACAGCATCCTTCCCCATCCTGACACGGAAGCATCCTTCCCCATCCCGAGACAGGAGCTTCCTTCCCCATCCTGACACAGGAGCTTCCTTCCCCATCCCGACACAGCATCCTTCCCCATCCCGACACAGGAGCATCCTTCCTCATCCTGAAACAGCTGCATCCTTCCCCATCCCAACACAACATCCTTCCCCATCCCGACACAACATCCTTCCCCATCCCGACACAACATCCTTCCCCATCCCAATAAAGCTGCATTATTCTCCATTCTAGAAACTGAAGAATCGTTCTCCATCTCAACTTTGCCAATTCACCATATGATGGAAGTACCTTTCACCATACAAACACCACAATATAATTCCACATCCAAACACTGCAGCCTCTGAACTATCCAAGGCCCCCTACTATTTCTCACCTACTTACTGCCCCTCTGTGACATAATGTAAAACTGCAATGTCAGTTTTCACATGTACACTGATAACACCCAGTTCTACCTCACCGCCACCTGTTTCACCCCCTCCAGTGTCTTTGAATTATCAGACTGCTTGTTCGCCATCCAATACTGGATGAGCAGAAATTTTTTCCAACTAAATATTGGGAAGGCCAAAGCCATTGTCTGTCTGCCAATGATGTGCCGTTGTTTAAAAGGGGAGGAAGGGATAGCCTGAGGCACTGTGGACCAGTTAACATAACCTTGATGGTAGGCAAATTATTGAAAAAAACTACTGAGACATTATAGATTGTCATTTGGAGAGGCAATGTTGAATTAAGGACAGTCAGTATGGATTTGTTATAGGAAGATTGTGTCTGACGAATTTGATCAACTTTTTGGGGGAGGTGACATTGTCCGCCAATGAGGGTAGTGCATTTGATGTAGTCTACATGAATTTGAGCAAGGGATTTGACAAGGTCCCACATGGCATGCTGATCAAAAACATAAAAGCTGATGGAATCCAAGGCCAAGAGGCAAGTTGGATCCAAAATTGGCTTAATGACAGGAAGCAAAGTGTTTTGGGCGATGGCTGTTTTTGTGACTGGAAGGCTGCTTCCAGTGGGGTTCCGCAGGGCTGAGAACAAGGTCCCTTGCTGTTTTGTGGTATATATCAATGATATAAACTTACATGCAGGAGGCATGATTAAGAAGTTTGGTAGGCGATGGCGTAGTGGTATTATCGCTGGACTAGTAACCCAGAGACCCAGGGTATTTCTCTGGGGACATGGGTTCGAATCCCACCACAGCAGAAGGTGGAATTTGAATTTAATTAATAAATCTGGAATTAAAAGCTAGTCTAATAATGGCCATGAAACCATTGTCGATTGTTGTAAAAACCCATCTGGTTCACTAATGTCCTGGTCTGGCCTACATGTGACTCCAGACCCACAGCAATGTGGTTAACTCTTACATGCCCTCTGAAATGGCCTAGAAAGCCACTCAGTTGTACCTAACCGCTACGAAGTCAATAAAAAGGAATGAAACCGGACGGCCCACCCATCATCGACCTAGGCACCGGAAATGACAACGGCAAACCCAGCCCTGTCGACATTGCAAAGTCCTCCTTACTAACATCTGGGGGCTTGTGCCAAAATTGGGAGAGATGTCCCACAGACTAGTCAAGCAACAGCCTGACATAGTCATACTCACGGAATCATACCTTACAGACAATGTCCCAGACACTGCAATCACTATCCCTGGGTATGTCCTGTCCCACCAGAGGTGGTGGCACAGTGGTATACAGTAGGGAGGGAGTTGCCTTGGGAGTCCTCAACTTCGACTCCAGACCCCATGAAGTCTCATGGCATCAGGTCAAACATGGGCAAGGTAACCTCCTACTGATTACCAGCCCTCCCTCAGCTGATGACTCAGTACTCCACCATGTTGAACACCAGGAAGCACTGAGGGTGGCAAGGGCACAAAATGTATTCTGGGTGGGGGACTTCAATGTCCATCACCAAGAGTGACTCGGTAGCACCACTACTGACCAGGCTGGCCGAGTCCTAAAGGACATAGCTTCTAGACTGCGTCTGCAGAAGGTGGTGGGGGAAGCGACACGAGGGAAAAACATACTTGACCTCATCCTCACCAATTTGCCTGCCGCAGATGCTTCTGTCCATGACTGCATTGGTAGGAGTGACCACCACACTGTCCTTGTGGAGACGAAGTCCCGCCTTCACATTGAGCATACCGTCCATCGTTGTGTGGCACTATCACTGTGCTAATTGGGATAGATTTCGAACAGATCTAGCAATGCCAAACTGGGCATCCATGAGGCGCTGTGGGCCATCAGCTCCAGCAGAACTGTACTCAAACACAATCTGTAACCTCATGGCCCGGCATATCCCCCACTCTACCATTACCATCAAGCCAGAAGACCAACCCTGGTTCAATGAAGAGTGCAGAAGGGCATGCCAGGAGCAGCACCAGGCATACCTCAAAATGAGGTGTCAACCTGGTGAAGCTACAACACAGGACTAACTGCATGCCAAACTGCGTAAGCAGCATGCGATACACAGAGCTAAGCGATCCCATAACCAACGGATCCGATCTAAGCTCTGCAGTCCTGCCACATCCAGCCGTGAATGGTGGTGGCCAATTAAACAACTAACTGGAGGAGGTGGCTCCACAAATATCCCCATTCTCAATGGGGGAGCCCAGCACATCAGTGCGCAAGATAAGTCTGAAGCATTTGCAACAATCTTCAGCCAGAAGTGCCGAGTTGATGATCCATCTCGGCCTCCTCCATAAGTCCCCAGCATCACAGATGCCAGACTTCAGCCAATTCGATTCATTCCATGTGATATCAAGAAACGACTGAAGGTACTGGATACTGCAAAAGCTATGGGCACTGACAATATTCCGGCAATAGTACTGAAGACCTGTGCTCCAGAACTTGTCACGCCCCTAGCCAAGCTGTTCCAGTACAGCTACAACACTGGCATCTACCTTGCAATGTGGAAAATTGCCCAGGTATGTCCTGTACACAAAAAGGAGGACAAACCCAACCCGGCCAATTACCGCCCCGTCAGCCTACTCTCTATCATCAGTAAAGTGATGGAAGGTGTCATCAACAGTGCCATCAAGCAGCACTTGCTTAGCAATAAACTGCTCAGTGACACCCAGTTTGGGTTCCGTCAGGGCCATTCAGCTTCTGACGTCATTACAGCCTTGGTTCAAACATGGACAAAAGAGCTAAACTCAAGAGGTGAGGTGAGAGTGACTGCCCTTGACATCAAGGCAGCATTTGACTGAGTATGGCATCAAGGAGCCTTAGCAAAACTGAGGTCAATGGGAATCAGGGGGAAAACCCTCCGCTGGCTGGAGTCATACCTAGTGCAAAGGAAGATGGTTGTGGTTGATGGAGGTCAATCATCTGAGCTCCAGGACATCACTACAGGAGTTCCTCAGGGTAGTGTCCTAGGCCCAACCATCTTCAGCTGCTTCATCAATGACCTTCCTTCAATCATAAGGTCAGAAGTGGGGATGTTCGCAGATGATTGCACAATGTTCAGCACCATTCGAGACTCCTCAGATACTGAAGCAGTCTGTGTCGAAATGTAGCAAGACCTGGACAATATCCAGGCTTGGGCTGATAAGTGGCAAGTAACATTCGTGCCACACAAGTGCCAGGCAATGACCATCTCCAACAAGAGACAATCTAACCATCTCCCCTTGACATTCAACAGCATTACCATCGCTGAATCCCCCACTATCAACATCCTAGGGGTTACCATTGACCAGAAACTGAACTGGAGTAGCCATATAAATACCATGGCTACAAGAGCAGGTCAGAGGCTAGGAATCCCAAGGCGAGTAACTCACCTCCTGACTCCCCAAAGCCTGTCCACCATCTACAAGGCACAAGTCAGGAGTGTGATGGAATACTCTCCACTTGCCTGGATAGGTGCAGCTCCAACAACACTCAAGAAGCTCGACACCATCCAGGACAAAGCAGCCCGCTTGATTGGCACCCCATCTACAAACATTCAGTCCCTCCACCACCAATGCACAGTGGCAGCAGTGTGTACCATCTACAACATGCACTGCAGCAATGCACCACGGCTCCTTAGACAGCACCTTCCAAACCCGCGACCTCTACCAACTGGAAGGACAAGGGCAGAAAATACCACCTGCAAGTTCCCCTCCAAGTCACACACCATCCTGACTTGGAACTATATCGCCGTTCCTTCACTGTCGCTGGGTCAAAATCCTGGAACTCCCTTCCTAACAGTGTGGGTGTTCCTACCCCAAATGGACTGCAGCGGTTCAAGAAGGCATCTCACCACCACCTTCTCAAGGGCAATTAGGGATGGGCAATAAATGCTGGCCTGGCCAGCGTCACCCACATCCCATGAATGAATAAAAAAAAAAGAATTCATGAAAATTGGCCATGCGGTTGATTGTGAGGAATGCTATAGACTGCAGGAAGATATCAACAGAATGGTCAGCTGGGGAGAAAAGTTGCAAACAGAATTCAATCTGGACAAAAGTGAGGTAATGCATTTGGGAAGGTAAAATAAGGCAGGGGAATACACAGTAAATGGTAGGTTTCGGAGAAGTGATGTGGAACAGAGGGGCCTTGGTTTGTATGTCTCCAGATCCCTGAAGACGGTTGGACTGGTTGATAAGGCATTCAAGATTGTAAATGAGAAGCTTTTCTTTATTGCCTGAGGCATACAAGATAAATGCATGGAGGTTATGCCAGAACTAGTATAAAACACGAGCTAGACCACAGCTAGTGTACTCCGTGCAGTTCTGGTCACCACAATACTAAAGGATGTGATCACATGAGAGAGGGTACAGAGGAGATTTATAAGGATGTTGCCAGGAATAGAGAATTTTAACTATGAAGAAAGATTGCATCAGTTGGCTGGTTTTCTTTGAAACAGAGGAGGCTGAGGGAAGATTTAATTGAGACGAATAAAATTCTGAAGGGCCTAGATAGAGTAGATAGGAAGGACCTAATTCCGTTAGTAGAGAGGTCAATAACCAGGGAGCATAGATTTAAAGTAATTAATAGAATGTTTAGAAGGGAGTTGAGAAGTAAATTTTTCACCTAAATGATAATGAGTGTCTAGAACCCACTGCCTGAATGGGTAGTCGAGTCAGAAACCCTTATTGCATTTAAAAATACACTTTGATATGCACTTGAGCTGCTGTAATCCACAGGGCACGGACTAAGAACTGGAAGGTGGGATTCGACAGGATAGCCTTTTTTTGACCGACATGGATACAATGGACCATGTGGCCTCCATCTCTGCCATAGGTCTTTCTCTGTTTCTATCTACTCCATCCAAATACTCTATCACTCTATCACCTTCTTTATCCCAGCACTGTAACATCCATCCCTACTCAGCAATGCAGCTGCTTTCTGCAGCTCAACATAGCCACATCCTTCACCTAATAAACACTGAAACATTCCACTACACCTCAGCAATGCAACATCCTGTTCCACCTCAGCAATGCAACATTCCACTACACCTCAGCAATGCAACATTCCACTACACCTCAGCAATGTCACATCCTGTTCCACCTCAGTGGCACAGTGGCGCAGTGGTTACCACCGCAGCCTCACAGCTCCAGCGACCCGGGTTCAATTCCGGGTACTGCCTGTGTGGAGTTTGCAAGTTCTCCCTGTGTCTGCGTGGGTTTTCTCCGGGTGCTCCGGTTTCCTCCCACATGCCAAAGACTTGCAGGTTGATCGGTAAATTGGCCATTAGAAATTGCCCCCAGTATAGGCAGGTGGTAGGGATAATATAGGGAA
This sequence comes from Heterodontus francisci, assembly GCF_036365525.1. Classification (NCBI taxonomy): domain Eukaryota; kingdom Metazoa; phylum Chordata; class Chondrichthyes; order Heterodontiformes; family Heterodontidae; genus Heterodontus; species Heterodontus francisci. The sequence goes on from NC_090385.1 coordinate 91,957,561, forward strand.
AGGTGGTAGGAATATGGAATTAGTATAGGATTAGTATAAACGGGTGGTTGATGGTCGGCACAGACTCGGTGGGCCGAAGGGCCTGTTTCAGTGCTGTATCTCTAAACTAAACATAAACTCAGCAATGCAACATCCTGTTCCATCTCAGCAATGCAACATCCCACTACACCTCTGCAACACAACACCTCACTCCACCTCAGCAATGCAGCGTCCCACTCCATCTCAGCAATGCAGTGTCCCGCTCCAGCTCAGCAATGCCACATCCCGCTCCATCTCAGCAATGCAGCATTCTGCCCCATCACAGCAATGCAGCATCCTGTTCCATCTCAGCAATGCAGCGTCCCGCTCCATCTCAGCAATGCAGCATTCTGCCCCATCTCAGCAATGCAGCATCCCGCGCCATCACAGTAATGCAGCATTCTGCCCCATCTCAGCAATGCAGCGTCCCACTCCACCTCAGCAATGCAGCGTCCCACTCCACCTCAGCAATGCAGCATCCTGCTCCACCTCAGCAATTCAGCATCCCACTCCACCTCAGCAATGTCACATCCTGCTCCATCTCAGCAATTCAGCATCCTGTTCCACCTCAGCAATGCCACATCCCATTCCACCTCAGCAATGCAGCATCCCACTCCACCTCAGCAATGCAGCATCCTGCTCCATCTCAGCAATGCAGCATCCCACTCCACCTCAGCAATGCAGCATCCCACTCCACCTCAGCAATGCAGCATCCCACTCCACCTCAGCAATTCAGCATCCGGTTCCACCTCAGCAATGCCACATCCCATTCCACCTCAGCAATGCAGCATCCCACTCCACCTCAGCAATGCAGCATCCCACTCCACCTCAGCAATGCAGCATCCTGTTCCACCTCAGCAATGCCACATCCCATTCCACCTCAGCAATGTCACATCCTGCTCCATCTCAGCAATTCAGCATCCTGTTCCACCTCAGCAATGCCACATCCCATTCCACCTCAGCAATGCAGCATCCTGCTCCATCTCAGCAATGCAGCATCCCACTCCACCTCAGCAATGCAGCATCCCGCTCCATCTCAGCAATGCAGCATCCCGCTCCATCTCAGCAATGCATCATCCCATTCCACCTCAGCAATGCAGCATCCTGCTCCATCTCAGCAATGCAGCATCCTGCTCCAGCTCAGCAATGCAGCATCCCACTCCACCTCAGCAATGCAGCATCCCATTTCACCTCAGCAATGCATCATCCCATTCCACCTCAGCAATGCATCATCCCGCTCCACCTCAGCAATGCAGCATCCTGCTCCACCTCGACAATACAACTTCCTGCTCCACCTCAGCAATGCAGCATCCTTCTCTGCCTCAATGACACAGCTTCTTTCTCCATCCCAATATTGCACCAACATTCTTCATCCCATCAAATGCATCTCAACTTTCTCTATCCTAACATAACAACATCCTTCTCTATCCAAACAAAGTATTAACCTGTTCCCTTGCTACACTGCAGCATCCTTCTGCATACCTTTTGATAAGGAGAGAGAATTGATTAAGAGGTAGAAGACTGAGAATAGTGATTGGGATCCATTCTGGAGCAGCAGGAAACTGTACTAGACGAATGGGTCGCAGCTCAATAGCTGTGGGGAGGTTAGCTATTGCTGCCGGAATAGGGTTAAACTCATTTGGTAAGGGGAGAGGCACCAGGCCGAACCATTAGAGAGAAGGAACAGGTGCACAGAGGACTAAGAGAGAGAAACGGCATTAGAATGAGGAGTAGAATCGTAGTAATCATGGAATCATAGAAAGTTTAAAGCACAGAAAAAGGTCGCTTGGCCCATTTTGTCTGTGCTGGCCGAAAAATGAGCCACCCAGTCGATTCCCACCTTCCAGCATTTGGTCTGTAGCCCTGCAGGTTACAGCACTTGAGGTGCATATCCAGACTCTTTTTAAATGATTTGAGGGTTTCTGCCTCAACCACCTTTTCAGGTTGAGTTCCAGATACCACCCTCTGGGTGAAATTTTTTGTTTCCTCATCTTCCCTCTAAATTTTCTACCAATTACTTTAAATCTGTGCCCCCTAGTCACTGACCTCTCTGCTAAGGTGAACAGACCCTTCACACCCACTCTATCCAGGTCCCTCACAATTTTGCACATTTCAATCAGATCCCCTGTCAGACTTCTCTGTTCCAAGGAGAACCCCAGCCTATCCAATCTTTCCTCATAACTGCATTTCCAACAACATCCTCGTAAATCTCCTCTGTACCGTCTCTAGTGCAATTAAATCCTTTCTGTAATGAGGTGACCAGAATGCACACAGTACTCACGTTGTGGCCTAACCAATGATTTATACAGTTCCAGCATAACCTCCCTGCTCTAATATTCTATACCTCGGCTAATAAAGGAAAAGTTTCCATATGCCTTCTTAACCACCTTATCAACCTGTCCTACTACCTTCAGGGATCTGTGGACATTCACTCCAAGGCCCCTCACTTCCTCTACACTTCTCAGTATTTTCCCATTAATTGTGGATTCCTTTGCCTTGTTTGACCTCCCCAAATGCATCACCTCACACTTCTCTGGGTTGAATTCCATTTGCCACTTTTCTGCCCACCTGACTATTCCATCGATAGCTTCTTGCAGTATACAGCTATCCTCTTCACTATCTCCCAGAGGCAGGAAGGGACTGGGTGACCACTAGGCAGAGCAAGAGGACTAGGCAGGCAGTGCAGGAATCTCCTGTGGCTATTCCCCTGCAAAACAGATATACTGCTTTGGATACTGTTGGGGGGAATGGTCTCTCAGGGGAAAGCAGCAACAGCCCAATTCGTTGCGCCACAGTTGGCTACGCTGCACAAGAGAGGAGTAAAAAGTATGGGAATGCAATAGTTATAGAGGATTCAATTGTAAGGGGAATTGTAAGAGACTCCAGGATGGTATGTTGCCTCCCTGGTGCGAGGGTCAAAGATGTCTCAGAACGGTTACAGGGCATTCTGAAGGGGGAGGGTGAACAGCCACTGGTTGTGGTACACATTGGTACAAATGACATAGGTAAAAAAAAGGATGAGGTCCTAAAAGCAGAATACGGGGAGTTAGGAAGTAAGTTGAAAAGTAGGACCTCAAAGGCAGTGATCTCAGGATTACTACCAGTGCCACGTGCTAGTCAGAGTAGAAAGAGCAGGATATATCAGATGAATATGTGGCTGAAGAGATGGTGTGAGGGGGAGAGTTTTAGATTCCTGGGACATTGGGACTGGTTCTGGGGGAGCTGAAACCAGTGCAAACTGGACGGCTTACACCTGGGAAGGACCAGGACTGATGTCCTCGAGGGAGTATTTGACAGCATGATTGGAGAAGATTTAAACTAAAATGGCAGGGGGATGGGACACTTTGCAAAGTGTCAGAGGAAGGGGGATCAAAGACCAGAACAAAAGACAGTAAGGGAAATATGAAAAGTGATAGGCAGAGAAATCAAGGGCCAGAATCAAACAGGGCCACAATGAAAAATAGTGGGAAGGGCCAGGTAATGTTATAAAGACAAGCCTTAAGGCTTTGTGCCTGAATGTGCAGAGCATTCGCAATAAGGTGGATGAATTAATCGCAAATAGATGTAAACGGGTATGATATAGTTGGGATTACGGAGACATGGCTGCAAGGTGACCAGGGATGGGAAATGAACAGCCAGGGGTATAAATATTTCGGTAGGACAGACAAAAAGCAAAAGGCGGTGGAGTTGCATTGCTGGTTAAAGAGGAAATTAATGTAATAGTGAGGAAAGATATTAGTTATGACGAGGTAGAGTTTGTATGGGTGGAGCTGAAAAACACTAAGGGGCAAAAAACATTAGTGGGGGTTGTATATAGACCCCAAACTGTAGTGGTGATGTTGGGAATGGCATTAAGCAAGAAATCAGAGATGCATACGATAAAGGAACATCTGTAATTATGGGTGGCATATAGATTGGGCAAATCAAATTAGTCAAAATATCGTAGAGCAGTTATTCTTGCCGTGTATACGGAATGCTTTTCTGGATCAATACGTTGAGGAACCAACGAGAGAACAGGCCACCCTAGATTGGGTATTGTGTAATGAGAGAGGAATAATGGACAATCTAGTGGTGCAAGATCCCTTGGGGGTGAGCGACCATAATATGATAGAATTCTTCATGTGAGACTAGGGTCCTGAATCTTAGTAAAGCAAATTACGAAGGTATGAGGCAAGAGTTGGCTATGATGGATTCGGAAATGTTACTGAAAGGGACAACGGTGGAGAGGCAATGGCAAACATTTAAAGAGCGCATGGATGAACTGCAACAATTGTTTATTCCTGTCTTGCACAAAAGTAAAACCAGAAAGGTAGCCAAACCATGGCTTACAAGGGAAATTAGAGATAACATTGGATCCAAGGAAGAGGCATATAAATTTGTCAGAAAAAAAAACAGATCTGAGGATTGGGAGCAGTTTAGAATTCAGCAAAGGAGGACCCAGGGATTGATTAAGAAGGGGAAAATAGAATACGAGAGCAAGCTTGCGGGGAATATAAAAACTGACTGCAAAAATTTCTATAGGTATGTGAAGAGAAAAAGATTAGTGAAGACAAATGTAGGTCCCTTCCAGTCAGAAACAGGGGAATTTATTATGGGTAACAAAGAAATGGCTGACCAACTAAATGCATACTTTGGTTCTGTCTTCACAAAGGAGGAAACAAATATCATCCCAGAAATGTTGGGGAACACAGAGTTCAGTGAGAGAGACGAGCTGAAGGAAATCAGTATTAGTAGAGAAATAGTGTTGGGGAAATTGATGGGATTGAAGACCGATAAATCCCCAGGGCCTGATGGTCTGCATCCCAGAGTACTTAAGGAAGTGGCCCCAGAAATATTAGATGGATTGGTGGTCATTTTCCAAGATTCTATAGACTCTGGAACAGTTCCTACAGATTGGAGGGTAGCTAATGTAACCCCACTCTTTAAAAAGAGAGGTGGAGAGAAAGCAGGGAATTATAGACCAGTCAGCCTGACGTCGGTAGTGGGGAAAATTCGAGAGTCCATTATCAAAGATTTTATAACAGAGCACTTGGAGAACAGTGGTAGAATCGGACAGAGTCAGCATGGATTTAAAAAGGGAAATCTTGCTTGACAAATCTACTAGAATTCTTTGAGGATGTAACCAGTAGAGTTGATGAGGGGGAGCCAGTGGATGTGGTTTATTTGGACTTTCAGAAGGCTTTCGACAAAGTCCCACATAAAAGATTAGCATGTAAAATTAAAGCGCATGGGATTGGGGATACTGTATTGCGATGGATAGAAAATTGGTTGGCAGACAGGAAACAAAGGGTAGGAATAAACGGGTCTTTTTCTGAATGGCAGGCAGTGACTATTGCGGTACCACAGGGATCGGTGCTAAGATCCCAGCTATTCACAATATATATTAATGATTTAGATGAGGGAACTAAATGCAATGTCTCCAAATTTGCAGATGACACAAAACTGGGTGGGAGGGTGAGTTGTGAGGAGGATGGAGAGAGGCTTCAGGGTGATTTGGACAAGTTGAGTGAGTGGGCAAATGCATGGCAGATTCCGGTAAAATGCGGATAAATGTGAGGTTATCCACTTTGGTAGCAAAAACAGGAAGGCAGATTATTATCTGAATGGCTATAAACTGAGAGAGGGGAATATGCAACGAGACCTGGGTGTTCTCGTACACCAGTTGCTGAAGGTAAGCATGCAGGTGCAACAGGTGATAAAAAAGGCAAATGGTATGTTGGACTTCATAGCAGGAGGATTTGAGTACAGGAGCAGGGATGTCTTGCTACAATTATACAGGGCCTTGGTGAGACCACACCTGGAATATTGTGTGCAGTTTTGGTCTTCTTATCTGAGGAAGGATATTCTTGCTATCGAGGGAATGCAGCGAAGGTTCACCAGACTGATTCCTGGGATGGCGGGACTGACATATGAGGAGTGATTGAGTCGGTAAGGATTATATTCGCTGGAGTTCAGAAGAGTGAGGGGGGATCTCATAGAAACCTATAAAATTCTAACAGGAATTACCTGGAAGCAGAGCGGAGCGGCGACTGGCGGACCTGCGAGGAACCTGATCTGGAGCGACGCTGGAAATAAAGAGAGCTGCTTGAGGCCCTCTTTCACTTACCTGGGAGCAGAGCAGAGTGGTGACAGACTCCCTGTGTCTCTCAGCACGCACTGAGATTCGAAAAGAGGAAAAAAAACTTACAGTGACATCACAGGAATTCTGCATGGTGATTGGTTGGGTAAGTAACAGCTGTCAGTGCATTTAAATTGCTTAAAAAAGGGGAAAGTTTTTTTTAAAAAAAACTTAAGTGATAAGGTGAGTCGCACTACAATAAATTAGTAAACTTTTTTCGGACTTTAGATTGTACTGGGTAGTGTTTGGAGTAGAACAAGATCCCAAGTGTAATTATTATTTTTTAAAGGGAGTAACTAAATTAATTTAAAGGTAAGTCCTGGCAGGAGAGCTCGCACCCGTGATGTGCTCCTCCTGCGCGATGTGGGAAATCAGGGATGCTTCTAGTGTCTCTGACAACCATGTGTGTAGGAAGTGTATCCATCTGCAGCTACTGGCTACCCGCATTATGGAGCTGGAGCTGCGGGTGGGTTCACTGTGTAGGATCCGTGATGCTGAGGAAGTTGTGGATAGCACGTTTAGTGAGGTGGTCACACCGCAGGTAATGGCAGCACAGGCCGAAAAGGGATGGGTGACCATCAGGCGGAATAGTAGGCGCAGGCAGGTAGTACAGGAGTCCCCTGTGGCCATACCCCTCACAAACAGATATACTGCTTTGGATACTGTTGGGGGGGATGACCTCCCAGGGGAAAGTAGCAACTGCCAGGACCGTGGCACCAAGGATGGCTCCACTGCACAGCAGGGAGGAAAAAGGTGTGGAAGAGCTACAGTGATAGGAATTCTATCGTAAGGGGTACACATAGGCGTTTCTGTGGCCGCAAACATAACTCCAGGATGGTATGTTGCCTCCCTGGTGCTAGGGTCAAGGATGTCATGGAGCGGCTGCAGGACATTCTGAAGGGGGAGGGGGAGCAGCCAGAGGCCGTGGTACACATCAGTACCAAAGACATAGGTAAAAAAGGGATGAGGTCCTGCGACAATAATTTAGGGAGCTAGGTAGCAGAGGGCGGCACAGTGGCGCAGTGGTTAGCACTGCAGCCTCACAGCTGCAGGGACCTGGGTTCGATTCTGGGTACTGCCTGTGTGGAGTTTGCAAGTTCTCCCTGTGTCTGCGTGGGTTTTCTCCGGGTGCTCCGGTTTCCTCCCACAAGCCAAAAGACTTGCAGGTTGGTAGGTAAATTGGCCATTATAAATTGTCACTAGTATAGGTAGGTGGTAGGGAAATATAGGGACAGGTGGGGATGTTTGGTAGGAATATGGGATTAGTGTAGGATTAGTATAAATGGGTGGTTGATGGTTGGCACAGACTCGGTGGGCCGAAGGGCCTGTTTCAGTGCTGTATCTCTAATCTAAAAAAAAAAAAATTAAAAAGCAGGACCTCTAAGGTTGTAATCTCTGGATTACTCCCGGTGCCACGTGCTCGTGAGTTTAGAAATAGGAGGATAGAGCAGATAAATGCGTGGCTGAGGAGATGGTGCAGGAGGGAGGGCTTTAGTTTCTTGGATCACTGGGTGTATTTCTGGTAAAGGTGGGACCTGTACAAGTTGGATGGGTTGCACCTGAACCGGAATGGGACAAGCATCCTTGCTGGGAGATTTGCTAGTTCTGTTGAGAGGGGGGGAGTTTAAACTAATATGGCAGGGGGATGGGGTACAGTAGGGGGTAATATAGAACAGAAAGTGGCAACGCAGGTGGATAAGGTAGTCAAGAAGGCATTCGGCATGCTTGCCTTCATCGGTCGGGTCATAGAGTATAAAAATTGGCAAGTCATGTTGCAGCTGTACAGAACCTTAGTTAGGCCACACTTAGAATATTGCGTGCAATTCTGGTCACCACACTACCAGAAGGACATGGTGGCTTTGGAGAGGGTACAGAGGAGGTTTACCAGGATGTTGCCTGGTCTGGAGGGCATTAGCTATGAGGAGAGGTTGGAAAAACTCGGATTGTTTTCACTGGAACGACGGAGGTGGAGGGGCGACATGATAGAGGTTTACAAAGTTATGAGTGGCATGGACAGAGTGGATAGTCAGAAACTTTTTCCCAGGGTGGAAGAGTCAGTTACTCGGGGACATAGGTTTAAGGTGCGAGGGGCAAAGTTTAAAGAGGATGTGCGAGGCAAATATTTTACACAGAGGGTGGTGAGTGCCTGGAACTTGCTGCCAGGGGAGGTGGTGGAAGCAGATACGATAGCGACGTTTAAGAAACATCTTGACAAATATATGAATAGGAAGGGAATAGAGGGATATGGGCCCTGGAAGTGCAGAAGGTGTTAGTTTCGGCAGGCATCAAGATCGGCGTAGGCTTGGAGGGCTGAATGGTCTGTTCCTGTGCTGTACTGTTCTTTGTTCTTTGTCAGTTCTTTGAAGGTAAGTCTGCCTGGAAGGCAGAGCAAATATAGACCTGTAAGGCACAAGGGAAAATGGCAAGGTTGGATTGCATCTCTTTCAATGCGAGGAGTCTAACTAGTAAGGCAGATGAATTGAGGACGTTGATTAGCACATGGGATTGTGATATTATTGCTATCACAGAGATATGGTTGAGGGAGGGACAGGACTGGCAGCTCAATATTCCAAGTTATAGAATCTTCAGGCGCGACAGGGGAAGGGATAAAAGAGGTGGCATTGCACTGTTGATCAAGGAGTCAATTACTGCAGTAAGGAAGGATGACATCTTAGAAGGTTCCTCAAATGAGGCCATTTGGGTAGAACTTAAAGTCAAAAAGGGGGCAATCACTTGGCTGGGCATGTACTACAGGCTTCCAAACAGTCAGGAAGAGATAGAGGAACAGATATGTAGGCAAATCTCTGAGAGGTGTAAAAATAATAGGGTAATAATCATAGGGGATTTCAACTTCCCCAATATTAACTGGGATAGTCTTCGTGCAAAAGGCTTAAAAGGGGCGGAATTCTTAAAATTCATACGGGAGAGCTTTTTGAGCCAGTATGTAGAAAGTCCTACAAGAGAAGGGGCAGTACTGGACCTAATCCTAGGGAATGAAGCCGGTCAAGTGGTAGAAGTGTCAGTGGGGGGTGATTTCGGGGATAGTGGCCATAACTCTGTAAGATTTAAGGTAGTTATGGAAAAGACAAAGATGGACCAGAAATAAAGGTATTGAATTGGGAGAAGGTTGATTTCAATATGATAAAACAGAATCTGGCCAAAGTGGACTTGGAGCAGCTACTTGTAGGAAAGTCTACAGCACATCAGTGGGAGTCATTCAAAGAGGAAATTGTGAGAGTTCAGAGCCAACATGTACCTGTTAAGGTGAAGGGTAGGACCAACAAGTCCAGGGAACCCTGGATATCAAGGGATATAGAGGATTGGATGAGGAAAAAAAAGGAGGCTGAAAATAGCAGAGGCACTAGAGGAGTATAGAAAATGTAGGGTGGCCCTTAAAAAAGTAATTAGGAGAGCAAAGAGGGGACATGAAAAAACACTGGCGGGCAAGAAAAAGGAAAATCCCAAGGTGTTTTATAAGTGTATTAAGGGTAAGAAGATAACCAGGGAAAGAGTAGGGCCCAATAGGGACCAACGTGGCAATCTTTGTGTGGAGCCGGAGGATATAGGTGAGGTTTTAAATGTTTACTTTTCATCAGTGAGAAGGACGATGTAGGCGTAGAGATCAGGGAGGGGGATTACGATATACTTGAACATATTAACATTGAAAGGGAGGAAATATTAGCTGTTTTAGCGGGCTTAAAAATGGATAAATCCTCAGGCCGAGATGAGACGTATCCCAGGCTGTTATGTAAGGCAAGGGAGGAGAAAGCAGGGGCTCTGACACAAATTTTCAAATTCTCTCTGGCCATAGGAGAGGTACCAGAGGACTGGAAGACAGCGAATGTGGTACCATTATTCAAGAAGGGTGGTAGGGATAAACCAGGGGTAATTACAGGCCGGTGAGTCTAAGATCAGTGGTTGGGAAAATATTGGAAAAAATTCTGAGGGACAGGATTAATCTCCACTTGGAGAGGCAGGGATTAATCAGGAATAGTCAGCATGGCTTTGTCAAGGGGAGATCGTGTCTAACTAACTTGATTTGAATTTTTCGAGGAGGTGACTAGATGTGTCAATGAGGGTAAAGCAGTAGATGTAGTATACATGGGTTTCAGTAAGGCTTTTGAAAAGGTCCCACATGGGAGATTGGCTAAGAAGGTAACAGCCCATGGGATCCAGGGCAATTTGGCAAATTGGATCCAAAATTGGCCTAGTGGCAGGAGACAGAGGGTAATGGTCGAGGGCTGTTTTTACGATTAGAAGCCTGTGTACCACAGGGATCAGTGCTGGGACCGTTGTTGTTTGTAGTGTACATTAATGATTTAGACGTGAATATAGGAGGTATGATCAGTAAGTTCGCACATGACACGAAAGTTGGTGGTGTTGTAAATCGCGAGGAGGAAATCCTTAGATTACAGGATGATATAGATCGGGTGATAAGATGGGCAGAGCAGTGGCAAATGGAATTTAATCCTGAGAAGTGTAAGGTCATGCATTTTGGGAGGACTAACAAGGCAAGGGAATATACAATGGATGGTATGACCCTAGGAAGTACAGAAAGTCAGAAGGACCTTGGTGTACTTGTCCATAGATCACTGAAGTAGGTAGATAAGGTAGATAAGGTGGTTAGGAAGGCATTTGGGATACTTGCTTTTATTAGCCGAGGCATGGAATATAAGAGAAGGGAGGTTATGATGGAGCTGTATAAAACGCTAGTTAGGCCACAGCTGGGGTCCTGTGTACAGTTCTGGTCACCACACTGTAGGAAGGATGTGATTGCACTGGAGAGGGTGCAGAGAAGATTCACCAGGATGTTGCCTGGGCTGGAGCTTTTCAGCTATGGAGAGAGACTGAAAGGCTAGGGTTGTTTTCCTTAGAGCAGAGAAGGCTGAGAGGGAACATGATTGAGGTGTACACGATTATAAGGGGCATTGATAGGTTAGATAAGAAGAGACTTTTCCCTAAGCGGAGGGGTCAAGAACCAGGGGGCATAGATTTAGGGTAAGGGGCAGGAGGTTTAGGGGGGATTTAAGGAAGCAGTTTATCACCCAGCGGGTGGTTGGAATCTGGAACGCACTGCCTGAAGAGGTGGTGGAGGCAGGAACCCTCACAACATTTAAGAAGTATTTAGATGAGCACTTGAAACGCCATAGCATACGCTACGGGCTAAGTGCAGGAATATGGGATTAGAATAGTTGGGTGCTGTATGGCCGGCACAGACACGATGGGCCGAAGGGCCTGTTTCTGTGCTGTATAACTCTATGACTCTCTGACAGGGTAGGTGCAGGAAGGATGTTCCTGATGGTGCAGGAGTCCGGAACCAGGGGTCATAGTCTAAGGATGTGGGGTAAACATTTCAGGACTGAGATGAGGAGAAATTTCTTCACCCAGAGAGTGGTGAACCTGTGGAATTCACTACCACAGAAAGCAGTTGAGGCCACAAATTGTATGTTTTCAAGAAGGAGTTAGATATAGCTCTTGGGTTTAAAGGGATCAAAGGATATGGGGCGAGAGCAAGAACAGGCTACTGAGTTGGATGATCAGCCATGATCATAATGAATGGCAAAGCAGGTTCGAAGGGCCGAATGGCCTACTCCTGCTCCTATTTTCTATGTTTCTATGTATCATCCACATAGCCAATCTTTGTGTCATCTGCAAACCCCTTGATCATGCCCCCTACGTTTACATCTAAATCGTTAATATGTACCACAAAAAACAGGTGACCCAGAACTGAGCCCTGCGGAACGCCACAGGAAACATCCCTCCCATCTTGAAAACACCTGTCAACAATTACCCTTTGTTTCCTGCCTTGCTTCATTTCCCTGGATCCCATGGACATTTTTTTTTTTAACAGTCTGCCATGTGGTACCTTGCCAAAAGCCTTGCTAAAATCCATGTAGGCCACATCAACTGCACTACCTTCATCAATCTTCCTTGTTACTTCTTCAAGACATTCGATCAAGTTGGTCAGACAAGATCTTCCCTTAACGGATGCATGCTGACTATCCTTGATTAAACCATGCCCTTCTAAGTAAAGCCTGGCTCGGGTATAAAATTAAAACCTGACCCAGGCCCGAACCGACCACAGCCAACCTGACCTCGACCCGAGCCTGAGTCCTTTATTTTTTTTCGCGCCCGCCTCGACCCGACCCCAATTGCTGGACTCGGAAATTCGATCTGACCCGACCCAACCCGAACCCGACACATGTAGTTGGGTCTAGTTGGGTTCAGGTCGGATAGCCAGGCTTTATTTCTAAGTTCATCCTGTCTTTCCGAATTGATTCCAATAATTTGCCCACTACTGAGGTTAGACTGACTGGCCTGTAATTATTCGGTCTACAAACATAAGAATTAGGAGCAGAAGTAGGCCATTCGGCCCTTCTAGCCTGCTCCGCCATTCAATAAGATCATGGCCGATCTGTTTGTGTCTCAAATTCCACACTCCCATCTACCCCCGATAACCTTTTGTTCCCTTGCCTAACAAGAATCTATCTACATCCACCTTAAAAATATTCACTGACCCCACCTCCACCACCTTTTGAGGCAGAGAGTTCCAAATTTGCATAACCCTCTGAGAGATAAAATTTCTCCTCATCTTTGTCCTAAAAGGGTGACCCCTAATTTTAAAACAGTGCCTAGTTCTGGACACACCCACAAGAGGAAATATCCTCTCTATATACACCTTGTCAAGACTGTTCAGGACCTTATATACTTCAATCAAGTCTCCCTTCACTCTTGTATATTCCAGTGAAAACAAGCCCAGTCTGTCCAACCTTTCCTCATAAGACACCCTGCTCATTCCAGGAATCAATCTAGTAAACCTCCTGTGAACCACCTCCAATGCATTTACATCCTTCCTTAAATAAGGAGACCAAAACTACACACAGCATTCGAGATCTGGTCTCACCAATGCCCTGTATAACTGAAACATAACATCCTTACTTTTAATTTCGATTCCTCTCATAATAAAGGATAGCATTCCATTAGTCTTCTTTATTACTTGCTGTACCTGCATACTAACACCTAGATCCCTCTGCACCTTGGAATTCTGGAGTCATTTTCCGTTTAAGTAATACTCTGCTTTTTTATTCTTCCTGCCAATGTGAACAACTTCACATTTTCCCACTTTATACTTCACCTGCCAGATTTTTGCCCACTCAGTCAACCTATCTATATCCATCTGTAAGCTCCTTATGTCCTCTTCACAACATACTTTTCTACCTATCTTTGTGTCATCTGCAAATTTAGCTACCATGCCATCGCTCCCCTCATCAAAGTCATTGATATAAATTGTAACGTTGAGGCCTCAGCACAGAGCCCTGTGGGACTCCACTCATCACATCCTACCAATCAGAAAAGGACCCATTTATGCATACTCTCTGTTTTCTGCCAAGCTTCTATCCATGTTAATATGTTACCCCTACACCATGAGCTCCTACCTTGCATAATAACCTTTTATGTGGCACCTTGTCAAATGCCTTCTGGAAACCCAAGTACAGTACGTCAGCAGGCTTCCCTTTATCCACAGCGTATGTTACTCCTTCAAAGAACTCCAATAAACTGGTTAAACATGATTTCCCTTTCACAAAACCATGTTGACTGTTCCTGATTACCTTGAGTTTTTGTAAGTGCTCAGCTATAGCCTCCTTAATGATCAATTCTAACACCTTCCTCATGACAGACGTTATGCTAACTGGCCAATAGTTACCTGTTTTCTGCCTCCCCCCACACCTACCTCTTCTTGAATAGAGGGATTATATTTGCTACTTCCAGTCTGATGGAATCTTTCTAGAATCTAGTGAATTTTGAAAATTTAACACCAAGACATCTACTACCTCATTAGCCACCTCTTTTAAGACCCTAGGATGAGGTCCATCAGGACTCGGGGACTTGTCAGCCCACAGCTCCATCAGTTTGCTCAGTACTGCTTCCCTGGAGATTGTAATTTCACCCAGTTCCTCTCTTCCTTCCACCTTCTGATTTCTAGCTATTACTGGAATGTTTTTTGTATCCTCGATAGTGAAGACAGAAGCAAAATATTTGTTCATTTCATCTGCCATTTACTTATTGTCTATTGTTAACACCCCAGTCCCATTCTTTAGAGGACCAACACTCACTTTACTTACTCTTTTCATTTTTAAATACCTGTAGAAACTCTTGTTCTCATTTTTACATTTCTAAATAGCTTCCTCTCATACTTTAATTTCTTTCTCCTGATTAAACTTTTAGTTATTCTCTGCCATTCTTTATATTCTGACCAATCATCTGACCTACCACTCATTGTTGTGCAATTATATGCTTTTCCTTAAGTTTGATGCTTTCCTTAACTTCTTTAGTTAACCATGGATGGTGGGTCCTCCCCTTAGAATTTTTCTTTATAGTAGGAATATATTTATCCTCAGTATTCTGAGGATATCCCCTTAACATCCCCTTAAATGTCTGCCACTGCTTCTCTATTGATCTATCTCCTAGCCTAGTAACCCAGTTACCTTCAGCTCGCTCAGCTTTCATGCCCATATAGTTGCCCTTATTTAAGTTTAAAATACTAGTCTTAGACCAACTCTTCTCTCTTTCAAACTGGATGTAAAATTCAATTACATTGTGGTCACTGCTACCTAGAGGTGCCTTTACTCTGAGGTCATTAATTAATCCTGTCACATTACACAATGCCAATCTAATATAACCGGCTCTCTGGTTGGTTCCAGAACATGCTGCTCTAACAAAATATCTTGAAAGTATTCTATGCAGTCTTCATCCGGGCTACTATTTCCAATCTGATTTTTACAGTTTGTATGTAAATTAAAATCTCCCATGATTTTTGCCATCCTTTATCACAAGCACCCAATATTTCTTCTTGTATACTTCGTCCTACATTGTGGTTACTGTTAAGGGGCCTGTAGACCACTCCCACTAGTGACTTCTTTCCCCGACTATTTCTCATCTCCATCCAAATCGATTCTACATCCTGATCTCCTGAACCAAGGTCATCGCTAACTATTGCACCAATGCCATTCTTGATTAACAGTGCTACCCCTCCACCTTTAACGAGCTTCCTATTCTTCTTGAATGTCATATACCCCTCAATATTTAGGACACAATCCTTGTCATCCTGCAGCCATGTCTCTGTAACAGCTGTCAGATCATATTTATTTCCTTCAATATGTGCTATCAGTTCACCTATTTTGTTATGAATGCTATGTGCATTCAGATACAAAGCCTTTAGTTTTATCTTTTTGTTATCTTTGTAACATTTAGCCTTGACGCTTGGTGTGTTCTTAGGTTTTTTTTCTCTCTGTCCCTTCCTGCCATTCTCTGATCTTCATTTCCCATATTACTATTCTGCTCTCCTGCCTTGACTGTACCGCTTGATTTGCTACATCTACCCAGGCTTGATCCCTCACCCGCCTTGTTTAGTTTAAAGCCCTCTCTACTTCCCTAGTTATATGGATTGCTAGAACACTGGCCCCAGCACGGTTCAGGTGCAGACCGTCCCAACAGTACAGCCCCCACTTTCCCTAGTACTGGTGCCAGTGCCCCACGAACCGAAACCCACTTCTCCCACACCAGTCTTTGAGCCATGTATTCATTTCACTGATCTTATGTGCCTTCTGCCAACTGGCATGTGGTTCAGTTAATAATCCAGATTGATTATCCTTGAGGTTCTGCTCTTCAATTTGGTGCCTAGCTCCTTATACTGTCTAAGCAGAACCTCTTTCCTAGTCCTACCTTTCTTAGTCCTACCTCTTTCCTTGTCGTTAGTACCTACATGGACCACGACAACTGGATCCTCCCCCTCCCACTCCAAGTTCCTGTCCAGCCCTGAGCAGATATCCTGAACCCTGGCACTGGGGAGGCAACACAGCCTTCTGGACTCACGCTCTCGACTGCACAGAACAGTGTCAAGCCCCCTCACTTTACCATCCCCTATTACTACCAATACATTCCTTTTTGTTCCCCCACTTGAATGGCTTCCTGTACCACATTGCCACGGCCAGTCTGCTCACCCACCTTGCAGACTTCACTTTCATCCACACAGGTTGAGAGCACCTCAAACCTGTTTGACAATTGCAAGGTCTGAGGCTCCTCCACTACTGTCTGCCTCACTGTCCCTTTACCTGCCTCACTCACAGTCACATTCTCCTGTCCCTCACTGCTGACCAAACAGATTACCCTGTTCTAAGAGGTGTGGCCATCTTCTAAAACAAAATCTCCCCCTTCCTTATGTTGCGCAGTGTCTGCAGTTCAGGACTATCCCTCACTCCCTTTTTAAACAGAGGTACAACATTAGCAGTTCTTCAATCCTTCGGTACCATACCTGTATCCAGTGAGGACTGGAAAATGATGGTCAGACCTTCCACTATTTCCTCTCTTACTTCTTTTAACAGCCTGGGTTGCATTCCATCCAGCCCTGATGATTTATCCATTTTCAAGGATGCTAATCCCATTAATACTTCCTCGTTCCCTATGTTTATCACATCCAATATATCACACCCCTCTTCCTTAACTACAATATTGCATTGTCCTCTTCTTTTTTGAAGACAGACGCAAAGTATTCTTTAAGAACAATACCAACATCTCCTGATGCTACACATCGGTTAGCTTTTTGGTCTTTTATGGGCCCTATTCTTTCCTTAGTTATCCTCTTACTCTTAATGTATTGATAAAACATCTTTGGGTTCACCTTGATTTTGCTTGCCAATATTATTTCATGCCCTCTCTTTGCTTTCCTAATTAGGAGGGCCCGTCACCAAGCGATCTTCCCGGGGCCAGAATAGGCTGAAAATAGCCTTCTTGCCCAAAGGCCAATTGAGGCCTTTAAGAGGCCTATTAACGGACAATTAAGGGCTTCTTCCCACCGCCACTGGCATCGTACCAGCAGTGGGGGAGGGGGGGCCTTTGCCATGCAGGGAGGATGCCTTTTAACATGAGGCGCACTCCCTGTGGGTTTGGGGGGGAGGGCCCCTCCTCTCTGGGCAATCTGTGGCCCACAGAGGAATCCCAGCAGGACCATTTTACCACCACCCACCCCACCCCCCCCCCCCCCCACCGAGAACCCACTCTCCCTAGACTGCACGATCAACCCCCCAGAACCTCGCAGGGCCTTCCAGACGGGCCTCAAGGACCCCGCCTCATTTCCCTGAGGTCCGGTGTTCCAGCGCTGGGCCTGGGTGCAAAGACTATGCAGTACTGGCAATGGCCACCACTCCCAGTGGTGCTGCCGATACCGCTGAGCTGCCAGCCATCTGATTGGTTTGCAGCTCTTGGAAGCGGGTACCCCGTCTTTAAAGGGCCAGGGATCCCGGTTCCTGAAACTTTGTTTTAAAAAGACTGGAGGATTGTTCCGGGAGACACAAAAAGGCAGAGTCGGGCTTTGCCCCGCCTTTTCGACCCAGCACCTGGAACCCCAACTCCAACACAAAATCCAGCCAATTGTGTCTAATTCTAGGCAACATACTATGGGAAGGTTGTTAAGGCTTTAGAAAGGCTGCAGAGGAGATTTACTAGAATGGTACCAGGAATGCAGGACTTCAGTTACATTGATTGACTGGAGTTGCTGAGGTTGTTCTCCATAATGCAGAATAGATGAAAGAAAGATTTAATGGAGATGTGCAAAAATCATGAAGGGTTTTGATTCTATCATTCAATGAATCTAATGATTATGCACTTAAATTGGTCAGATGTGACAAGTGGTGTTCCCCAAGGCTCTGGACTGGGATCTTAGCTTCTCACCATATTATTTTTATAAATGAATCGGATGAAGGAATAGAGAGCCATGTATCCAAGTTTTCTGCTGACAGTAAGTGCAGATAGGATCATAAAATCATAGAATGAAACACTACAGAAGAATTTGACCCATCACACCTTTGCTCGGCTCTTTGAAAAGCTATTCAATTAGTCTCACTCTCCCGCTTTGACCTCAGGGCCTACATTATTGTTTCCCTACAACTATTTACTAATTCCCTTTTGAAAGTTCTGATTCAATCTGCCTCCCCCAAACCTTTCAAGCAGTGCATTCCAGATCATAAAAACTCACTGTGTAAAAAGATGGCAGCAGAAAGTGCACTGGAACATTGATAGATTAAGTGAGTGCACCACCATAGCAGATGAAGTTCAATATGGGAATGTCTGAGCTGATCCACTTTGGAACTAAGAAAGATGCATCAGAATATTTTCTAAAGGAGATTTAGATGTCCAAGTTTGGAAAATGCTAAATGCTAGTGTGGACAGGTTCAAAAAATAATTTAAAAGGTAGTAGAAAGATGACTTTTATCTCACTGAAGCATGAGCAGTGCAGGCAGTGACTGGAGCAAGTGCAGTGTGAACAGTGACTGGAGCATGTGCAGTGTGAACAGTGACTGGAGCATGTGCAGTGTGAACAGTGACTGGAGCATGTGCAGTGTGGGCAGTGACTGGATCAAGTGCAGTGTGAACAGTGACTGGAGCATGTGCAGTGTGAACAGTGACTGGAGCATGTGCAGTGTGAACAGTGACTGGAGCATGTGCAGTGTGGGCAGTGACTGGAGCAAGTGCAGTGTGAACAGTGACTGGAGCATGTGCAGTGTGAACAGTGACTGAAGCATGTGCAGTGCGGGCAGTGACTGGAGCAAGTGCAGTGTGAACAGTGACTGGAGCATGTGCAGTGTGTGTGATGACTGGAGCATGTGCAGTGTGAACAGTGACTGGAGCAAGTGCAGTGTGTGTGATGACTGGAGCAAGTGCAGTGTGAACAGCCACTTGAGCAAGTGCAGTGTGAACAGTGACTGGAGCATGTGCAGTGTGACCAGCCACTGGAGCAAGTGCAGTGTGAACAGTGACTGGAGCAAGTGCAGTGTGAACAGTGACTGGAGCATGTGCAGTGTGTGTGGTGTCTGGAGCAAGTGCAGTGTGAACAGTGACTGGAGCAAGTGCAGTGTGAACAGTGACTGGAGCAAGTGCAGTGTGAGTGGTGACTGGAGCATGTGCAGTGTGAACAATGACTGGAGCAAGTGCAGTGTGAACAGTGACTGGAGCAAGTGCAGTGTGAGTGGTGACTGGAGCATGTGCAGTGTGAACAATGACTGGAGCATGTGCAGTGTGAACAATGACTGGAGCATGTGCAGTGTGAACAGTGCCTGGAGCAAGTGCAGTGTGTGTGGTGACTGGAGCAAGTGCAGCGTGAACAGTGACTGGAGCAAGTGCAGTGTGAACAGCCACTGGAGCATGTGCAGTGTGTGTGATGACTGGAGCAAGTGCAGTGTGAACAGCCACTTGAGCAAGTGCAGTGTGAACAGTGACTGGAGCATGTGCAGCGTGAACAGTGACTGGAGCATGTGCAGTGTGAACAGTGACTGGAGCATGTGCAGTGTGTGTAGTGACTGGAGCAAGTGCAGTGTGAACAGTGACTGGAGCATGTGCAGTGTGGGTGGTAACTGGAGCAAGTGCAGTGTGAACAGTGACTGGAGCATGTGCAGTGTGAACAGCCACTGGAGCATGTGCAGTGTGAACAGTGACTGGAGCATGTGCAGTGTGTGTGTTGACTGGAGCATGTGCAGTGTGAACAGTGACTGGAGCAAGTGCAGTGTGAACAGTGACTGTAGCAAGTGCAGTGTAAACAGTGAATGGAGCAAGTGCAGTGTGAACAGTGACTGGAGCAAGTGCAGTGTGAACAGTGACTGGAGCATGTGCAGTGTGTGTGGTTACTGGAGCAAGTGCAGTGTGAACAGTGACTGGAGCATGTGCAGTGTGAACAGCCACTGGAGCATGTGCAGTGTGAACAGTGACTGGAGCATGTGCAGTGTGTGTGGTGACTGGAGCATGTGCAGTGTGAACAGTGACTGGAGCAAGTGCAGTGTGAACAGTGACTGTAGCAAGTGCAGTGTAAACAGTGAATGGAGCAAGTGCAGTGTGAACAGTGACTGGAGCATGTGCAGTGTGAACAGTGACTGGAGCATGTGCAGTGTGTGTGGTTACTGGAGCAAGTGCAGTGTGATCAGTGACTGGAGCAAGTGCAGTGTGAACAATGACTGGAGCATGTGCAGTGTGTGTGGTGACTTGAGCAAGTGCAGTGTGAACAGTGACTGGAGCATGTGCAGTGTATGTGATGACTGGAGCATGTGCAGCGCAAGCAGTGACTGGAGCATGTGCAGTGTGAACAGTGACTGGAGCAAGTGCAGTGTGAACAGTGACTGGAGCATGTGCAGTGTGAACAGTGACTGGAGAAAGTGCAGCGCAAGCAGTGACTGGAGCAAGTGCAGTGTGAACAGTGACTGGAGCATGTGCAGTGTGAACAGTGACTGGAGCAAGTGCAGCGCAAGCAGTGACTGGAGCATGTGCAGTGTGAACAGTGACTGGAGCATGTACAGTGCGTGCAGTGACTGGAGCATGTGCAGTGTGA
The DNA here is from genome assembly GCF_036365525.1 of Heterodontus francisci. NCBI lineage: Eukaryota > Metazoa > Chordata > Chondrichthyes > Heterodontiformes > Heterodontidae > Heterodontus > Heterodontus francisci. Next base: position 91,978,068 of record NC_090385.1, read on the forward strand.
ACAGTGACTGGAGCATGTGCAGTGTGAACAGTGACTGGAGCATGTGCAGTGTGAACAGTGACTGGAGCATGTGCATTGTGTGTGGTGACTGGAGCAAGTGCAGTGTGAACAGTGACTGGAGCATGTGCAGTGTGAACAGTGACTGGAGCAAGTGCAGCGCAAGCAGCCACGGGAGCAAGTGCAGTGTGAACAGTGACTGGAGCATGTGCAGTGTGTGTGGTGACTGGAGCAAGTGCAGTGTGGGCGGTGACTGGAGCATGTGCAGTGTGAACAGTGACTGGAGCATGTGCAGTGTGAACAGTGACTGGAGCATGTGCAGTGCGAACAGTGATTGGAGCATGTGCAGTGTGAACAGTGACTGGAGCATGTGCAGTGTGAACAGTGACTGGAGCATGTGCATTGTGTGTGGTGACTGGAGCAAGTGCAGTGTGAACAGTGACTGGAGCATGTGCAGTGTGAACAGTGACTGGAGCAAGTGCAGCGCAAGCAGCCACGGGAGCAAGTGCAGTGTGAACAGTGACTGGAGCATGTGCAGTGTGTGTGGTGACTGGAGCAAGTGCAGTGTGGGCGGTGACTGGAGCATGTGCAGTGTGAACAGTGACTGGAGCATGTGCAGCGTAAGCAGTAACTGGAGCGCGTGCAGTGTGTGAGGAGCCTGGAGCATGTGCAGTGTGTGTGGTGACTGGAGCAAGTGCAGTGTGAGTGGTGACTGGAGCATGTGCAGTGTGAGTGGTGACTGGAGCATGTGCAGTGTGAGTGGTGACTGGAGCATGTGCAGTGTGAACAGTGACTGGAGCATGTGCAGTGTGAACAGTGACTGGAGCATGTGCATTGTGGGTGGTGACTGGAGCAAGTGCAGTGTGGGCGGTGACTGGAGCATGTGCAGTGTGAACAGTGACTGGAGCATGTGCAGCGCAAGCAGTAACTGGAGCGCGAGCAGTGTGTGAGGAGCCTGGAGCATGTGCAGTGTGAGTGGTGACTGGAGCAAGTGCAGTGTGAGTGGTGACTGGAGCATGTGCAGTGTGAGTGGTGACTGGAGCATGTGCAGTGTGAACAGTGACTGGAGCATGTGCAGTGTGAGTGGTGACTGGAGCATGTGCAGTGTGAGTGGTGACTGGAGCATGTGCAGTGTGAACAGTGACTGGAGCATGTGCAGTGCGGGTGGTTACTGCAGCAAGTGCAGAGCGTGCGATAACTGGAGCGTGTGCAGCGCAAGCAGTGAATGGAGCCTGTGCAGTGCAGGCGGTGACTGGAGCATGCATATGTTGCAGCGTTCGTCTCCACACCAACATTTCAGCGTCCATCCCGACACCAATGCCACAGCATCCGTCTCCATGCCAACACCACAGCGTCCGTCTCCATGCAAATGCTGCAGCTTTCAACTCCACGCCAATGCTGCAGCATCTGTCTCCACGCTAACACTGCAATGTCCGTCTTGTTCCGACCACATAAGGAAGGGGTCTCAGGCTCCCCTTCCGCCCCTTCTCTGGTTTGACCACAACAGGGTTTATCCTTTTTAACACAGTGATTTAACTTACCATCTCAGTGAGCAATTGCTCCTGTTCCTCTAACATAATTGCAAATGTACCAATCAGACAGATTTTCTTGTGTTTAAACAAGAAAGATGTACATTTATTAACCTTATCACTCTAAATCAGTTAAAATTACTAAAATACACCAGGCATCCAAACCCAAATTCACACAAGAGCCAATCGCACAGAAATAGATGACAAAGGGAAGAACAGAGTTTGGAGGTTGGAATAGAGTCCGTAATAAAAATGGAATTTAAATGCTGAAGCCTAGTCCCAGAGTCCTCAGTTGAAGTTGTAGTCCTGAAGTCCTCGCTGGGCCATGTGCAAGGGTCAGGCTTGCCTCTCAGGTTCTGGTTGGCCGAAGAGGGGCTTTATCCTTGTCCCTAGTTGCTGACTGTAAGCATCTGTAGAATTGGCTTCCACGAGCTGCAACTTGAGGCTTCTCTAGATATCTACTGGAGACACAGAGAGAGAGATGTTCCTTTACTGGATCTTAGTTACCTGTCTGCCTTTTGAGTCACTACTCACTAATCTCCCAGAGTTGCACAAGCAGTCACATGACATAAGCACCTCTTTATTTTTGAATCAGAATCTTCTGGAATAGTCTCTAAAATTCAAGGCTGCCCCCTCAAGCTGTTCAGACATACTTGGTGGGGGGGGGGGTTGACTCTTTCAAAGTCAATGGGTGTCGATGTCTTTTGATGACCACATTGATAAGGCTATCCCAGATAAGTGAATCAGGGAACACCCCATTGTTCTGGGTTAATCAGATCTGTCTCCAGCCTATTCCTTTTTTTTTCAATATGCAAATTGTACGTGACTATCTTGGCTGCTAGCTGTTCTGTTTTAAAAGTTATTTGTAACAATTTCAATAAAAGTCTCAGGCAAGGATGCACACGATGAAATTAGTATTTCCATTTGGCATGTGGGGTTTTCATCACAGTTTCTGCACCAACGCCGCAGCATCCCAACCCACTTCAAGTGCAGTCTGTCCTTGAGGTACAGTTCCTTATTGTCCGAGTGTTGGTGCCCATTTATCATGAAAAGAAACTCCTCCTTTCCACAGCCTGACCCCTCATTCCATCAGAACCATACCCTTCTTCATTCATACACTGCAGCATCCTTATCCATTTTAACACTTTACTTAAAGGCACTATGTAAATGCAAGTTGTTGTTGTAACAGTTTGTGCCCTGATCATATGGCCTAACGGTGTGCTTCTCGCACTTTTTAACTTATCGCTTTTTCTTACTTTTCATCAGTCTTGTTTTGTGTATTTGGTGTTTCATATACTAGACTCATTTTCTGAATTTAGAGTATTTATATTATCTTTATCACTTTTTGCAATCTGAGCTTTGCTCTTACCCTTACTTTTCTTATGATTAGGTTTTATAATTTTAACTATTGTTTCTACCTGATTCCAGTTACCTCTTTATTGGTTTCAAGTCCTTTCTTCAGCTATATACATCCTTTCTGCTAGGACCTTGGCCCCATCTTGGTCCAGGTGCAGCCGACCCCAGTGGTGCAAGCTATTTTTATCAGTTTTGTCACTTCCTGGGCTTTCAAAAATGTTTAATAAAGTGCCACGTATTAGGCTTTTTAGCAGAATTGAAGCCCATGAGATGAAAGGGACAGTAGCAGGATGGATATACAATTGCTTAAGGGATAGAAACAGGGAGAGTTGTGGTGAATGGCTGTTTTTCAGACTGAAGGGAGGTGAATAGTGGGATCGGAACTAGGACCATTGCTGTTTTTGATATGCATTAATGACATAGCGTTGTAGAAGAATGGAGGGTATAGAATTATAGAATAAGTATTAAAGTACTAAAGGGAGGCAATTAACCAATGCGTCTGCACCAGCTTTTCAAAGAGCAACCCAGTTAGTCCCCTGCTCTTTCTCCATATCCCTGCAAATTTTTTTCTTTCAATTATTTATCTAAATCCCTTTGGAAGGCTCACATTGAATCTGTATCCACCACCCTATCAGGCAGTGCATTCCAAATCCTAATCACTTGTTGCATAAACAATGTTTTCTTCTTCAAAGTGACTCCTGACAACGCAACGACCTGCCGACATTATCAGAGCGTTCCAAGCTGCACACATGTGCAAATGGTCTCCTGCTCTCAGTGAGATGCTGCACATACAGAACCTACGTCCTGCCAGAACTAATTGGTGCATGCATGGGAAAACGTCATCACAAAATGCCAATGTCATCGAGTGGCTGAATGAGGCACTTTCAGACTGGAGCTCGATCCCTGCTACTCGCTCCCCCCGCCCACTTCCCCCCACTTACCACCACTCAGCTACTCTCTCCCACCCCACTTGCCGCTTTCCTCCCTCGGCTCCGGGCCTTGACGCTTTCTCCCCCTCCTCCCTCCTCCCGACCGGCTGTTTCCCCCTTCAGCCGCTTGTCCAGACCTCACCACTACTCCCCCCGGCCGATTGTTCCCCGCTCCTCACTTGCCCACCACCCCGCCACCCTGCTCTCCGGTCGCTCGCTCCCCGCTTCCCTGCCCTCCCTCCAGCCGCGAGCTCTAGGCTGCGCCACTTTTCTTCTCTCGGCCACTCGCTCTTACGTCGTCCCCCGCGGAGAGCGATTGAACATGGGAGCGAGTAGCTAAAAGGAGGGAAGTGGCACAGCCTAGAGCTAGTGTCTGGAGGAGGGGGGGGTGGGGGAAGCAGGGAGCGAGTGGCTGGAGAGCGGGGTTGCGGTCGGGGGTGAGGGGCGGGAAGCGAGGAGCGGGGGACAATCGGCCGAGGGGAGGGGAAGGGGGGAGCAGTGGCGAGGTCTGGAACAAGCGGCTGAGGAAGGGGGAGGAAACAGCGAGGCTGCAGTGAGTGCTTAAGGGAAGGCAGCGGGGAGCTAGCAGTGAGAAGTCGGGCACAGGAGAGACCGATAGAGGGGATTTTTGGGTCGGAGCTGTTTTTCTGTGATAAATTGAGCAGCGCCATCTTTAATCCTGGCAGCTGCCTGAATGTCACAGACATTATATTTTATAAAAATATAAAGGGGGGGCCCGTCATGCTCTGAAATTATTGAACTCAATGTTCAGTCCAGCAGGCTGTATTGTGCCTAATCGGTAAATGAGATGCTGTTCCTCGAGCTTGTGTTGATGTTCACTGGAACACTGCAGCAGTCCCAGGACAGAGACGTGAGCAGGGGGGAGTGTTGAAATGGCAAGCAACCGGAAGCTCGGGATCATGCTTTCGGACTGAGCGGAGGTGTCCCACAAAGCGGTCACCCAGTTTGTGTTTGGTCTCCCCAATGTAGAGGGGATCACATTGTGAGCAGCGAATACAGTATACCACATTGAAAGAAGTACAAGTAAGTTGCTGCTTCACCTGAAAGGAGTGTTTGGGGCCTTGGATAGTGAGGAGAGAGGAGGCAAATGGGCAGGTATTGCACCTCCTGCGATTGCAGGGGAAGGTGCCGTTGGAAGGGGACGAGGTGGTGAGGGTAATGGAGGAGTGGACCAAGGTGTCATGGAGGGAATGATCCCTTTGGAATGCTGACAGGGGAAGGGAGGGGTAGATGCATTTGGTAGTGGCATCACACTGGATGTGGTGGAAATGGCGGAGGATGATTCTTTGGATCTGGAGGCTGATGGGGTGGAAAGTGAGGACAAGGGTAACCCTGTCACGGTTCTAGGAGGGAGGGGAAGGGGTTCGGGTAGAGGTGCGGGAAATGGGTCGGACACGGTTGGTGGCCCTGTCAACCACTGTGAGGGGAATCCTCGTTTGAGGAAAAAGGAAGACATATCAGAAGCGCTGTCATGGAAGGTAGCATCATCAGAGCAGGTGCGACGGAGAGAGAGAAACTGGGAGAATGGAATGGAATCCTTACAGGAGGCAGGGTGTGAAGAAGTGTAGTTGAGGTAGCTGTGGGAGTTGGTGGGCTTGTAATCATTAGTAGACAGCCTATCCCCAGAGATGGAGACAGAGAAGTCGAGGAAGGGGAGGGACATGTCGAAGATGGACCATGTAAAGGGGAGAGAAGGGTGGAACTTAGAAGCACAGTTAATAAAGTTTTCCAGTTCGGGGCGGGAGCAGGAAACGGCACTGATACAGTCATCAATATACCGGAAAAAGAGTTGGGGGAGGGGGCATGAGTAGGACTGGAACAAGGAATGTTTGACAGATCCCACAAAAAGACAGGCATAACTAGGACCCATGCAGGTACCCATAGCAACACCTTTTACTTGAAGGAAGTGAGCGGAGTTGAAGGAGAAGTTGTTCAATGTGAGAACAAGTTCAGCCAAGCGGAGGAGGGTGGCGGTGGATGGGGACTGGTTGGGCCTCTGTTCAAGGAAGAAGCGGAGAGCCCTCAGACCATCCTGGTGGGGGATGGAGGTGTAGAGCGATTGGATGTCCATAGTGAAGAGGAGGCGGTTGGGACCAGGAAACTGGAAATTGTCAAAATGACGTAGGGCGTCAGAAGAGTCACAGATGTAGGTGGGAAGAGACTAGACCAGCGGAGAAAAGATAGGGTCAAGATAGGAAGAAATAAGTTCAGTGGGGCAAGAGCAAGCTGACACAATGGGTCCGCTGGGACAGTCCTGTTTGTGGATTTTGGGGAGGAGGTAGAAGCGGGCTGTCTGGGGTTGTGGGACTATGAGGTTGGAAGCTGTAGAGGGAAGATCTCCAGAGGACATGAGGTCAGTGACCATCCTGTGGACAGTTGCTTGATGTTTGTTGGTGAGTTCATAGTCCAGGGGAGGTAGGAAGAAGTGTCTGAGAGTTGGCGCTGAGTCTCTACAAGGTAGAGGTCGGTATGCCTTACAACAGCAGCACCACCCTTGTCTGCAGGTTTGATGACCATATCAGGGTGAGACCTGAGAAAATAGAGTGCCTGAAGTTCAGAGGGGGATAGGTTAGAGTGAGTGAGTGGGGCAGAGAAATATGATTTGCTCTTAACAAATTCAGGCTGGCTTTCCTTAATTACTTCACATTTGTCCAAGTGACTGTTAGTTTTGTCCCAGATGATCGTTTCTAAATGCTTTCCCGCCACTAAGGTTAAACTGACTGGTCAGTAGTTACTGGGTTTATCCTTACATCCTTTTTTGAACAAGGGTTTAACTTTTGCAATTCTCCAGTCCTCTGGCACCACCCCTGTAGCAAAGGAGGATTGGAAGATTCAGACCGATGGCTCCACAATTTCCACCCTTATTTTCCTTCATATCCTCACATGCATCTGAGCCAGTCCTCATAACTAATCAACCTTAAATACAGCCAGCCTTTCAAATACCTCCCCTTTATCAATTTTTAGCCCATCCAGTATCTCAACTGCCTCATCTTTCATCATGTTTTTGGCAGCATCTTCTTCCTTGATAAAGACAGATACAAAGTACTCGTTTAGTACCTCAGCCATGTCCTATGCCTCTATGTGTAAATCCCTATAGTCCCTAATGGGCACAAAAGGGCCAACCTTTTACTATTTATATGTTGACAGAAGACTTTTGGATTTCTTTTTATATTCGCTGCCCGTCTCTTCTCATACGCTTTCTTTGCTTCTCTTATTTCTTTTCTCACTTCACCTCTGAACCTTCTATTTTTAGCCTGGTTCTCACTTGCATTATCAATTTGATATCTATCATATGCCTGACACATCAAGCTCCATGACTGTTTCACGGCCTGCTGGTAACAGGGCAGAATTCCATGGGATCTTTGTGATGCCATTATCATCACCTTGTACAAAAAACTAAGGAGGAAAATCGGACTGCTCCAACTAACGTGGGATCACCCTCCTTTCTATTGCTGGGAAGATCCTGACTAGAATACTTCTGAACAGGCTTGTGCCTACCATTGCGGAAGAAAACATCCCAGAGAGCCAGTGTTTCAGAGCAAGCAGAGACACCACAGACATGGTATTTACACTCAGACAATTACAGGAAAAGTGTTGAGAGCAAAACAAAGGCTCACTTTCATAGACCTCACTAAGGCATTCAACACTGTGAGAAGAGATGGACTTTGAAAATCCTTGAAAAACTTGGATGCCCACCCAGGTTCCTGGCCATGGTGAAGCAGTTTCATGAAAATCAGTACAGACAAGTCAAGCAAAACAATGACCTCTCAAGTCCCTTCCGAATCTCCAATGGCGTGAAGCAGGGAAGTGTGCTGGCCTCGACCCTATTCACCATCTTTTTCAGCATGATGCTGCAGCAGGCAATGGAAAACCTTAAAGAAGGAGTTTACGTGCGCTTCAGGACTGATGGAGGCCTTTTCAACCTCAGGCATCTTCAGGCTCACACAAAGACACAAGAAAAACTCATCCATGAACTTCTTTTCACTGATGACTGTGCTCTCCAGGTCCACAGTCAGTCAGACCTGCAACGTATAACATCATGTTTTTCCGAGACAGCACAACTCTTCGGACTAAACCGAAGTCCTGCATCAGCCTGCACCCCAAAAGGAATATAGACCACCAAGCATTGTCATCGGGGAAACCGAGCTGAATGCAGTCAAGCCATTTACTTATTTGGGGAGCGTCATCTCGTTTGAGACACAAGAGACAAGGAAGTGGACAATCGGCTCTCAATCGCGTACAGACGCTACAAACGTGTATGGAGCAATCACAGCCTCAGAGCACAAACGAAACACAAAATGTACAAAGCCATAGTCCTCACTACCCTTCTATACAGCGCAGAAGCATGGGTCCTATACCACCATCATATACGGCTTCTAGAGCGCTTCCATTGGTGCTGCCTCTGCAGCATCCTCAAGATCCTCTAGCAGGACCGCAACACAAACATTGAAGTCCTGGAAGCAGCCAACATCACCAGCATTGATGTCATCCTCCTCCAAGGCCAACTGCATTGGGCGGGTCACGTTGCCCAGATGGACAACAGTTGCCTGCCCAAAATTGTATGGAGAACTGACCACTGGTAAAAGGAACAGAGGGGGCCCATGCAAACATTTCAAGGACTCCCTGAAGTCTGTGTGCCACATCGGCCATTGCCAGTGGGAAGCGCAGGCCATAGATCGTGATGCCGGCAGATGCGACAGACACCTGAGCCAAGAACCAGTATGAAAGAGAAAAGGAGGAGAAGGATAGATTCAATTGCCCCCAGCAGCGACTACATCTTCACTTGTACCCACTGTGGGAGAATCTGAAGGTCACGGATAGGTCTGACTAGCCACCAGTGGGCCTGCAACCAATGAGTACAACCTTCCCAAAATCTTCGTCCACGAAGAAATGCCAAGAGATGCATCCTTTTTCTGTTTCACCCTACTCTATATCTCTTTTCTCATCCAGAGAGCTCTGGCATTGTTTGTCCCACCTTTCTCCCTCATGGGATGTATCTCAACTGTGCCCAAATTATCTCCTCTTTAAAGGCAGTCATTGTTCAATTATAGTTTTTCCTGCCAAACTTTGATTCCAATTTTCCTGGGCCAGATTCATTCTCACTACATTAAATTTGGTCCTCTCTCAATTGATTATCTTTACTCTGGACTGCTCCTTGCCCTTTCCATAGCTCACCTAAACCTTATGATACAATGATAACTGTTCCCTAAGTGTTCCCCTACTGTCACTTGATCCACTTGACCCACCTCATTCCCCAGAATCAGATCCAGCAATGCCTTCACGCTGATGTAGAAAATTCTCCTAGAAACTCTTACCCCACTCGACCCTTAACACTATTTTTATCCTAGTCTTTAATAAGATAATTAATGTTCCCCATTGTAACTACTGCATAGTTTTTGCACCTCTCTGTAATTTCCTTGCACATTTGTTCCTCAATATCTTTCCCACTAGCTGGTGGCCTATAGAATAGACCCAGAATGTAATGGCACTTTGATTGCTTCTTAGCTCTAACCAAATAGATTCTGCCCTTGACCCCTCTTGGACATCCTCTCTCTCCAGCACTGTAATATTCTCCTTAATAAATACAGTCACACCTCCTGTCTTTCCTTCCCTTTCTTATTGAACACCTTGTATCCTGGAATATTTAGTATCCAGTCCAGTCCTTTTTCTGAGCCTGGTCTCCGACATCGCCACATATTCTCACTTACACCTGCAGCTCGCCAGCCTTATATACCACACTCCATGGATTCACATACATGCACAGTGAACCCAATTTAGGCCTTATTGCATTTCCTCTGTCTCAGACCCATCCTAATACCTTACTATTTCTTACTCCAGTGCTCTCTGTTTCTCACAATTCAAGGTGCACCTTGGTTTTCCTCTCTAGTATTACCTCCTGGTTACCACCCCCTGGCAAGTTAGTTTAAACCTTCCCCAGTAGCACTAGCAAACCGTTCCATGAGGACATTGGTCCCAGCACTGCTGAGGAGCACCCACTCTGGCCTGTATAGATCGCGTCTCCCCCAGAACCAGTCCTGATGTCCAAGGGATCTAAAGTCCTCCCTCCTGCACCATTGCTCCAGCCATGCATTCATCTGCTCTATCTTCCTATTTCTATACTCATTCGCACTTGGCACCAGGAGTAATCTGGAGATTACTACCTTTGAGGTCCTGCTTGCCAGTTCTTTTCCTAGCTCCCTAAATTCTACCTGCAGGACTTCATCCCTCTTTCTACCTATGTTGCTGGTGCCAATATGAACCACAACAGCTGGCTGTTCGCCTTCTCCTCTCAGAGTGCTCTGCAGCCGCTCATTAACATCCCTAACCTCGGCGCAAGGGATGCAACATGCCATCCTGGATTCATGTCGTGGCCACAGAAATACTGTTCCCCTAACTATTGAATTCCCAGTCATATTGCTTTCACAATCTTCCTCCTGCCACCCTGTACAGCTGTGCCACCTATGGTTCCATGGACCTGGCTCTAGTCACACTCCCCAGATGAACCATCACTTTCATCATTATTCAGAACTGAATACTGGTTGGGAAGCAAAATGCACTCACAGGATTCCTGCAGTATCTGCTTGGCCCTCCTTGACTGACTAGCAGTCACCCATTCCCACTCTACCTGCACAACATTAAGCTCTGGGGTGACCATGAAACTCTCAGCCTCGTGGATGCACCGCAGTGCTGCCAGCTGCCGCTCAAATGAAATGTAGAGCTCGAGCTGCTCCAGCTGATTACACTTCCTACACATTTGGCAGTCTAGGGCGAGAGAAGCATCCTGGAGTTCCCACATGGAACAGGATGTACACTCCGTGGGTCCAAGTTGCCCTGCCATGCCTCGATTTATTAGACTACTAACTGACTTAACAGAAATAAACTGAAAAGATTCAAACAAATAAACACTCACCAGCTACTTACCAATAGGCTTCCCTTGTGCTGATGTTACTTAATTTTATCAGGAATGGCCTTAATGTCAGTCATCCATCCACCTTTCTAATCTGTTTATCTATATGCCAATTAACATATGGCTTGTGTGGTAATCTTGAGATGGACCTGCTGTTTAAGTTACTTCAAAGCTCCTGATATCCTCTTAGTAGGACCTCTTCCCTGTTCTTTCCTATGCCATTGGTCTCCTCAACAATTTCTTCTTCCACGTCCTTTTTCTGGTTCCTTTCCAGCTTGTTGAAGATATCCCTCACCCTGACACCAGCTAGGCAATACATCCTTCAGGACCCTCCATTATGACTATCTATCCTTCCTACCACCCACCACAAGTTATGAAATTCCCTATGACTACAAGCTACCTGCTCTATTGTTCTCACCCGTTGAACTGCCTCATGCTCCATGGTGCCATGGGTAGTTTCCCATTCCTCATCCTCCCTGCAGCCTTTCTCCCTATCCCCACAGGTGGCAAGCACATTGTATCTGTTGGACAGGATCAGATTCTGCAGCTTGTCCTATCTTGCCTCCACTTAGTCCTAACCTACAGTCACACCCTCCTCTTCCTGAACCTGTATCTTTACTCTGGGGTGTATCTCAGTTCTAAAGTAAACTATCCAGAAATTCCTGTCCCTTCCTTATATTCTGGAGTGTCTTTAATTCACGGTGCAGCTCAATGGGTCTGAGCCAGAGTGACTCTAGGCAATGACATTTTCCACAGATGAGATCAGTTGGGAAAGTCTCACTGCACACAAATTTCCATATTCTGTAGTACCAACACACTGCCTGTATAATATATCATATCTAGATAATAGTAAAATAATTTAATACAATTTAAATAGCAGTTATGTGTTTTATTCTGTTGCTAACTGAATCATCTTTAATGTTAAATTAGTTACTCCAAATGCCCATTCAGTAAATTTATTCTAAGAGATATATTTAATTAAAGTTGATAGTTTGGCTTTAACACTTCCCTCTTTTTATTATCTTTAAGTTGCACAGACCTTTAATTGTCTATACAACCAACTAAGAGTGTGGGTAATAAAGCAAACAATTAACTTAAATTCTTTCGGCTCCACTGGTCCTTACTCGGCAACGATTACGACGATACTTGTTCAAGTTTTTGTCTCTGCTTGTTTATCTCTGTTGCCCTCTGTTGGGTTTCCCTCTGTTTTATTTCAGGTCCAGCTTATTTCCTCAATATACAACCATTGCACAGGTTCACTGCTGTTCAATCAGTTCCATTTCTCTCCTGCAAAACTCTCACCATTCTTGTCCAAGCAAACACAGCAGCATCCTTCCCCATCCTGACACAGGACCATCCACCCCAATCCCAACACGGAAACATCCTTCCCCATCCTGACACAGCAGCACCTTCCCCATTCCGACACAGCAGCCTCCTTCCCCATCCCGACACGGGAACGTCCTTCCCCATCCCGACACCGCAGCATCCTTCCCAATCTCGACACAGCAGCACCTTCCCCATACCGAAACAGGAGCATCCTACTCCATTCCGACACAGCAGCATCCTTCCCCATCCCGACACAGCAGCACCTTCTCCATCCTGACATGGGAACATCCTTCTCCATCCCGATGCAGCAGCATCCTTCCCCCTCTGGATAGAGCAGCATCTTTCTGAATCGGGATAGGGCGGCATCCTTCTCCATCCCTGACCTGATTACAGCCTTGGTCTAAACATGGACATAGGAGCTGAATGCAAGAGTTGAGGTGAGGGTGACTGTCCTTGACATCAAGGCAGCAGTTGACCGAGTATGGCATCAAGGAGCCCTAGCAAAACTGGAGTCAATGGGAATAGGGGGAAAACTCCCTGCTAGTTGGAGTCATACCTAGCGCAAAGGAAGATAGTTATGATTGTTGGAGGTCAATCATCTCAGTCCCAGGATATCACTGCATGAGTTCTTCAGGGTAGTGTCCTAAGCCCAACCATCTTCAGCTGCTTCATCAATGACCTTCCCTCCATTATAAGGTCAGAAGTCGGGATGTTTGCTGATGATTGCATAATGTTCAGCACCATTCACAATAACTCAGATAATGAAGCAGCCCATGCCCAGATGCAGCAAGACCTGGACACCATCCTGGCAATAAGTGGCAAGTAATATTCACGCCACACAAGTGCCAGGCAATGAGCATCTCAAAGAAGAGAGAATCTAATCATCTCCCTTTGACATTCAATGGCATTACCATTGCTGAATCCCCCATTATCAACATCCTGGGGGTCACCATTGACCAGAAATTGAACTGGACCAGCCACATAAATACTATGGCTACAAGAGCAGGTCAGAGGAATTCTGCAGCATGTAACTCACCTCCTGTCTCCCCAATGCCTGTCCACCATTTACAAGGCACAGGTCAGGAGTGTGATGGAACACTCTGGACAAGTGCCCCTCCAACAACACTCAAGAAGCTTGACACCATCCAGGACAAAGCAGCCCCTTGATTGGAACCCTATCCACCACCTTCAACATTCCCTCCCTTCACCACCGATGCACAGTGGCAGCAGTGTGTACCATCTATAAGATGCACTGCAGCAACTCATCAAGACTCCTTAGACAGCACCTTCCAAACCCGTGACCTCTACCAACTAGAAGAACAAGGACAGCACAGTGATGCAGTGGCTAGCACTGCAGCTTCACAGCTCCAGTGACCTGGGTACTGCCTGTGTGGAGTTTGCAAGTTCTCCCTGTGACTGTGTCGTGCTACGCTTTCCTCCCACAGCCAAAGACTTGCAGGTTGATAGGTAAATTGCCCACTGTAAATTGCCCCTAGTGTAGGTAGGTGGTAGGAGAATGGTGGGGATGTGGTAGGGAATATGGGATTAAATGTAGGATTAGTATAAATGGGTGGTTGATGGTCAGCACAGACTCGATGGCCCAATGGGCCTGTTTCAGTGCCGTATCTCTAAATAAATAAATAAATGCATGGGAACACCACCTGCAAGTTCCCTTCCAAGCCACACACCATCCTGACTTGGAACTATATCGCTGTTCCGTCACCGTCTCTGTTCCAAAATCCTGGAACTCCCTTCCTAACAGCACTCTGGGTGTACCTACACCCCAAGGACTGCAGCGGTGCAAGAAGGCAGCTCACCACCACCTGCTCAAGGGCAATTAGGGATGGGTAATAAATGCTGGCCTAGCCAGCCATGCCCACATCCCATGAATGAATAAAAAAAATTCCCAACACAGCAGCATCCTTCCCCAACCTGACACAGCATCATCCTTTTCCCAACACAGCGGCTCCTTCCCCATCCTGACACAGCTTCACCCGATCCTGTTCCTGACAGAGCAACATCCTTCCCGAACCCAACACAACAGCTTCCTTCACCAACCCAAGACAACTGCATCTTTCCCCATCCAATCCCTCCAGATGTTTGTCACATTGCAGCATTCAAGAATGTCAATATCTAACAATTCAGCATCATTCACCAGGCAGCACGAAGCATTATTCTTCTTTTCAAGATTCCAGAGTTCTTTTGGATCCCAATCCTGCAACAACTTTCTCAATCTCAACACTGTTGCATCCTCTTTACCCAACAGAGCAGTGTGATTTTTCCACCCAACACTGCAGTATGCGACAATATCAAAGCATTGCAGCCTCCTTCTCCTTAAAACTCTGCAGAACCCTTCTCCATCCAAAAACTGCATTGTCATTCCCAATCCCAACACTGAAGCATCCTTCTCAATTTCAAACCCTCAAAAGACTTCAATGTTCAAACACTACAGCATCCTTCTTCATTGGACCACTGCTGCAACTTTTTTTGTTCCAACAGAAAAGGATACTTCAATATCAAAACACTACCGCTAATGTTTCCATTCCAGAACAGCAGCTTCATCCTGCATTGGAACACGCCACATCATCATGCATTGCAACACTGCTGCATTATCTGCATTGCAACACTGCCACATCATCCTTCAGTGGAACATTGCTGCATTATCCTGCATTGCAACACTGTCACATCATCCTGCATTAGAACGCTCTGCATCACCCTGCATTGCAACAGTGCTGCATTATCCTGCATTGGAACACTTCGCATCATTCTGCATTGCAACACTGCCACATCATTCTGCATTGCAACACTGCGGCAACATTCTGCATAGCAACACTCGCATCATCCTGCATTGCAACACTGTCGCATCAACCTGCATTGCAACACTGCCACATCACCCTGCATTGCAACACTGCCGCATTATCCTGCATTGGAACACTGCCACATCATCCTGCATTAGAACGCTCTGCATCATCCTGAATTGCAACAGTGCTGCATTATCCTGCATTGGAACACTTCGCATCATCCTGCATTGCAACACAGCCACATTATCCTGCATTGGAACACTTCGCATCATCCTGCATTGCAACACAGCCACATTATCCTGCATTGGAACACTGCTGCAACATCCTGCATTGCAACACTGCCACATTATCCTGCATTGGAACACTGCTGCAACATCCTGCATTGGAACACTCGCATCATCCTGCATTGCAACACTCCACATCATCCTGCATTGAAACACTGCCACATCATCCTGCATCGCAACACTGCCTCATCATCCTGCATTGCAACACTGTTGCATTATCCTGCATTAGAACACTGCAGCATCTTTCCTCATTGCAACAATGCAACACCCTTCTTCATCCAACAACTGCAACAAACTTAATCATTCAAACGCAAGCATATTCCTGATCACAACACTACAGCATCCTTCTCCATCCCATCATTGAAACACCCTTCTCAATCCACCACTGCAATAACTTTCTCCATCCTAACATGGCAGCATGATTCTAGATGTTGGAGTCTTTAAATTGTGAATGATTGAGTGGCATGCATGGAAGGAGTCATGATGAAATAAAGAATGAAATGGAGGAATAATTAAATTAAAATGTCAACCGTTAAATCTAAATCATAAGAATTTGCACATGTGAACTACTATCAAAATGGAGTAGTAGCCATGTTATCCCTCCTGTACTGGAAATCTACAGACTCACCCGCAAAGATGAGGCTCAATTAATCTTGTCTGAAATAGCTCTGGGGAGAACCCCTTTGAAATTGAAAGAAGCTATTGCATATTAATGGCTCTGATCTACACAAATGAACTAACATAGGATGCTCATAGCCAAACCAAGATGAATAAGGTATGAAGCAGCAACATCATAACAGAATGATTCCCATTCAAACTTCAAATGTTGACCATGGTTATCATCCTGGCCCATTGTGTGGTTACAACAGAGGACAGGGCCATGTATCTCCTAACAGCAAATCCAAAGTAATAGATTTTGATCTTTAAAAGGTAATCTGGAGGGAGAGAGAGATGAGATCAAGCCAACATCACAGAAAGCCTGTGAAAATCACCCAGCAGGCAAGGGAAGAGTCCTGCTGATTAAGAACAGCCACCACAGCAGAGACATCATAAAGTGACTTTGAGACTTAAGTATCTGTGAAGGTAACAAACTTCACACCACCAGCTTTGGGCTGTATTACAACACTAGAGCTCGACAATACCTCCATAAGTTAAAGACTGTGAATAATCAGGCCTGCAACTTTTTTTTTAAAAGAGTTTTCCTCCCATGTAGACTCAATAATCTTTTGTAAAGCACAAACATTTACCTCACTTGGGACTTAAACTATCTATCTATTTTATTTTGTGTATGCATGTGTGGGTGAATGTGTGTGTGAGTGAGGTTGTAATCATTTCGGGATAGTTTAAAAATTGTTATTTTTTTACCTATGAGATAACGTGTCACTTGTCTGTTTATTTGAACAAAGAACAAAGAAAATTACAGCAGAGGAACAGGCCCTTTGGCCCTCCAAGCCTGCGCCGATCCAGATCCTCTATCTAAACATGTCGCCTATTTTCTAAGGGTCTTTGCTTCCTGCCCATTCATGTATCTGTCTAGATACATCTTAAAAGACGCTATCGTGCCCGCGTCTACCACCTCCGCTTGCAACGCGTTTCATACACCCACCACCCTCTGCATAAAGAACTTTCCACGCATATCCCCCCCAAAACGTTTCCCCTCTCACTTTGAACTCGTGACCCCATTGTAATTGAATCCCCCACTCTGGGAAAAAGCTTCTTGCTATCCACCCTGTCTATACCTCTCATGATTTTGTACACCTCAATCAGGTCCCCCCTCAACCTCCGTCTTTCTAATGAAAATAATCCTAATCTACTCAACCTCCCTCCATACCAGGCAACATCCTGGTGAACCTCCTCTGCACCCTCTCCAAAGCATCTACATCCTTTTGGTTATGTGGCGACCAGAACTGCACGCAGTATTCCAAATGTGGCCGAACCAAAGTCTTATACAACTGTAACATGACCTGCCAACTCTTGTACTCAATACCCCGTCCGATGAAGGAAAGCATGCCGTATGCCTTCTTGACCACTCTATTGACCTGCGTTGCCACCTTCAGGGAACAATGGACCTGAACACCCAAATCTCTCTGCACATCAATTTTCCCCAGGACTTTTCCATTTACTGTATAGTTCATTCTTGAATTGGATCTTCCAAAATGCATCACCTCGCATTTGCCCTGATTGAACTCCATCTGCCATTTCTCTGCCCAACTCTCCAATCTATCTATATTCTGCTGTATTCTCTGACAGTTCCCTTCACTATCTGCTACTCTACCAATCTTAGTGTCGTTTGCAAACTTGCTAATCAGACCACCTATACTTTCCTCCAAATCATTTATGTATATCACAAACAACAGTGGTCCCAGCACGGATCCCTGTGGAACACCACTGGTCACACGTCTCCATTTTGAGAAACTCCCTTCCACTGCTACTCTCTGTCTCCTGTTGCCCAGCCAGTTCTTTATCCATCTAGCTAGTACACCCTGGACCCCATGCGACTTCACTTTCTCCATCAACCTACCATGGGGAACCTTATCAAACGCCTTACTGAAGTCCATGTATATGACATCTACAGCCCTTCCCTCATCAATCAACTTTGTCACTTCCTCAAAGAATTCTATTAAGTTGGTAAGACATGACCTTCCCTGCATAAAACCATGTTGCCTATCACTGATAAGCCCATTTTCTTCCAAATGGGAATAGATCCTATCCCTCAGTATCTTCTCCAGCAGCTTCCCTACCACTGATGTCAGGCTCACCGGTCGATAATTACCTGGATTATCCCTGCTACCCTTCTTAAACAAGGGGACAACATTAGCAATTCTCCAGTCCTCCAGGACCTCACCCGTGTTTAAGGATGCTGCAAAGATATCTGTTAAGTTCCCAGCTATTTCCTCTCTCGCTTCCCTCAGTAACCTGGGATAGATCCCATCCGGACCTGGGGACTTGTCCACCTTAATGTCTTTTAGAATACCCAACACTTCCTCCCTCCTTATGCCGACTTGACCTCGAGTAATCAAACATCTATCCCTAACCTCAACATCTGTCATGTCCCTCTCCTCGGTGAATACCGATGCAAAGTACTCGTTTAGAATCTCACCCATTTTCTCTGACTCCACGCATAATTTTCCTCCTTTGTCCTTGAGTGGGCCAATCCTTTCTCTAGTTACCCTCTTGCTCCTTATATATGAATAAAAGGCTTTGGAATTTTCCTTTACCCTGTTTGCTAAAGATATTTCATGACCCCTTTTAGCCCTCTTAATTCCTCGTTTCAGATTGGTCCTACATTCCCGATATTCTTCCAAAGCTTCGTCTTTCTTCAGCCGCCTAGACCTGATGTATGCTTCCTTTTTCTTCTTAGCTAGTCTCACAATTTCACCTGTCATCCATGGTTCCCTAATCTTGCCATTTCTATCCCTCATTTTCACAGGAAAATGTCTCTCCTGCACGCTAATCAAGCCTCCCACATATCAAATGTGGATTTATCTTCAAACAGCTGCTCCCAATCTACATTCCCCAGCTCCTGCCGAATTTTGATATAGTTGGCCTTCCCCCAATTTAGCACTCTTCCTTTAGGACCACACTCGTCTTTGTCCATGAGTATTCTAAAACTTACGGAATTGTGATCACTATTCCCAAAGTAGTCCCCTACTGAAACTTCAACCACCTGGCCGGGCTCATTCCCCAACACCAGGTCCAGTATGGCCCCTTCCCGAGTTGGACTATTTACATACTGCTCTGGAAAACCCTCCTGGATGCTCCTTACAAATTCTGCTCCATCTAGACCTCTAACACTAAGTGAATCCCAGTCAATGTTGGGAAAATTAAAATCTCCTATCACCACAACCCTGTTGCTCCTACATCTTTCCATAATCTGTTTACATATTTCCACCTCTATCTCATGCTCGTTGTTGGGAGGCCTGTAGTACAGCCCCAACATTGTTCCCGCACCCTTCCTTTTGCTGAGTTCTGCCCATATTGCCTCACTGCTCGAGTCCTCCATAGTGCCCTCCTTCAGCACAGCTGTGATATCCTCTTTGACCAGTAATGCAACTCCTCCACCCCTTTTACCTCCCTCTCTATCCCGCCTGAAGCATCGATATCCTGGGATATTTAGTTGCCAATCGTGCCCTTCCCTCAACCAAGTCTCAGTAATAGCAATAACATCATACTCCCAGGTACTAATCCAAGCCCTAGGTTCATCTGCCTTACCTACTACACTTCTTGCATTAAAACAAATGCACCTCAGACCACCAGTCCCTTTGCGTTCATCATCTGCTCCCTGCCTACTCTTCCCCTTAGTCACGCTGACTTCATTATCTAGTTCCTTACAGGCTTTAGTTACTACCTCCTTACTGTCCACTGACCTCCTCATTTGGTTCCCATCCCCCTGCCACATTAGTTTAAACCCTCCCCAACAGCATTAGCAAAAGCACCCCCAAGGACATTGGTTCCAGTCAGGCCCACTTGTAGACCATCCAATTTGTAGTAGTCCCACCTCCCCCAGAACCGGTCCCAATGTCCCAAAAATCTGAACCCCTCCCTCCTGCACCATCTCTCAAGCCACACATTCATCCTGACTATTCTTTCATTTCTACTCTGACTAGCACGTGGCACTGGTAGCAATCCTGAGATTACTACCTCTGAGGTCCTACTTCTTAACTTGGCTCCTAACTCCCTAAATTCTGCTTGTAGGACCTCATCCCATTTTTTTACCTATATCATTGGTGCCTATGTGCACAACGACAACTGGCTGTTCACCCTCCCCCTTCAGAATGTTCTGCAGCCGATCTGAGACATCCCTGACCCGTGCACCTGGGAGGCAACATATCATTCGGGAGTCTCGTTTTCGACCACAGAACCGCCTATCTATTCCCCTTACAATCGAATCCCCTATGTCTATAGCCCTTCCACTCTTTTTCCCGCCCTTCTGAACAGCAGAGCCAGCCACGGTGCCATGAACCTGGCTACTGCTGCCTTCCCCTGGTGAGCCATCTCTCCCAACAGTATCCAAAACGGTATACCTGTTTTGGAGGGAGATGACTCGAAAGACACACAGGGGCTCCTCTCTCTCCCTCCAGATTTCAAAATGAAGAGCATGCTGCTGTGGAGGGATAGAGAAGGATGCTGACGTGTTGAGATTGAGAAGGATGGTGGGCTATTGAAGGAGGCTGCACTGTTTGGATGGAGGACAGTACTACAGTGTTAGGAAAGAGAAAGATTCTTCAATGTGTGAAATGGCGAAAGATGCTGCTGTGTTGGGATATAGAGGAATTCTATGGCATTTTACTTCACTGATGACAAAGCAACATCCTCCTCCATTCCAATGCTGCTGTATGTTTCAGCATGCAAGCACTCTTGTCTCTTTCTTCTCAAAACTCTGCAGAATTTTCCTCCATACCAAAAGAGCAGCTTGCTTTTCAGTTCCAAACACTGCAGCTTCCATCTCTATTCAAACATTGCAGAATCCTTCTTTATCCTACCACTGCAGCATCATTATCCATTCAAACATTTCAGAATTCATCTCCATTCCAACACTGCAGCATCCTTGTCTTACTCCCTGCAGCATTTATCACCACCGAACAAAGCAGCATCTTTCTCCATACCAGCATGACAAAATTCTTCTGCATCTAAATACCAGAATGTTTTTTCCATTGCAATACATCAGCAGCTTAGTCTGTAGTATCCTTCTCCATCCAAACACTGTAGAATATTTCTGATCATGACAACAATGTTCTCCAACCAAACAGCTTAGTATCCTTCAATATCCAGTGCTGGTGTATCCAGCTCTCTCCCAATACAACAGCAATGCTTTCAGTTCCAAAAAGTCCAATGACTTACTCTATCCAAACACTGTTTCATACAACATCATGTGAAACACCACTTTCTTTCTCCCTTCAAACAATGCAGCATCCTTTCCATCACAACAATGCAACATCTTTTGAAATCCCAACACAGTGGTATATTTCACCAGCCCAACACAGCCACAATCTCCTCCATCCCAACAGTGCAGCCTTGTAAATCATCCCAAAATAGCAGCATCATTCTCAATACCGTAACTTACAGCATCCATCGTCGCCCAAATCTGTGAAAACAATATCAGTGAGCAAGTGGTATGTGCAGTCAGTTTTCAAATGCAAATTAGATAGCTTACTTTCAGAAGATCACATTTTAACATACAGTTTATGAGCATTATGAGAGATGACATGTAGCAGGCTTGGGAGGAACAGGTGACTTTGAACCTTTGGTTCCCAAAACGCTCCACCATTGGGGGTTTTCCTCAACTCATATCTGGGTCTGTTGCAGACAAATTGATAGAGATTGATTAGTCAACAGCTCCATCATCATTGTATCATATGACTATCAGGTTGGTACAGGGTGACCTAGATGGACTAAGGTTTACTTTAATCATTCCTTACATTGCATTCACTATCATCCCCAAACTGCAGCATGCTTCTCCATGGCAGGACAGCAGCAATTTTCTGAATCAAAATAGCATCCATGCACAACAGCATCTTTGCACAGTCATGCACTACAGTTTCATTCTCTGCCCCTTAGCTACAGCTTCATTCTCTGTCCCTGCACTAGGAGTCTTTCTCTGTCTGTGAGCTACAGATTCATTCTCTGACTCTGAGCTACAATATCTTTCTCTGTCTCTGAGCGAAAGTATCTTTCTCTGTCCGTGCACTACAACATCTTTCTCTGTCTACGAGTTGCAATATCTTTCTCTGTCTCTGAGCTACAATATCTTTCTCTGTCTCTGAACTAAAGTATCTTTCTGTGTCCCTGCACTACAATATCTTTCTCCGTCCCTGCACTACAGTATCTTTCTCTGTCTCTGAGCTGTAAAATCTTTTTCTTTCCCTGCACTGCAGTGTGTTTGTCTCTGAGCTGCAATATCTTTCTCTGTCTCAAAGATACAATATCTTTCTCTGCCTCTGAGCTACAAAAGCTTTCGCTGTCTCTGAGCTACAGTATCATTCTCTGTCCCTGCACTGCACTATACTTCTCTGTCTATGATCAGCAATATCTTTTTCTGACTCTGTGATACAATATCTTTCTCTGTCTATGAGTTACAATATCTTTCTCTGTCTCTGAGCTACAGTATGGTTCTCTGCCTCTGTGCTCCAACATATTACTCCGTCTTGGAGCTACAATATCTTTTTCTGACTCTGTGATACAATATCTTTCTCTGTCTCTGAGCTACAGTATCTATCTCTGTCCCTGCACTACAGGATCTTTCTCTGTCTCTGAGCTGTAAAATCTTTTTCTTTCCCTGCACTTCAGTGTGTTTGTCTCTGAGCTACAATATCTTTCTCTGTCTCAAAGATACAATATATTTCTCTGCCTCTGAGCTACAAAAGCTTTTGCTGTCTCTGAGCTACAGCTTCATTCTCTGTCCCTGCACTGCACTATACTTCTCTGTCTATGAGCTGCAATATCTTTCCCTGCCCCCGAGCTACAATATCTTTCTCTGTCTCTCAGCTACAGTGTCATTCTTTGACTCTGAGCTACAATATCTTTCTCTGTCTCTGTGATACAATAACTTTCTCTGTCTCTGAACTACAGTATCGAAGGAAGTGGCCCGAGAAACAGTGGATGCATTCATGGTCATCTTCCAAGATTCTATAGACTCTGGAACAGTTCCTACAGATTGGAGGGTAGCTAATGTAACCCCACTATTTAAAAAGGAAGGTAGAGAGATAACAGGGAATTATAGACCAGTCAGCCTGACGCCGGTAGTGGGGAAAATTCTAGACTCCATTATCAAAGATTTTATAGCCGAGCACTTGGGGAACAGTGGTAGAATCGACAGAGTCAGCATGGATTTATGAAAGGGAAATCATGCTTGACAAATCTACTAGAATTTTTTGAGGATGTAACTAGTAGAGTTGATGAGGGGGAGCCAGTGGATGTGGTTTATTTGGACTTTCAGAAAGCTTTCGACAAAGTCCCACGTAAGAGATTAGCATGGGTGGCACAGTGGCGCAGTGGTTAGCACCGCAGCCTGACAGCTCCAGTGACCAGGGTTCAATTCTGGGTACTGCCTGTGCGGAGTTTGCAAGTTCTCCCTGTGGCCGTGTGGGTTTCTGCCGGGTGCTCCGGTTTCCTCCCACAGCCAAAGACTTGCAGGTTGATAGGCAAATTGACCATTGTAAATTGCCCCTCGTGTAGGTAGGTGGTAGGGGAATATAGGGACAGGTGGGGATGTGACAGGAATGTAGGATTAGTATAAATAGGTGGTTGATGGTTGGCACAGACTTGGTAGGCCGAAGGGCCTGTTTCAGTGCTGTATCTCTAAATAAATAAATAAAATTAAAGCGCATGGGATTGCAGGTAGTGTATTGTGATGGACAGAAAATTGGTTGTCAGACAGGAAACAAAGAGTAGGAATAAACGGGTCTTTTTCCGAATGGCAGGCAGTGACTAGTGGGGTACCACAGGGATCAATGCTAGGACCCCAGCTATTCACAATATATATTAATGATTTAGATGAGGGAACTAAATGCAATATCTCCAAGTTTGCAGATGACACAAAACTGGATGGGAGGGTGAGTTGTGAGGAGGATGCAGAGAGGCTTCAGGGTGTTTTGGACAAGTTGAGTGAGTGGGCAAATGCATGGCAGATGCAGTATAATGTGGATAAATGTGAGGTTATCCATTTTGGTAGCAAAAACAGGAATGCAGAATATTAACTGAACGGCTATAAACTGAGAGAGGGGAATATGCAGCGAGACCTGGATTTTCTCGTACACCAGTCACTGAAGGCATGTAGGTGCAACAGGTGGTAAAAAAGGCAAATGGTATGTTGGCCTACATAGCAAGAGGATTCGAGTACAGGAGCAGGGATGTTGCTGCAATTATACAGGGCCTTGGTGAGGCCACACCTGGAATACTGTGTGCAGTTTTGGTCTCCTTATCTGTGGAAGGATGTTCTTGCTATAGACGGAGTGCAGTGAAGGTTTACCAGACTGATTCTTGGGAGGGTGGGACTGAAGTATGAGGAGAGATTAAGTCGGTTAGGATTATATTCGCTGGAGTACAGAAGAGTGATATGGGATCTCACAGAAACATATAAAATTCTAACAAGACTTGACAGGGTAGATGCAGGAAGGATGCTCCCATTGGTGGGGAAATCCAGAACCAGGGGTCAGAGTCTAAGGATACGAGGTAAACTTTTCAGGACTGAGATGAGGAGAAATTACTTCACCCAGAGAGTGGTGAGCCTGTGGAATTCACTACCACAGAAGGCAGTTGAGGCCAAAACATGGTATGTTTTCAAGAAGAAGTTAGATGGAGCTCTTGGGGTGAAAGGGATCAAAGGATACGGGGAGAAAGCGGGAACAGGTTACTGGGTTGGATGATCAGCCATGATTATAATGAATGGTGGAGCAGGCTCAAAGGGATAAATGGTCTACTCCAGCTCCTTGTAGCAGGAGTAGGCCATTCAGCCCTTCGAGCCTGCTACGCCATTCATGTTTCTATGTTTCTATCTTTCCCTGTCCCTTAGCTACAATATCATTCTCTGTCTCTGAGCTACAGTATCTTTCTCTGTCTCTGAGCTACAGTATTGTTCCCTGTCTCTGCACTGCAGTATCTTTCACTGAGCTACACTATCTCTCTCTGTCTCTGAGCCACAGTATCTTTCTCTGTCTCTGAGCTACAATATTTTATCTCTGTCTCTGAGCTACAACATCTCCCCCAGTCTCAGAGCTACAGTATCATATTCTCTCTGAGCTGCAATATCGCTCCCTGTCTCTGAGCTACAGTAACTTTCTCAGTCCCTGCACTGCAGTATATTTCTCTGTCTCTGAGTGACAATATATTTCCCTGTCTCAGAGCAAAAATATCATTGTCTCTGAGCTACAAAATCTTTATCTGTCCCTCAGCGACAATATTTCTCCCTGTCTCTGAGCTATAGTATCTTTTTCTATCTCTCAGCAACAGTATCATTCTCTGTCTCTGAGCTACCATATCTTTCTCCGTCTCTGAATTACAGTATATTTTTCTGTCTCTGCACGACAATATCTTTCTCTCTCCCTGAGTTACAGAATCTTTCTCAGTCTGTGAGTTACAGAATCTTTCTCTGTCCCTGACTTACCATACCTTTCTCTATCCCTGAGTTACACAATCATTCTCTGTTCCTGAGCTACAATATCTTTCTCTGTCCTTGAACTACAATATCTCTCCAACTCTCTGAGCAACAGTATCATTCTCTGTCCCTGCTCTACAGTATTTTTCTCTGTCTCTGAGTTACAGTATCATTCCCTGTCTAAGCTCCAGAATCTTTCTCTGTCTCTGAGCTACAATATCTTTCTTTGTATCTGAGCTACAGCATTCTTCCCTGTCTCTGAGTTACAATATCCTTCCCTGTCGCTGAGCTATAGAATCTTCCTGTGTCCCTGCACTGCAATATCTTTCTCTGTCTCTGAGTTACAGTATCATTCCCTGTCTAAGCTCCAGAATCTTTCTCTGTCTCTGAGCTACAATATCTTTCTTTGTATCTGAGCTACAGCATTCTTCCCTGTCTCTGAGTTACAATATCCTTCCCTGTCGCTGAGCTATAGAGTCTTCCTGTGTCCCTGCACTGCAATATCTTTCTCTGTCTCTGAGCTACAGTATCGTTCCCTGTCTAAGTTCCAGAATCGTTCTCTGAGCTACACTATCTTTCTCTGTCGCTGTACTGAAATATTTTTCTCTCTGAGCAACACTATCTCTCTCTGTCTCTGAGCTACAGTATATTTGCCTGCCTCTGAGCTACAATATCTTTTCCTGGCCCTGAGCTACAATGTCGTTCTCAACATTTAAGCTATAATATCTTTCTCTGTCTTATTGCTACAGTATCTTTTTCTTTCCCTGCAATACACGAACTTTGTCTCTGAGCTACAATATCTTTTTTTATTTTATTTATTTTATTTAGAGATACAGCACTGAAACAGGCCCTTCGGCCCACCAAGTCTGTGCCAACCAACAACCACCCATTTATACTAACCCTACAGTAATCCTATATTCCCTATCACCTCGCTACACGAGGGGCAATTTACAACAGCCAATTTACCTACCACCTGCAAGTCTTTGGATGTGGGAGGAAACCGGAGCACCCGGCGAAAACCCATGCAGACACAGGGAGAACTTGCAAACTACGCACAGGCAGTACCCAGAATCAAACCTGGGTCCCTGGAGCTGTAAGGCTGCGGTGCTAACCACTGCATCACTGTGCCGCCCATAATTTCTTTCTCTGTCCCTGAGATACAATATCTTTCTCTGTCTCTGAGAAACAAAGATGTTCCCTGTCGCTGAGCTACAGTATATTTAACTGTCTTGGAGCTAAAATATCTTTCTCCATCCCTGCACCTGCACCATGGCATCTTTCTCTCTGAGCTATAGTTTTGATCTCTGTCCCTGCACTGCAGTATCTTTTTCGGTCTCTGAGCTACAGCATCTTTCTCTGTCTCTGAGCTATGGTATTTCAAGACAGTTATGAAAAAGGATATGACTGGTCCTCAGGTTGAAGTCCTAAATTGGGGGAAGGCTAATTTCGATGGCATCAGACAGGAACTCTCAAAAGTTGAATGGGAGAGGCTGTTTACAGGTAAAGGGACGTCTGGCAAGTGGGAGGCTTTTAAAAGTGAGATAGGAAGAGTTCAGAGCCAGCATGTTCCTGTTAGATGGAAGGGCAAGGCTGGCAAGTTTAGGGAACCTTGGTTGACGAGGGATGTTGAGGGTCTGGTCAGGACAAAGAAGGAAGCATATGTCAGGTATAGACAGCTGGGATCGAGCGTGTCCCTCGAAGAGTATACGGGATGTAGGACTACACTGAAGAAGGAAATTAGGAGGGCAAAAAGGGGCCATGAGATTTCGCTGGTAGATAAGGAGAATCCTAAAAGATTCTACAGGTATATTAAGAGTAAAAGGAGAAAGCTAGGGAGAGAGTAGGTCCCCTTAAGGATCAGTGTGGCAATCTATGTGTGGAGACAAGGGAAGTGGGAGAGGTCTTAAATTAATATTTCTCATCCGTATTTACCGTGGAGAAGCTCATGGAAGCTAGTGAGTTCAAGGGATGGAACACCCATATCCTGGAGCATATCAACATTACAAAGGAGGAGGTGTTGGAGGTTTTGAAGTGCATTAAGGTGGATTGGAGGCCGGTGACCAGTGGTGTGCTGCAGGGATAGGTGCTGGGCCCTCTGTTGTTTGTCATATATATTAATGACTTGGATGCAAATGTAAGGGGCATGATTGGTAAGTTTGCAGATGACACCAAAATTGGTGGCATAGTGGACAGTGAAGAAGGTTGTCTAAGGTTACAACAGGATATAGATCAACTGGGAAAGTGGGCAAGGGAGTGGCAAATGGAACTTAATGCAGACAAGTGTGAAGTGATGCATTTTGGGAAGTTAAACCAGGGCAGGGTACTGGGGAGTGTTGATGAGCAGAGAGACCTTGGGGTGCAAGTACATAATTTCCTGAAAGTGGCAACACAGGTAGACAGGGTGGTGAAGAAGGCATATGGCATGCTTGCCTTCATCAGCTGAGGCATTGAGTAGAAGAGGGACGTCATGTTACAGTTGTACATAACGTTGGTTAGGCCGCATTTGGAGTACTATGTGCAGTTCTGGTCGCCACACTACAGGAAAGATGTGATTAAGCTAGAGAGGGTGCAGAAAAGATTCACAAGGACGTTGTCTGGTTTGGAGGGCTTGAGTTATAAAGAGAGATTGGATAGGCTGGGTCTGTTTTCCCTGGAGCGAAGGAGGCTGACAGGGGACATGATAGAGGTATATAAAATTATGAGAGGCATAGATAGGTGAGAGGGAGGAGGTTTAAAGGGGATCAAAGGAGTAAATTCTTCACACAAAGAGTAGTGGGTACCTGGAATGAGCTGCCTGAGGAGGTAGTGGAGGCAGGAACAGTAGCAACATTTAAGAGGCATCTGGACAGGCACTTGAATGAGCAAGGCAGAGAGGGATATAGGATTAGTATAGATAGGCATTATGGTCAGCATGGAAGCGATGGGCTGAAGGGCCTGTTTATGTGCTGTACGACTCTATGACTATTTTCGGCGTCTATCAGCTACAGTACCTTTGTCTCTGAGATACAACTTTATTCTCTGTCTCTGAGTTACAATAACCTTCTCTGTCCCTGAGTTCCAGAACTTTTCTTTCTCCCTGATTTACTAAATCTTTCTCTGCCCCTGAGTTACAGAATCTTCCCCTGTCCCAGAGTTACAGAATCTTTCTCTGCCCGAGTTACAGAATCTTCCCCTGTCCCAGAGTTACAGAATCTTTCCCTGTCCCTGAGATACCGTATTTCTTCCTCTCCATGGGCTACACGATGTTTCTCTGTCCCTGAGTTAGAGAATTTTTCTCCGTTGCTGAGTTGTAGTCTCTTTCATTGTCCCTGAGCTACAGGATGATTCTCTGTCTCAGCACTACGCTATCTTTCTCTGTTCCTGAGTTATAATATCTTTCTCTGTCTCTGCATTACAGAAACATACTCTGTCCTTGAGTTACAGAACCTTTCTCTGTTCCTGCACTACAGTATTTATCTCTGTCACTGAGTTGCAGTATCTTTCTCTGTCCCTGAGTTACAATATCTTTCCCTGTCTTTTATCCACATTATCTTTCTCTGTTTCAAGTTCCAATATCATTCTCCAACCCTACATTACAGAATCTTTCTCTGTCCCTGATTTACAGTATCCTTCTCTGTCCCTGAGTTACAGTCTCATTCTCTGTCTCTGAGTTACAGAATCTTTCTCCCTCTCCGAGTTACAGAATTTTTCTCTGTCCCCGAGTTACAGTATCTTTCTCTATCTCACAGTTACAGTATCTTTCTCTGTCACGGAGTTACAGAATCTTTCTCTCTCCCAGTGTTACCGCATCTTTCTCTGTCTCTGCAAAACATCATCATCCAGTTTCCCTGAGTTGTATTATTTTTATCTCTCATTGAGTTACAGTATCTTTCTCTCCCTGAGTGATGGTATCTTTCTCGGACCTCAGTTACAATATCTTTCGCTGTCTTCGCACTACAGTATCTTCAACTCTTTCTCTGTGACAGTATCTTTCTCTGTCTCTGAGTTACAGTATCTTCTCTGTCCCTGGTTTACATTTTCTTTCTCCCTCCCTGACTGACAGTATCTTTCGCTGTCTCTTTAGTACAGTATCTTTCTCTCTCTTGCTCAGTTACAGTATGTTTCTCTATCCCTGAGTTACAGAATCTTTCTCTGTCTCTGATCCACATTATTTTTTCTGTTCCTGAGTTCCAATATCGCTCTCTGACTCAACATTACAGAATCATTCTCTGTCCTTGAGTTACAGTATCTTTCTCTGTCCATGTGCTACAGTATCGTTCACTGTCTCTGAGCTACATTATCTTTCACTGTTCCTGACTTGAGTATCTTTCTCTGTCTCTGGCGAACAGGATCATCCTCTGTCCTTGACTTTTTTTTTTATTCATTCATGGGATGATGTAGGCATCACTGGCCAGGCCAGCATTTATTGCCCATCCCTAATTGCCCTTGAGAAGGTGGTGGTGAGTTGCCTTCTTAAACCACTGCAGTCCATTTAGGGTAGGTACACCCACAGTGCTGTTTGGAAGGGAGTTCCAGGATTTTGACTCAGTGACAGTGAAGGAACGGCGATACAGTTCCAAGTCAGGATGGTGAGTGACTTGGAGGGGAACTTGCAGGTGGTGGTGTTCCCATGTATTTGCTGCCCTTGACCTTCTAGTTGGTAGAGGTCGCGGGTTTGGAAGGTGCTGTCTAAGGAGCCTTGGTGCATTGCTGCAGTGCATCTTGTAGATGGTACACACTGCTGCCACTGTGCATCGGTGGTGGAGGGAGTGAATGTTTGTAGCTGGGGTGCCAATCAAGTGGGCTGCTTTGTCCTGGATGGTGTTGAGCTTCTTGAGTGTTGTTGGAGCTGCACCCATCCAGGCAAGTGGAGAGTATTCCATCACACTCCTGACTTGTGCCTTGTAGATGGTGGACAGGCTTTGAGGAGTCAGGAGGTGAGTTACTCGCCTCAGGATTCCTAGCCTCTGACCTGTTCTTGTGGCCATGGTATTTATAAGGCTACTCCAGTTCAGTTTCTGGTCAATGGTAGCCCCTAGGATGTTGATAGTGGGGGATTCAGCGATGGTAATGCCGTTGAATGTCAAGGGGAGATGGTGAGATTCTCTCTTATTGGAGATGGTCATTGCCTGGCACTTGTGTGGCGTGAATGTTACTTGCCACTTATCAGCCCAAGCCTGGATATTGTCCAGGTCTTGCTGCATTTCTGCACGGACTGCTTCAGTATCTGAGGAATCACAAATGGTGCTGAGCATTGTGCAATCATCTGTGAACATCCCCACTTCTGACCTTATGATTGAAGGAAGGTCATTGATGAAGCAGCTGAAGATGGTTGGGCCTAGGACACTACCCTGAGGAACTCCTGCAGTGATGTCATGGAGATCAGATGATTGACCTGCAACAACCACAACCATCTTCCTCTGCATTAGGTATGACACCAGCCAGCAGAGGGTTTCCCCCCCTGATTCCCATTGACCTCAGTTTTGCTAGGGCTCCTTGATGCCATACTTGGTCAAATGCTGTCTTGATGTCAAGGGCAGTCACTTTCACCTCACCTCTTGCATTCAGCTCTTTTGTCCATGTTTGAACCAAGGCTGTAATGAGGTCAGGAGCTGAGTGGCCCTGGAGGAACCCAAACTGAGCATCACTGAGCAGGTTATTGATAAGCAAGTGCCGCTTGATGGCACTGTTGATGACCCCTTACATCACTTTACTGATGATTGAGAGTAGGCTGATGGGGCGGTAATTGGTCGGGTTGGACTTGTCCTGCTTTTTGTGTTGAGGACATACCTGGGCAATTTTCCACATTGCAGGGTAGATGCCAGTGTTGTAGCTGTACTGGAACAGCTTGGGTAGGGGCGCGGCAAGTTCTGGAGCACAGATCTTCAGTACTATTGCCGGAATATTGTCAGGGCCCATAGCTTTTGCAGTATCCAGTGCCTTCAGACGTTTCTTGATATCACATGGAATGAATCGAATTGGCTGAAGTTTGGCATCTGTGATGCTGGGGACTTCAGGAGGAGGCAGAGATGGATCATCAACTCGGCACTTCTGGCTGAAGATTGTTGCAAATGCTTCAGACTTATCTTTCGCACTGATGTGCTGGGCTCCCCCATCATTGAGGATGGGGATTTTTGTGGACCACCTCCTCCAGTTAGTTGTTTAATTGTCCACCACCATTCACGGCTGGATGTGGCAGGAGTGCACAGCTTAGATCTGATCCGTTGGTTATGGGATCACTTAGCTCTGTCTATCGCATGCTGCTTACGCAGTTTGGCATGCTAGTAGTCCTGGGTTGTAGCTTCACCAGGTTGACATCTCATTTTGAGGTATGCCTGGTGCTGCTCCTGGCATGCCCTCCTGCACTCTTCATTGAACCAGGGTTGGTCTCTGAGCGACTCTATATTTCTCTCTCTCTGAGTGGCAGAATCTTTCTCTGCATCTGCACTAAAGTATCTTTCTCTGTCTCACAGAGTTACAGTATCTTTCTCTGTCACTGATTTAGAGAATCTTTCTCTGTCCGTGGGTTACATAACCTTTCCCGCCACCCGCACCCCCCACCCCCGAGTGACAGTATCTTTCTCTTTCTCTGCATTACAGTATCTTTCTCTCTCTTGCTGAGTAACAGTGTCTTTCTCTGTCCCTCAGTTACAGAATCTTTCTCTGTCCCTCAGAAACAGTATCTTTCTCTGTTCCTGAATTACTGTATCTTTGGCTGCCCCTGAGTTACAGAATCTTTGTCTCGGAGTTACAGTATCATTCTCTTTCCTGAGTTACAGTATTCTTCTCTGTCACTGAATTACAGAACAATTCTCTTTCACTGAACTACAGAATCTTTCTCGGTCTCAGAGTTACAGAATCATTCTCCATCCCACAGTTGCAGAACATTTCTCTATCACTTAACTCCAGTATGTTTCTTTGTCCCGAAGCTGGAGAATTGCACTCTGACCCTGTGCTACAGCTTCTTTCTCAGTCCCTGAGCTACGGTATCTATCTCTCTCTCTAAGTTACAGAATATTTCTCTGACCCCAGGGCTACAGTACCTTTCTCTGTCCCTGTGTTACAGAATCTTTCACCGTCTCTGAGTTACAAAATCTTTCTCCGTCCCTGAGTTACAGAATCTTTTTCTGTCCCTGAGTTACAGTGTCATTCTCTGTCCCGGACTTACATAACCTTTCTCTGTTCCTGAGTTACAGTATTTTTCTCTGTCTCTGAGTTAGATAATGTTTCTCTGTCTCTGAGTTACAGAATCATTCACCATCTCTGAGTTACAGAATCTTTCTCTGCCCCTGAGTTACAGAATCTTTCTCTGTCCCTGCGTTATTCTATTTTTCTCTGTCCCTGAGTTACAGATTCTTTCTCCATCTCTGAGTTGCAATATCTTTCTCTGTCACTGAGTTACAGTAATTTTCTCTGTCCCTGAGTTGCAGAATCTTTGTCCATCACTGCATTACAGAATCTTTCACTGTCTCTGATTGAAAGAATCTGATTCTCTCTCTGAGTTTCAGAATCTTTCACAGTCTGAGTTACAGAATCTTTCCTTGCCTCTGAGTTAGAGAATCTTTATCTCTGAGTTACAGAAACATTCCCTGCCCCGAGTAACAGTAATTTTCTCTGTCCCTGAGTTACAGTATTTTCACTGTCCCTTAGTAAATGTATCTGTCTCCGTCCCTGAATTACAGAATTCTGCTCATTCCCTGAGTTACAGAATCTTTCTCTTTCTCTGAGTTACAGTGTCATTCTCTGTCCCAACTTACATAATCTTTCTTTGTTCCTGAGTTACAGTATCTTTCTCTGTCCCTGAGTTACAGTATTTTCACTGTCCCTTAGTAAATGTATCTGTCTCCGTCCCTGAATTACAGAACTCTGCTCATTCCCTGAGTTACAGAATCTTTCTCTGTCTCTGAGTTACAGTGTCATTCTCTGTCCCAACTTACATATCTTTCTCTGTTCCTGAGTTACAGTATTTTCACTGTCCCTTAGTAAATGTATCTGTCTCCGTCCCTAAATTACAGAATTCTGTTTATTCCCTGAGTTACAGTATCTTTCTCTGTCCCTGAGTTACAGCATCTTTCTCTGTCCCTGAGTTACAGTGTCATTCTCTGTCCCGGACTTACTTAATCTTTCTCTGTCCCTGAGTTACAGTATCTTCCTCTGTCCCTGAGTTACAGCATCTTTCTCTGTCCTGGACTTACATAATCTTTCTCTCTCCCTGAGTTACTCTATTTTTCTCTGTCTCTGAGTTACAGTATTTTTCACTGTCCCTTAATAAAAGTATCTGTCTCTGTCCCTGATGTACAGAATCTTTCTGTGCCCCTGAGTTACAATATTTTTCTCCGTCCCTGAGTTACAGAATCTTTCTCCTTCATTGAGTCACAGAATCTTTCTCCATCTCTGAGTTACTGTATTTTTCTCTGTCCCTGAGTTGCAGGATCTTTGTCCGTCTCACAGTTACAGAAACTGTGTCCCTGAGTTGCAGAATCATTCTCTTTCCCCGAATTCAAGTATTTCTCTGCTTTTCTGCATTACAGTATCTTTCTCTCCCTTGCTGAGTTACAGTATGTTTCTCTATCCCTCAGTTACAGAATCTTTCTCTGTCCCTCAGAAACAGTATCTTTCTCTGTTCCTGAATTACTGTATCTTTGGCTGTCCCTGAGTTACAGAATCTTTGTCTCGGAGTTACAGTATCATTCTCTTTCCTGAGTTACAGTATTTTTCTCTGTCACTGAATTACAGAACCATTCTCTTTCACTGAACTACAGAATCTTTCTCGGTCTCAGAGTTATAGAATCATTATCCATCCCACAGTTGCAGAATATTTCTCTATCACTTAACTCCAGTATGTTTATTTGTCCCTAAGCAAGAGAATTGCACTCTGACCCTCTGCTACAGCTTCTTTCTCAGTCCCTGAGCTACGGTATCTATCTCTCTCTCTAAGTTACAGAATATTTCTCTGACCCCAGGGCTACAGTACCTTTCTCTGTCCCTGTGTTACAGAAACTTTCACCGTCTCTTAGTTACAAAATCTTTCTCCGTCCCTGAGTTACAGAATCTTTCTCTGTCCCTCAGTTACAGTGTCATTCTCTGTTCCTGAGTTACAGTATCTTTCTCTGTCCCTGAGTTACAGTGTCATTCTCTGTCCCGGACTTACATAATCTTTCTTTGTTCCTGAGTTACAGTATTTTTCTCTGTCCCTGAGTTACTCTATTTTTCTTTGCCCCTGAGTTACAGAATCTTTCTCTGTCCCTGAGTTATTCTATTTTTCTCTGTCTCTGAGTTACAGAATCTTTCTCTGTCTCTGAGTTGCATACTCTTCCTGCGTTACTTATCTCCAGTATGTTTCTCTGTCCCTAAGCTCGAGAATTATACTTTGACCCTGTGCTACAGCTTCTTTCTCAGTCCCTGAGCTACGGTATCTATCTCTCTCTCTAAGTTACAGTATATTTCTCTGACCCCAGGGCTACAGTACCTGTCTCTGAGTTACAAAATCTTTCTCTGTCCCTGAGTTACAAAATCTTTCTCCGTCTCTGAGTTACAGTGTCTTTCTCTGTCCCAGACTTTACATAATGTTTCTCTGTCTCTGAGTTACAGTATTTTTCTCTGTCCCTGGGTTACAGAATCTTTGTCCATCACTGCGTTACAGAATCTTTCATTGTCCCTGATCTAAATAATCTGACTCTCTCTCTGAGTTACAGAATCTTTCCCTGTCTCTGAGTTAGAGAATCTTTCTCTGTCACTGAGTCACAGAATCCTGCTCTTTCCCTGAGGTACAGAATCTCTCCCCATCTCTGTTACATAATCTTTCCCTGTCCCTAAGATATAGAATCTTTCTCTGTCTCAGAGTTACAGAAACTTTCCCTGCCCCGAGTAACAGTAACTTTCCCTGTCCCTGAGTTACTGTCTTTTCACTGTCCCTTAGTAAAAGTATCTGTCTCCGTCCCTGAATTACAGAATTCTGCTCATTCCCTGAGTTACAGAATCTTTCTCTGTCACTGAGTTAGAGAATCCTGCTCTTGCCCTGAGGTACAGAATTTCTCCGTCGGAGTTACAGAATCTTTCCCTGTCCCTAAGTTACAGAATCTTTCCCTACCCCGAGTAACAGTAACTTTCTCTGTCCCTGAGTTACAGTATTTTTCTCTGTCTCTGAGTTAGATAATGTTTCTCTGTCTCCGAGTTACAGAATCTTTCTCTGCCCCTGAGTTACAGTATCTTTCTCTGGCTGAGTTACAGAATCTTTCTCTGTCCCTGAGTTACTCTATTTTTCTCCGTCACTGAGTTACAGTATTTTTCTTTGCACCTGAGTTACAGAATCTTTCTCTGTCTCCGAGTTACATAATCTTTCTCTGTTCCTGAGTTACAGTATCTTTCTCTGACTCTGAGATACAGTATGTTTCTCTGTCCAAGTTACAGTATTTTTCTCTGTCCCTGAGTTACAGAATCTTTCTCTGTCCCTGAATTACAGTGACATTTCTGTCTTGAGTTACAGAATCTTTCTCCGACTCACAGTTACGGAATCTTTCTCTGTCCCTGAGTTACAGAATCTTCATCGATCCATGAGTTACAGAATCTCTCTGTCCCTGAGTTACAGTATTTTTCTCTGTCCCTGAGTTACAGAATCTTTGTCCATCACTGTGTTACAGAATCTTTCACAGTCTCTGATCTAAAGAATCTGACTCTCTCTCTGAGTTTCAGAATCTTTCACAGTCTGAGTTACAGAATCTTTCCCTGTCCCTAAGTTACAGAATCTTTCTCTGTCTCTGAGTTACAGAAACTTTCCTGCCCCGAGTAACAGTAACTTTCTCTGTCCCTGAGTTACAGTATTTTTCACTGTCCCTTAGTAAAAGTATCTGTCTCTGTCCCGGAGTTCGAGAATCTTTCTCTGTCCCTCAGTTAGAGAAGCTTTCTTTGTCACTGAGTTACAGAATCTTTCTCTGTCACTGAGTTACAGAATCTTTCTCTGTCAGTGAGTTACAGAATCTTTCTCTGTCACTGATATACAGAATCTTTCTCTGTCACTGATATACAGAATCTTTCTCCGTCTCTGAGTTACAGTCTTTCTCTGTCTCTGAGTAACAAAATCTTTCCCTGTCGCTGAGTTACAGAATATTTCTCTGTCTTGGAGTTACAGAATCTTTCTCTCTCCCTGAGTTTCAGTCTCTTTCTCCCTATCTGAGTTAAAGTATCTTTTTCTGTTTCTGAGTTGCAGAATCATTCTCTGTCACTGTGTTACAGTATCTTTCTCAGTCCCTGAGTTACAGTATTTTTCTCCATCCCTGAGTTACAGAATCTTTATCCTTCATTGAGTCACAGAATCTTTCCCCATCTCTGAGTAACAGTATTTTTCTCTGTCCCTGAGTTGCAGAATCTTTGTCCGTCTCACAGTTACAGAAACTGTCTGTGTCCCTGAGTTGCAAAATCATTCTCTTTCCCCGAATTAAAGTATTTCTCTCCTTTTCTGAGTTATGGAATCTTTCTCTTTCCCAGAGTTACAATATCTTTCGCCGTCTCTGAGTTACAGAATCTTTGTCTCTGAGTTAAAGTATTTCTCTCTTTTTCTGAGTTACCAAATCTTTCTCTGTCACTGAATAACAGTATCTTTCTCTGTCCCAGAGTGAGAAAATCTTTCTCTGTCCTTGAATTAAAGAATCTTTCTCCCTCTCTGAGTTAAAGTATTTTTCTCTGTTTCTGAGTTGCAGCATAATTCTCCATCCCCGAGTTACCGAATGTTTCACCATCATTGAGTTGCACAATCTTGCTCCTTCTCCGAGTTACAGTATCGTTCGCTGTCCCTGAGTTCCAGTACTTTTCTCCATTCCTGTATTCCAGAATCTTGCTCTTTCCCTGAGTTACAGAATCTTTCTCCATCATTGAGTGAATGAATCTTTCTCCTTCTCTGAGTTACTCTATTTTTCTCTGTCTCTGAGTTATAGAATCTTTCTCCCTGAGTTTCAGTATTTTTCTTCCTCTCTGAGTTAAAGTATTTTTCTCTGTTTCTGAGAAGCAGAATAATTCTCCATCCCTGAGTTACCGAATGTTTCACCATAATTGAGTAGCACAATCTTTCTCCTTCTCTGAGTTACAGTATCTTTCTCCATCTCAGAGTTTCAGAATCTTTCTCTGTCACTGTGTTATAGTCTCTTACTCCATCTCTAAGTTACGGTATCTTTCTCCATCTCAGAATTACAGAATCTTTCTCCCTCCCTGAGTTAAAGCATTTTTCTCTGTCTCTGATTTACAGAATCTTTCTCTGTCTCAGTGTTAGAGAATCTTTCGCTGTCCCTGAGTTTCAATACATTTCTCTGCTTCTGAGTTGCAGAATCATTCTCTGTCTCTGAGTTACAGTATCTTTCTCTGTCTCTGATTTACAGAATATTTCTCTGTCTCAGAGTTAGAGAATCTTTCGCTGTACCTGAATTTCAATATATTTCTCTGTCACTGAGTTACAGAATCTTTCTGTCTCGGAGTTACAGAATCTTTCTCTGTCCCTCAGTTTCAGAATCTTTCTCTGTCACTGAGTTAGAGAATCTTTCTCCCTCTCTGAGTTAAAGTATTTTTCACTGTTTCTGCGTTGCAGAATCATTCTCTGTCTCTGAGTTACAGTATCTTTCTCTGTCTCTGAGTTATAGAATCTTTCTCCTTCATTGAGTGAATGAATCTTTCTCCTTCTCTGAGTTACTCTATTTTTCTCTGTCTCAGAGTTACAGAATCTTTCTCTGTCTCTGCGTTATAGAATCTTTCTCTCTCCCTGAGTTTCAGTATTTTTCTCCCTCTCTGAGTTAAAGTATTTTTCTCTGTTTCTGATTGCAGAATAATTCTCCATCCCTGAGTTACCGAATGTTTCACTAACATTGAGTTGCACAATCATTCTCCATCTCAGAGTTACAGAAGCTTTGTCTCTGAGTTTCAGAATCTTTCTCTGTCACTGTGTTATAGTCTCTTACTCCGTCTCTGAGTTACGGTATCTTTCTCCGTCTCAGAGTTACAGAATCTTTCCCTTTCCCTGAGTTTCAGTATCTTTCTACCTCTCTGAGTTAAAGCATTTTTCTCTGTTTCTGAGTTCCAGAATCGTTCTCCATCTCAGTGTTACAGAATCTTTCTCTGTCTCTCAGTTACAATATTTTTCTCTGTCTCTGATTTACAGAATCTTTCTCTGTCTCAGAGTTAGAGAATCTTTCGCTGTCCCTGAGTTTCAATATATTTCTTTGTCACTGAGTTACAGAATCTTTCTGTCTCAGAGTTACAGAATCTTTGTCCCTCAATTTCAGTATCTTTCGCTGTCTCTGAGTTTCAGAATCTTTCGCTGTCTCTGAGTTTCAGAATCTTTCTCCCTCTCTGAGTTAAAGTATTTTTCTCTGTTTCTGAGTTGCAGAATCATTATCTGTCTCTGAGTTACAGTATCTTTCTCCATCTCTGACTTACTGTATCCTTCACTGTCTCCGAGTTACAGTATCTTTCTCCGTCACTGAGTTACAGAGTCTTTCTCTGTCACTGAATAACAGTATCTTTCTCTGTCCCAGAGTGAGAGAATCTTTGTCCCTGAGTTACAGAATTTTTCTCCGTCCCTGAGTAACAGAATCTTTGTCTGAGTTACAGAATCTTTCTCTGTCACTGCGTTAAAGTACTTTTCTCTGTTGCTGAGTTGCAGAATCATTCGCTGTCACTGAGCTACAGTATCTTTCTCCGTCGCTGATTTACAGTATCTTTCTCTGCCACTGAGTTACAGTATCTTTCTCTGTTTCTGAGTTACAGTATCTTTCTCCGTCATTGAGTCACAGAATCTTTCTCTGTCTCAGAGTTACAGAATCTTTCTCTGTCTCTGTGTTATGGTATCTTTCTCCGTCTCTGAGTTACAGAATCTTTCTCCATCTCATAGTTACAGAATCTTTCACCATCATTGAGTTACAGAATCTTTCTGTCTCCCTGAGTTACAGTATCCTTCTGTGTCTCCGGGTTACAGAATCTTCATCTGTCCCCGAGTTACAGAAGCTTGGTCCGTCTCACAGTTACAGAATCTGTCTGTGTCCCTGAGTTACAGAATGTTTCTCCAATTCTGAGTTATAAAATCTTTCTCCATCTCTGAGTTACGGAATCTTTCTCTGTCTCCGAGTTACAGAATCTTTCTCTGTCCCTGATTTACAGGATCTTTCTCTGTCCCTGAGTTACAGTATTTTTCTCCGTCCCTGTGTTACAGAATCATGTTCTTTCCCTGAGTTACAGAATCTTTCTCCTTCTCTGAGTTAAAGTATTTTTCTCTGTTTCTGACTTGCAGAATAATTCTCCGTCCCTGAGTTACAGAATGTTTCATCATGATTGAACAAAGAACATAGAACAGTACAGCACAGTACAGGCCCTTCGGCCCACCATGTTGTGCCGAACCTTTAACCTACTCTAAGATCAAACTAACTACCTACCTTCATTCTACTATCATCCATGTACCTAGCCAAGAGTCACTTAAATGTCCCTTATGTATCTGCTTCTACTACCACCGCTGGCAGCGCATTCCACGCACCCACCACTCTTTGTGTAAAGAACCTACCTCTGACATCTCCCCGAAACCTTCCTCCAATCACCTTAAAATTATGGCCCCTGGTGATAGCCCTTTCCACCCTGGGAAAAAGTCTCTGGCTATCCACTCTATCTATGCCTCTCATCATCTTGTACCCCTCTATCAAGTCACCTCTCATCCTTCTTCGCTCCAATGAGAAAAGCCCCAGCTCCCTCAATCCTTCTTCGTAGGAAATGCCCTCCAGTCCAGGCAGCATCCTGGTAGATCTCCTCT
This sequence comes from Heterodontus francisci, assembly GCF_036365525.1. NCBI lineage: Eukaryota > Metazoa > Chordata > Chondrichthyes > Heterodontiformes > Heterodontidae > Heterodontus > Heterodontus francisci. The sequence continues at coordinate 92,018,069 of NC_090385.1, forward strand.
GCACCCTCTCTAAAGCTTCCACATCCTTCCTATAATGAGGCGACCAGAACTGAACACAATATTCCAAGTGTGGTCAAACCAGGGCCTTATAGAGCTGCAGCATAACCTCGCGGCTCTTAAACTCAATCCCCCTGTTAATGAAAGCCAATACACCATACGTCTTCTTAACAGCCCTATCAACTTGGGTGGCAACTTTGAGCGATCTATGGACATGGACCCTAAGATCGCACACTACCAAGAATCCTGTCTTCAAGCCTGTACTCCGCATTCAAATTTGACCTTCCAAAATTAATCAGTTCACACTTTTCCAGGTAGAACTCCATCTGCCACTTCTCAGCCCAGCTCTGCATCCTGTCAATGTCCTATTGCAACCTACAACAGCCCTCCACACTATCCACAACTCCAGCAACCTTTGTGTCATCGGCAAACTTGCTAACCCAGGCTTCCTCATCCAAGTCATTTATAAAAACCACAAAGAGCAGAGGTCCCAGAACAGATCCTTGTGGAACACCACAGGTCACCGAGCTCCATGCTGAATACTTTCCATCTACTACCACCCTCTGAGCCAGCCAATTTTGTATCCAGACAGCCAACTTTCCCTGAATCCCATGCCTCCTGACTTTCTGAATGAGCCTACCATGGGGAACCTTATCAAACGCCTTGCTAAAATCCATATACACCACATCCACTGCTCTTCCTTCATCAATGTGTTTTGTCACATCTTCAAAGAATTCAATAAGGCTTGTGAGGCATGACCTGCCCCTTACAAAGCCATGCTGACTGTCTCTAATCAAACCATGCTTTTCCAAATAATCATAAATCCTGTCTCTCAGAATCCTCTCCAATAATTTGCCCACTACCGACGTAAGACTGACTGGTCTATAATTCCCAGGGTTATCCCTATTCCCTTTCTTGAACAAGGGAACAACATTTGCCACCCTCCAATCATCCGGTACTACTCCAGTGGACAGTGAGAACGCAAAGATCATCGCCAAAGGCGCAGCAATGTCTTCCCTCGCTTCCCGTAATATCCCTGGGTATATCCCGTCTGGCCCCGGGGACTTATCTGTCCTCATATCATTCAAAATTTCCAGCACATCCTCCCTCTTAACCTCAACCTGTTTGAGCATATCAGCCTGTTCCATGCTGTCCTCACAAACGACCAGGTCCCTCTCACTAGTGAATACTGAAGCAAAATATTCATTTAGGACCTCACCTACCTCCTCTGACTCCAGGCACAAGTTCCCTCCACTATCCCTGATCGGCCCTACCCTCACTCTGGCCATCCTCTTGTTCCTCACATAAGTGTAGAACGCCGTGGGATTTTCCTTAATCCTACCCGCCAAGACTTTTTCATGTCCCTTTCTAGCTCTTCTAAGTCCATTCTTCAGTTCCTTCCTGGCTACCTTGTAACCCTCTAGAGCCCTGTCTGATCCTTGCTTCCTCAACCTTAAGTAAGCTTCCTTCTTTCTCTTGACTAGCTGTTCCACATCTCTTGTCATCCAAGGTTCCTTCACCCGACCATCCCTTTCCTGCCTTATCGGGACAAACCTATCCAGCAGTCGCAGCAAGTGCTCCTTAAACATTTCCCTGAGAACATCTGTTCCCAATTTATGCTCCCCAGTTCCTGCCTAATAGCATTGTAATTCCCCCTCCCCCAATTAAATATTTTCCCATCCCGTCTGCTCCTGTCCCTCTCCATGACTAAAGTAAAGGTCAGGGAGTTGTGATCACTATCACCGAAATGCTCTCCCACCGATAGATCTGCCACCTGGCCTGATTGAGTTACATAATCTTTCTCCGTCTCTGATTTACAGTATCTTTCTCCATCCCTGCATTCCAGAATCTTTCTCTGTCTCTGAGTAACAGTATCTTTCTCAGTCTCCGAGACAAACTATCTTTCTCTGTCCCTGCGTTACAGTATTTTTCTCTGTCACTGAGTTTCATTATCTTTCTCTGTCTCTGAATTTCAGAATCATTCGCTGTCACTGAGTTACAGTATCTTTCTCTGTCTCTAATTTACAATATCTTTCTTTGTCTCCGATTTACAGTAATTTTCTCTGTCCCTGAGTTACAGTTTCTTTCTCGGTCCCTGTTTTACAGAATCTTTCTCCATCTCTTCGTTATAGTATTTTTATCCGTCTCAGAGTTACTGTATTTTTCGTTTTCTGATTTACAGAATCTTTCTCTGTCCCTGATTTACAAAATATTTCTCTGTATCTGAGTTGCAGAATCTTTCTCTGTCACTGAGTTACATGATCTTTCTCCGTCTGAGTTACAGTATCTTGCTCTATCCCTGAGTTACAGATTCATTCTCCATCCCTGAGTGACAGAATCTTTCTCTGTCTCTGGGTAACAGTATCTTTCTCAGTCTCCGAGATAAACTATCTTTCTCTCTCCCTGTGTTACAATATTTTTCTCTGTCTCTGATTTACAGTATCTTTCTCTGTCTCTGAGTTACAGTATCTTTCTCCGTCTCTGAGTTACAGAATCTTGCTCTGTTCCTGAGTTACAGAATCTTTCTCTGTCCCTGATTTACAGTATTTTGCTCCATCCCTGAGTTACAGAATCTTGCTCTTCGCCTGAGTTACAGAATCTTTCTCCGTCCCTGAGTTACAGAATCTTTCTCTGTCTGAGTTGCAGTATCTTTCTGTGTCTCTAGGTTACAGAATCTTTATCTGTCCTTGAGTTGCAGAACCTTTGTCTGTCTCACTGTTACAGAATCTTTCTCTGTCTCAGAGTTACAGTATCTTTCTCTGTCTCTGAGTTACAGAGTCTTTCTCCATCTCTAAGTTACAGAGGCTTGCTCTTTCTCACAGTTACAGAATCTGTCTGTGTCCCTGAGTTACAGAATCATTATCCTTCCCCGAGTTGCAGTATTTTTCTCTGCCGCTGAGTTACAGTATCTTTCTCCATCTCTGAATTACAGAATCTTCCTCCGTCTCACAGTTACAGTATCTTTCTCCATCTCTGAATTACAGAATCTTCCTCCGTCTCACAGTTACAGAATCTTTCTCTGTCCCTCAGTTACAGAATGTTTCTCTGTCTGAGTAACAGAATCTTTCTCTGTTTCTGAGTTACAGAATCTTTCTCTGTCTGAGTTACAGAATGTTTCTCTGTCTGAGTTACAGAATGTTTCTCTGTCTGAGTTACAGAATGTTTCTCTGTCTCTGAGTTGCAGAATCTTTCGCCTCCTCTGAGCTGAAGAATCTTTCTCTGTCCCTGATTTACAGTATCTTTCTCCGTCTCTTAGTTACAGTATCTTTCTCTGTCTCTGAGTTTGAGTATCTGTCTCTTTCACGGAGTTACAGTACCTTTCTCTTACGCAATTTACAGAATTGATCTCTGTCACTGAGTTACAGTAGCGTTCGCTGTCCCTGGGTTACTGTATCTTTCTCAGTCTCTGAATTACAGTATCCTTCTCTGTCTCTCAATTAAACTATCTTTCTCTGTCCCTGAGTCACAGTACCTTTCCTGGTCCCTGAGTTACATTATCCTTCTCTGTCCCTAGGATACAGGATCTTTCTCTATCTGAGTTACAGTATCTTGCTTCTTGCTTGAGTTGCAGCATCTTTCTCTGTCACTGAGTTACAGTATCTTTCTCTGTCCTTGAGTCACAGCATCTTTCTCAATCTTCGAGTTACAGTATCTTTCTCCATCAATTAGTTACAGTATCTTTCCATGTCCCTGAGTTACAGTATCTTTCTCTGTCAGTGAGTTACAGTATCTTTCTCTGTACCTGAATTACAGTATCCTTTTCTGTCTCTTAGTTACAGTATCCTACTCCGTCTCTGAGTTACAGTAACTTTCTCCATCTCTGAGTTACAGTAATTTTCTCCAGCTGAGTTACAGTATCTGTCTATGTCCCAGTGTTACAGTATCTTTCTCTGTCACTGAATTACAGTATATATTTTTTGTCCCTGACCTATAGTAACTTTCTCTGTCCTTGAGTTACAGTATCTACCTCCGTCTCTGAGTTGCTGTATTTTTCTCTGTCTGTGTTACAGTATCTATCTCTGTCTTCGATTTACAGTATTTTTCTCCCTCTCTGAGTTACAGTATCATAATCTGTCTCAGAGTTACAGTATCTTTCTCTGTACCTGAGTTAAAGTATCTTTCTCTGTCTCTTAGTTACAGTATCTTTCTCTGTCCTTGAGTTACAGGATCTTTCTCAATCTTCGAGTTACTGTATATTTCTCCACCAATTAGTTGCAGTATCATTCTATCTCACTGAGTTATAGTATCTTTCTCCGTCCTTGAGTTACAGGATCTTTCTCAATCGTCGAGTTACTGTATCTTTCTCCATCAATTAGTTACAGTATCTTTCTATGTCACTGAGTTACAGTATCTTTCTCTGTCCTTGAGTTACAGTAACTTTCTCTGTCCTTGAGTTACAGTAACTTTCTCTGTCAGTGAGTTACAGTATCTTTCTCTGTCAGTTAGTTACAGTAACTTTCTCCGTCCCTGTGTTACAGTATCTTTCTCTGTCACTGAATTACAGTCTATATTTTTTGTCCCTGACCTACAGTAACATTCTCTGTCCTTGAGTAACAGTATCTCTCTCTGTCTCTGAGTTACAGTATCTTTCTCTGTACCTGAATTACCATATATTTCTCTGGCCTTGAGTTACAGTATATTTCTCTGTACCTGAATTACAGTATCCTTTTCTGTCTCTTAGTTACAGTATCCTTCTCCGTCTCTGAGTTAAAGTAACTTTCTCCATCTCTGAGTTACAGTATTTTTCTCCCTCTATGAGTTACAGTATCTGTCTATGTCCCAGTGTTACAGTATCTTTCTCTGTCACTGAATTACAGTATATATTTTTTGTCCCTGACCTATAGTAACTTTCTCTGTCCTTGAGTTACAGTATCTACCTCCGTCTCTGAGTTGCTGTATTTTTCTCTGTCTGAGTTACAGTATCTATCTCTGTCTTCGATTTACAGTATTTTTCTCCCTCTGAGTTACAGTATCACAATCTGTCTCAGAGTTACAGTATCTTTCTCTGTACCTGAGTTACAGTATCTTTCTCTGTACCTGAGTTACAGGATCTTTCTCAATCTTCGAGTTACTGTATATTTCTCCACCAATTACTTACAGTATCATTCTATGTCACTGAGTTACAGTATCTTTCTCCGTCCTTGAGTTACAGGATCTTTCTCAATCATCGAGTTACTGTATCTTTCTCCATCAATTAGTTACAGTATCTTTCTATGTCACTGAGTTACAGTATCTTTCTCTGTCTTTAAGTTACAGTAACTTTCTCTGTCAGTGAGTTACAGTATCTTTCTCCGTCCTTGAGTTACAGGATCTTTCTCAATCTTCGAGTTACTGTATATTTCTCCACCAATTACTTACAGTATCATTCTATGTCACTGAGTTACAGTATCTTTCTCCGTCCTTGAGTTACAGGATCTTTCTCAATCATCGAGTTACTGTATCTTTCTCCATCAATTAGTTACAGTATCTTTCTATGTCACTGAGTTACAGTATCTTTCTCTGTCTTTAAGTTACAGTAACTTTCTCTGTCTTTAAGTTACAGTATCTTTCTATGTCACTGAGTTACAGTATCTTTCTCTGTCTTTAAGTTACAGTAACTTTCTCTGTCAGTGAGTTACAGTATCTTTCTCCGTCCCTGTGTTACAGTATCTTTCTCTGTCACTGAATTACAGTCTAGATTTTTTGTCCCTGACCTACAGTAACATTCTCTGTCCTTGAGTAACAGTATCTCTCTCTGTCTCTGAGTTACAGTATCTTCCTCTGTACCTGAGTTACCGTATCGTTCTCTGACCCTGAGTTAATGGAACCTTCTCTGTCACTAAGTTACAGTATCTCTGTACCTGAGCCACAGTATTTTTCTGTGTCCTTGAGTTAATGTAACTTTCTCTGTCACTGAGCTACAGTATCTTTCTCCATTTATGATTTACAATATTTTTCTCCATGTATAAGTTACAGTACCTTTCTCCGTCTGAGTTTTAGGATTTTTCTCCATCTATGAGTTACAGTATTTTTCCCTGTCCTTGAGTTAATGTATCTTTTCCGGTCATTGAGTTACAGTATCTTACTCTGTCTCTGAGTTACAGTATCTTTCTCTGTCACTGAGTACAATATCTTTCTCTGTCTGAGTTACACTATGATTCTCCGTCCCTGTGTTACAATATCTTTCTCTGTCACTGAGTTACGGCATTTTTCTACATCTATGAGTGAGTTACAGTATCATTCTCCATCTCTGTGTTACAGTATCTTTCTCTGTACCTGAGTTACAGTATCTACCTTTGTCCTTGAGTTACAGGAATCTTTGTCCTTGACTTACTGTATCTTTCTCTGTCACTGAGTTACAGTATCTTTCTCCATCTTTGAGTTACAGTATCTTTCTCTGTCCTTGTGTCACAGTATCTTTCTCTGTCACTGAGTTACAGTATCTTTCTCTGTCCTTGTGTCACAGTATCTTTCTCTGACACTGAGTTACAGTATCTTTCTCCGGCTATGATTTACAGTAATTTTCTCCGTCTATGAGTTACAGTGTCTTTCCCCGTCCCTGAGTTACAGTATCTATCTCCTTCTCTGTCCCTGTGTTATTGTATCTTTTGCCGTCTGTGTTACAGGAGCTTTCTCTGTCCTTGAGTTACACTATCTTTCTCTGTCCCTGAGTTACAGTATCCTTCTCTGTCTCTTAGTTACAGTAACTTTCTCCATTTCTGAGTTACAGTATTGTTCTCCGTCTATGAGTTACAGTATCTTTCTCTGTCACTGAATTACAGTCTATATTTTTTGTCCCTGACCTACAACAACTTTCTCTGTCCTTGAGTAACAGTATCTCTCTCTGTCTCTGAGTTACAGCATGTTTCTCTGTCACTTAGTTGCAGTGTCTTTCTCTGTCTATGATTTACAGTTTCTTTCTCCATCTGAGTTACAGTATTTTTCCCTGTCTCTGAGTTACAATATTTTCCTCTGTCCCTGAGTTACAGTATTTTTCTCCATCTATGAGTTACAGTATTTTTCTCTGTCACTGTGTTACAGTATCTTTCTCTGTCCTTGAGTTAATGTATCTTTTTCAGTCACTGAGTTACAGTATCATTCTCTGTCTCTGAGTTACAGTATCTTTCTCTGTCACTGAGTACAATATCTTTCGCTGTCTGAGTAACAGTATGATTCTCCGTCCCTGTGTTACAATATCTTTCTCTGTCGCTGAGTTACAGCATTTTTCTACGTCTATGAGTTACAGTATCGTTCCACGTCTCTGTGTTACAGTATCTTTCTCTGTACCTGAGTTACAGTATCTATCTTTGTCCTTGAGTTACAGTATCTTTCTCTGTCACTGAGTTACAGTATCTTTCTCTGTCCTTGTGTCACAGTATCTTTCTCTGTCACTGAGTTACAGTATCTTTCTCTGTCCTTGTGTCACAGTATCTTTCTCTGTCACTGAGTTACAGTATCTTTCTCCGGCTATGATTTCCAGTAACTTTCTCCATTTCTGAGTTACAGTATTGTTCTCCATCTATGAGTTACAGTATCTTTCTCTGTCACTGAATTACAGTCTATATTTTTTGTCCCTGACCTACAACAACTTTCTCTGTCCTTGAGTAACAGTATCTCTCTCTGTCTCTGAGTTACAGCATCTTTCTCTGTCACTGAGTTGCAGTGTCTTTCTCTGTCTATGATTTACAGTTTCTTTCTCCATCTGAGTTACAGTATTTTTCCCTGTCTCTGAGTTACAATATTTTTCTCTGTCCCTGAGTTACAATATTTTCCTCTGTCCCTGAGTTACAGTATTTTTCTCCATCTATGAGTTACAGTATTTTTCTCTGTCACTGTGTTACAGTATCTTTCTCTGTCCTTGAGTTAATGTATCTTTTTCAGTCACTGAGTTACAGTATCATTCTCTGTCTCTGAGTTACAGTATCTTTCTCTGTCACTGAGTACAATATCTTCCGCTGTCTGAGTAACAGTATGATTCTCCGTCCCTGTGTTACAATATCTTTCTCTGTCGCTGAGTTACAGCATTTTTCTACGTCTATGAGTTACAGTATCGTTCTCCGTCTCTGTGTTACAGTATCTTTCTCTGTACCTGAGTTACAGTATCTATCTTTGTCCTTGAGTTACAGTATCTTTCTCTGTCACTGAGTTACAGTATCGTTCTCTGTCCTTGTGTCACAGTATCTTTCTCTGTCACTGAGTTACAGTATCTTTCTCCGGCTATGATTTACAGTAACTTTCTCCATTTCTGAGTTACAGTATTGTTCTCCATCTATGAGTTACAGTATCTTTCTCTGTAACTGAATTACAGTCTATATTTTTTGTCCCTGACCTACAGCAACTTTCTCTGTCCTTGAGTAACAGTATCTCTCTCTGTCTCTGAGTTACAGTATCTTTCTCTGTAACTGAATTACAGTCTATATTTTTTGTCCCTGACCTACAACAACTTTCTCTGTCCTTGAGTAACAGTATCTCTCTCTGTCTCTGAGTTACAGCATCTTTCTCTGTCACTGAGTTGCAGTGTCTTTCTCTGTCTATGATTTACAGTTTCTTTCTCCATCTGAGTTACAATATTTTTCTCTGTCCCTGAGTTACAATATTTTCCTCTGTCCCTGAGTTACAGTATTTTTCTCCATCTATGAGTTACAGTATTTTTCTCTGTCACTGTGTTACAGTATCTTTCTCTGTCCTTGAGTTAATGTATCTTTTTCAGTCTCTGAGTTACAGTATCTTTCTCTGTCACTGAGTACAATATCTTTCGCTGTCTGAGTAACAGTATGATTCTCCGTCCCTGTGTTACAATATCTTTCTCTGTCGCTGAGTTACAGCATTTTTCTACGTCTATGAGTTACAGTATCGTTCTCCGTCTCTGTGTTACAGTATCTTTCTCTGTACCTGAGTTACAGTATCTATCTTTGTCCTTGAGTTACAGTCTCTTTCTCTGTCACTGAGTTACAGTATCTTTCTCTGTCCTTGTGTCACAGTATCTTTCTCTGTCACTGAGTTACAGTATCTTTCTCCGGCTATGATTTACAGTAATTTTCTCCGTCTATGAGTTACCGTGTCTTTCCCTGTCCCTGAGTTACAGTATCTATCTCCTTCTCTGAGTTACAGTATTTTTCTCCATCTCCGAGTTACAGTATCTTTCTCTGTCCCTGAGTTACTATATCTTTCTCGGTGCTTGAGTTGCAGCATATTTCTCTGTCCCTGTGTTATTGTATCTTTTGCCGTCTGTGTTACAGGAGCTTTCTCTGTCCTTGAGTTACACTATCTTTCTCTGTCCCTGAGTTACAGTATCCTTCTCTGTCTCTTAGTTACAGTAACTTTCTCCGTCTCTGAGTTACATAATTGTTCTCCGTCTATGAGTTACAATATCTTTCGCTGTCACTGAATTACAGTATATATTTTTTGTCCCTGACCTACCGTAACTTTCTCTGTCCTTGAGTAACAGTATTTTTCTCCGTCTATGAGTTAGAGTCTTTTTCCCTGTCTCTGAGTTACAATATTTTTCTCTGTCCCTGAGTTACAGTATCTTTCTCTGTCCCTCAGTTACAGTATCTTTCTCCATCTATGAGTTACAGTATGTTTCACTGTCACTGAATTACAGTATCTTTCTCTGTCTGAGTTACTGTATCTTTCTCCATCCCTGAGTTACAGTATCGTTCTCTGTCATGGATTTACAGTATCTATCGCTGCCTCAGAGTTACAGTATCTTTTTCTGTCTCATAGTTACAGTATTTTTCTCCTTCTGAGTTACAGTGTCTTTCTCTGTCTCTGAATCACTATATCTTTCCCTGTGCTTGATGTACAGCATCTTTCTCTGACCCTGAGTTAGTGTATCTTACTCCATCTCTGAGTTACAGTATCTTTCTCTCTCCGAGTTACAGTATCTTTCTCCAACAATTAGTTACATTATCTTTCTCTGTCACTGAGTTACAGTATCTTTCTCAATCTCCGAGTTACAGTATCTTTCTCCAACAATTAGTTACATTATTTTTCTCTGTCACTGAGTTACAGTATCTTTCTCAATCTCCGAGTTACAGTATCTTTCTCCAACAATTAGTTACAGTCTCTTTCTCTCTCACAGTGTTACAGTATATTTTTCTGACCCTGAATTACATTATCTTTCACTGTCTCTGAATTATAGAATCTTACTCTGTCCCTGAGTTACATTATCTTTCTCTGTCCCTCAGTTACAGTATCTTTCTCACTCCTTGAGTTATAGTTACAGAGTGTTTCTCTGTCCCTGAGTTACAGTTTCTTTTTCTGTCCCTCAGTTACAGTATCTTTCTCACTCCTTGAGTTATAGTATCTTTCTCTGTCCTTGAGTTACAGTATTTTTCTCCGTCTCTGATTTAAAGTATCATTCTCTGACTCTGAGATACAATATTTTTCTCTGTCCCTGAGTTACCATATCTTTCTCTGTCAGAGTTACTGTATCTTTCTCTGTCCCTGAGTTACAGAATCTTTCTCTGTCCCAGAGTTACAGAATCCTTCTCTGTCTCTCAGTTAAAATATCTTTCTCTGTCCCTGAGCCACAGTGCCTTTCTCTGTCCCTAGGTTACAGGATCTTTTTCTATCTCGGAGCTACAATTTCTTTCCCTCCCCGTGTGCTGTCGTATCCTTCTCTGTCCCCGAGTTACAAAATCATTCTCTGTCCCGAGATTACAGGATCTTTCCCCGAGTGACAGTATCTTTGTCTGTTTCTGCACTACAGTATCTTTCTCTCTCTTGCTGAGTTATAGTAACTTTCTCTATCTGAGTTACAGTATCTTTCTCTGTATCTGAGTTACAGCATCTCTCTCTGTCTCTGACTTACATTATTTTTCTCAGTCCCTGAGTTACACAATCTTTCTGTGTCTCTGTGTTACAGTTCCTTTCTCTGTCACTGTGTTACAATATCTTTATCTGTCACTGTGTTACAGAGGCTTTCTCTGTCACTGAGTTAATGTAAGTTTCTCTCTCTGAGTTACAGTATCTGTCTCTATCACTGAATTACAATATATTTCTCAGTCTTCGAGATACAGTGTTTTTCTCCATCCCTGAGTTACAGTGTCTTTCTGTCTCCGAGTTACAGTATTTTTCTCCATCCCTGAGTTACAGTAACCTACTCTGTCACTGAGTTACAGTATTTTTATCCATCTCAGTTACAGTATCTTTCTGTGTCACTGAGTTAGTGTATTTTCAGTCCCTGAGTTACAGTGTCTTCCTCTGTACTTGTGTTACAGTATCGATCTCTGTCACGGAGTTACAGTATCTGTTGCTGCCTCAGAGTGCCAGTATCTTTCTCTGACTGAGTTACAGTATTTTTCTTCCTCTCTGAGTTACAGTATCTTTCTCTGTTCCTGAGTTACTATATGTTTCTCGGTGCTTGAGTTGCAGCATATTTCTCTGTCCCTGAGTTATTGTCTACATTAGCTTTCTCTGTCCTTGAGGTACAGTATCCTTCTCTGTCTCTTAGTTACAGTATCTTTCTCCATCTCTGAGTTACAGTAAATTTCTCCATCTCTGAGTTACAGTATTGTTCTCCGTCGATGAGTTACAGTATCTTTCTCTGTCCCTGTGTTACAGTATCTTTCTCTGTCACTGAATTACAGTATATATTTTTTGTTCCTGACCTACAGTAACCTTCTCTGTCCTTGAGTAACAGTATCTCTCTCTGTCTCTCAGTTATAGTATCTCTCTCTGTACCTGAGTTACAGTATCTTTCTTGGTCCTTGAGTTAATGTAACTAACGCTGTCACTGAGTTACAGTCTCTCTGTACCTGAGTTACAGTATCTTTCTCTGTCCTTGAGTTACAGTATCTTTCTCCATCTGAGTTACAGTATCTTTCTCTGTCACTGACTGACAGTATCTTTCTCTGTACTTGTGTTAATGTATCTTTCTCTGTCACTGAGTTACAGTATCTTTCTCCATTTCTGAGTTACAGTATTTTTTTCAGTCTATGAGTTACAGTATCTTTCTCCATCCCTGTGTTGCAGCATCTTTCTCTGTCACTGAATTACAGTATATGTTTTTTTGTCCCTGACCTACAGTAACTGTCTCTGTCCTTGAGTTACATTATCTACCTCCGTCTCTGAGTTGCTGTATTTTTCTCCATCTGAGTTACAGTATCTTTCTCTGTCTCTGATTTACAGTATTTTTCTCCCTCTCTGAGTTTAAGTATCATCCTCCGTCTCAGAGTTACAGTATCTTTCTCCACCTGAGTTACAGTATCTTTCTCTGTACCTGAGTTACAGTATCTTTCTCTGTCCTTGAGTTACAGAATCTTTCTCCATCAATTAGTTACAGTATCTTTCTATGTCACTGAGTTACAGTATCTTTCTCTGTCTCTGATTTACAGTATTTTTCTCCCTCTCTGAGTTACAGTATCATCCTCTGTCTCAGAGTTACAGTATCTTTCTCCATCTGAGTTACAGTATCTTTCTCTGTACCTGAGTTACAGCATCTTTCTCTGTCTCTTAGTTACAGTATCTTTCTCTGTCCTTGAGTTACAGAATCTTTCTCCATTAATTAGTTACAGTATCTTTCTCTGTCACTGAGTTACAGTGTACTTTTCAGTCCCTGAGCTACAGTAACTTTCTCTGTCCTTGAGTTACAGTATCTATCTCCATTTCTAAGTTACAGTACTTTTCTCTGTCTATGAGTAACAGTATCTTTCTCTGTCACTGAGTTACAGTATCTTTCTCAATCTCCGAGTTACAATATCTTTCACCATCAATTAGTTACAGTATCTTTCTCTGTCATTGATTTACAGTATCTTTCTCATAATCCGATTTACAGTATCTTTCCCCATCCCTTAATTAGTGTATCTTTCTCATCTCTGAGTTACAGTATCTTTCTACGTCTCTGAGCTAAAGTATCTTTCTCCATCCCTTAGTAAGAGTATCTTTCTCCGTCACTGAGTTACAGTATCTTTCACATTCTCTGAGTTACAGTATCCTTTTCCATCCCCGAGTTACAGTATCCTTCTCTGTCACTGGGTTACAGTACCTTTCTCTGTTTTCAGTTGCAGTATCTAGCTCTGTCTGAGTTAAAGTATCTTTCTCTGTCACTTAGTTACAGTATCTTTCTCAGTCTCCGAGTTACAGTATCTTTCTGCATCAATTAGTTACAGTATCTTTCTCTGTCACTGAGTTACAGTATCTTTCTCAATCTCCAAGTTACAGTATCTTTCTCCAATTAGTTACAGTATCTTTCTCTCTCACAGAGTTACAGAATATTTTTCTGTCCCTGAGTTACATTATCTTTCACTGTCTCTGAATTATAGAATCTTACTCTGTGCCTAAGTTACAGTATCTTTCTCCAATTAGTTACAGTAGCTTTCTCTCTCCTTGAGTTACAGTATTTTTCTCTGTCACTGAGTTACAGTATTTTTCTCATTCTCCGAGTTACAGTATCTTTCTCCATCCCTTACTTACCGTATCTTTCTCCATCACTGAGTTACAGTATCGTTCTCTGTTTCTGAGTTATAGTATCTTTCTCTGACTCTGAGTTCGAGTATCTTTCTCCGTCCCTGAGTTGGAGTATCTTTCTACGGCTCTGAGTTAAAGTATCTTTCTACGTCTGAGTTACAGTTTTCTTCTCCGTCTTTGAGTGACAGTATCTCTCTCCATCCCTTAGTTACAGCATCTTTCTCATTCTCCGAGTTACAATATCTTTCTCCATCCCTTAGTTACAGTATCGTTCTCTGTCACTGTGTTACAGTATCGTTCTCTGTTTTGACTTGCAGTATCCATCTCTGCCTCTGAGTTAAAGCATCTTTCTTTGTCCTTGAGTTACAGTATTTTTCTCTGTCCTTGTCTTAATGTATCTTTCTCTGTCGCTGAGTTACAGTATTTTTCTCCATCATGGAGTTACAGTATCTGTCGCTGCCTCACAGGTACAGTACATTTCTCCTTCTGAGTTACAGTATCTTTCTTTGTCACTGACTTACAGTATCTTTTTCTGTGCCTGAGTTACTATATCTTGCTCTGTCTCTGAGTTAGTGCATCTTTTTCCGTCCCTGAGTTATAGTATCTTTCTACGTCTCTGAGCTAAAGCATCTTTCTACATCTGAGTTACAGTATTTTTCTCCATCTTTGAGTTACAGTATCTTTCTCCATCCCTTACTTACAGTATCTTTCTCCATCCCTGAGTTACTGTATCTTTCTATGTCTCTGAGCTAATGTATCTTTCTATGTCTGAGTTACAGTATTTTTCTCCATCTTTGAGTTACAGTATATTTCTCCATCCCTTAGTTACAGGATCCTTCTCTGTCTCTGAGTTGAAGAATCTTTCTCGGTCACTGAGTTACAGGATCTTTCTCCAAGTTACAGTTTCTTTCTCCATCCCTTACTTATGGTATCTTTCTCTGTCACTGAGGTACAGTATCTTACACATTTTCCAAGTTACAGTATCTTTCTCCATCCCTTAATTACAGTATCTTTCCTCATCTCTGAGTTAAAGTATCTTTCTCCGTCATTGAGTTACATTATCTTTCTCTGTCTCTGAGTTACAGCATCTTTCTCGGTCTCTGAGTTACAGTATTTTTCTCCATCCCTGTGTGACAGTAACCTTATCTGTCACTTACTTACCATATATTTTTTCAATCCCTGAGCTACAGTATCATTCCCTGTCATTCGGTTACAGTATTTATCTCTGTCTCTATGTTACAGTATCATTCTCCATCTGAGTTACACTATTTTTGACCATCTGTGAGTGACAGTATCTTTCTCCATCCCTGTGTTACAGTATCTTTCTCTGTCACTGAGTTGCAGTTTATTTTTCTGTCCCTGAGCTACAGTAAATTTCACTGTCCTTGAGTTACTGAATCCATCTCCATCTCTGATTTGCAGTATTTTTCTCCATCTCTGAGTTACAGTATCTATCTCAGTCACTGTGTTACAGTACCTTTCTCTGTTTTGAGATGCAGTAACAGTCCGTCTCAGAGTTACAGTATTTTTCTCCGTCTAGGAATTACAGTAGATTTCTCTGTCACTGAGTTACAGTATATTTCCCTGTCACTGACTTACAGTATCTTTCTCCATCCCTTAGTTACTGTCTGCTTCTCTGTCATTGGGTTACGGTACCTTTCTCTGTTTTGAGTTGCAGTATCTAACTCTGTCTCTGAGTTAACGTATCTTTCTCCATCTCTGAGTTACAGGATCTTTCTCAATCTCTGAGTTACAGTATCTTACTCCATCAATTAGTTACAGTATCTTTCTCGGACTCTGAGTTACAGTATTTTTCGCGGTCCCTGTGTTACAGTAACTTTATCAGTCACTGAGATACAGTATATTTTTCTGTCCCTGAGCTACAGTATCTTTCCCTGTCCTTGAGTTACAGTATTTATCTCCATCTCTGAGTTGCAGTAGCTTTCTCTGTCCAAGTTACAGTATCTTTCTCCGTCCCTGAGCTACAGTATCTTTCTCTGTCACTGAGTTAAAGTATCCATCTCTGTCTCAGAGTGATGGTATCTTTTTCTGTCTGAGTAACAGTATTTTTCTCCCTCTCTGATTTACAGTATCTTTCTCTGTCCCTGAGTTACAGTATCATTTTCTGTCCCTGAGTTACTATATCTTTCTCTGTCTCCGAGTTACAGTACTTTTCCCTGTCTCCGAGTTACAGTATCTTTTTCCATCACTGAGTTACAGTATCTATCTCTGTCTGAGTTACAGTATCTTTCTCTGTCACTGAGTTACAGCGTACTTTTCAGTCCCTGAGCTACAGTAACTTTCTCTGTCCTTGAGTTACAGTATCTGTCTCCGTCTCTGAGTGACACTATTTTTCTCCGTCTCTGAGTTACAGTAGCTTTCTCTGTCCAAGTTACAGTATCTTTCTCCGTCCCTGAGCTACAGTAACTTTCTCTATCACTGAGCTACAGTATCTTTCTCTGTCACTGAGTTAAAGTATCCACCTCTGTCTCAGAGTGATGGTATCTTTTTCTGTCTGAGAAACAGTATTTTTCTCTGTCCCTGAGTTACCGTATCATTTTCTGTCCCTGAGTTACTATATCCTTCTCTGTCTCCGAGTTACAGTATTTCTCTCCGCCTCCGAGTTACAGTATCTTTTTCCACCACGGAGTTACAGTAACTATCTCTGTCTGAGTTACTGTATCTTTCTCCATCTCTGATTTGCAGTATCTTTCTCTGTCTGAGTTACAGTATTTTTCTCTGTTGCTGTGTTACAGTATCTTTCTCTGTCACTGAGTTACAGTGTATTTTTCAGTCCCTGAGCTACAGTAACTTTCTCTGTCCTTGAGTTACAGTATCTATCTCCGTCTCCAAGTTACAGTATTTTTCTCTATCAGTAACAGCATCTTACTCTGTCACTCAGTTACAGTATCTTTCTCTGTCACTGAGTTACAGGGTCTTTCTCAATCTCCGAGTTACAATATCTTTCACCATCAATTAGTTACAGTATCTTTCTCTGTCACTGATTTACAGTATCTTTCTCATAATCCGAGTTACAGTATCTTTCCCCATCCCTTAATTACAGTATCTTTCTCTGTCACTGCGTTACAGTAACTTTCTCGGTCTCTGAGTTACAGTATTTTTCTCCATCCCTGTGTTACAGTAACATTATCAGTCACTTACTTACCATATATTTTTCAATCCCTGAGCTACAGTATCTTTCCCTGTCATTGGGTTACAGTATTTATCTCTGTCTCTATGTTACAGTATCATTCTCCATCTGTGAGTTACATTATTTTTCACCATCTATGAGTTACAATATCTTTCTCCATCCCTGTGTTACAGTATCTTTCTCTGTCACTGAGTTGCAGTATATTTTTCTGTCCCTGAGCTACAGTAACTTTCACTGTCCTTGAGTTACTGAATCTATCTCCATCTCTGATTTTCAGTATTTTTCTCCATCTGAGTTACAGTATCTATCTCAGTCACTGTGTTACAGTACCTTTCTCTGTTTTGAGATGCAGTATCAGTCCGTCACTGACTTACAGTATCTTTCTCATTGTCCGTGTTACAGTATCTTTCTCCATCCCTTAGTTACTGTCTGCTTCTCTGTCACTGGGTTACGGTACCATTCTCTGTTTTGAGTTGCAGTATCTTTCTCCGTCTCTGAGTTACAGGATCTTTCTCAATCTCCGAGTTACAGTATCTTTCTCAATCTCCGAGTTACAGTATTTTTCTCGGTCCCTGTGTTACAGTAACTTTATCAGTCACTGAGATACAGTATATTTTTCTGTCCCTGAGCTACAGTAATCTTCTCTGTCCTTGAGTTACAGTATCTATCTCCATCTCTGAGTGGCACTATTTTTCTCCGTCTCTGAGTTACAGTAGCTTTCTCTGTCCAAGTTACAGTATCTTCCTCCGTCCCTGAGCTACAGTAACTTTCTCTATCACTGAGCTACAGTATCTTTCTCTGTCACTGATTTAAAGTATCCACCTCTGTCTTAGAGTGATGGTATCTTTTTCTGTCTGAGTAACAGTATTTTTCTCCCTCTCTGATTTACAGTATCTTTCTCTGTCACTGAGTTACAGTATCATTTTCTGTCCCTGAGTTACTATATCTTTCTCTGTCTCCGAGTTACAGTATTTTTCTCTGTCTCTGAGTTACAGTATCTTTTTCCATCACTGAGTTACAGTATCTATCTCTGTCTGAGTTACAGTATCTTTCTCCATCTCTTATTTACAGTATCTTTCTCTGTCCCTGAGTTACAGTATCATTTTCTGTCCCTGAGTTACTATATCTTTCTCTGTCTCCGAGTTACAGTATCTTTTTCCATCACTGTGTTACAGTAATTATCTCTGTCTGAGTTACAGTATCTTTCTCCATCTCTGATTTGCAGTATCTTTCTCTGTCTGTGTTGCAGTATCTTTCTCTGTCACTGAGTTACAGTGTATTTTTCAGTCCGAGCTACAGTAACTTTCTCTGTCCTTGAGTTACAGTATCTATCTCCGTCTCTAAGTTACAGTATTTTTGTTTGTCTATGAATAACAGTATCTTTTTCTGTCACATAGTTCCAGTATCTTTCTCTGTCACTGAGTTACAGGATCTTTCTCAATCTCCGAGTTACAATATCTTTCACCATCAATTAGTTACAGTATCTTTCTCTGTCTGAGTTACAGTATCTTTCTCTGTTGCTGTATTACAGTATCTTTCTCTGTCACTGAGTTACAGTGTATTTTTCAGTCCGAGCGACAGTAACTTTCTCTGTCCTTGAGTTACAGTATCTATCTCCATCTCTAAGTTACAGTACTTTTCTCTGTCTATGAGTAACAGTATCTTTCTCTGTCACAGATTTACAGTATCTTTCTCAATCTCTGAGTAACAATATCTTTCACCATCAATTAGTTACAGTATCTTTCTCTGTCACTGATTTACAGTATCTTTCTCATAATCCGATTTACAGTATCTTTCTCCATCCCTTAATTACAGTTTCTTTCCTCGTCTCTGAGTTAAAGTATCATTCTCCGTCACTGAGTTACATTATCTTTCTCTGTCTCAGAGTGACAGTATCTTTTTCTGTCCGAGTTTCAGTATCTTTCTCCGTCCCCGTGTTACAGTATCTTTCTCTGTCACTGAGTTACAGCATCTTTTTCTGTCCCTGAGTTACAGCATCTTTCCCCGTCCCTGAGTTACAGCATCATTTTCTGCACCTGAGTTACAGCTTCTTTCTCTGTTCTTGAGTTAATCTATCTTTCTTTGTCATTGAGTTACAGCATCTTTCTCCATCTCTGAGTTACAGTATTTACCTCCGTCTATGAGTTACAGTGTATTTCTCTGTCACTGAGTTCCAGTATCTTTCGCTTTCCCTGAGTTACAGTATCTTTCTCCATCCCTTAGTTACAGTGTCTTTCTCTGTCACTGAGTTACAGTATCTTTGTCACTGAGTTACAGGATCTTTCTCAATCTCCGAGTTACAATATCTTTCACCATCAATTACTAACAGTATCTTTCTCTGTCACTGAGTTCAAGGATCTTTCTCCATCTTTGAGTTAAAGTGTCTTTGTCTGTAACTGAGTTACAGTATCTTTCTCTGTCCTTGAGTTGTAGCATCTTTCTCTGTCCCTGAGTTACTGCATCTTTCTCTCTCCTTGAGTTACAGCATCTTTCTCTCTCCTTGAGTTACAGCATCTTTCTCTGTCCATGAGTTACGGCATCTTTCTTTGTCCCTGAGTTATGTTATCTGTCTCTGTCCCTGAGTTACAGTATCTTTCTGTCCCTGAATTACAATATCTTTCTCTGTCTTGAATGCAGTATCTTTCTCTGTCCCTGAGGTACAGTATCTTTCTCTGTCCCTGAGTTACAGCATCTTTCCCTGTCCCTGAGTTACAGCATCTTTCCCTGTCCCCGAGTTACAGCATCTTTCTCTGTCCCTGAGTTACAGCATCTTTCTCTGTCCCTGAGGTACAGTATCTTTCTCTGTCCCTGAGTTACAGTATCTTTCTCTGTCCCTGAGTTACAGCATCTTTCTCTGTCCCTGAGTTACTGCATCTTTCTCTCTCCTTGAGTTACAGCATCTTTCTCTGTCCATGAGTTACGGCATCTTTCTTTGTCCCTGAGTTACGTTATCTGTCTCTGTCCCTGAGTTACAGTATCTTTCTGTCCCTGAATTACAATATCTTTCTCTGTCTTGAATGCAGTATCTTTCTCAGTCACTGAGTTACAATATCTTTCTCTGCCTTGAGTTACAGCATCTATCTCTGTCATTGAGATACAGCACCTTTTTCTGTCCCAGAGTTACAGCATCTTTCTCTGTCCTTGAGTTACAGCATCTTTCTCTGTCACTGAGTTAGAGTATCTTTCTCAGTCGCTGAGTTACAGTATATTTCTCCATCTCTGATTTCAAGAATCTTTCTCTGTTCTTGGGTTGCAGTACCTTTCTCTGTCCCTGGGTTACAGTATCATTCTCCATCTCTGAGTAATAGAATCTTTTTCCTTCCCTGAGTTAAAGCATCTTTCTCTGTCCCTGAGTTGCAGCATCTTTCTCTGTCCATGAGTTACAGAATCTTTCTCTGTACCTGAGTTACAGTACCTTTCTCTGTCCCTGAGTTACAGTACCTTTCTCTGCACCTGAGTTACAGCTTCTTTCTCTGTCCCTGAGTTACAGCATCTGTTTCAGTCCCTGAGGTAAAGCATCGTTCTCTGTATCTGAGCTACAGCATCTTTCTCTGTCCCTGAGTTACAGTATATTTCTCTGTCCCTGCGGTAAAGCATCTTTCTCTGTACCTGAGCGACAGCAGCTTTCTCTGTCCCTGAGTTACCGCTTCTCTCTCTGTCCCTGAGTTACAGCATCTTTCTCTGTCTCTGAGTTACAGTATATTTCTCTGTCCCTGAGGTAAAGCATCTTTCTCTGTACCTGAGCTACAGCATCTTTCTCTGTCCCTGAGTTACCGCTTCTCTCTCTGTCCCTGAGTTACAGTATATTTCTCTGTCCCTGAGGTACAGCATCTTTCTCTGTCCCTGAGTTACCGCTTCTCTCTCTGTCCCTGATTACAATATCTTTCTCTGTCCCTGAGTTACAGCATCTTTCCCTGTCCCTGAGTTACAGCATCTTTTTCTGCACCTGAGTTACAGCTTCTTTCTCTGTTCTTGAGTTAATCTATCTTTCTTTGTCATTGAGTTACAGTATCTTTCTCTGTCTCTGAGTTACAGCGTATTTCTCCATCTCTGAGGTACAGTATTTTCCTCCGTCTATGAGTTACAGTGTCTTTCTCTGTCGCTGAGGTACAGTATATTTTCAGTCCCTGAGCTGCAGTAACTTTCTCTGTCCTTGACTTACACTAATTATCTCTGTATCTGAGTTACAGCATCTTTCTCCATTTCTGAGTTACAGATTTACCTCCATCTATGAGTTACAGCGTGTTTCTCTGTCACTGAGTTCCACTATCTTTCTCTGTCCCTGAGTTACAGCATCTTTCTTTGTCCCTGAGTTACAGCATCTTTCTTTGTCCCTGAGTTACAGCATCTGTTTCTGTCCCTGAGGTAAAGCACCTTTCTCTGTACCTGAGCTACAGCAATTTTCTCTGTCCGAGTTACAGCAACTTTCTATGTCCCTGAGTTACAGTATCTTTCTTTGTCCCTGAGTTACAGCATCTTTCACTGTACATGCATTACAGCATCATTCTCTGTCACTAAGTTACAGTATCTTTCTCCGTACCTGAGATACAGCATCTTTCTCTGTTTGTTCGTAAATGCATCTTTCTCTGTCATTGAGTTACAGTATCTTTTTCCATCCCTTAGTTACAGTATCTTTCTCTGTCCCTGAGCTACAGCATCTTTCTCTGTCCCTGAGTTACAGTATCTTTCTCTGTCCCTCAGTTACAGCATCTTTCTCTGTCCCTCAGTTACAGTATCTTTCTCTGTACCTGAGTTACAGTACATTTCTCTGTACCTGAGTTACAGTAACTTTCTCTGTCCTTGAGTTACAGAATCTTTCTCTGCACCTGAGTTACAGAATATTTCTCTGGTCCTGAGTTACAGCATCTTTCTCTGTCCGAGTTACAATATCTTTCTCTGTCCCTGAGTTACAGCATCTTTTTCTGCACCTGAGTTACAGCTTCTTTCTCTGTTCTTGAGTTAATCTATCTTTCTTTGTCATTGAGTTACAGTATCTTTCTCTGACTCTGAGTTACAGCGTATTTCTCCATCTCTGAGGTACAGTATTTTCCTCCGTCTATGAGTTACAGTGTCTTTCTCTGTCGCTGAGGTACAGTATATTTTCAGTCCCTGAGCTGCAGTAACTTTCTCTGTCCTTGACTTACACTAACTATCTCTGTATCTGAGTTACAGCATCTTTCTCCATTTCTGAGTTACAGATTTACCTCCGTCTATGAGTTACAGCGTGTTTCTCTGTCACTGAGTTCCACTATCTTTCTCTGTCCCTGAGTTACAGCAACTTTCTCTGTCCCTGAGTTACAGCATCTTTCTCTGTCACTGAGTTACAGCTACTTTCTCTGTCCCTGAGTTGCAGCATCTTTCTCTGTCCCTGAGTTACAGTATATTTCTCTGTCCTTGAGTTACAGCATCTTTCTCTGTCCCTGAGCTACAATATCTTTCTCTCACCCTGAGTTGCAGCATCTTTCTCTGTCCCTGAGTTGCAGCAACTTTCTCTGGACCTGAGTTGCCACTTCTCTCTCTGTCCCTGAGTTACAGATTCTTTCTCCATCTCTGAGTTACAATATCTTTCTCTCACCCTGAGTTGCAGCATCTTTCTCTGTCCCTGAGTTACAATATCTTTTTCTCACCCAAAGTTACAGCATCTTTCTCTGTCACTAAGTTATGGTATCTTTCTCTGCACCTGAGTTGCCACTTCTCTCTCTGTCCCTGAGTTACAGAATCTTTCTCCGTCGCTGTGTTACAGCATCTTTCTCTGTCACTAAGTTACAGTATCTTTCGCTGTCCCTGAGTTACAGTATTTCTCTCTGTCCCTGAGTTTCAGTATCTTTCTCCGTCTGAGTTACAGCATCTTTCTCATCCCTGAGTTACAGCATTGTTCCCTGTTACTAAGTTACAGTATTTTTCTCTGTTCATGAGTTAATGTATCTTTCTCTGTCATTGAGTTACAGTAACTTTCTCTTTCCGATAGTTACAGTATCTTACTCTGTTCCTGAGTTACAGTATCTTTCTCTGTGCATGACTTCCAGCATCTTTCTCAGAACCTGAGTTACTGTATCATTCTCTGTCCCTGAGCTACAGTATCATTCTCTGTCCTTGACTTCCAGCATCTTTCTCAGTACCTGAGTTACTGTATCATTCTCTGTCCCTGAGTTAAAGTATCTTCCTCTGACCCTGAGCTACAGCATCTTTCTCTGTCCCTGAGTTACAGTATCTTTCTCTGTCCCTCAGTTACAGCATCTTTCTCTGTCCCTGTGTTACAGCATCTTTCTCTGTCCGTGAGCTACAGTATCTTTCTCTGTACCTGAGTTACTGCATCTCTCTCTGTCCCTGAGTTCCAGAATCTTTCTCAGTCCTTGTGTTACAGTCCCTCAGTTACAGCATCTTTCTCTGTCCCTGTGTTACAGCATCTTTCTCTGTCCGTGAGCTACAGTATCTTTCTCTGTACCTGAGTTACTGCATCTCTCTCTGTCCCTGAGTTCCAGAATCTTTCTCTGTCCTTGAGTTACAGCATCTTTCTCTGTCCCTGAGTTACAATATCTTTCTCTGTCGCGGAGTTACAGCATCATTCCCTGTCCCTGAGTTACAGCATCATTTTCTGCACCTGAGTTACAGCTTCTTTCTCTGTTCTTGAGTTAATCTATCTTTCTTTGTCATTGAGTTACAGTATCTTCCTCTGTCTCTGAGTTACAGCGTATTTCTCCATCTCTGAGTTACAGTATTTTCCTCCGTCTATGAGTTACAGTGTCTTTCTCTGTCGCTGAGGTACAGTATATTTTCAGTCCCTGAGTTACAGCATCTTTCTCTGTCCCTGAGTGACAGCATCTTTCTCTGTCCTTGAGTTGCAGCAACTTTGTCTGTCCCTGAGTTACAGCATCGTTCCCTGTCACTCCGTTACAGTATCTCTCTCTGTCCCTGAGTTACAGAATATTTCTCCGTCTCTGAGTTACAGTATCTTTCTCTGTCCCTGTGTTGCAGCATCTTTCTCTGTCCCTGAGTTACAGCATCTTTCTTTGTCCCTGAGTTACAGCATCGTTCCCTGTCACTAAGTTACAGTATTTTTCTCTGTCACTAAGTTACAGTATCTTTCTCTGTTCATGAGTTAATGTATCTTTCCCTGTCATTGAGTTACAGTAACGTTCTCTTTCCCTTAGTGACAGTATCTTCCTCTGTTCCTGAGTTACAGTATCTTTATCTGTCCCTGAGTTACAGCGTATTTCTCCATCTCTGAGTTACAGTATTTATCTCCATCTCTGAGATACAGCATCTTTCTTTGTCCCTGAGTTACAGCATCTGTTTCTGTCCCTGAGGTAAAGCACCTTTCTCTGTACCTGAGCTACAGCAATTTTCTCTGTCCGAGTTACAGCAACTTTCTCCGTCGCTGAGTTACAGTATCTTTCTTTGTCCCTGAGTTACAGCATCTTTCACTGTACATGCATTACAGCATCATTCTCTGTCACTAAGTTACAGTATCTTTCTCCGTACCTGAGATACAGCATCTTTCTCTGTTTGTTCGTAAATGCATCTTTCTCTGTCATTGAGTTACAGTATCTTTTTCCATCCCTTAGTTACAGTATCTTTCTCTGTCCCTGAGCTACAGCATCTTTCTCTGTCCCTGAGTTACAGTATCTTTCTCTGTCCCTCAGTTACAGCATCTTTCTCTGTCCCTCAGTTACTGTATCTTTCTCTGTACCTGAGTTACAGTACATTTCTCTGTACCTGAGTTACAGTAACTTTCTCTGTCCTTGAGTTACAGAATCTTTCTCTGCACCTGAGTTACAGAATATTTCTCTGGTCCTGAGTTACAGCATCTTTCTCTGTCCGAGTTACAATATCTTTCTCTGTCCCTGAGTTACAGCATCTTTTTCTGCACCTGAGTTACAGCTTCTTTCTCTGTTCTTGAGTTAATCTATCTTTCTTTGTCATTGAGTTACAGTATCTTTCTCTGACTCTGAGTTACAGCGTATTTCTCCATCTCTGAGGTACAGTATTTTCCTCCGTCTATGAGTTACAGTGTCTTTCTCTGTCGCTGAGGTACAGTATATTTTCAGTCCCTGAGCTGCAGTAACTTTCTCTGTCCTTGACTTACACTAACTATCTCTGTATCTGAGTTACAGCATCTTTCTCCATTTCTGAGTTACAGATTTACCTCCGTCTATGAGTTACAGCGTGTTTCTCTGTCACTGAGTTCCACTATCTTTCTCTGTCCCTGAGTTACAGCAACTTTCTCTGTCCCTGAGTTACAGCATCTTTCTCTGTCACTGAGTTACAGCTACTTTCTCTGTCCCTGAGTTGCAGCATCTTTCTCTGTCCCTGAGTTACAGTATATTTCTCTGTCCTTGAGTTACAGCATCTTTCTCTGTCCCTGAGCTACAATATCTTTCTCTCACCCTGAGTTGCAGCATCTTTCTCTGTCCCTGAGTTGCAGCAACTTTCTCTGGACCTGAGTTGCCACTTCTCTCTCTGTCCCTGAGTTACAGATTCTTTCTCCATCTCTGAGTTACAATATCTTTCTCTCACCCTGAGTTGCAGCATCTTTCTCTGTCCCTGAGTTACAATATCTTTTTCTCACCCAAAGTTACAGCATCTTTCTCTGTCACTAAGTTATGGTATCTTTCTCTGCACCTGAGTTGCCACTTCTCTCTCTGTCCCTGAGTTACAGAATCTTTCTCCGTCGCTGTGTTACAGCATCTTTCTCTGTCACTAAGTTACAGTATCTTTCGCTGTCCCTGAGTTACAGTATTTCTCTCTGTCCCTGAGTTTCAGTATCTTTCTCCGTCTGAGTTACAGCATCTTTCTCATCCCTGAGTTACAGCATTGTTCCCTGTTACTAAGTTACAGTATTTTTCTCTGTTCATGAGTTAATGTATCTTTCTCTGTCATTGAGTTACAGTAACTTTCTCTTTCCGATAGTTACAGTATCTTACTCTGTTCCTGAGTTACAGTATCTTTCTCTGTGCATGACTTCCAGCATCTTTCTCAGAACCTGAGTTACTGTATCATTCTCTGTCCCTGAGCTACAGTATCATTCTCTGTCCTTGACTTCCAGCATCTTTCTCAGTACCTGAGTTACTGTATCATTCTCTGTCCTTGAGTTAAAGTATCTTCCTCTGACCCTGAGCTACAGCATCTTTCTCTGTCCCTGAGTTACAGTATCTTTCTCTGTCCCTCAGTTACAGCATCTTTCTCTGTCCCTGTGTTACAGCATCTTTCTCTGTCCGTGAGCTACAGTATCTTTCTCTGTACCTGAGTTACTGCATCTCTCTCTGTCCCTGAGTTCCAGAATCTTTCTCAGTCCTTGTGTTACAGTCCCTCAGTTACAGCATCTTTCTCTGTCCCTGTGTTACAGCATCTTTCTCTGTCCGTGAGCTACAGTATCTTTCTCTGTACCTGAGTTACTGCATCTCTCTCTGTCCCTGAGTTCCAGAATCTTTCTCTGTCCTTGAGTTACAGCATCTTTCTCTGTCCCTGTGTTACAATATCTTTCTCTGTCGCGGAGTTACAGCATCATTCCCTGTCCCTGAGTTACAGCATCATTTTCTGCACCTGAGTTACAGCTTCTTTCTCTGTTCTTGAGTTAATCTATCTTTCTTTGTCATTGAGTTACAGTATCTTCCTCTGTCTCTGAGTTACAGCGTATTTCTCCATCTCTGAGTTACAGTATTTTCCTCCGTCTATGAGTTACAGTGTCTTTCTCTGTCGCTGAGGTACAGTATATTTTCAGTCCCTCAGTTACAGCATCTTTCTCTGTTCCTGAGTGACAGCATCTTTCTCTGTCCTTGAGTTGCAGCAACTTTGTCTGTCCCTGAGTTACAGCATCGTTCCCTGTCACTCCGTTACAGTATCTCTCTCTGTCCCTGAGTTACAGAATATTTCTCCGTCTCTGAGTTACAGTATCTTTCTCTGTCCCTGTGTTGCAGCATCTTTCTCTGTCCCTGAGTTACAGCATCTTTCTTTGTCCCTGAGTTACAGCATCGTTCCCTGTCACTAAGTTACAGTATTTTTCTCTGTCACTAAGTTACAGTATCTTTCTCTGTTCATGAGTTAATGTATCTTTCCCTGTCATTGAGTTACAGTAACGTTCTCTTTCCCTTAGTGACAGTATCTTCCTCTGTTCCTGAGTTACAGTATCTTTATCTGTCCCTGAGTTACAGCGTATTTCTCCATCTCTGAGTTACAGTATTTATCTCCATCTCTGAGATACAGCATCTTTCTTTGTCCCTGAGTTACAGCATCTGTTTCTGTCCCTGAGGTAAAGCACCTTTCTCTGTACCTGAGCTACAGCAATTTTCTCTGTCCGAGTTACAGCAACTTTCTATGTCCCTGAGTTACAATATCTTTTTCTCACCCAAAGTTACAGCATCTTTCTCTGTCACTAAGTTATGGTATCTTTCTCTGCACCTGAGTTGCCACTTCTCTCTCTGTCCCTGAGTTACAGAATCTTTCTCCGTCGCTGTGTTACAGCATCTTTCTCTGTCACTAAGTTACAGTATCTTTCGCTGTCCCTGAGTTACAGTATTTCTCTCTGTCCCTGAGTTTCAGTATCTTTCTCCGTCTGAGTTACAGCATCTTTCTCATCCCTGAGTTACAGCATTGTTCCCTGTTACTAAGTTACAGTATTTTTCTCTGTTCATGAGTTAATGTATCTTTCTCTGTCATTGAGTTACAGTAACTTTCTCTTTCCGATAGTTACAGTATCTTACTCTGTTCCTGAGTTACAGTATCTTTCTCTGTGCATGACTTCCAGCATCTTTCTCAGAACCTGAGTTACTGTATCATTCTCTGTCCCTGAGCTACAGTATCATTCTCTGTCCTTGACTTCCAGCATCTTTCTCAGTACCTGAGTTACTGTATCATTCTCTGTCCTTGAGTTAAAGTATCTTCCTCTGACCCTGAGCTACAGCATCTTTCTCTGTCCCTGAGTTACAGTATCTTTCTCTGTCCCTCAGTTACAGCATCTTTCTCTGTCCCTGTGTTACAGCATCTTTCTCTGTCCGTGAGCTACAGTATCTTTCTCTGTACCTGAGTTACTGCATCTCTCTCTGTCCCTGAGTTCCAGAATCTTTCTCAGTCCTTGTGTTACAGTCCCTCAGTTACAGCATCTTTCTCTGTCCCTGTGTTACAGCATCTTTCTCTGTCCGTGAGCTACAGTATCTTTCTCTGTACCTGAGTTACTGCATCTCTCTCTGTCCCTGAGTTCCAGAATCTTTCTCTGTCCTTGAGTTACAGCATCTTTCTCTGTCCCTGAGTTACAATATCTTTCTCTGTCGCGGAGTTACAGCATCATTCCCTGTCCCTGAGTTACAGCATCATTTTCTGCACCTGAGTTACAGCTTCTTTCTCTGTTCTTGAGTTAATCTATCTTTCTTTGTCATTGAGTTACAGTATCTTCCTCTGTCTCTGAGTTACAGCGTATTTCTCCATCTCTGAGTTACAGTATTTTCCTCCGTCTATGAGTTACAGTGTCTTTCTCTGTCGCTGAGGTACAGTATATTTTCAGTCCCTGAGTTACAGCATCTTTCTCTGTCCCTGAGTGACAGCATCTTTCTCTGTCCTTGAGTTGCAGCAACTTTGTCTGTCCCTGAGTTACAGCATCGTTCCCTGTCACTCCGTTACAGTATCTCTCTCTGTCCCTGAGTTACAGAATATTTCTCCGTCTCTGAGTTACAGTATCTTTCTCTGTCCCTGTGTTGCAGCATCTTTCTCTGTCCCTGAGTTACAGCATCTTTCTTTGTCCCTGAGTTACAGCATCGTTCCCTGTCACTAAGTTACAGTATTTTTCTCTGTCACTAAGTTACAGTATCTTTCTCTGTTCATGAGTTAATGTATCTTTCCCTGTCATTGAGTTACAGTAACGTTCTCTTTCCCTTAGTGACAGTATCTTCCTCTGTTCCTGAGTTACAGTATCTTTATCTGTCCCTGAGTTACAGCGTATTTCTCCATCTCTGAGTTACAGTATTTATCTCCATCTCTGAGATACAGTATCTTTCTCTGTCCCTGAGTTACAGCATCTTTCTCTGTTCTTGAGTTCATGTATCTTTCTCTGTCATTGAGTTACAGTATTTTTCACCATCTCTGAGTTACAGTATTTTTCTCCATCTATGAGTTACAGTGTCTTTCTCTCTCACTGAGTTACAGTATCTTTCTCTTTCCCTGAGTTACAGTATCTTTCTCTCCCTGAGTTACAGCATCTTTCTCTGTCCCTGAGTTGCAATATCTTTCCCTGTCCTTGAGTTGCAGCTTCTTTCTCTGTCAATAAGTTACAGTATCTTTCTCTGTCACAAAGTTACAGAATTTTCTCTGTCTGAGTTACAGTATCTTTCTCTGTCCTTGAGTTACAGCATCTTTCTCTGTACCTGAGTTACAGCATCTTTCTCTGTCACTAAGTTACAGTATCTCTCTCTGTCCCTGTTTTACAGTATCTTTCTCCATCTCTGACTGACAGTATCTTTCTCTGTACCTGAGTTACAGTATCTTTCTCTGTCCCTGAGTTACAGCATCTTTCTCTGTCACTAAGTTACAGTATCTCTCTCTGTCCCTGTTTTACAGCATCTTTCTCTGTCACTAAGTTACAGTATCTTTCTCTGTACCTGAGTTCCAGTTTATTTCTCTGTTCCTGTGTTACAGTATCTTTCTCTGTTCCTGAGTTACAGTATCTTTCTTTGTCCCTGAGTTACAGCATCA
Organism: Heterodontus francisci; assembly: GCF_036365525.1. Classification (NCBI taxonomy): domain Eukaryota; kingdom Metazoa; phylum Chordata; class Chondrichthyes; order Heterodontiformes; family Heterodontidae; genus Heterodontus; species Heterodontus francisci. The sequence goes on from NC_090385.1 coordinate 92,047,290, forward strand.
TGGAGAGGGACAGGAGCAGACGGGATGGGAAAATATTTAATTTGCGGAAGTGGAATTACAATGCTATTGGGCAGGAAACTGGGGAGCATAAATTGGGAACAGATGTTCTCAGGGAAATGCACGACAGAGATGTGGAGGTTGTTTCGGGAGCACTTGCTGCAACTGCTGGATAGGTTTGTCCCGATGAGGCAGGGAAGGGATGGTAGGGTGAAGGAACCTTGGATGACAAGAGATGTGGAACAGCTAGTCAAGAGGAAGAAGGAAGCTTACTTAAGGTTGGGGAAGCAAGGATCAGACAGGGCTCTAGAGGGTTGCAAAGTAGCCAGGAAGGAACTGAAGAATGGACTTAGGAGAGCTAGAAGGGGACATGAAAAAGTCTTGGCGGGTAGGATTAAGGAAAATCCCAAGGCGTTCTACACTGATGTGAGGAACAAGAGGATGGCCAGAGTGAGGATACGGCCGATCAGGGATAGTGGAGGGATCTTGTGCCTGGAGTCGGCGGCGGTAGGGGAGGTTCTAAATAAATACTGTGCTTCAGTATTCACTAGTGTGAGGACAGCGTGGAACAGGCTGAGGTTAAGAGCGAGGATGTGATGGAAATTTTGAAAGACACGAGGACAGATAAGTCCCCGGGGCCTGATGGGATATACCCAAGGATATTACGGGAAGCGAGGGAAGAGATTGCTGCGCCTTTGGCGATGATCTTTGCATCTTCGCTGTCCAGTGGAGTAGTACCAGATGATTGGAGGGTGGCAAATGTTGTTCCCTTGTTCAAGAAAGGGAATAGGGATAACCCTGGGAATTATAGACCAGTCAGTCTTACGTCGGTAATGGGCAAATTATTGGAGAGGATTCTGAGAGACAGGATTTATGATTATTTGGAAAAGCATGGTTTGATTAGAGACAGTCAGCATGGCTTTGTAAGGGGCTGGTCATGCCTCACAAGCCTTATTGAATTATTTGAGGATGTGACAAAACACATTGATGAAGGAAGAGCAGTGGGTGTGGTGTATATGGATTTAAGCAAGGCGCTTGATCAGGTTCCCCATGGTAGGCTCATTCAGAAACTAAGGAGTCATGGGATTCAGGGAAGGTTGGCTGTCTGGATACAAAATTGGCTGGCCCATCGAAGTCGGGGGGTGGTAGTAGATGGAAAGTATTCAGCATGGAGCTCGGTGACAGTGGTGTTCCACAAGGATCTGTTCTGGGACCGCTGCTCTTTGTGATTTTTATAAATGACTTGGATGAGGAAGTTGAAGGCTGGGATGGCAAGTTTGCCGATGACATGAAGGTTGCTGGAGTTGTGGATAGTGTGGAAGGCTGTTGTAGGTTGCAACGGGACATTGACAGGATGCAGAGCTGGGCTGAGAAGTGGCAGATGGAGTTCAACATGGAAAAGTGTGAACTGATTCATTATGGAAGGTCGAATTTGAATGCGGAATATAGGCTTAAAGACAAGATTCTTGGTAGTGTGGAGGAACAGAGGGATCTTGGGGTCCATGTCCATAGATTGCTCAAAGTTGCCACCCAAGTTGATAGGGTTGTTAAGAAGGCGTACGGTGTGTTGGCTTTCATTAACAGGGGGATTGAGTTTAAGAGCCATGAGGTAATGCTGCAGCTCTATAAGGCCCTGGTTCGACCACACTTGGAATACTGTGTTCAGTTCTGGTCACTTTAGAGAGGGTGCAGAGGGGATTTACAAGGATGCTGCCTGGACTGGAGGGCATGTCCTATGAAGAAAGATTGAGGGAGGTAGGGCTTTTCTCATTGGAGCGAAGAAGGATGAGAGGTGACTTGATAGAGGGGTACAAGATGATGAGATGCATAGATAGAGTGGAGAGCCAGAGACTTTTTCCCAGGGTGGAAAGGGCTATCACCAGGGGGCATAATTTTAAGTGATTGGAAGAAGGTTTTGGGGAGATGTCAGAGGTAGGTTCTTTACACAGAGAGTGGTGGGTGCGTGGAATGCGCTGCCAGCGGTGGTAGTAGAAGCAGATACATTAGGGGCACTTAAGCGAATCTTGGATAGGTACATGATGACAGTAGAATGAAGGGTAGGTAGTTAGTTTGATCTTAGAGTATGTTAAAGGTTCGGCACAACATCGTGGGCCGAAGGGCCTGCACTGTGCTGTACTGTTCGATGTTCTATGTTCTATCTTTCCCTGTCCCTGAGTTACAGCATCATTCCCTGTCCCTGAGTAACAGCATCTTTCTCTGTACCTGAGTTACAGCATCTTTCTCTATCTTTGAGTTTCAGTATCTTTCTCCATCCCTTAGTTTCAGTATCTTTGTCCCTGAGTTACAGTATCTTTCTCTGTACCTGAGTTACCACTTCTCTCTCTGTCCCTGAGTTACAGTCTATTTCTCCGTCTCTGAGTTGCAGTATCTTTCTCTGTTCTTGAGTTAATATATCTTTCTCTGTCACTGAGTTCCAGTATCTTTCTCTGTCTCTGATTTACAGCGTATTTCACCATCTCTGAGTTCCAGTATTTTTCTCTGTCACTGAGGTACAGTATATTTTCAGTCCCTGAGCTACAGTAACTTTCTCTGTCCTTGAGTTACACTATCTATCTCTGCCTCTGAGTTACAGTATCTTTCTCCGTCTCTGAGTTACAGTATTTTTCTCTGTCAGAGGTACAGTATATTTTCAGTCCCTGAGCTACAGTAACTTTCTCTGTCCTTGAGTTACACTATCTATCTCTGTCTCTGAGTTACTGTATCTTTCTCCGTCTCTGATTTACAGTATTTTTCTCCATCTATGAGTTACAGTGTCTTTCTCTGTCACTGAGGTACAGGATCTTTCTCTGTTCCTGAGTTACATATCTTTCTCTGTCCCTGAATTACAGCATCTTTTTCTGTCCTTGACTTACAGCATCTGTCTCTGTCCCTGAGTTAGAGCATCTTTCTCTGTCCCTGAGCTACAGCAACTTTCTCTGTCAATGAGTTACAGTATCTTTCTCTGTACCTGAGTTACCGCTTCTCTCTCTGTCCCTGAGTTACAGTATCTTTCTCTGTCCCTGAGTTACAGCATCTTTCTCTGTCCCTGAGTTACAGCTTCTTTCTCTGTCACTAAGTTACAGCATCTTTCTCTGTTCTTGAGTTAAAGTATCTTTCTCTGTCATTGGGTTACAGTATCGTTCGTCCAGTATTTTTCTCTGTCACTGAGGTGCAGTATTTTTTCAGTCCCTGAGCTACAGTAACTTTCTCTGTCCTTGAGTTACACTATCTATCTCTGTCTCTGAATTACAGCATCTTTCTCCATCAGAGTTACAGTATTTTTCTCCATCTCTGAGCTACAGTGTCTTTCTCTGTCCCTGAGTTACAGTATCTATCTCTGTCTCTGAGTTAGAGTATCTTTCTCTGTCTCTGAGGTACAGTATATTTTCAGCCTCTGAGCTACAGTAACTTTTTCTGTCCTTGAGTTACACTGTCTATCTCTGTCTCTGAGTTACAGTATCTTTCTCTGTCTCTGAGGTACAGTATATTTTCAATCCCTGAGCTACAGTTACTTTCTCTGTCCTTGAGTTACACCATCTATCTCTGTCTCTGAGTTACTGTATCTTTCTCCGTCTCTGATTTACAGTATTTTTCTCCATCTATGAGTTACAGTGTCTTTCTCTGTCACTGAGGTACAGGATCTTTCTCTGTTCCTGAGTTACAGCATCTTTTTCTGTCCTTGACTTACAGCATCTGTCTCTGTCCCTGAGTTAGAGCATCTTTCTCTGTCCCTGAGCTACAGCAACTTTCTCTGTCAATGAGTTACAGAATCTTTCCCTGTCCCTGAGTTACGGCATCTTTCCCTGTCCCTGAGTTACGGCATCTTTCCCTGTCCCTGAGTTACAGTATCTTTCTCTGTCACTAAGTTACAGTATCTTTCTCTGTACCTGAGTTACCGCTTCTCTCTCTGTCCCTGAGTTACAGCATTTTTCTCTGTCACTAAGTTACAGTATCTTTCTCTGTTCTTGAGTTAATGTATCTTTCTCTGTCATTGGGTTACAGTATCATTCTCCATCTCTGAGTTCCAGTATTTTTCTGTGTCACTGAGGTGCAGTATTTTTTCAGTCCCTAAGCTACAGTAACTTTCTCTGTCCTTGAGTTACACTATCTATCTCTGTCTCTGAATTACAGCATCTTTCTCCATCACTGAGTTACAGTATTTTTCTCCGTCTCTGAGCTACAGTGTCTTTCTCTGTCCCTGAGTTACAGTATCTTTCTCTGTTCCTGAGCTACAGTATCTTTCTCTGTCCCTGAGTTACCGCATCTCTCTCTATCCCTGAGTTTCAGTATCATTCTCCATCCCTTAGTTTCAGTATCTTTGTCCCTGAGTTACAGTATCTTTCTCTGTACCTGAGTTACAGCATGTTTCTCTGTCGCTGAGTAACAGTTTCTTTCTCTGTCACTAAGTTACAGTATCTTTCTCTGTACCTCAGTTACCGCTTCTCTCTCTGTCCCTGAGTTACAGTATATTTCTCCATCTCTGAGTTGCAGTATCTTTCTCTGTTCTTGAGTTAATATATCTTTCTCTGTCATTGAGTTCCAGTATCTTTCTCTGTCTCTGATTTACAGCGTATTTCTCCATCTCTGAGTTCCAGTATTTTTCTCTGTCACTGAGGTACAGTAGATTTTCAGTCCCTGAGCTACAGTAACTTTCTCTTTCCTGGAGTTACACTATCTAGCCCTGTCTCTGAGTTAGAGTATCTTTCTCTGTCACTGAGGTACAGTATATTTTCAGTCCCTGAGCTACAGTAACTTTCTCTGTCCTTGAGTTACACTATCTATCTCTGTCTCTGAGTTACAGTATCTTTCTCCGTCTCTGAGTTACAGCATTTTTCTCCGTCTATGAGTTGCAGTTTCTTTCTCTGTCACTGAGGTACAGGATCTTTCTCTGTTCCTGAGTTACATATCTTTCTCTGTCCCTGAGTTACAGCATCTTTCTCTGTCCCTGAGTTACAGCATCTGTCTCTGTCCCTGAGTTAGAGCATCTTTCTCTGTCCCTGAGTTACAGCATCTGTCTCTGTCCCTGAGTTAGAGCATCTTTCTCTGTCCCTGAGTTACAGCATCTGTCTCTGTCCCTGAGTTAGAGCATCTTTCTCTGTCCCTGAGCTACAGCATCTTTCTCTGTCCCTGAGCTCCAGCATCTTTCTCTGTCCCTGAGTTACAGCATCTGTCTCTGTCCCTGAGTTAGAGCATCTTTCTCTGTCCCTGAGTTACAGCATCTGTCTCTGTCCCTGAGTTAGAGCATCTTTCTCTGTCCCTGAGCTACAGCATCTTTCTCTGTCCCTGAGCTCCAGCATCTTTCTCTGTCCCTGAGTTACAGGATCTTTCTCTGTCACTAAGTTACAGCATTTTTCTCTGTCACTAAGTTACAGTATCTTTCTCTGTTCTTGAGTTATGGCATCTTTCCCTGTCCCTGAGTTACAGCATCTTTCTCTGTCACTGAGTTACAGTATCTTTCTGTCACTAAGTTACAGTATCTTTCTCTGTACCTGAGTTACCGCTTCTCTCTCTGTCCCTGAGTTCCAGTGTCTTTCTCTGTCCCTGAGTTACAGCATCTTTCTCTGTCCCTGAGTTACAGCATCTTTCTCTGTCCCTGAGTTACAGCATCTTTCTCTGTTACTAAGTTACAGCATTTTTCTCTGTCACTAAGTTACAGTATCTTTCTCTGTTCTTGAGTTAATGTATCTTTCTCTGTCATTGGGTTACAGTATCGTTCTCCATCTCTGAGTTCCAGTATTTTTCTCTGTCACTGAGGTGCAGTATTTTTTCAGTCCCTGAGTTACAGTAAATTTCTCTGTCCTTGAGTTACACTATCTATCTCTGTCTCTGAATTACAGCATCTTACTCCATCACTGAGTTACAGTATTTTTCTCCGTCTCTGAGCTACAGTGTCTTTCTCTGTCCCTGAGTTACAGTATCTTTCTCTGTCCCTGAGTCACAGTATCTTTCTCTGTTCCTGAGCTACAGCATCTTTCTCTGTCCCTGAGGTACAGTATCTTTCTCTGTCCCTGAGGTACAGTATCTTTCTCTGTCCCTGAGTTACAGCATCTTTCTCTGTCCCTGAGGTACAGTATATTTCTCTGTCCCTGAGGTACAGTATATTTCTCTGTCCCTGAGTTACAGCATCTTTCTCTGTCCCTGAGGTACAGTATCTTTCTCTGTCCCTGAGTTACAGCATCTTTCCCTGTCCCTGAATTACAGCATTTTTCTCTGTCACTAAGTTACAGTATCATTCTCTGTCCCTGAGCTACAGTATCTTTAGACGTCTCGGAGTTACAGTATCTCTCTGTCCCTGAGTTACAGCATCTTTGTCAGTTCTAGAGTTGCAGCATCTTTTTCTGTCCCAGAGTTACAGCATCGTTCTCTGTCACTAAGTTTCAGTATCTTTCTCTGTACCTCAGTTACAGTATCTTTCTCTGTCCCTGAGTTACAGTATCTTTCTCCATCAATTAGTTACAGCATCTTTCCCTGTCCCTGAGTTACAGCATCTTTCTCTGTCACTAAGTTACAGTATCTTTCTCTATACCTCAGTTACAGTATCTTTCTCTGTCCCTGAGTTACCGCATCTCTCTCTATCCCTCAGTTTCAGTATCTTTCTACATCCCTTAGTTTCAGTATCTTTGTCCCTGAGTTACAGTATCTTTCTCTGTCCCTGAGTTACAGCATGTTTCTCTGTCGCGGAGTTACAGTATATTTCGCCGTCTCCGAGTTGCAGTATCTTTCTCTGTTCTTGAGTTAATACATCTTTCTCTGTCATTGAGTTCCAGTATGTTTCTCTGTTTCTGAATTACAGCGTATTTCTCCATCTCTGAGTTCCAGTATTTTTCTCTGTCACTGAGGTACAGTATATTTTCAGTCCCTGAGCTACAGTAACTTTCTCCGTCCTTGAGTTACACTATCTATCTCTGTCTCTGAGTTACAGTATCTTTCTCTGTCTCTGAGGTACAGTATATTTTCAATCCCTGAGCTACAGTTACTTTCTCCATCCTTGAGTTCCACTATCTATCTCTGTCTCTGAGTTACAGTATCTTTCTCCGTCTCCGGGTTACAGCATTTTTCTCCGTCTATGAGTTGCAGTTTCTTTCTCTGTCACTGAGGTACAGCATCTTTCTCTGTCCCTGAGTTACAGGATCTTTCTCTGTTCCTGAGTTACATATCTTTCTCTGTCCCTGAGTTACAGCATCTGTCTCTGTCCCTGAGTTAGAGCATCTTTCTCTGTCCCTGAGCTACAGCATCTTTCTCTGTCCCTGAGCGACAGCATCTTTCTCTGTCCCTGAGCTACAGCATCTTTCTCTGTCCCTGAGTTACAGGATCTTTCTCTGTCACTAAGTTACAGCATTTTTCTCTGTCACTAAGTTACAGTATCTTTCTCTGTTCTTGAGTTATGGCATCTTTCCCTGTCCCTGAGTTACAGCATCTTTCTCTGTCACTGAGTTACAGTATCTTTCTGTCACTAAGTTACAGTATCTTTCTCTGTACCTGAGTTACCGCTTCACTCTCTGTCCCTGCGTTACAGTGTCTTTCTCTGTCCCTGAGTTACAGCATCTTTCTCTGTCCCTGAGTTACAGCATCTTTCTCTGTTACTAAGTTACAGCATTTTTCTCTGTCACTAAGTTACAGTATCTTTCTCTGTTCTTGAGTTAATGTATCTTTCTCTGTCATTGGGTTACAGTATCGTTCTCCATCTCTGAGTTCCAGTATTTTTCTCTGTCACTGAGGTGCAGTATTTTTTCAGTCCCTGAGCTACAGTAAATTTCTCTGTCCTTGAGTTACACTATCTATCTCTGTCTCTGAATTACAGCATCTTACTCCATCACTGAGTTACAGTATTTTTCTCCGTCTCTGAGCTACAGTGTCTTTCTCTGTCCCTGAGTTACAGTATCTTTCTCTGTCCCTGAGTCACAGTATCTTTCTCTGTTCCTGAGCTACAGCATCTTTCTCTGTCCCTGAGGTACAGTATCTTTCTCTGTCCCTGAGGTACAGTATCTTTCTCTGTCCCTGAGTTACAGCATCTTTCTCTGTCCCTGAGGTACAGTATATTTCTCTGTCCCTGAGGTACAGTATATTTCTCTGTCCCTGAGTTACAGCATCTTTCTCTGTCCCTGAGGTACAGTATCTTTCTCTGTCCCTGAGTTACAGCATCTTTCTCTGTCCCTGAGGTACAGCATCTTTCCCTGTCCCTGAGTAACAGAATATTTCTCTCTCACTAAGTTACAGTATCTTTCTCTGTCCCTGAGTTACAGTATCTTTCTCAGTCACTAAGTTACAGTATCATTCTCTGTCCCTGAGCTACAGTATCTTTAGACGTCTCGGAGTTACAGTATCGCTCTGTCCCTGAGTTACAGCATCTTTGTCAGTTCTAGAGTTGCAGCATCTTTTTCTGTCACTAAGTTACAGTATCTTTCTCTGTACCTCAGTTACAGTATCTTTCCCTGTCCCTGAGTTACAGCATCTTTCTCTGTAACTAAGTTACAGTATCTTTCTCTATACCTCAGTTACAGTATCTTTCTCTGTCCCTGAGTTACCGCATCTCTCTCTATCCCTGAGTTTCAGTATCTTTCTACATCCCTTAGTTTCAGTATCTTTGTCCCTGAGTTACAGTATCTTTCTCTGTCCCTGAGTTACAGCATGTTTCTCTGTCGCGGAGTTACAGTATATTTCGCCGTCTCCGAGTTGCAGTATCTTTCTCTGTCTCTGAGGTACAGTATGTTTTAAATCCCTGAACTACAGTAACTTTCTCTGTCCTTGAGTTACACTATCTATTTCTGTCTCTGAGTTACAGTATTTTTCTCCGTCTCTGAGCTACAGTGTCTTTCTCGGTCCCTGAGTTACAGTATCTTTCTCTGTTCCTGAGCTACAGTATCTTTCTCTGTCCCTGAGTTACCGCATCTCTCTCTAACCCTGAGTTTCAGTATCATTCTCCATCCCTTAGTTTCAGTATCTTTGTCCCTGAGTTACAGTATCTTTCTCTGTACCTGAGTTACAGCATGTTTCTCTGTCGCTGAGTAACAGTTTCTTTCTCTGTCACTAAGTTACAGTATCTTTTTCTGTACCTCAGTTACCGCTTCTCTCTCTGTCCCTGAGTTACAGTATATTTCTCCATCTCTGAGTTCCAGTATCTTTCTCTGTCTCTGATTTACAGCGTATTTCTCCATCTCTGAGTTCCAGTATTTTTCTCTGTCTCTGAGGTACAGTATATTTTCAGTCCCTGAGCTACAGTAACTTTCTCTGTCCTTGAGTTACACTATCTATCTCTGTCTCTGAGTTACAGTATCTTTCTCTGTCTCTGAGGTGCAGTATATTTTCAATCCCTGAGCTACAGTTACTTTCTCCGTCCTTGAGTTCCACTATCTATCTCTGTCTCTGAGTTACAGTATCTTTCTCCGTCTCCGGGTTACAGCATTTTTCTCCGTCTATGAGTTGCAGTTTCTTTCTCTGTCACTGAGGTACAGCATCTTTCTCTGTCCCTGAGTTACAGGATCTTTCTCTGTTCCTGAGTTACATATCTTTCTCTGTCCCTGAGTTACAGCATCTGTCTCTGTCCCTGAGTTAGAGCATCTTTCTCTGTCCCTGAGCTACAGCATCTTTCCATGTCCCTGAGCGACAGCATCTTTCTCTGTCCCTGAGCTACAGCATCTTTCTCTGTCCCTGAGTTACAGGATCTTTCTCTGTCACTAAGTTACAGCATTTTTCTCTGTCACTAAGTTACAGTATCTTTCTCTGTTCTTGAGTTATGGCATCTTTCCCTGTCCCTGAGTTACAGCATCTTTCTCTGTCACTGAGTTACAGTATCTTTCTGTCACTAAGTTACAGTATCTTTCTCTGTACCTGAGTTACCGCTTCACTCTCTGTCCCTGAGTTACAGTGTCTTTCTCTGTCCCTGAGTTACAGCATCTTTCTCTGTCCCTGAGTTACAGCATCTTTGTCAGTTCTAGAGTTGCAGCATCTTTTTCTGTCACTAAGTTACAGTATCTTTCTCTGTACCTGAGTTACAGCATCTTTCTCTGTCACTAAGTTACAGTATCTTTCTCTATACCTCAGTTACAGCATCTTTCTCTGTCCCTGAGTTACCGCATCTCTCTCTATCCCTGAGTTTCAGTATCTTTCTACATCCCTTAGTTTCAGTATCTTTGTCCCTGAGTTACAGTATCTTTCTCTGTCCCTGAGTTACAGCATGTTTCTCTGTCGCGGAGTTACAGTATATTTCGCCGTCTCCGAGTTGCAGTATCTTTCTCTGTTCTTGAGTTAATATATCTTTCTCTGTCATTGAGTTCCAGTATGTTTCTCTGTCTCTGAATTACAGCGTATTTCTCCATCTCTGAGTTCCAGTATTTTTCTCTGTCACTGAGGAACAGTATATTTTCAGTCCCTGAGCTACAGTAACTTTCTCCGTCCTTGAGTTACATTATCTATCTCTGTCTCTGAGTTAGAGTATCTTTCTCTGTCTCTGAGGTATAGTATATTTTAAATCCCTGAACTGCAGTAACTTTCTCTGTCCTTGAGTTACACTATCTATTTCTGTCTCTGAGTTACAGTATTTTTCTCCGTCTGTGAGTTACAGTGTCTTTCGCTGTCACTGAGGTACAGGATCTTTCTCTGTTCTGGAGTTACATATCTTTCTCTGTCCCTGAACTACAGCAACTTTCTCTGTCAATGAGTTACAGCATCTTTCCCTGTCCCTGAGGTACGGCATCTTTTCCCTGTCCCTGAGTTACAGCATCTTTCTCTGTCCCTGAGCTACAGTACCTTTCTCTGTCCCTGAGCTCCAGTATCTTTCCCTGTCCCTGAGTTACAGCATCTTTGTCTGTCACTAAGTTCCAGCATTCTTCTCTGTCACTCAGTTACAGTATCTTTCTCTGCACTTGAGTTAATGTATCTTTCTCTGTCATTGGGTGACAGTATCGTTCTCCATCTCTGAGTTCCAGTATTTTTCTCTGTCACTGAGGTAGAGTATATTTTCAGTCCCTGAGTTACAGTATATTTCTCTGTCCCTGAACTACAGCAACTTTCTCTGTCAATGAGTTACAGCATCTTTCCCTGTCCCTGAGGTACGGCATCTTTCCCTGTCCCTGAGTTACAGCATCTTTCGCTGTCACTGAGTTACAGTATCTTTCTCTGTCACTAAGTTACAGTATCTTTCTCTGTACCTGAGTTACCACTTCTCTCTCTGTCCCTGAGCTACAGTATCTTTCTCTGTCCCTGAGTTACAGCATCATTCTCTGTCCCTGAGTTACAGCATCTTTCTCTGTCACTAAGTTCCAGCATTTTTCTCTGTCACTCAGTTACAGTATCTTTATCTGTACCTGAGTTAATGTATCTTTCTCTGTCATTGGGTGACAGTATTGTTCCCCATCTCTGAGTTCCAGTATTTTTCTCTGTCACTGAGGTACAGTATATTTTCAGTCCCTGAGCTGCAGTAACTTTCTCTGTCCTTGAGTTACACTATCTATCTCTGTCTCTGAGTTAGAGTATCTTTCTCCATCCCTGAGTTACAGCATCTTTCTCTGTCCCTGAGGTACACTATCTTTCTCTGTCCCCGACTTACAGCATCTTTCTCTGTCACTAAGTTACAGTATCTTTCTCTGTCACTAAGTTACAGTATCTTTCTCTGTCACTAAGTTACAGTATCTTTCTCTGTTCTTGAGTTAATGTACCTTTCTCTGTCATTGGGTTACAGTATCATTCTCCATCTCTGAGTTCCAGTATTTTGCTCTGTCACTGAGGTGCAGTATTTTTTCAGTCCCTGAGCTGCAGTAACTTTCTCTGTCCTTGAGTTACACTATCTATCCCTGTCTTCGAATAACACCATCGTTCTCCATCACTGAGTTACAGTATTTTTCTCCATCTCTGAGCTACAGTGTCTTTCTCTGTCCCTGAGTTACAGTATCTTTCTCTGTTCCTGAGCTACAGCATCTTTCTCTGTCCCTGAGTTACCGCATCTCTCTGTATCCCTGAGTTTCAGTATCTTTCTCCATCCCTTAGTTTCAGTATCTTTGTCCCTGAGTTACAGTATCTTTCTCTGTACCTGAATTACAGCATGTTTCTCTGTCCCTGAGTTACAGCATCTTTCTCTGTCCCTGAGTTAAGTCATCATTCCCTGTCCCTGAGTTACAGCATCTTTCTCTGTCACTAAGTGACAGTATCTTTCTCTGTACCTGAGTTACCACTTCTCTCTCTGTCCCTGAGTTACAGTACATTTCTCCGTCTCTGAGTTGCAGTATCTTTCTCTGTTCTTGAGTTACACAATCTATCTCTGTCTCTGAGTTACAGTATCTTTCTCCATCTCTGAGTTCCAGTATCTTTCTATGTCACTGAGGTACAGTATATTTTCAGTCCCTGAGCTACAGTAACTTTCTCTGTCCTTGAGTTACACAATCTATCTCTGTCTCTGAGTTACAGTATCTTTCTCCATCTCTGAGTTACAGTATTTTTCTCCGTCTATGAGTGACAGTGTCTTTCTCTGTCACTGAGGGACAGGATCTCTCTCTGTTCCTGAGTGACAGCATCTGTCTCTGTGCCTGAGTTACAGCATCTTTCCCTGTCCCTGAGTTACGGCATCTTTCCCTGTCCCTGAGTTACAGTATCTTTCTCTGTCACTAAATTACAGCATTTTTCTCTGTCCCTGAGTTACAGCATCTTTCTCTGTCCCTGAGTTACAGCATCTTTCTCTGTCACTAAGTTCCAGCATTTTTCTCTGTCACTCAGTTACAGTATCTTTCTCTGTACCTGAGTTAATGTATCTTTCTCTGTCATTGGGTGACAGTATTGTTCCCCATCTCTGAGTTCCAGTATTTTTCTCTGTCACTAAGGTGCAGTATTTTTTCAGTCCCTGAGCTACAGTAACTTTCTCTGTCCTTGAGTTACACTATCTATCTCTGTCTCTGAATTACAGCATCTTTCTCCATCTCTGAGTTACAGTATTTTTCTCCGTCTATGAGTGACAGTGTCTTTCTCTGTCACTGAGGGACAGGATCTCTCTCTGTTCCTGAGTGACAGCAGCTGTCTCTGTGCCTGAGTTAGAGCATCTTTCTCTGTCCCTGAGCTACAGCAACTTTCTCTGTCCCTGAGGTACAGTATCTTTCTCTGTCCCTGAGTTACAGTATCTTTCTCTGTCCCTGAGTTACAGCATCTTTCTCTGTCCCTGATTTACAGCATCTTTCTCTGTTCCTGAGGTGCAGTATCTTTCGACGTCCCTGAGTTACAGCATCTTTCTCTGTCCCTGAGGTAGAGCATCTTTCTCTGTCCCTGATTTACAGCATCTTTCTCTGTTCCTGAGGTACAGTATCTTTCGACGTCCCTGAGTTACAGCATCTTTCCCTGTCCCTGAGTAACAGCATCTTTCTCTGTCACTAAGTTACAGCATCTTTCTCTGTCCCTGAGTTACGTCATCTTTCCCTGTCCCTGAGTTACAGTATCTTTCTCTGTCACTAAGTGACAGCATGTTTCTCTGTCCCTGAGTTACAGCATCTTTCTCTGTCCCTGAGTTAAGTCATCATTCCCTGTCCCTGAGTTACAGCATCTTTCTCTGTCACTAAGTGACAGTATCTTTCTCTGTACCTGAGTTACCACTTCTCTCTCTGTCCCTGAGTTACAGTACATTTCTCCGTCTCTGAGTTGCAGTATCTTTCTCTGTTCTTGAGTTAATATATCTTTCTCTGTCATTGAGTTCCAGTATCTTTTTCTGTCTCTGATTTATAGCGTATTTCTCCATCTCTGAGTTCCAGTATCTTTCTATGTCACTGAGGTACAGTATATTTTCAGTCCCTGAGCTACAGTAACTTTCTCTGTCCTTGAGTTACACAATCTATCTCTGTCTCTGAGTTACAGTATCTTTCTCCATCTCTGAGTTACAGTATTTTTCTCCGTCTATGAGTGACAGTGTCTTTCTCTGTCACTGAGGGACAGGATCTCTCTCTGTTCCTGAGTGACAGCATCTGTCTCTGTGCCTGAGTTACAGCATCTTTCCCTGTCCCTGAGTTACGGCATCTTTCCCTGTCCCTGAGTTACAGTATCTTTCTCTGTCACTAAATTACAGTATCTTTCTCTGTCCCTGAGTTACAGTATCTTTCTCTGTCACTAAGTTACAGCATTTTTCTCTGTCCCTGAGTTACAGCATCTTTCTCTGTCCCTGAGTTACAGCATCTTTCTCTGTCACTAAGTTCCAGCATTTTTCTCTGTCACTCAGTTACAGTATCTTTCTCTGTACCTGAGTTAATGTATCTTTCTCTGTCATTGGGTGACAGTATTGTTCCCCATCTCTGAGTTCCAGTATTTTCCTCTGTCACTAAGGTGCAGTATTTTTTCAGTCCCTGAGCTACAGTAACTTTCTCTGTCCTTGAGTTACACTATCTATCTCTGTCTCTGAATTACAGCATCTTTCTCCATCTCTGAGTTACAGTATTTTTCTCCGTCTATGAGTGACAGTGTCTTTCTCTGTCACTGAGGGACAGGATCTCTCTCTGTTCCTGAGTGACAGCAGCTGTCTCTGTGCCTGAGTTAGAGCATCTTTCTCTGTCCCTGAGCTACAGCAACTTTCTCTGTCCCTGAGGTACAGTATCTTTCTCTGTCCCTGAGTTACAGTATCTTTCTCTGTCCCTGAGTTACAGCATCTTTCTCTGTCCCTGATTTACAGCATCTTTCTCTGTTCCTGAGGTACAGTATCTTTCGACGTCCCTGAGTTACAGCATCTTTCTCTGTCCCTGAGGTAGAGCATCTTTCCCTGTCCCTGAGTAACAGCATCTTTCTCTGTCACTAAGTTACAGCATCTTTCTCTGTCCCTGAGTTACGTCATCTTTCCCTGTCCCTGAGTTACAGTTTCTTTCTCTGTCACTAAGTTACAGTATCTTTCTCTGTAGCTGAGTTACCGCTTCTCTCTCTGTCCCTGAGTTACAGTATATTTCTCCATCTCTGAGTTGCAGTATCTTTCTCTGTTCTTGAGTTAATATATCTTTCTCTGTCATTGAGTTCCAGTATCTTTCTCTGTCTCTGATTTACAGCGTATTTCTCCATCTCTGAGTTCCAGTATTTTTCTCTGTCACTGAGGTACAGTATATTTTCAGTCCCTGAGCTGCAGTAACTTTCTCTGTCCTTGAGTAACACTATCTATCTCTGTCTCTGAGTTAGAGTATCTTTCTTTGTCTCTGAGGTACAGTATATTTTCAATCCCTGAGCTACAGTTACTTTCTCTGTCCTTGAGTTAAACTATCTATCTCTGTCTCTGAGTTACAGTACATTTCTCTGTCCCTGAGTTACAGCATCTTTCTCTGTCCCTGAGTTACAGCATCTTTCCCTGTCCCCGTGTTCCAGCATCTTTCCCTGTCCCTGAGTAACAGCATCTTTCTCTGTCACTAAGTTACAATATCATTCTCTGTACCTGAGTTCCTGCTTCTCTCTCTGTCCCTGAGTTACAGTATCTTTCTCTGTCACGAAGTTACAGTATATTTCTCTATACCTGAGTTACAGCATCTTTCTCTGTCCCTGAGTTACAGCATCTTTCTCTGTCCCTGATATACAGCATTTTTCTCTGTCACTAAGTTTCAGTATCTTTCTCTGTCCCTGAGTTACAGCATCTTTCTCTGTCCCTGAGTTACAGCATCTTTCTCTGTCCCTGATATACAGCATTTTTCTCTGTCACTAAGTTTCAGTATCTTTCTCTGTCCCTGAGTTACAGCATCTTTTTCTGTCCCTGAGCTACAGCATCATTCTCTGTCCCTGAATTACAGCATCTTTCCCTGTCCCTGAGTTACAGCATTTTTCTGTGTCACTAGGTTCCAGTATCTTTCTCTGTCCTTGAGTTACAGCATCTTTCTCTGTACCTGAGCTGCAGTATATTTCTCTGTCCCTGAGTTACAGCATCTTTCTCTGTCACTGAGTTGCAGTATCTTTCTCTGTCCCTGAGCTACAGCATCCTTTTCTGTCCCTGAGTTACAGCATCTTTCCCTGTCCCTGAGTTACAGCATCTTTCTCTGTCCCTGAGTTACAGCATCTTTCTCTGTCCCTGAGGTACAGTATCTTTCTGTGTCCCTGAGTTACAGCATCTTTCTCTGTCCCTGAATTACAGCATCTTTCTCTGTCCCTGAGGTACAGTATCTTTCTGTGTCCCTGAGTTACAGCATCTTTCTCTGTCCCTGAATTACAGCATCTTTCTCTGTCCCTGAGCTACAGCATCCTTTTCTGTCCCTGAGTTACAGCATCTTTCCCTGTCCCTGAGTTACAGCATCTTTCTCTGTCCCTGAGTTACAGCATCTTTCTCTGTCCCTGAGTTACAGCATCTTTCTCTGTCCCTGAGGTACAGTATCTTTCTGTGTCCCTGAGTTACAGCATCTTTCTCTGTCCCTGAGTTACAGCATCTTTCTCTGTCCCTGAGGTACAGCATCTTTCTCTGTCCCTGAATTACAGCATCTTTCCCTGTCCCTGAGTTACAGCATCTTTCTCTGTCCCTGAGTGACAGCATCTTTCTCTGTCCCTGAGGTACAGCATCTTTCTGTGTCCCTGAGGTACAGTATCTTTCTCTGTCCCTGAGTTACAGCATCTTTCTCTGTCCCTGATTTACAGCATCTTTCTCTGTCCCTGAGTTACAGCATCTTTCTCTGTCCCTGAGGTACAGTATCTTTCTGTGTCCCTGAGTTACAGCATCTTTCTCTGTCCCTGAATTACAGCATCTTTCTCTGTCCCTGAGGTACAGTATCTTTCTGTGTCCCTGAGTTACAGCATCTTTCTCTGTCCCTGAATTACAGCATCTTTCTCTGTCCCTGAGCTACAGCATCTTTCTCTGTCCCTGAGTTACAGCATCTTTCTCTGTCCCTGAGGTACAGTATCTTTCTGTGTCCCTGAGTTACAGCATCTTTCTCTGTCCCTGAATTACAGCATCTTTCTCTGTCCCTGAGGTACAGTATCTTTCTGTGTCCCTGAGTTACAGCATCTTTCTCTGTCACTGAGTTGCAGTATCTTTCTCTGTCCCTGAGCTACAGCATCCTTTTCTGTCCCTGAGTTACAGCATCTTTCCCTGTCCCTGAGTTACAGCATCCTTCTCTGTCCCTAAGATACAGCATCTTTCTCTGTCCCTGAGGTACAGTATCTTTCTGTGTCCCTGAGTTACAGCATCTTTCTCTGTCCCTGAGGTACAGTATCTTTCTGTGTCCCTGAGGTACAGCATCTTTCTCTGTCCCTGATTTACAGCATCTTTCTCTGTCCCTGAGTTACAGCATCTTTCTCTGTCCCTGATTTACAGCATCTTTCTCTGTCCCTGAGTTACAGCATCTTTCTCTGTCCCTGAGGTACAGTATCTTTCTGTGTCCCTGAGTTACAGCATCTTTCTCTGTCCCTGAATTACAGCATCTTTCTCTGTCCCTGAGGTACAGTATCTTTCTGTGTCCCTGAGTTACAGCATCTTTCTCTGTCCCTGAATTACAGCATCTTTCTCTGTCCCTGAGCTACAGCATCTTTCTCTGTCCCTGAGTTACAGCATCTTTCTCTGTCCCTGAGGTACAGTATCTTTCTGTGTCCCTGAGTTACAGCATCTTTCTCTGTCACTGAGTTGCAGTATCTTTCTCTGTCCCTGAGCTACAGCATCCTTTTCTGTCCCTGAGTTACAGCATCTTTCCCTGTCCCTGAGTTACAGCATCTTTCTCTGTCCCTGAGTTACAGCATCTTTCTCTGTCCCTGAGGTACAGTATCTTTCTGTGTCCCTGAGTTACAGCATCTTTCTCTGTCCCTGAATTACAGCATCTTTCTCTGTCCCTGAGGTACAGTATCTTTCTGTGTCCCTGAGTTACAGCATCTTTCTCTGTCCCTGAATTACAGCATCTTTCTCTGTCCCTGAGCTACAGCATCCTTTTCTGTCCCTGAGTTAAAGCATCTTTCCCTGTCCCTGAGTTACAGCATCTTTCTCTGTCCCTGAGTTACAGCATCTTTCTCTGTCCCTGAGGTACAGTATCTTTCTGTGTCCCTGAGTTACAGCATCTTTCTCTGTCCCTGAATTACAGCATCTTTCCCTGTCCCTGAGTTACAGCATCTTTCTCTGTCCCTGAGTTACAGCATCTTTCTCTGTCCCTGAGGTACAGTATCTTTCTGTGTCCCTGAGTTACAGCATTTTTCTCTGTCCCTGAGTTACAGTATCTCTCTGTCCCTGAGTTACAGCATCTTTGTCTGTCCCAGAGATGCAGCATCTTTTTCTGTCCCAGAGTTACAGCATCTTTCCCTGTCCCTGAGTTACAGTATCTTTCTCTATACCTGAGTTACAGCATCTTTCTCTGTCCCTGAGTTACTGAATCATTCTCTGTCCTTGAGTTACGTCATCTTTCCCTGTCCCTGAGTTACAGTATCTTTCTCTGTCACTAAGTGACAGTATCTTTCTCTGTCACGAAGTTACAGCATCTTTCTCTGTCCCTGAGTTACGTCATCTTTCCCTGTCCCTGAGTTACAGTATCTTTCTCTGTCACTAAGTGACAGTATCTTTCTCTGTCACTAAGTTACAGCATCTTTCTCTGTCCCTGAGTTACGTCATCTTTCCCTGTCCCTGAGTTACAGTTTCTTTCTCTGTCACTAAGTTACAGTATCTTTCTCTGTAGCTGAGTTACCGCTTCTCTCTCTGTCCCTGATTTACAGCATATTTCTCCATCTCTGAGTTCCAGTATTTTTCTCTGTCACTGAGGTACAGTATATTTTCAGTCCCTGAGCTGCAGTAACTTTCTCTGTCCTTGAGTAACACTATCTATCTCTGTCTCTAAGTTAGAGTATCTTTCTTTGTCTCTGAGGTCCAGTATATTTTCAATCCCTGAGCTACAGTTACTTTCTCTGTCCTTGAGTTAAACTATCTATCTCTGTCTCTGAGTTACAGTATATTTCTCTGTCCCTGAGTTACAGCATCTTTCTCTGTCCCTGAGTTACAGCATCTTTCCCTGTCCCCGTGTTCCAGCATCTTTCCCTGTCCCTGAGTAACAGCATCTTTCTCTGTCACTAAGTTACAGTATCATTCTCTGTACCTGAGTTCCTGCTTCTCTCTCTGTCCCTGAGTTACAGTATCTTTCTCTGTCACTAAGTTACAGTATATTTCTCTATACCTGAGTTACAGCATCTTTCTCTGTCCCTGAGTTACAGCATCTTTCTCTGTCCCTGATATACAGCATCTTTCTCTGTCACTAAGTTACAGTATCATTCTCTGTACCTGAGTTCCTGCTTCTCTCTCTGTCCCTGAGTTACAGTATCTTTCTCTGTCACTATGTTACAGTATATTTCTCTATACCTGAGTTACAGCATCTTTCTCTGTCCCTGAGTTACAGCATCTTTCTCTGTCCCTGAGGTACAGTATCTGTCTGTGTCCCTGAGTTACAGCATCTTTCTCTGTCCCTGAATTACAGCATCTTTCTCTGTCCCTGAGGTACAGTATCTTTCTGTGTCCCTGAGTTACAGCATCTTTCTCTGTCCCTGAATTACAGCATCTTTCTCTGTCCCTGAGCTACAGCATCCTTTTCTGTCCCTGAGTTACAGCATCTTTCCCTGTCCCTGAGTTACAGCATCTTTCTCTGTCCCTGAGCTACAGCATCCTTTTCTGTCCCTGAGTTACAGTATCTTTCTCTGTCCCTGAGTTACAGCATCTTTCTCTGTCACTGAGTTGCAGTATCTTTCTCTGTCACTGAGTTGCAGTATCTTTCTCTGTCCCTGAGTTACAGCATCTTTCTCTGTCACTGAGTTGCAGTATCTTTCTCTGTCCCTGAGCTACAGCATCCTTTTCTGTCCCTGAGTTACAGCATCTTTCCCTGTCCCTGAGTTACAGCATCCTTCTCTGTCCCTGAGTTACAGCATCTTTCTCTGTCCCTGAGGTACAGTATCTTTCTGTGTCCCTGAGTTACAGCATCTTTCTCTGTCCCTGAATTACAGCATCTTTCTCTGTCCCTGAGGTACAGTATCTTTCTGTGTCCCTGAGTTACAGCATCTTTCTCTGTCCCTGAATTACAGCATCTTTCTCTGTCCCTGAGTTACAGCATTTTTCTCTGTCCCTGAGGTACAGTATCTTTCTGTGTCCCTGAGTTACAGCATCTTTCTCTGTCCCTGAATTAGAGCATCTTTCCCTGTCCCTGAGTTACAGCATCTTTCTCTGTCCCTGAATTACAGCATCTTTCCCTGTCCCTGAGTTACAGCATCTTTCTGTGTCCCTGAGGTACAGTATCTTTCTGTGTCCCTGAGTTACAGCATTTTTCTCTGTCCCTGAGTTACAGTATCTCTCTGTCCCTGAGTTACAGCATCTTTGTCTGTCCCAGAGATGCAGCATCTTTTTCTGTCCCTGAGTTACAGCATCTTTCCCTGTCCCTGAGTTACTGTATCTTTCTCTATACCTGAGTTACAGCATCTTTCTCTGTCCCTGAGTTACTGAATCATTCTCTGTCCTTGAGTTACATCATCTTTCCCTGTCCCTGAGTTACAGTATCTTTCTCTGTCACTAAGTGACAGTATCTTTCTCTGTCACGAAGTTACAGCATCTTTCTCTGTCACGAAGTTACAGCATCTTTCTCTGTCCCTGAGTTACGTCATCTTTCCCTGTCCCTGAGTTACAGTTTCTTTCTCTGTCACTAAGTTGCAGTATCTTTCTCTGTAGCTGAGTTACCACTTCTCTCTCTGTCCCTGAGTTACAGTATATTTCTCCATCTCTGAGTTGCAGTATCTTTCTCTGTTCTTGAGTTAATATATCTTTCTCTGTCATTGAGTTCCAGTATCTTTCTCTGTCACTGATTTACAGCGTATTTCTCCATCTCTGAGTTCCAGTATTTTTCTCTGTCACTGAGGTACAGTATATTTTCAGTCCCTGAGCTGCAGTAACTTTCTCTGTCCTTGAGTAACACTATCTATCTCTGTCTCTAAGTTAGAGTATCTTTCTTTGTCTCTGAGGTACAGTATATTTTCAATCCCTGAGCGACAGTTACTTTATCTGTCCTTGAGTTAAACTATCTATCTCTGTCTCTGAGTTACAGTATATTTCTCTGTCCCTGAGTTACAGCATCTTTCTCTGTCCCTGAGTTACAGCATCTTTCCCTGTCCCCGTGTTCCAGCATCTTTCCCTGTCCCTGAGTAACAGCATCTTTCTCTGTCACTAAGTTACAGTATCATTCTCTGTACCTGAGTTCCTGCTTCTCTCTCTGTCCCTGAGTTACAGTATCTTTCTCTGTCACTAAGTTACAGTATATTTCTCTATACCTGAGTTACAGCATCTTTCTCTGTCCCTGAGTTACAGCATCTTTCTCTGTCCCTGATATACAGCATTTTTCTCTGTCACTAAGTTTCAGTATCTTTCTCTGTCCCTGAGTTACAGCATCTTTTTCTGTCCCTGAGCTACAGCATCATTCTCTGTCCCTGAATTACAGCATCTTTCCCTGTCCCTGAGTTACAGCATTTTTCTGTGTCACTAGGTTCCAGTATCTTTCTCTGTCCTTGAGTTACAGCATCTTTCTCTGTACCCGAGCTGCAGTATATTTCTCTGTACCTGAGTTACAGCATCTTTCTCTGTCACTGAGTTGCAGTATCTTTCTCTGTCCCTGAGCTACAGCATCCTTTTCTGTCCCTGAGTTACATCATCTTTCCCTGTCCCTGAGTTACAGCATCTTTCTCTGTCCCTGATATACAGCATCTTTCTCTGTCCCTGAGGTACAGTATCATTCTCTGTACCTGAGTTCCTGCTTCTCTCTTTGTCCCTGAGTTACAGTATCTTTCTCTGTCACTATGTTACAGTATATTTCTCTATACCTGAGTTACAGCATCTTTCTCTGTCCCTGAGTTACAGCATCTTTCTCTGTCCCTGATATACAGCATTTTTCTCTGTCACTAAGTTTCAGTATCTTTCTCTGTCCCTGAGTTACAGCATCTTTCTCTGTCCCTGAGTTACTGAATCATTCTCTGTCCTTGAGTTACGTCATCTTTCCCTGTCCCTGAGTTACAGTATCTTTCTCTGTCACTAAGTGACAGTATCTTTCTCTGTCACTAAGTTACAGCATCTTTCTCTGTCCCTGAGTTACGTCATCTTTCCCTGTCCCTGAGTTACAGTATCTTTCTCTGTCACTAAGTGACAGTATCTTTCTCTGTCCCTAAGTTACAGCATCTTTCTCTGTCCCTGAGTTACGTCATCTTTCCCTGTCCCTGAGTTACAGTTTCTTTCTCTGTCACTAAGTTACAGTATCTTTCTCTGTAGCTGAGTTACCGCTTCTCTCTCTGTCCCTGAGTTACAGTATATTTCTCCATCTCTGAGTTGCAGTATCTTTCTCTGTTCTTGAGTTAATATATCTTTCTCTGTTATTGTGTTCCAGTATCTTTCTCTGTCTCTGATTTACAGCGTATTTCTCCATCTCTGAGTTCCAGTATTTTTCTCTGTCACTGAGGTACAGTATATTTTCAGTCCCTGAGCTGCAGTAACTTTCTCTGTCCTTGAGTAACACTATCTATCTCTGTCTCTGAGTTAGAGTATCTTTCTTTGTCTCTGAGGTACAGTATATTTTCAATCCCTGAGCTACAGTTACTTTCTCTGTCCTTGAGTTAAACTATCTATCTCTGTCTCTGAGTTACAGTATATTTCTCTGTCCCTGAGTTACAGCATCTTTCTCTGTCCCTGAGTTACAGCATCTTTCCCTGTCCCCGTGTTCCAGCATCTTTCCCTGTCCCTGAGTAACAGCATCTTTCTCTGTCACTAAGTTACAGTATCATTCTCTGTACCTGAGTTCCTGCTTCTCTCTCTGTCCCTGAGTTACAGTATCTTTCTCTGTCACTAAGTTTCAGTATCTTTCTCTGTCCCTGAGTTACAGCATCTTTCTCTGTCCCTGAGTTACAGCATCTTTCTCTGTCCCTGATATACAGCATTTTTCTCTGTCACTAAGTTTCAGTATCTTTCTCTGTCCCTGAGTTACAGCATCTTTTTCTGTCCCTGAGCTACAGCATCATTCTCTGTCCCTGAATTACAGCATCTTTCCCTGTCCCTGAGTTACAGCATTTTTCTGTGTCACTAGGTTCCAGTATCTTTCTCTGTCCTTGAGTTACAGCATCTTTCTCTGTACCTGAGCTGCAGTATATTTATCTGTCCCTGAGTTACAGCATCTTTCTCTGTCACTGAGTTGCAGTATCTTTCTCTGTCCCTGAGCTACAGCATCCTTTTCTGTCCCTGAGTTACAGCATCTTTCCCTGTCCCTGAGTTACAGTATCTTTCTGTGTCCCTGAGTTACAGCATCTTTCTCTGTCCCTGAATTACAGCATCTTTCTCCGTCCCTGAGGAACAGTATCTTTCTGTGTCCCTGAGTTACAGCATCTTTCTCTGTCCCTGAATTACAGCATCTTTCTCTGTCCCTGAGTTACTGAATCATTCTCTGTCCTTGAGTTACATCATCTTTCCCTGTCCCTGAGTTACAGTATCTTTCTCTGTCACTAAGTGACAGTATCTTTCTCTGTCACGAAGTTACAGCATCTTTCTCTGTCACGAAGTTACAGCATCTTTCTCTGTCCCTGAGTTACGTCATCTTTCCCTGTCCCTGAGTTACAGTTTCTTTCTCTGTCACTAAGTTGCAGTATCTTTCTCTGTAGCTGAGTTACCACTTCTCTCTCTGTCCCTGAGTTACAGTATATTTCTCCATCTCTGAGTTGCAGTATCTTTCTCTGTTCTTGAGTTAATATATCTTTCTCTGTCATTGAGTTCCAGTATCTTTCTCTGTCACTGATTTACAGCGTATTTCTCCATCTCTGAGTTCCAGTATTTTTCTCTGTCACTGAGGTACAGTATATTTTCAGTCCCTGAGCTGCAGTAACTTTCTCTGTCCTTGAGTAACACTATCTATCTCTGTCTCTAAGTTAGAGTATCTTTCTTTGTCTCTGAGGTACAGTATATTTTCAATCCCTGAGCGACAGTTACTTTATCTGTCCTTGAGTTAAACTATCTATCTCTGTCTCTGAGTTACAGTATATTTCTCTGTCCCTGAGTTACAGCATCTTTCTCTGTCCCTGAGTTACAGCATCTTTCCCTGTCCCCGTGTTCCAGCATCTTTCCCTGTCCCTGAGTAACAGCATCTTTCTCTGTCACTAAGTTACAGTATCATTCTCTGTACCTGAGTTCCTGCTTCTCTCTCTGTCCCTGAGTTACAGTATCTTTCTCTGTCACTAAGTTACAGTATATTTCTCTATACCTGAGTTACAGCATCTTTCTCTGTCCCTGAGTTACAGCATCTTTCTCTGTCCCTGATATACAGCATTTTTCTCTGTCACTAAGTTTCAGTATCTTTCTCTGTCCCTGAGTTACAGCATCTTTTTCTGTCCCTGAGCTACAGCATCATTCTCTGTCCCTGAATTACAGCATCTTTCCCTGTCCCTGAGTTACAGCATTTTTCTGTGTCACTAGGTTCCAGTATCTTTCTCTGTCCTTGAGTTACAGCATCTTTCTCTGTACCCGAGCTGCAGTATATTTCTCTGTACCTGAGTTACAGCATCTTTCTCTGTCACTGAGTTGCAGTATCTTTCTCTGTCCCTGAGCTACAGCATCCTTTTCTGTCCCTGAGTTACAGCATCTTTCCCTGTCCCTGAGTTACAGCATCTTTCTCTGTCCCTGATATACAGCATCTTTCTCTGTCCCTGAGGTACAGTATCATTCTCTGTACCTGAGTTCCTGCTTCTCTCTTTGTCCCTGAGTTACAGTATCTTTCTCTGTCACTATGTTACAGTATATTTCTCTATACCTGAGTTACAGCATCTTTCTCTGTCCCTGAGTTACAGCATCTTTCTCTGTCCCTGATATACAGCATTTTTCTCTGTCACTAAGTTTCAGTATCTTTCTCTGTCCCTGAGTTACAGCATCTTTCTCTGTCCCTGAGTTACTGAATCATTCTCTGTCCTTGAGTTACGTCATCTTTCCCTGTCCCTGAGTTACAGTATCTTTCTCTGTCACTAAGTGACAGTATCTTTCTCTGTCACTAAGTTACAGCATCTTTCTCTGTCCCTGAGTTACGTCATCTTTCCCTGTCCCTGAGTTACAGTATCTTTCTCTGTCACTAAGTGACAGTATCTTTCTCTGTCCCTAAGTTACAGCATCTTTCTCTGTCCCTGAGTTACGTCATCTTTCCCTGTCCCTGAGTTACAGTTTCTTTCTCTGTCACTAAGTTACAGTATCTTTCTCTGTAGCTGAGTTACCGCTTCTCTCTCTGTCCCTGAGTTACAGTATATTTCTCCATCTCTGAGTTGCAGTATCTTTCTCTGTTCTTGAGTTAATATATCTTTCTCTGTTATTGAGTTCCAGTATCTTTCTCTGTCTCTGATTTACAGCGTATTTCTCCATCTCTGAGTTCCAGTATTTTTCTCTGTCACTGAGGTACAGTATATTTTCAGTCCCTGAGCTGCAGTAACTTTCTCTGTCCTTGAGTAACACTATCTATCTCTGTCTCTGAGTTAGAGTATCTTTCTTTGTCTCTGAGGTACAGTATATTTTCAATCCCTGAGCTACAGTTACTTTCTCTGTCCTTGAGTTAAACTATCTATCTCTGTCTCTGAGTTACAGTATATTTCTCTGTCCCTGAGTTACAGCATCTTTCTCTGTCCCTGAGTTACAGCATCTTTCCCTGTCCCCGTGTTCCAGCATCTTTCCCTGTCCCTGAGTAACAGCATCTTTCTCTGTCACTAAGTTACAGTATCATTCTCTGTACCTGAGTTCCTGCTTCTCTCTCTGTCCCTGAGTTACAGTATCTTTCTCTGTCACTAAGTTTCAGTATCTTTCTCTGTCCCTGAGTTACAGCATCTTTCTCTGTCCCTGAGTTACAGCATCTTTCTCTGTCCCTGATATACAGCATTTTTCTCTGTCACTAAGTTTCAGTATCTTTCTCTGTCCCTGAGTTACAGCATCTTTTTCTGTCCCTGAGCTACAGCATCATTCTCTGTCCCTGAATTACAGCATCTTTCCCTGTCCCTGAGTTACAGCATTTTTCTGTGTCACTAGGTTCCAGTATCTTTCTCTGTCCTTGAGTTACAGCATCTTTCTCTGTACCTGAGCTGCAGTATATTTATCTGTCCCTGAGTTACAGCATCTTTCTCTGTCACTGAGTTGCAGTATCTTTCTCTGTCCCTGAGCTACAGCATCCTTTTCTGTCCCTGAGTTACAGCATCTTTCCCTGTCCCTGAGTTACAGCATCTTTCTCTGTCCCTGAGTTACGTCATCTTTCCCTGTCCCTGAGTTACAGTTTCTTTCTCTGTCACTAAGTTACAGTATCTTTCTCTGTAGCTGAGTTACCGCTTCTCTCTCTGTCCCTGAGTTACAGTATATTTCTCCATCTCTGAGTTGCAGTATCTTTCTCTGTTCTTGAGTTAATATATCTTTCTCTGTCATTGAGTTCCAGTATCTTTCTCTGTCACTGATTTACAGCGTATTTCTCCATCTCTGAGTTCCAGTATTTTTCTCTGTCACTGAGGTACAGTATATTTTCAGTCCCTGAGCTGCAGTAACTTTCTCTGTCCTTGAGTAACACTATCTATCTCTGTCTCTAAGTTAGAGTATCTTTCTTTGTCTCTGAGGTACAGTATATTTTCAATCCCTGAGCGACAGTTACTTTATCTGTCCTTGAGTTAAACTATCTATCTCTGTCTCTGAGTTACAGTATATTTCTCTGTCCCTGAGTTACAGCATCTTTCTCTGTCCCTGAGTTACAGCATCTTTCCCTGTCCCCGTGTTCCAGCATCTTTCCCTGTCCCTGAGTAACAGCATCTTTCTCTGTCACTAAGTTACAGTATCATTCTCTGTACCTGGGTTCCTGCTTCTCTCTCTGTCCCTGAGTTACAGTATCTTTCTCTGTCACTAAGTTACAGTATATTTCTCTATACCTGAGTTACAGCATCTTTCTCTGTCCCTGAGTTACAGCATCTTTCTCTGTCCCTGATATACAGCATTTTTCTCTGTCACTAAGTTTCAGTATCTTTCTCTGTCCCTGAGTTACAGCATCTTTTTCTGTCCCTGAGCTACAGCATCATTCTCTGTCCCTGAATTACAGCATCTTTCCCTGTCCCTGAGTTACAGCATTTTTCTGTGTCACTAGGTTCCAGTATCTTTCTCTGTCCTTGAGTTACAGCATCTTTCTCTGTACCCGAGCTGCAGTATATTTCTCTGTACCTGAGTTACAGCATCTTTCTCTGTCACTGAGTTGCAGTATCTTTCTCTGTCCCTGAGCTACAGCATCCTTTTCTGTCCCTGAGTTACAGCATCTTTCCCTGTCCCTGAGTTACAGCATCTTTCTCTGTCCCTGATATACAGCATCTTTCTCTGTCCCTGAGGTACAGTATCATTCTCTGTACCTGAGTTCCTGCTTCTCTCTTTGTCCCTGAGTTACAGTATCTTTCTCTGTCACTATGTTACAGTATATTTCTCTATACCTGAGTTACAGCATCTTTCTCTGTCCCTGAGTTACAGCATCTTTCTCTGTCCCTGATATACAGCATTTTTCTCTGTCACTAAGTTTCAGTATCTTTCTCTGTCCCTGAGTTACAGCATCTTTCTCTGTCCCTGAGTTACTGAATCATTCTCTGTCCTTGAGTTACGTCATCTTTCCCTGTCCCTGAGTTACAGTATCTTTCTCTGTCACTAAGTGACAGTATCTTTCTCTGTCACTAAGTTACAGCATCTTTCTCTGTCCCTGAGTTACGTCATCTTTCCCTGTCCCTGAGTTACAGTATCTTTCTCTGTCACTAAGTGACAGTATCTTTCTCTGTCCCTAAGTTACAGCATCTTTCTCTGTCCCTGAGTTACGTCATCTTTCCCTGTCCCTGAGTTACAGTTTCTTTCTCTGTCACTAAGTTACAGTATCTTTCTCTGTAGCTGAGTTACCGCTTCTCTCTCTGTCCCTGAGTTACAGTATATTTCTCCATCTCTGAGTTGCAGTATCTTTCTCTGTTCTTGAGTTAATATATCTTTCTCTGTTATTGAGTTCCAGTATCTTTCTCTGTCTCTGATTTACAGCGTATTTCTCCATCTCTGAGTTCCAGTATTTTTCTCTGTCACTGAGGTACAGTATATTTTCAGTCCCTGAGCTGCAGTAACTTTCTCTGTCCTTGAGTAACACTATCTATCTCTGTCTCTGAGTTAGAGTATCTTTCTTTGTCTCTGAGGTACAGTATATTTTCAATCCCTGAGCTACAGTTACTTTCTCTGTCCTTGAGTTAAACTATCTATCTCTGTCTCTGAGTTACAGTATATTTCTCTGTCCCTGAGTTACAGCATCTTTCTCTGTCCCTGAGTTACAGCATCTTTCCCTGTCCCCGTGTTCCAGCATCTTTCCCTGTCCCTGAGTAACAGCATCTTTCTCTGTCACTAAGTTACAGTATCATTCTCTGTACCTGAGTTCCTGCTTCTCTCTCTGTCCCTGAGTTACAGTATCTTTCTCTGTCACTAAGTTTCAGTATCTTTCTCTGTCCCTGAGTTACAGCATCTTTCTCTGTCCCTGAGTTACAGCATCTTTCTCTGTCCCTGATATACAGCATTTTTCTCTGTCACTAAGTTTCAGTATCTTTCTCTGTCCCTGAGTTACAGCATCTTTTTCTGTCCCTGAGCTACAGCATCATTCTCTGTCCCTGAATTACAGCATCTTTCCCTGTCCCTGAGTTACAGCATTTTTCTGTGTCACTAGGTTCCAGTATCTTTCTCTGTCCTTGAGTTACAGCATCTTTCTCTGTACCTGAGCTGCAGTATATTTATCTGTCCCTGAGTTACAGCATCTTTCTCTGTCACTGAGTTGCAGTATCTTTCTCTGTCCCTGAGCTACAGCATCCTTTTCTGTCCCTGAGTTACAGCATCTTTCCCTGTCCCTGAGTTACAGTATCTTTCTGTGTCCCTGAGTTACAGCATCTTTCTCTGTCCCTGAATTACAGCATCTTTCTCCGTCCCTGAGGAACAGTATCTTTCTGTGTCCCTGAGTTACAGCATCTTTCTCTGTCCCTGAATTACAGCATCTTTCTCTGTCCCTGAGCTACAGCATCCTTTTCTGTCCCTGAGTTACAGCATCTTTCCCTGTCCCTGAGTTACAGCATCTTTCTCTGTCCCTGAGTTACAGCATCTTTCTCTGTCCCTGAGGTACAGTATCTTTCTGTGTCCCTGAGTTACAGCATCTTTCTCTGTCCCTGAATTACAGCATCTTTCTCTGTCCCTGAGCTGCAGCATCCTTTTCTGTCCCTGAGTTACAACATCTTTCCCTGTCCCTGAGTTACAGCATCTTTCTCTGTCCCTGAGTTACAGCATCTTTCTCTGTCCCTGAGGTACAGTATCTTTCTGTGTCCCTGAATTACAGCATCTTTCTCTGTCCCTGAATTACAGCATCTTTCCCTGTCCCTGAGTTACAGCATCTTTCTCTGTCCCTGAGTTACAGCATCTTTCTCTGTCCCTGAGGTCCAGTATCTTTCTGTGTCCCTGAGTTACAGCATCTTTCTCTGTCCCTGAGGTACAGCATCTTTCTCTGTCCCTGATTTACAGCATCTTTCTCTGTTCTTGCGTTAATATATCTTTCTCTGTCATTGAGTTCCAGTATCTTTTTCTGTCTCTGATTTATAGCGTATTTCTCCATCTCTGAGTTCCAGTATCTTTCTATGTCACTGAGGGACAGGATCTCTCTCTGTTCCTGAGTGACAGCAGCTGTCTCTGTGCCTGAGTTAGAGCATCTTTCTCTGTCCCTGAGCTACAGCAACTTTCTCTGTCCCTGAGGTACAGTATCTTTCTCTGTCCCTGAGTTACAGTATCTTTCTCTGTCCCTGATTTACAGCATCTTTCTCTGTTCCTGAGGTACAGTATCTTTCGACGTCCCTGAGTTACAGCATCTTTCTCTGTCCTTGAGGTAGAGCATCTTTCCCTGTCCCTGAGTAACAGCATCTTTCTCTGTCACTAAGTTACAGTATCATTCTCTGTCCCTGAGTTACAGTATCTTTAGACGTCTCGGAGTTACAGTATCTCTCCGTCCCTGAGTTACAGCATCTTTGTCTGCCCAGAGTTGCTGAATCATTCTCTGTCCCTGAGTTACAGCATCTTTCTCTGTCCCTGAGTTACAGTATCTTTCTCTGTCACTAAGTGACAGTATCTTTTTCTGTCCCAGAGTTACAGCATCTTTCTCTGTCCCTGAGTTACAGTATCTTTCTCTGTCCCTGAGTTACAGCATTTTTCTCTGTCCCTGAGTTACAGTATCTCTCTGTCCCTGAGTTACAGCATCTTTGTCTGTCCCAGAGATGCAGCATCTTTTTCTGTCCCAGAGTTACAGCATCTTTCTCTGTCACTCAGTTACAGTATCTTTCTCTATACCTGAGTTACAGCATCTTTCTCTGTCCGAGTTACTGAATCATTCTCTGTCCTTGAGTTACGTCATCTTTCCCTGTCCCTGAGTTACAGTATCTTTCTCTGTCACTAAGTGACAGTATCTTTCTCTGTCACTAAGTGACAGTATCTTTCTCTGTCACTAAGTTACAGCATCTTTCTCTGTCCCTGAGTTACGTCATCTTTCCCTGTCCCTGAGTTACAGTATCTTTCTCTGTCACTAAGTGACAGTATCTTTCTCTGTCACTAAGTTACAGCATCTTTCTCTGTCCCTGAGTTACGTCATCTTTCCCTGTCCCTGAGTTACAGTTTCTTTCTCTGTCACTAAGTTACAGTATCTTTCTCTGTAGCTGAGTTACCGCTTCTCTCTCTGTCCCTGAGTTACAGTATATTTCTCCATCTCTGAGTTGCAGTATCTTTCTCTGTTCTTGAGTTAATATATCTTTCTCTGTCATTGAGTTCCAGTATCTTTCTCTGTCTCTGATTTACAGCGTATTTCTCCATCTCTGAGTTCCAGTATTTTTCTCTGTCACTGAGGTACAGTATATTTTCAGTCCCTGAGCTGCAGTAACTTTCTCTGTCCTTGAGTAACACTATCTATCTCTGTCTCTAAGTTAGAGTATCTTTCTTTGTCTCTGAGGTACAGTATATTTTCAATCCCTGAGCTACAGTTACTTTCTCTGTCCTTGAGTTAAACTATCTATCTCTGTCTCTGAGTTACAGTATATTTCTCTGTCCCTGAGTTACAGCATCTTTCTCTGTCCCTGAGTTACAGCATCTTTCCCTGTCCCCGTGTTCCAGCATCTTTCCCTGTCCCTGAGTAACAGCATCTTTCTCTGTCACTAAGTTACAGTATCATTCTCTGTACCTGAGTTCCTGCTTCTCTCTCTGTCCCTGAGTTACAGTATCTTTCTCTGTCACTAAGTTACAGTATATTTCTCTATACCTGAGTTACAGCATCTTTCTCTGTCCCTGAGTTACAGCATCTTTCTCTGTCCCTGATATACAGCATTTTTCTCTGTCACTAAGTTTCAGTATCTTTCTCTGTCCCTGAGTTACAGCATCTTTCTCTGTCCCTGAGTTACAGCATCTTTCTCTGTCCCTGATATACAGCATTTTTCTCTGTCACTAAGTTTCAGTATCTTTCTCTGTCCCTGAGTTACAGCATCTTTTTCTGTCCCTGAGCTACAGCATCATTCTCTGTCCCTGAATTACAGCATCTTTCCCTGTCCCTGAGTTACAGCATTTTTCTGTGTCACTAGGTTCCAGTATCTTTCTCTGTCCTTGAGTTACAGCATCTTTCTCTGTACCCGAGCTGCAGTATATTTCTCTGTACCTGAGTTACAGCATCTTTCTCTGTCACTGAGTTGCAGTATCTTTCTCTGTCCCTGAGCTACAGCATCCTTTTCTGTCCCTGAGTTACAGCATCTTTCCCTGTCCCTGAGTTACAGCATCTTTCTCTGTCCCTGATATACAGCATCTTTCTCTGTCCCTGAGGTACAGTATCATTCTCTGTACCTGAGTTCCTGCTTCTCTCTTTGTCTCTGAGTTACAGTATCTTTCTCTGTCACTATGTTACAGTATATTTCTCTATACCTGAGTTACAGCATCTTTCTCTGTCCCTGAGTTACAGCATCTTTCTCTGTCCCTGATATACAGCATTTTTCTCTGTCACTAAGTTTCAGTATCTTTCTCTGTCCCTGAGTTACAGCATCTTTCTCTGTCCCTGAGTTACTGAATCATTCTCTGTCCTTGAGTTACGTCATCTTTCCCTGTCCCTGAGTTACAGTATCTTTCTCTGTCACTAAGTGACAGTATCTTTCTCTGTCACTAAGTTACAGCATCTTTCTCTGTCCCTGAGTTACGTCATCTTTCCCTGTCCCTGAGTTACAGTATCTTTCTCTGTCACTAAGTGACAGTATCTTTCTCTGTCCCTAAGTTACAGCATCTTTCTCTGTCCCTGAGTTACGTCATCTTTCCCTGTCCCTGAGTTACAGTTTCTTTCTCTGTCACTAAGTTACAGTATCTTTCTCTGTAGCTGAGTTACCGCTTCTCTCTCTGTCCCTGAGTTACAGTATATTTCTCCATCTCTGAGTTGCAGTATCTTTCTCTGTTCTTGAGTTAATATATCTTTCTCTGTCATTGAGTTCCAGTATCTTTCTCTGTCTCTGATTTACAGCGTATTTCTCCATCTCTGAGTTCCAGTATTTTTCTCTGTCACTGAGGTACAGTATATTTTCAGTCCCTGAGCTGCAGTAACTTTCTCTGTCCTTGAGTAACACTATCTATCTCTGTCTCTGAGTTAGAGTATCTTTCTTTGTCTCTGAGGTACAGTATATTTTCAATCCCTGAGCGACAGTTACTTTCTCTGTCCTTGAGTTAAACTATCTATCTCTGTCTCTGAGTTACAGTATATTTCTCTGTCCCTGAGTTACAGCATCTTTCTCTGTCCCTGAGTTACAGCATCTTTCCCTGTCCCCGTGTTCCAGCATCTTTCCCTGTCCCTGAGTAACAGCATCTTTCTCTGTCACTAAGTTACAGTATCATTCTCTGTACCTGAGTTCCTGCTTCTCTCTCTGTCCCTGAGTTACAGTATCTTTCACTGTCACTAAGTTTCAGTATCTTTCTCTGTCCCTGAGTTACAGCATCTTTCTCTGTCCCTGAGTTACAGCATCTTTCTCTGTCCCTGATATACAGCATTTTTCTCTGTCACTAAGTTTCAGTATCTTTCTCTGTCCCTGAGTTACAGCATCTTTTTCTGTCCCTGAGCTACAGCATCATTCTCTGTCCCTGAATTACAGCATCTTTCCCTGTCCCTGAGTTACAGCATTTT
Organism: Heterodontus francisci; assembly: GCF_036365525.1. Classification (NCBI taxonomy): domain Eukaryota; kingdom Metazoa; phylum Chordata; class Chondrichthyes; order Heterodontiformes; family Heterodontidae; genus Heterodontus; species Heterodontus francisci. The sequence goes on from NC_090385.1 coordinate 92,080,406, forward strand.
TCTGTGTCACTAGGTTCCAGTATCTTTCTCTGTCCTTGAGTTACAGCATCTTTCTCTGTACCTGAGCTGCAGTATATTTATCTGTCCCTGAGTTACAGCATCTTTCTCTGTCACTGAGTTGCAGTATCTTTCTCTGTCCCTGAGCTACAGCATCCTTTTCTGTCCCTGAGTTACAGCATCTTTCCCTGTCCCTGAGTTACAGTATCTTTCTGTGTCCCTGAGTTACAGCATCTTTCTCTGTCCCTGAATTACAGCATCTTTCTCCGTCCCTGAGGAACAGTATCTTTCTGTGTCCCTGAGTTACAGCATCTTTCTCTGTCCCTGAATTACAGCATCTTTCTCTGTCCCTGAGCTACAGCATCCTTTTCTGTCCCTGAGTTACAGCATCTTTCCCTGTCCCTGAGTTACAGCATCTTTCTCTGTCCCTGAGTTACAGCATCTTTCTCTGTCCCTGAGGTACAGTATCTTTCTGTGTCCCTGAGTTACAGCATCTTTCTCTGTCCCTGAATTACAGCATCTTTCTCTGTCCCTGAGCTGCAGCATCCTTTTCTGTCCCTGAGTTACAACATCTTTCCCTGTCCCTGAGTTACAGCATCTTTCTCTGTCCCTGAGGTACAGTATCTTTCTGTGTCCCTGAGTTACAGCATCTTTCTCTGTCCCTGAATTACAGCATCTTTCTCTGTCCCTGAGCTGCAGCATCCTTTTCTGTCCCTGAGTTACAACATCTTTCTCTGTCCCTGAGGTACAGTATCTTTCTGTGTCCCTGAATTACAGCATCTTTCTCTGTCCCTGAGGTACAGTATCTTTCTGTGTCCCTGAGTTACAGCATCTTTCTCTGTCCCTGAGGTATAGTATCTTTCTGTGTCCCTGAGGTACAGTATCTTTCTCTGTCCCTGAGTTACAGCATCTTTCTCTGTCCCTGATTTACAGCATCTTTCTCTGTTCTTGCGTTAATATATCTTTCTCTGTCATTGAGTTCCAGTATCTTTTTCTGTCTCTGATTTATAGCGTATTTCTCCATCTCTGAGTTCCAGTATCTTTCTATGTCACTGAGGGACAGGATCTCTCTCTGTTCCTGAGTGACAGCAGCTGTCTCTGTGCCTGAGTTAGAGCATCTTTCTCTGTCCCTGAGCTACAGCAACTTTCTCTGTCCCTGAGGTACAGTATCTTTCTCTGTCCCTGAGTTACAGTATCTTTCTCTGTCCCTGAGTTACAGCATCTTTCTCTGTCCCTGATTTACAGCATCTTTCTCTGTTCCTGAGGTACAGTATCTTTCGACGTCCCTGAGTTACAGCATCTTTCTCTGTCCTTGAGGTAGAGCATCTTTCCCTGTCCCTGAGTAACAGCATCTTTCTCTGTCACTAAGTTACAGTATCATTCTCTGTCCCTGAGTTACAGTATCTTTAGACGTCTCGGAGTTACAGTATCTCTCCGTCCCTGAGTTACAGCATCTTTGTCTGCCCAGAGTTGCTGAATCATTCTCTGTCCCTGAGTTACAGCATCTTTCTCTGTCCCTGAGTTACAGTATCTTTCTCTGTCACTAAGTGACAGTATCTTTTTCTGTCCCAGAGTTACAGCATCTTTCTCTGTCCCTGAGTTACAGTATCTTTCTCTGTCCCTGAGTTACAGCATTTTTCTCTGTCCCTGAGTTACAGTATCTCTCTGTCCCTGAGTTACAGCATCTTTGTCTGTCCCAGAGATGCAGCATCTTTTTCTGTCCCAGAGTTACAGCATCTTTCTCTGTCACTCAGTTACAGTATCTTTCTCTATACCTGAGTTACAGCATCTTTCTCTGTCCCTGAGTTACTGAATCATTCTCTGTCCTTGAGTTACGTCATCTTTCCCTGTCCCTGAGTTACAGTATCTTTCTCTGTCACTAAGTGACAGTATCTTTCTCTGTCACTAAGTTACAGCATCTTTCTCTGTCCCTGAGTTACGTCATCTTTCCCTGTCCCTGAGTTACAGTTTCTTTCTCTGTCACTAAGTTACAGTATCTTTCTCTGTAGCTGAGTTACCGCTTCTCTCTCTGTCCCTGAGTTACAGTATATTTCTCCATCTCTGAGTTGCAGTATCTTTCTCTGTTCTTGAGGTAGAGCATCTTTCCCTGTCCCTGAGTAACAGCATCTTTCTCTGTCACTAAGTTACAGTATCATTCTCTGTCCCTGAGTTACAGTATCTTTAGACGTCTCGGAGTTACAGTATCTCTCCGTCCCTGAGTTACAGCATCTTTGTCTGCCCAGAGTTGCTGAATCATTCTCTGTCCCTGAGTTACAGCATCTTTCTCTGTCCCTGAGTTACAGTATCTTTCTCTGTCACTAAGTGACAGTATCTTTTTCTGTCCCAGAGTTACAGCATCTTTCTCTGTCCCTGAGTTACAGTATCTTTCTCTGTCCCTGAGTTACAGCATTTTTCTCTGTCCCTGAGTTACAGTATCTCTCTGTCCCTGAGTTACAGCATCTTTGTCTGTCCCAGAGATGCAGCATCTTTTTCTGTCCCAGAGTTACAGCATCTTTCTCTGTCACTCAGTTACAGTATCTTTCTCTATACCTGAGTTACAGCATCTTTCTCTGTCCGAGTTACTGAATCATTCTCTGTCCTTGAGTTACGTCATCTTTCCCTGTCCCTGAGTTACAGTATCTTTCTCTGTCACTAAGTGACAGTATCTTTCTCTGTCACTAAGTTACAGCATCTTTCTCTGTCCCTGAGTTACGTCATCTTTCCCTGTCCCTGAGTTACAGTATCTTTCTCTGTCACTAAGTGACAGTATCTTTCTCTGTCACTAAGTTACAGCATCTTTCTCTGTCCCTGAGTTACGTCATCTTTCCCTGTCCCTGAGTTACAGTTTCTTTCTCTGTCACTAAGTTACAGTATCTTTCTCTGTAGCTGAGTTACCGCTTCTCTCTCTGTCCCTGAGTTACAGTATATTTCTCCATCTCTGAGTTGCAGTATCTTTCTCTGTTCTTGAGTTAATATATCTTTCTCTGTCATTGAGTTCCAGTATCTTTCTCTGTCTCTGATTTACAGCGTATTTCTCCATCTCTGAGTTCCAGTATTTTTCTCTGTCACTGAGGTACAGTATATTTTCAGTCCCTGAGCTGCAGTAACTTTCTCTGTCCTTGAGTAACACTATCTATCTCTGTCTCTAAGTTAGAGTATCTTTCTTTGTCTCTGAGGTACAGTATATTTTCAATCCCTGAGCTACAGTTACTTTCTCTGTCCTTGAGTTAAACTATCTATCTCTGTCTCTGAGTTACAGTATATTTCTCTGTCCCTGAGTTACAGCATCTTTCTCTGTCCCTGAGTTACAGCATCTTTCCCTGTCCCCGTGTTCCAGCATCTTTCCCTGTCCCTGAGTAACAGCATCTTTCTCTGTCACTAAGTTACAGTATCATTCTCTGTACCTGAGTTACGTCATCTTTCCCTGTCCCTGAGTTACAGTATCTTTCTCTGTCACTAAGTGACAGTATCTTTCTCTGTCACTAAGTTACAGCATCTTTCTCTGTCCCTGAGTTACGTCATCTTTCCCTGTCCCTGAGTTACAGTTTCTTTCTCTGTCACTAAGTTACAGTATCTTTCTCTGTAGCTGAGTTACCGCTTCTCTCTCTGTCCCTGAGTTACAGTATATTTCTCCATCTCTGAGTTGCAGTATCTTTCTCTGTTCTTGAGTTAATATATCTTTCTCTGTCATTGAGTTCCAGTATCTTTCTCTGTCTCTGATTTACAGCGTATTTCTCCATCTCTGAGTTCCAGTATTTTTCTCTGTCACTGAGGTACAGTATATTTTCAGTCCCTGAGCTGCAGTAACTTTCTCTGTCCTTGAGTAACACTATCTATCTCTGTCTCTAAGTTAGAGTATCTTTCTTTGTCTCTGAGGTACAGTATATTTTCAATCCCTGAGCTACAGTTACTTTCTCTGTCCTTGAGTTAAACTATCTATCTCTGTCTCTGAGTTACAGTATATTTCTCTGTCCCTGAGTTACAGCATCTTTCTCTGTCCCTGAGTTACAGCATCTTTCCCTGTCCCCGTGTTCCAGCATCTTTCCCTGTCCCTGAGTAACAGCATCTTTCTCTGTCACTAAGTTACAGTATCATTCTCTGTACCTGAGTTCCTGCTTCTCTCTCTGTCCCTGAGTTACAGTATCTTTCTCTGTCACTAAGTTACAGTATATTTCTCTATACCTGAGTTACAGCATCTTTCTCTGTCCCTGAGTTACAGCATCTTTCTCTGTCCCTGATATACAGCATTTTTCTCTGTCACTAAGTTTCAGTATCTTTCTCTGTCCCTGAGTTACAGCATCTTTCTCTGTCCCTGAGTTACAGCATCTTTCTCTGTCCCTGATATACAGCATTTTTCTCTGTCACTAAGTTTCAGTATCTTTCTCTGTCCCTGAGTTACAGCATCTTTTTCTGTCCCTGAGCTACAGCATCATTCTCTGTCCCTGAATTACAGCATCTTTCCCTGTCCCTGAGTTACAGCAATTTTCTGTGTCACTAGGTTCCAGTATCTTTCTCTGTCCTTGAGTTACAGCATCTTTCTCTGTACCCGAGCTGCAGTATATTTCTCTGTACCTGAGTTACAGCATCTTTCTCTGTCACTGAGTTGCAGTATCTTTCTCTGTCCCTGAGCTACAGCATCCTTTTCTGTCCCTGAGTTACAGCATCTTTCCCTGTCCCTGAGTTACAGCATCTTTCTCTGTCCCTGATATACAGCATCTTTCTCTGTCCCTGAGGTACAGTATCATTCTCTGTACCTGAGTTCCTGCTTCTCTCTTTGTCCCTGAGTTACAGTATCTTTCTCTGTCACTATGTTACAGTATATTTCTCTATACCTGAGTTACAGCATCTTTCTCTGTCCCTGAGTTACAGCATCTTTCTCTGTCCCTGATATACAGCATTTTTCTCTGTCACTAAGTTTCAGTATCTTTCTCTGTCCCTGAGTTACAGCATCTTTCTCTGTCCCTGAGTTACTGAATCATTCTCTGTCCTTGAGTTACGTCATCTTTCCCTGTCCCTGAGTTACAGTATCTTTCTCTGTCACTAAGTGACAGTATCTTTCTCTGTCACTAAGTTACAGCATCTTTCTCTGTCCCTGAGTTACGTCATCTTTCCCTGTCCCTGAGTTACAGTATCTTTCTCTGTCACTAAGTGACAGTATCTTTCTCTGTCCCTAAGTTACAGCATCTTTCTCTGTCCCTGAGTTACGTCATCTTTCCCTGTCCCTGAGTTACAGTTTCTTTCTCTGTCACTAAGTTACAGTATCTTTCTCTGTAGCTGAGTTACCGCTTCTCTCTCTGTCCCTGAGTTACAGTATATTTCTCCATCTCTGAGTTGCAGTATCTTTCTCTGTTCTTGAGTTAATATATCTTTCTCTGTCATTGAGTTCCAGTATCTTTCTCTGTCTCTGATTTACAGCGTATTTCTCCATCTCTGAGTTCCAGTATTTTTCTCTGTCACTGAGGTACAGTATATTTTCAGTCCCTGAGCTGCAGTAACTTTCTCTGTCCTTGAGTAACACTATCTATCTCTGTCTCTGAGTTAGAGTATCTTTCTTTGTCTCTGAGGTACAGTATATTTTCAATCCCTGAGCTACAGTTACTTTCTCTGTCCTTGAGTTAAACTATCTATCTCTGTCTCTGAGTTACAGTATATTTCTCTGTCCCTGAGTTACAGCATCTTTCTCTGTCCCTGAGTTACAGCATCTTTCCCTGTCCCCGTGTTCCAGCATCTTTCCCTGTCCCTGAGTAACAGCATCTTTCTCTGTCACTAAGTTACAGTATCATTCTCTGTACCTGAGTTCCTGCTTCTCTCTCTGTCCCTGAGTTACAGTATCTTTCTCTGTCACTAAGTTTCAGTATCTTTCTCTGTCCCTGAGTTACAGCATCTTTCTCTGTCCCTGAGTTACAGCATCTTTCTCTGTCCCTGATATACAGCATTTTTCTCTGTCACTAAGTTTCAGTATCTTTCTCTGTCCCTGAGTTACAGCATCTTTTTCTGTCCCTGAGTTACAGCATCATTCTCTGTCCCTGAATTACAGCATCTTTCCCTGTCCCTGAGTTACAGCATTTTTCTGTGTCACTAGGTTCCAGTATCTTTCTCTGTCCTTGAGTTACAGCATCTTTCTCTGTACCTGAGCTGCAGTATATTTATCTGTCCCTGAGTTACAGCATCTTTCTCTGTCACTGAGTTGCAGTATCTTTCTCTGTCCCTGAGCTACAGCATCCTTTTCTGTCCCTGAGTTACAGCATCTTTCCCTGTCCCTGGGTTACAGTATCTTTCTGTGTCCCTGAGTTACAGCATCTTTCTCTGTCCCTGAATTACAGCATCTTTCTCCGTCCCTGAGGAACAGTATCTTTCTGTGTCCCTGAGTTACAGCATCTTTCTCTGTCCCTGAATTACAGCATCTTTCTCTGTCCCTGAGCTACAGCATCCTTTTCTGTCCCTGAGTTACAGCATCTTTCCCTGTCCCTGAGTTACAGCATCTTTCTCTGTCCCTGAGTTACAGCATCTTTCTCTGTCCCTGAGGTACAGTATCTTTCTCTGTCCCTGAGCTACAGCATCCTTTTCTGTCCCTGAGTTACAGCATCTTTCCCTGTCCCTGAGTTACAGCATCTTTCTCTGTCCCTGAATTACAGCATCTTTCTCTGTCCCTGAGCTGCAGCATCCTTTTCTGTCCCTGAGTTACAACATCTTTCCCTGTCCCTGAGTTACAGCATCTTTCTCTGTCCCTGTGTTACAGCATCTTTCTCTGTCCCTGAGGTACAGTATCTTTCTGTGTCCCTGAATTACAGCATCTTTCTCTGTCCCTGAATTACAGCATCTTTCCCTGTCCCTGAGTTACAGCATCTTTCTCTGTCCCTGAGTTACAGCATCTTTCTCTGTCCCTGAGGTACAGTATCTTTCTGTGTCCCTGAGTTACAGCATCTTTCTCTGTCCCTGAGGTACAGTATCTTTCTGTGTCCCTGAGGTACAGTATCTTTCTCTGTCCCTGAGTTACAGCATCTTTCTCTGTCCCTGATTTACAGCATCTTTCTCTGTTCTTGCGTTAATATATCTTTCTCTGTCATTGAGTTCCAGTATCTTTTTCTGTCTCTGATTTATAGCGTATTTCTCCATCTCTGAGTTCCAGTATCTTTCTATGTCACTGAGGGACAGGATCTCTCTCTGTTCCTGAGTGACAGCAGCTGTCTCTGTGCCTGAGTTAGAGCATCTTTCTCTGTCCCTGAGCTACAGCAACTTTCTCTGTCCCTGAGGTACAGTATCTTTCTCTGTCCCTGAGTTACAGTATCTTTCTCTGTCCCTGAGTTACAGCATCTTTCTCTGTCCCTGATTTACAGCATCTTTCTCTGTTCCTGAGGTACAGTATCTTTCGACGTCCCTGAGTTACAGCATCTTTCTCTGTCCTTGAGGTAGAGCATCTTTCCCTGTCCCTGAGTAACAGCATCTTTCTCTGTCACTAAGTTACAGTATCATTCTCTGTCCCTGAGTTACAGTATCTTTAGACGTCTCGGAGTTACAGTATCTCTCCGTCCCTGAGTTACAGCATCTTTGTCTGCCCAGAGTTGCTGAATCATTCTCTGTCCCTGAGTTACAGCATCTTTCTCTGTCCCTGAGTTACAGTATCTTTCTCTGTCACTAAGTGACAGTATCTTTTTCTGTCCCAGAGTTACAGCATCTTTCTCTGTCCCTGAGTTACAGTATCTTTCTCTGTCCCTGAGTTACAGCATTTTTCTCTGTCCCTGAGTTACAGTATCTCTCTGTCCCTGAGTTACAGCATCTTTGTCTGTCCCAGAGATGCAGCATCTTTTTCTGTCCCAGAGTTACAGCATCTTTCTCTGTCACTCAGTTACAGTATCTTTCTCTATACCTGAGTTACAGCATCTTTCTCTGTCCGAGTTACTGAATCATTCTCTGTCCTTGAGTTACGTCATCTTTCCCTGTCCCTGAGTTACAGTATCTTTCTCTGTCACTAAGTTACAGCATCTTTCTCTGTCCCTGAGTTACGTCATCTTTCCCTGTCCCTGAGTTACAGTATCTTTCTCTGTCACTAAGTGACAGTATCTTTCTCTGTCACTAAGTTACAGCATCTTTCTCTGTCCCTGAGTTACGTCATCTTTCCCTGTCCCTGAGTTACAGTTTCTTTCTCTGTCACTAAGTTACAGTATCTTTCTCTGTAGCTGAGTTACCGCTTCTCTCTCTGTCCCTGAGTTACAGTATATTTCTCCATCTCTGAGTTGCAGTATCTTTCTCTGTTCTTGAGTTAATATATCTTTCTCTGTCATTGAGTTCCAGTATCTTTCTCTGTCTCTGATTTACAGCGTATTTCTCCATCTCTGAGTTCCAGTATTTTTCTCTGTCACTGAGGTACAGTATATTTTCAGTCCCTGAGCTGCAGTAACTTTCTCTGTCCTTGAGTAACACTATCTATCTCTGTCTCTAAGTTAGAGTATCTTTCTTTGTCTCTGAGGTACAGTATATTTTCAATCCCTGAGCTACAGTTACTTTCTCTGTCCTTGAGTTAAACTATCTATCTCTGTCTCTGAGTTACAGTATATTTCTCTGTCCCTGAGTTACAGCATCTTTCTCTGTCCCTGAGTTACAGCATCTTTCCCTGTCCCCGTGTTCCAGCATCTTTCCCTGTCCCTGAGTAACAGCATCTTTCTCTGTCACTAAGTTACAGTATCATTCTCTGTACCTGAGTTCCTGCTTCTCTCTCTGTCCCTGAGTTACAGTATCTTTCTCTGTCACTAAGTTACAGTATATTTCTCTATACCTGAGTTACAGCATCTTTCTCTGTCCCTGAGTTACAGCATCTTTCTCTGTCCCTGATATACAGCATTTTTCTCTGTCACTAAGTTTCAGTATCTTTCTCTGTCCCTGAGTTACAGCATCTTTCTCTGTCCCTGAGTTACAGCATCTTTCTCTGTCCCTGATATACAGCATTTTTCTCTGTCACTAAGTTTCAGTATCTTTCTCTGTCCCTGAGTTACAGCATCTTTTTCTGTCCCTGAGCTACAGCATCATTCTCTGTCCCTGAATTACAGCATCTTTCCCTGTCCCTGAGTTACAGCATTTTTCTGTGTCACTAGGTTCCAGTATCTTTCTCTGTCCTTGACTTACAGCATCTTTCTCTGTACCCGAGCTGCAGTATATTTCTCTGTACCTGAGTTACAGCATCTTTCTCTGTCACTGAGTTGCAGTATCTTTCTCTGTCCCTGAGCTACAGCATCCTTTTCTGTCCCTGAGTTACAGCATCTTTCCCTGTCCCTGAGTTACAGCATCTTTCTCTGTCCCTGAGTTACAGCATCTTTCTCTGTCCCTGATATACAGCATCTTTCTCTGTCCCTGAGGTACAGTATCATTCTCTGTACCTGAGTTCCTGCTTCTCTCTTTGTCCCTGAGTTACAGTATCTTTCTCTGTCACTATGTTACAGTATATTTCTCTATACCTGAGTTACAGCATCTTTCTCTGTCCCTGAGTTACAGCATCTTTCTCTGTCCCTGATATACAGCATTTTTCTCTGTCACTAAGTTTCAGTATCTTTCTCTGTCCCTGAGTTACAGCATCTTTCTCTGTCCCTGAGTTACTGAATCATTCTCTGTCCTTGAGTTACGTCATCTTTCCCTGTCCCTGAGTTACAGTATCTTTCTCTGTCACTAAGTGACAGTATCTTTCTCTGTCACTAAGTTACAGCATCTTTCTCTGTCCCTGAGTTACGTCATCTTTCCCTGTCCCTGAGTTACAGTATCTTTCTCTGTCACTAAGTGACAGTATCTTTCTCTGTCCCTAAGTTACAGCATCTTTCTCTGTCCCTGAGTTACGTCATCTTTCCCTGTCCCTGAGTTACAGTTTCTTTCTCTGTCACTAAGTTACAGTATCTTTCTCTGTAGCTGAGTTACCGCTTCTCTCTCTGTCCCTGAGTTACAGTATATTTCTCCATCTCTGAGTTGCAGTATCTTTCTCTGTTCTTGAGTTAATATATCTTTCTCTGTCATTGAGTTCCAGTATCTTTCTCTGTCTCTGATTTACAGCGTATTTCTCCATCTCTGAGTTCCAGTATTTTTCTCTGTCACTGAGGTACAGTATATTTTCAGTCCCTGAGCTGCAGTAACTTTCTCTGTCCTTGAGTAACACTATCTATCTCTGTCTCTGAGTTAGAGTATCTTTCTTTGTCTCTGAGGTACAGTATATTTTCAATCCCTGAGCTACAGTTACTTTCTCTGTCCTTGAGTTAAACTATCTATCTCTGTCTCTGAGTTACAGTATATTTCTCTGTCCCTGAGTTACAGCATCTTTCTCTGTCCCTGAGTTACAGCATCTTTCCCTGTCCCCGTGTTCCAGCATCTTTCCCTGTCCCTGAGTAACAGCATCTTTCTCTGTCACTAAGTTACAGTATCATTCTCTGTACCTGAGTTCCTGCTTCTCTCTCTGTCCCTGAGTTACAGTATCTTTCTCTGTCACTAAGTTTCAGTATCTTTCTCTGTCCCTGAGTTACAGCATCTTTCTCTGTCCCTGAGTTACAGCATCTTTCTCTGTCCCTGATATACAGCATTTTTCTCTGTCACTAAGTTACAGCATCTTTTTCTGTCCCTGAGTTACAGCATCATTCTCTGTCCCTGAATTACAGCATCTTTCCCTGTCCCTGAGTTACAGCATTTTTCTGTGTCACTAGGTTCCAGTATCTTTCTCTGTCCTTGAGTTACAGCATCTTTCTCTGTACCTGAGCTGCAGTATATTTATCTGTCCCTGAGTTACAGCATCTTTCTCTGTCACTGAGTTGCAGTATCTTTCTCTGTCCCTGAGCTACAGCATCCTTTTCTGTCCCTGAGTTACAGCATCTTTCCCTGTCCCTGAGTTACAGTATCTTTCTGTGTCCCTGAGTTACAGCATCTTTCTCTGTCCCTGAATTACAGCATCTTTCTCCGTCCCTGAGGAACAGTATCTTTCTGTGTCCCTGAGTTACAGCATCTTTCTCTGTCCCTGAATTACAGCATCTTTCTCTGTCCCTGAGCTACAGCATCCTTTTCTGTCCCTGAGTTACAGCATCTTTCCCTGTCCCTGAGTTACAGCATCTTTCTCTGTCCCTGAGTTACAGCATCTTTCTCTGTCCCTGAGGTACAGTATCTTTCTCTGTCCCTGAGCTACAGCATCCTTTTCTGTCCCTGAGTTACAGCATCTTTCCCTGTCCCTGAGTTACAGCATCTTTCTCTGTCCCTGAATTACAGCATCTTTCTCTGTCCCTGAGCTGCAGCATCCTTTTCTGTCCCTGAGTTACAACATCTTTCCCTGTCCCTGAGTTACAGCATCTTTCTCTGTCCCTGTGTTACAGCATCTTTCTCTGTCCCTGAGGTACAGTATCTTTCTGTGTCCCTGAATTACAGCATCTTTCTCTGTCCCTGAATTACAGCATCTTTCCCTGTCCCTGAGTTACAGCATCTTTCTCTGTCCCTGAGTTACAGCATCTTTCTCTGTCCCTGAGGTACAGTATCTTTCTGTGTCCCTGAGTTACAGCATCTTTCTCTGTCCCTGAGGTACAGTATCTTTCTGTGTCCCTGAGGTACAGTATCTTTCTCTGTCCCTGAGTTACAGCATCTTTCTCTGTCCCTGATTTACAGCATCTTTCTCTGTTCTTGCGTTAATATATCTTTCTCTGTCATTGAGTTCCAGTATCTTTTTCTGTCTCTGATTTATAGCGTATTTCTCCATCTCTGAGTTCCAGTATCTTTCTATGTCACTGAGGGACAGGATCTCTCTCTGTTCCTGAGTGACAGCAGCTGTCTCTGTGCCTGAGTTAGAGCATCTTTCTCTGTCCCTGAGCTACAGCAACTTTCTCTGTCCCTGAGGTACAGTATCTTTCTCTGTCCCTGAGTTACAGTATCTTTCTCTGTCCCTGAGTTACAGCATCTTTCTCTGTCCCTGATTTACAGCATCTTTCTCTGTTCCTGAGGTACAGTATCTTTCGACGTCCCTGAGTTACAGCATCTTTCTCTGTCCTTGAGGTAGAGCATCTTTCCCTGTCCCTGAGTAACAGCATCTTTCTCTGTCACTAAGTTACAGTATCATTCTCTGTCCCTGAGTTACAGTATCTTTAGACGTCTCGGAGTTACAGTATCTCTCCGTCCCTGAGTTACAGCATCTTTGTCTGCCCAGAGTTGCTGAATCATTCTCTGTCCCTGAGTTACAGCATCTTTCTCTGTCCCTGAGTTACAGTATCTTTCTCTGTCACTAAGTGACAGTATCTTTTTCTGTCCCAGAGTTACAGCATCTTTCTCTGTCCCTGAGTTACAGTATCTTTCTCTGTCCCTGAGTTACAGCATTTTTCTCTGTCCCTGAGTTACAGTATCTCTCTGTCCCTGAGTTACAGCATCTTTGTCTGTCCCAGAGATGCAGCATCTTTTTCTGTCCCAGAGTTACAGCATCTTTCTCTGTCACTCAGTTACAGTATCTTTCTCTATACCTGAGTTACAGCATCTTTCTCTGTCCGAGTTACTGAATCATTCTCTGTCCTTGAGTTACGTCATCTTTCCCTGTCCCTGAGTTACAGTATCTTTCTCTGTCACTAAGTTACAGCATCTTTCTCTGTCCCTGAGTTACGTCATCTTTCCCTGTCCCTGAGTTACAGTATCTTTCTCTGTCACTAAGTGACAGTATCTTTCTCTGTCACTAAGTTACAGCATCTTTCTCTGTCCCTGAGTTACGTCATCTTTCCCTGTCCCTGAGTTACAGTTTCTTTCTCTGTCACTAAGTTACAGTATCTTTCTCTGTAGCTGAGTTACCGCTTCTCTCTCTGTCCCTGAGTTACAGTATATTTCTCCATCTCTGAGTTGCAGTATCTTTCTCTGTTCTTGAGTTAATATATCTTTCTCTGTCATTGAGTTCCAGTATCTTTCTCTGTCTCTGATTTACAGCGTATTTCTCCATCTCTGAGTTCCAGTATTTTTCTCTGTCACTGAGGTACAGTATATTTTCAGTCCCTGAGCTGCAGTAACTTTCTCTGTCCTTGAGTAACACTATCTATCTCTGTCTCTAAGTTAGAGTATCTTTCTTTGTCTCTGAGGTACAGTATATTTTCAATCCCTGAGCTACAGTTACTTTCTCTGTCCTTGAGTTAAACTATCTATCTCTGTCTCTGAGTTACAGTATATTTCTCTGTCCCTGAGTTACAGCATCTTTCTCTGTCCCTGAGTTACAGCATCTTTCCCTGTCCCCGTGTTCCAGCATCTTTCCCTGTCCCTGAGTAACAGCATCTTTCTCTGTCACTAAGTTACAGTATCATTCTCTGTACCTGAGTTCCTGCTTCTCTCTCTGTCCCTGAGTTACAGTATCTTTCTCTGTCACTAAGTTACAGTATATTTCTCTATACCTGAGTTACAGCATCTTTCTCTGTCCCTGAGTTACAGCATCTTTCTCTGTCCCTGATATACAGCATTTTTCTCTGTCACTAAGTTTCAGTATCTTTCTCTGTCCCTGAGTTACAGCATCTTTCTCTGTCCCTGAGTTACAGCATCTTTCTCTGTCCCTGATATACAGCATTTTTCTCTGTCACTAAGTTTCAGTATCTTTCTCTGTCCCTGAGTTACAGCATCTTTTTCTGTCCCTGAGCTACAGCATCATTCTCTGTCCCTGAATTACAGCATCTTTCCCTGTCCCTGAGTTACAGCATTTTTCTGTGTCACTAGGTTCCAGTATCTTTCTCTGTCCTTGACTTACAGCATCTTTCTCTGTACCCGAGCTGCAGTATATTTCTCTGTACCTGAGTTACAGCATCTTTCTCTGTCACTGAGTTGCAGTATCTTTCTCTGTCCCTGAGCTACAGCATCCTTTTCTGTCCCTGAGTTACAGCATCTTTCCCTGTCCCTGAGTTACAGCATCTTTCTCTGTCCCTGAGTTACAGCATCTTTCTCTGTCCCTGATATACAGCATCTTTCTCTGTCCCTGAGGTACAGTATCATTCTCTGTACCTGAGTTCCTGCTTCTCTCTTTGTCCCTGAGTTACAGTATCTTTCTCTGTCACTATGTTACAGTATATTTCTCTATACCTGAGTTACAGCATCTTTCTCTGTCCCTGAGTTACAGCATCTTTCTCTGTCCCTGATATACAGCATTTTTCTCTGTCACTAAGTTTCAGTATCTTTCTCTGTCCCTGAGTTACAGCATCTTTCTCTGTCCCTGAGTTACTGAATCATTCTCTGTCCTTGAGTTACGTCATCTTTCCCTGTCCCTGAGTTACAGTATCTTTCTCTGTCACTAAGTGACAGTATCTTTCTCTGTCACTAAGTTACAGCATCTTTCTCTGTCCCTGAGTTACGTCATCTTTCCCTGTCCCTGAGTTACAGTATCTTTCTCTGTCACTAAGTGACAGTATCTTTCTCTGTCCCTAAGTTACAGCATCTTTCTCTGTCCCTGAGTTACGTCATCTTTCCCTGTCCCTGAGTTACAGTTTCTTTCTCTGTCACTAAGTTACAGTATCTTTCTCTGTAGCTGAGTTACCGCTTCTCTCTCTGTCCCTGAGTTACAGTATATTTCTCCATCTCTGAGTTGCAGTATCTTTCTCTGTTCTTGAGTTAATATATCTTTCTCTGTCATTGAGTTCCAGTATCTTTCTCTGTCTCTGATTTACAGCGTATTTCTCCATCTCTGAGTTCCAGTATTTTTCTCTGTCACTGAGGTACAGTATATTTTCAGTCCCTGAGCTGCAGTAACTTTCTCTGTCCTTGAGTAACACTATCTATCTCTGTCTCTGAGTTAGAGTATCTTTCTTTGTCTCTGAGGTACAGTATATTTTCAATCCCTGAGCTACAGTTACTTTCTCTGTCCTTGAGTTAAACTATCTATCTCTGTCTCTGAGTTACAGTATATTTCTCTGTCCCTGAGTTACAGCATCTTTCTCTGTCCCTGAGTTACAGCATCTTTCCCTGTCCCCGTGTTCCAGCATCTTTCCCTGTCCCTGAGTAACAGCATCTTTCTCTGTCACTAAGTTACAGTATCATTCTCTGTACCTGAGTTCCTGCTTCTCTCTCTGTCCCTGAGTTACAGTATCTTTCTCTGTCACTAAGTTTCAGTATCTTTCTCTGTCCCTGAGTTACAGCATCTTTCTCTGTCCCTGAGTTACAGCATCTTTCTCTGTCCCTGATATACAGCATTTTTCTCTGTCACTAAGTTTCAGTATCTTTCTCTGTCCCTGAGTTACAGCATCTTTTTCTGTCCCTGAGTTACAGCATCATTCTCTGTCCCTGAATTACAGCATCTTTCCCTGTCCCTGAGTTACAGCATTTTTCTGTGTCACTAGGTTCCAGTATCTTTCTCTGTCCTTGAGTTACAGCATCTTTCTCTGTACCTGAGCTGCAGTATATTTATCTGTCCCTGAGTTACAGCATCTTTCTCTGTCACTGAGTTGCAGTATCTTTCTCTGTCCCTGAGCTACAGCATCCTTTTCTGTCCCTGAGTTACAGCATCTTTCCCTGTCCCTGAGTTACAGTATCTTTCTGTGTCCCTGAGTTACAGCATCTTTCTCTGTCCCTGAATTACAGCATCTTTCTCCGTCCCTGAGGAACAGTATCTTTCTGTGTCCCTGAGTTACAGCATCTTTCTCTGTCCCTGAATTACAGCATCTTTCTCTGTCCCTGAGCTACAGCATCCTTTTCTGTCCCTGAGTTACAGCATCTTTCCCTGTCCCTGAGTTACAGCATCTTTCTCTGTCCCTGAGTTACAGCATCTTTCTCTGTCCCTGAGGTACAGTATCTTTCTCTGTCCCTGAGCTACAGCATCCTTTTCTGTCCCTGAGTTACAGCATCTTTCCCTGTCCCTGAGTTACAGCATCTTTCTCTGTCCCTGAATTACAGCATCTTTCTCTGTCCCTGAGCTGCAGCATCCTTTTCTGTCCCTGAGTTACAACATCTTTCCCTGTCCCTGAGTTACAGCATCTTTCTCTGTCCCTGTGTTACAGCATCTTTCTCTGTCCCTGAGGTACAGTATCTTTCTGTGTCCCTGAATTACAGCATCTTTCTCTGTCCCTGAATTACAGCATCTTTCCCTGTCCCTGAGTTACAGCATCTTTCTCTGTCCCTGAGTTACAGCATCTTTCTCTGTCCCTGAGGTACAGTATCTTTCTGTGTCCCTGAGTTACAGCATCTTTCTCTGTCCCTGAGGTACAGTATCTTTCTGTGTCCCTGAGGTACAGTATCTTTCTCTGTCCCTGAGTTACAGCATCTTTCTCTGTCCCTGATTTACAGCATCTTTCTCTGTTCTTGCGTTAATATATCTTTCTCTGTCATTGAGTTCCAGTATCTTTTTCTGTCTCTGATTTATAGCGTATTTCTCCATCTCTGAGTTCCAGTATCTTTCTATGTCACTGAGGGACAGGATCTCTCTCTGTTCCTGAGTGACAGCAGCTGTCTCTGTGCCTGAGTTAGAGCATCTTTCTCTGTCCCTGAGCTACAGCAACTTTCTCTGTCCCTGAGGTACAGTATCTTTCTCTGTCCCTGAGTTACAGTATCTTTCTCTGTCCCTGAGTTACAGCATCTTTCTCTGTCCCTGATTTACAGCATCTTTCTCTGTTCCTGAGGTACAGTATCTTTCGACGTCCCTGAGTTACAGCATCTTTCTCTGTCCTTGAGGTAGAGCATCTTTCCCTGTCCCTGAGTAACAGCATCTTTCTCTGTCACTAAGTTACAGTATCATTCTCTGTCCCTGAGTTACAGTATCTTTAGACGTCTCGGAGTTACAGTATCTCTCCGTCCCTGAGTTACAGCATCTTTGTCTGCCCAGAGTTGCTGAATCATTCTCTGTCCCTGAGTTACAGCATCTTTCTCTGTCCCTGAGTTACAGTATCTTTCTCTGTCACTAAGTGACAGTATCTTTTTCTGTCCCAGAGTTACAGCATCTTTCTCTGTCCCTGAGTTACAGTATCTTTCTCTGTCCCTGAGTTACAGCATTTTTCTCTGTCCCTGAGTTACAGTATCTCTCTGTCCCTGAGTTACAGCATCTTTGTCTGTCCCAGAGATGCAGCATCTTTTTCTGTCCCAGAGTTACAGCATCTTTCTCTGTCACTCAGTTACAGTATCTTTCTCTATACCTGAGTTACAGCATCTTTCTCTGTCCGAGTTACTGAATCATTCTCTGTCCTTGAGTTACGTCATCTTTCCCTGTCCCTGAGTTACAGTATCTTTCTCTGTCACTAAGTTACAGCATCTTTCTCTGTCCCTGAGTTACGTCATCTTTCCCTGTCCCTGAGTTACAGTATCTTTCTCTGTCACTAAGTGACAGTATCTTTCTCTGTCACTAAGTTACAGCATCTTTCTCTGTCCCTGAGTTACGTCATCTTTCCCTGTCCCTGAGTTACAGTTTCTTTCTCTGTCACTAAGTTACAGTATCTTTCTCTGTAGCTGAGTTACCGCTTCTCTCTCTGTCCCTGAGTTACAGTATATTTCTCCATCTCTGAGTTGCAGTATCTTTCTCTGTTCTTGAGTTAATATATCTTTCTCTGTCATTGAGTTCCAGTATCTTTCTCTGTCTCTGATTTACAGCGTATTTCTCCATCTCTGAGTTCCAGTATTTTTCTCTGTCACTGAGGTACAGTATATTTTCAGTCCCTGAGCTGCAGTAACTTTCTCTGTCCTTGAGTAACACTATCTATCTCTGTCTCTAAGTTAGAGTATCTTTCTTTGTCTCTGAGGTACAGTATATTTTCAATCCCTGAGCTACAGTTACTTTCTCTGTCCTTGAGTTAAACTATCTATCTCTGTCTCTGAGTTACAGTATATTTCTCTGTCCCTGAGTTACAGCATCTTTCTCTGTCCCTGAGTTACAGCATCTTTCCCTGTCCCCGTGTTCCAGCATCTTTCCCTGTCCCTGAGTAACAGCATCTTTCTCTGTCACTAAGTTACAGTATCATTCTCTGTACCTGAGTTCCTGCTTCTCTCTCTGTCCCTGAGTTACAGTATCTTTCTCTGTCACTAAGTTACAGTATATTTCTCTATACCTGAGTTACAGCATCTTTCTCTGTCCCTGAGTTACAGCATCTTTCTCTGTCCCTGATATACAGCATTTTTCTCTGTCACTAAGTTTCAGTATCTTTCTCTGTCCCTGAGTTACAGCATCTTTCTCTGTCCCTGAGTTACAGCATCTTTCTCTGTCCCTGATATACAGCATTTTTCTCTGTCACTAAGTTTCAGTATCTTTCTCTGTCCCTGAGTTACAGCATCTTTTTCTGTCCCTGAGCTACAGCATCATTCTCTGTCCCTGAATTACAGCATCTTTCCCTGTCCCTGAGTTACAGCATTTTTCTGTGTCACTAGGTTCCAGTATCTTTCTCTGTCCTTGACTTACAGCATCTTTCTCTGTACCCGAGCTGCAGTATATTTCTCTGTACCTGAGTTACAGCATCTTTCTCTGTCACTGAGTTGCAGTATCTTTCTCTGTCCCTGAGCTACAGCATCCTTTTCTGTCCCTGAGTTACAGCATCTTTCCCTGTCCCTGAGTTACAGCATCTTTCTCTGTCCCTGAGTTACAGCATCTTTCTCTGTCCCTGATATACAGCATCTTTCTCTGTCCCTGAGGTACAGTATCATTCTCTGTACCTGAGTTCCTGCTTCTCTCTTTGTCCCTGAGTTACAGTATCTTTCTCTGTCACTATGTTACAGTATATTTCTCTATACCTGAGTTACAGCATCTTTCTCTGTCCCTGAGTTACAGCATCTTTCTCTGTCCCTGATATACAGCATTTTTCTCTGTCACTAAGTTTCAGTATCTTTCTCTGTCCCTGAGTTACAGCATCTTTCTCTGTCCCTGAGTTACTGAATCATTCTCTGTCCTTGAGTTACGTCATCTTTCCCTGTCCCTGAGTTACAGTATCTTTCTCTGTCACTAAGTGACAGTATCTTTCTCTGTCACTAAGTTACAGCATCTTTCTCTGTCCCTGAGTTACGTCATCTTTCCCTGTCCCTGAGTTACAGTATCTTTCTCTGTCACTAAGTGACAGTATCTTTCTCTGTCCCTAAGTTACAGCATCTTTCTCTGTCCCTGAGTTACGTCATCTTTCCCTGTCCCTGAGTTACAGTTTCTTTCTCTGTCACTAAGTTACAGTATCTTTCTCTGTAGCTGAGTTACCGCTTCTCTCTCTGTCCCTGAGTTACAGTATATTTCTCCATCTCTGAGTTGCAGTATCTTTCTCTGTTCTTGAGTTAATATATCTTTCTCTGTCATTGAGTTCCAGTATCTTTCTCTGTCTCTGATTTACAGCGTATTTCTCCATCTCTGAGTTCCAGTATTTTTCTCTGTCACTGAGGTACAGTATATTTTCAGTCCCTGAGCTGCAGTAACTTTCTCTGTCCTTGAGTAACACTATCTATCTCTGTCTCTGAGTTAGAGTATCTTTCTTTGTCTCTGAGGTACAGTATATTTTCAATCCCTGAGCGACAGTTACTTCCTCTGTCCTTGAGTTAAACTATCTATCTCTGTCTCTGAGTTACAGTATATTTCTCTGTCCCTGAGTTACAGCATCTTTCTCTGTCCCTGAGTTACAGCATCTTTCCCTGTCCCCGTGTTCCAGCATCTTTCCCTGTCCCTGAGTAACAGCATCTTTCTCTGTCACTAAGTTACAGTATCATTCTCTGTACCTGAGTTCCTGCTTCTCTCTCTGTCCCTGAGTTACAGTATCTTTCTCTGTCACTAAGTTACAGTATATTTCTCTATACCTGAGTTACAGCATCTTTCTCTGTCCCTGAGTTACAGCATCTTTCTCTGTCCCTGATATACAGCATTTTTCTCTGTCACTAAGTTTCAATATCTTTCTCTGTCCCTGAGTTACAGCATCTTTCTCTGTCCCTGAGTTACAGCATCTTTCTCTGTCCCTGATATACAGCATTTTTCTCTGTCACTAAGTTTCAGTATCTTTCTCTGTCCCTGAGTTACAGCATCTTTTTCTGTCCCTGAGCTACAGCATCATTCTCTGTCCCTGAATTACAGCATCTTTCCCTGTCCCTGAGTTACAGCATTTTTCTGTGTCACTAGGTTCCAGTATCTTTCTCTGTCCTTGAGTTACAGCATCTTTCTCTGTACCTGAGCTGCAGTATATTTCTCTGTCCCTGAGTTACAGCATCTTTCTCTGTCACTGAGTTGCAATATCTTTCTCTGTCCCTGAGCTACAGCATCCTTTTCTGTCCCTGAGTTACAGCATCTTTCCCTGTCCCTGAGTTACAGCATCTTTCTCTGTCCCTGAGTTACAGCATCTTTCTCTGTCCCTGAGGTACAGTATCTTTCTGTGTCCCTGAGTTACAGCATCTTTCTCTGTCCCTGAATTACAGCATCTTTCTCTGTCCCTGAGGTACAGTATCTTTCTGTGTCCCTGAGTTACAGCATCTTTCTCTGTCCCTGAATTACAGCATCTTTCTCTGTCCCTGAGCTACAGCATCCTTTTCTGTCCCTGAGTTACAGCATCTTTCCTTGTCCCTGAGTTACAGCATCTTTCTCTGTCCCTGAGGTACAGTATCTTTCTGTGTCCCTGAATTACAGCATCTTTCCCTGTCCCTGAGTTACAGCATCTTTCTCTGTCCCTGAGGTACAGTATCTTTCTGTGTCCCTGAGTTACAGCATCTTTCTCTGTCCCTGAGGTACAGTATCTTTCTGTGTCCCTGAGTTACAGCATTTTTCTGTGTCACTAGGTTCCAGTATCTTTCTCTGTCCTTGAGTTACAGCATCTTTCTCTGTACCTGAGCTGCAGTATATTTCTCTGTCCCTGAGTTACAGCATCTTTCTCTGTCACTGAGTTGCAGTATCTTTCTCTGTCCCTGAGCTACAGCATCCTTTTCTGTCCCTGAGTTACAGCATCTTTCCCTGTCCCTGAGTTACAGCATCTTTCTCTGTCCCTGAGTTACAGCATCTTTCTCTGTCCCTGAGGTACAGTATCTTTCTCTGTCCCTGAGTTACAGCATCTTTCTCTGTCCCTGAATTACAGCATCTTTCTCTGTCCCTGAGGTACAGTATCTTTCTGTGTCCCTGAGTTACAGCATCTTTCTCTGTCCCTGAATTACAGCATCTTTCTCTGTCCCTGAGCTACAGCATCCTTTTCTGTCCCTGAGTTACAGCATCTTTCCCTGTCCCTGAGTTACAGCATCTTTCTCTGTCCCTGAGTTACAGCATCTTTCTCTGTCCCTGAGGTACAGTATCTTTCTGTGTCCCTGAGTTACAGCATCTTTCTCTGTCCCTGAATTAAAGCATCTTTCCCTGTCCCTGAGTTACAGCATCTTTCTCTGTCCCTGAGTTACAGCATCTTTCTCTGTCCCTGAGGTACAGTATCTTTCTGTGTCCCTGAGTTACAGCATCTTTCTCTGTCCCTGAGGTACAGTATCTTTCTGTATCCCTGAGGTACAGTATCTTTCTCTGTCCCTGAGTTACAGCATCTTTCTCTGTCCCTGATTTACAGCATCTTTCTCTGTCCCTGAGTTACAGCATCTTTCTCTGTCCCTGAGGTACAGTATCTTTCTCTGTCCCTGAGTTACAGCATCTTTCTCTGTCCCTGATTTACAGCATCTTTCTCTGTTCCTGAGGTTCAGTATCTTTCTCTGTCCCTGAGTTACAGTATCTTTCTCTGTTCCTGAGGAACAGTATCTTTCTCTGTCCGAGTTACAGCATCTTTCTCTGTCACTAAGTTACAGCATCTTTCTCTGTCACTGAGGTACAGTATCTTTCTCTGTCCCTGAGTTACAGCATCTTTCTCTGTCCCTGAGTTACAGCATCTTTCTCTGTCCCTGAGTTACAGTATCTTTCTCTGTCACTAAGTTACAGTATATTTCTCTATACCTGAGTTACAGCATCTTTCTCTGTCCCTGAGTTACAGCATCTTTCTCTGTCCCTGATATACAGCATTTTTCTCTGTCACTAAGTTTCAGTATCTTTCTCTGTCCCTGAGTTACAGCATCTTTCTCTGTCCCTGAGTTACAGCATCTTTCTCTGTCCCTGATATACAGCATTTTTCTCTGTCACTAAGTTTCAGTATCTTTCTCTGTCCCTGAGTTACAGCATCTTTTTCTGTCCCTGAGCTACAGCATCATTCTCTGTCCCTGAATTACAGCATCTTTCCCTGTCCCTGAGTTACAGCATTTTTCTGTGTCACTAGGTTCCAGTATCTTTCTCTGTCCTTGAGTTACAGCATCTTTCTCTGTACCTGAGCTGCAGTATATTTATCTGTCCCTGAGTTACAGCATCTTTCTCTGACACTGAGTTGCAGTATCTTTCTCTGTCCCTGAGCTACAGCATCCTTTTCTGTCCCTGAGTTACAGCATCTTTCCCTGTCCCTGAGTTACAGCATCTTTCTCTGTCCCTGAGCTACAGCATCTTTCTCTGTCCCTGAATTACAGCATCTTTCTCTGTCCCTGAGGTACAGTATCTTTCTGTGTCCCTGAGTTACAGCATCTTTCTCTGTCCCTGAATTACAGCATCTTTCTCTGTCCCTGAGCTACAGCATCCTTTTCTGTCCCTGAGTTACAGCATCTTTCCCTGTCCCTGAGTTACAGCATCATTCTCTGTCCCTGAGGTACAGTATCTTTCTGTGTCCCTGAGTTACAGCATCTTTCTCTGTCCCTGAATTACAGCATCTTTCCCTGTCCGTGAGTTACAGCATCTTTCTCTGTCCCTGAGGTACAGTATCTTTCTGTGTCCCTGAGTTACAGCATCTTTTTCTGTCCCTGAGGTACAGTATCTTTCTGTGTCCCTGAGTTACAGCATTTTTCTGTGTCACTAGGTTCCAGTATCTTTCTCTGTCCTTGAGTTACAGCATCTTTCTCTGTACCTGAGCTGCAGTATATTTCTCTGTCCCTGAGTTACAGCATCTTTCTCTGTCACTGAGTTGCAGTATATTTCTCTGTCCCTGAGTTACAGCATCTTTCTCTGTACCTGAGCTGCAGTATATTTCTCTGTCCCTGAGTTACAGCATCTTTCTCTGTCACTGAGTTGCAGTATCTTTCTCTGTCCCTGAGCTACAGCATCCTTTTCTGTCCCTGAGTTACAGCATCTTTCTCTGTCCCTGAGGTACAGTATCTTTCTGTGTCCCTGAGGTACAGCATCTTTCTCTGTCCCTGAGTTGCAGCATCTTTCTCTGTCCCTGAGGTACAGTATCTTTCTCTGTCCCTGAGTTACAGCATCTTTCTCTGTCCCTGAATTACAGCATCTTTCTCTGTCCCTGAGGTACAGTATCTTTCTGTGTCCCTGAGTTACAGCATCTTTCTCTGTCCCTGAATTACAGCATCTTTCTCTGTCCCTGAGCTACAGCATCCTTTTCTGTCCCTGAGTTACAGCATCTTTCCCTGTCCCTGAGTTACAGCATCTTTCTCTGTCCCTGAGTTACAGCATCTTTCTCTGTCCCTGAGGTACAGTATCTTTCTGTGTCCCTGAGTTACAGCATCTTTCTCTGTCCCTGAATTAAAGCATCTTTCCCTGTCCCTGAGTTACAGCATCTTTCTCTGTCCCTGAGTTACAGCATCTTTCTCTGTCCCTGAGGTACAGTATCTTTCTGTGTCCCTGAGTTACAGCATCTTTCTCTGTCCCTGATTTACAGCATCTTTCTCTGTCCCTGAGTTACAGCATCTTTCTCTGTCCCTGAGGTACAGTATCTTTCTCTGTCCCTGAGTTACAGCATCTTTCTCTGTCCCTGATTTACGGCATCTTTCTCTGTTCCTGAGGTACAGTATCTTTCTCTGTCCCTGAGTTACAGTATCTTTCTCTGTTCCTGAGGAACAGTATCTTTCTCTGTCCGAGTTACAGCATCTTTCTCTGTCACTAAGTTACAGCATCTTTCTCTGTCACTGAGGTACAGTATCTTTCTCTGTCCCTGAGTTACAGCATCTTTCTCTGTCCCTGATTTACAGCATCTTTCTCTGTCCCTGAGTTACAGTATCTTTCTCTGTCACTAAGTTACAGTATATTTCTCTATACCTGAGTTACAGCATCTTTCTCTGTCCCTGAGTTACAGCATCTTTCTCTGTCCCTGATATACAGCATTTTTCTCTGTCACTAAGTTTCAGTATCTTTCTCTGTCCCTGAGTTACAGCATCTTTCTCTGTCCCTGAGTTACAGCATCTTTCTCTGTCCCTGATATACAGCATTTTTCTCTGTCACTAAGTTTCAGTATCTTTCTCTGTCCCTGAGTTACAGCATCTTTTTCTGTCCCTGAGCTACAGCATCATTCTCTGTCCCTGAATTACAGCATCTTTCCCTGTCCCTGAGTTACAGCATTTTTCTGTGTCACTAGGTTCCAGTATCTTTCTCTGTCCTTGAGTTACAGCATCTTTCTCTGTACCTGAGCTGCAGTATATTTCTCTGTCCCTGAGTTACAGCATCTTTCTCTGTCACTGAGTTGCAGTATCTTTCTCTGTCCCTGAGCTACAGCATCCTTTTCTGTCCCTGAGTTACAGCATCTTTCCCTGTCCCTGAGTTACAGCATCTTTCTCTGTCCCTGAGTTACAGCATCTTTCTCTGTCCCTGAGGTACAGTATCTTTCTGTGTCCCTGAGTTACAGCATCTTTCTCTGTCCCTGAATTACAGCATCTTTCTCTGTCCCTGAGGTACAGTATCTTTCTGTGTCCCTGAGTTACAGCATCTTTCTCTGTCCCTGAATTACAGCATCTTTCTCTGTCCCTGAGCTACAGCATCCTTTTCTGTCCCTGAGTTACAGCATCTTTCCCTGTCCCTGAGTTACAGCATCTTTCTCTGTCCCTGAGGTACAGTATCTTTCTGTGTCCCTGAGTTACAGCATCTTTCTCTGTCCCTGAATTACAGCATCTTTCCCTGTCCCTGAGTTACAGCATCTTTCTCTGTCCCTGAGGTACAGTATCTTTCTGTGTCCCTGAGTTACAGCATCTTTCTCTGTCCCTGAGGTACAGTATCTTTCTGTGTCCCTGAGTTACAGCATTTTTCTGTGTCACTAGGTTCCAGTATCTTTCTCTGTCCTTGAGTTACAGCATCTTTCTCTGTACCTGAGCTGCAGTATATTTCTCTGTCCCTGAGTTACAGCATCTTTCTCTGTCACTGAGTTGCAGTATCTTTCTCTGTCCCTGAGCTACAGCATCCTTTTCTGTCCCTGAGTTACAGCATCTTTCCCTGTCCCTGAGTTACAGCATCTTTCTCTGTCCCTGAGTTACAGCATCTTTCTCTGTCCCTGAGGTACAGTATCTTTCTGTGTCCCTGAGTTACAGCATCTTTCTCTGTCCCTGAATTACAGCATCTTTCTCTGTCCCTGAGGTACAGTATCTTTCTGTGTCCCTGAGTTACAGCATCTTTCTCTGTCCCTGAATTACAGCATCTTTCTCTGTCCCTGAGCTACAGCATCCTTTTCTGTCCCTGAGTTACAGCATCTTTCCCTGTCCCTGAGTTACAGCATCTTTCTCTGTCCCTGAGCTACAGTATCTTTCTGTGTCCCTGAGTTACAGCATCTTTCTCTGTCCCTGAGTTACAGTATCTTTCTGTGTCCCTGAGGTACAGTATCTTTCTCTGTCCCTGAGTTACAGCATCTTTCTCTGTCCCTGATTTACAGCATCTTTCTCTGTCCCTGAGTTACAGCATCTTTCTCTGTCCCTGAGGTACAGTATCTTTCTCTGTCCCTGAGTTACAGCATCTTTCTCTGTCCCTGATTTACAGCATCTTTCTCTGTTCCTGAGGTACAGTATCTTTCTCTGTCCCTGAGTTACAGTATCTTTCTCTGTTCCTGAGGAACAGTATCTTTCTCTGTCCGAGTTACAGCATCTTTCTCTGTCACTAAGTTACAGCATCTTTCTCTGTCACTGAGGTACAGTATCTTTCTCTGTCCCTGAGTTACAGCATCTTTCTCTGTCCCTGATTTACAGCATCTTTCTCTGTCCCTGAGTTACAGTATCTTTCTCTGTCACTAAGTTACAGTATATTTCTCTATACCTGAGTTACAGCATCTTTCTCTGTCCCTGAGTTACAGCATCTTTCTCTGTCCCTGATATACAGCATTTTTCTCTGTCACTAAGTTTCAGTATCTTTCTCTGTCCCTGAGTTACAGCATCTTTCTCTGTCCCTGAGTTACAGCATCTTTCTCTGTCCCTGATATACAGCATTTTTCTCTGTCACTAAGTTTCAGTATCTTTCTCTGTCCCTGAGTTACAGCATCTTTTTCTGTCCCTGAGCTACAGCATCATTCTCTGTCCCTGAATTACAGCATCTTTCCCTGTCCCTGAGTTACAGCATTTTTCTGTGTCACTAGGTTCCAGTATCTTTCTCTGTCCTTGAGTTACAGCATCTTTCTCTGTACCTGAGCTGCAGTATATTTCTCTGTCCCTGAGTTACAGCATCTTTCTCTGTCACTGAGTTGCAGTATCTTTCTCTGTCCCTGAGCTACAGCATCCTTTTCTGTCCCTGAGTTACAGCATCTTTCCCTGTCCCTGAGTTACAGCATCTTTCTCTGTCCCTGAGTTACAGCATCTTTCTCTGTCCCTGAGGTACAGTATCTTTCTGTGTCCCTGAGTTACAGCATCTTTCTCTGTCCCTGAATTACAGCATCTTTCTCTGTCCCTGAGGTACAGTATCTTTCTGTGTCCCTGAGTTACAGCATCTTTCTCTGTCCCTGAATTACAGCATCTTTCTCTGTCCCTGAGCTACAGCATCCTTTTCTGTCCCTGAGTTACAGCATCTTTCCCTGTCCCTGAGTTACAGCATCTTTCTCTGTCCCTGAGCTACAGTATCTTTCTGTGTCCCTGAGTTACAGCATCTTTCTCTGTCCCTGAATTACAGCATCTTTCCCTGTCCCTGAGTTACAGCATCTTTCTCTGTCCCTGAGGTACAGTATCTTTCTGTGTCCCTGAGTTACAGCATCTTTCTCTGTCCCTGAATTACAGCATCTTTCTCTGTCCCTGAGGTACAGTATCTTTCTGTGTCCCTGAGTTACAGCATTTTTCTGTGTCACTAGGTTCCAGTATCTTTCTCTGTCCTTGAGTTACAGCATCTTTCTCTGTACCTGAGCTGCAGTATATTTCTCTGTCCCTGAGTTACAGCATCTTTCTCTGTCACTGAGTTGCAGTATCTTTCTCTGTCCCTGAGCTACAGCATCCTTTTCTGTCCCTGAGTTACAGCATCTTTCCCTGTCCCTGAGTTACAGCATCTTTCTCTGTCCCTGAGTTACAGCATCTTTCTCTGTCCCTGAGGTACAGTATCTTTCTCTGTCCCGGAGTTACAGCATCTTTCTCTGTCCCTGGATTACAGCATCTTTCTCTGTCCCTGAGGTACAGTATCTTTCTGTGTCCCTGAGTTACAGCATCTTTCTCTGTCCCTGAATTACAGCATCTTTCTCTGTCCCTGAGCTACAGCATCCTTTTCTGTCCCTGAGTTACAGCATCTTTCCCTGTCCCTGAGTTACAGCATCTTTCTCTGTCCCTGAGGTACAGTATCTTTCTGTGTCCCTGAGTTACAGCATCTTTCTCTGTCCCTGAATTAAAGCATCTTTCCCTGTCCCTGAGTTACAGCATCTTTCTCTGTCCCTGAGTTACAGCATCTTTCTCTGTCCCTGAGGTACAGTATCTTTCTGTGTCCCTG
Organism: Heterodontus francisci; assembly: GCF_036365525.1. Lineage (NCBI taxonomy): Eukaryota > Metazoa > Chordata > Chondrichthyes > Heterodontiformes > Heterodontidae > Heterodontus > Heterodontus francisci. The sequence goes on from NC_090385.1 coordinate 92,107,947, forward strand.
AGTTACAGCATCTTTCTCTGTCCCTGAGGTACAGTATCTTTCTGTGTCCCTGAGGTACAGTATCTTTCTGTGTCCCTGAGTTACAGCATCTTTCTCTGTCCCTGAGGTACAGTATCTTTCTGTGTCCCTGAGGTACAGTATCTTTCTCTGTCCCTGATTTACAGCATCTTTCTCTGTCCCTGAGTTACAGCATCTTTCTCTGTCCCTGAGGTACAGTATCTTTCTCTGTCCCTGAGTTACAGCATCTTTCTCTGTCCCTGATTTACAGCATCTTTCTCTGTTCCTGAGGTACAGTATCTTTCTCTGTCCCTGAGTTACAGTATCTTTCTCTGTTCCTGAGGAACAGCATCTTTCTCTGTCCGAGTTACAGCATCTTTCTCTGTCACTAAGTTACAGCATCTTTCTCTGTCACTGAGGTACAGTATCTTTCTCTGTCCCTGAGTTACAGCATCTTTCTCTGTCCCTGATTTACAGCATCTTTCTCTGTCCCTGAGTTACAGTATCTTTCTCTGTCACTAAGTTACAGTATATTTCTCTATACCTGAGTTACAGCATCTTTCTCTGTCCCTGAGTTACAGCATCTTTCTCTGTCCCTGATATACAGCATTTTTCTCTGTCACTAAGTTTCAGTATCTTTCTCTGTCCCTGAGTTACAGCATCTTTCTCTGTCCCTGAGTTACAGCATCTTTCTCTGTCCCTGATATACAGCATTTTTCTCTGTCACTAAGTTTCAGTATCTTTCTCTGTCCCTGAGTTACAGCATCTTTTTCTGTCCCTGAGCTACAGCATCATTCTCTGTCCCTGAATTACAGCATCTTTCCCTGTCCCTGAGTTACAGCATTTTTCTGTGTCACTAGGTTCCAGTATCTTTCTCTGTCCTTGAGTTACAGCATCTTTCTCTGTACCTGAGCTGCAGTATATTTCTCTGTCCCTGAGTTACAGCATCTTTCCCTGTCCCTGAGTTACAGCATCTTTCTCTGTCCCTGAGTTACAGCATCTTTCTCTGTCCCTGAGGTACAGTATCTTTCTCTGTCCCTGAGTTACAGCATCTTTCTCTGTCCCTGAATTACAGCATCTTTCTCTGTCCCTGAGGTACAGTATCTTTCTGTGTCCCTGAGTTACAGTATCTTTCTCTGTCCCTGAGTTACAGCATCTTTTTCTGTCCCTCAGCTACAGCATCATTCTCTGTCCCTGAATTACAGCATCTTTCCCTGTCCCTGAGTTACAGCATTTTTCTGTGTCACGAGGTTCCAGTATCTTTCTCTGTCCTTGAGTTACAGCATCTTTCTCTGTACCTGAGCTGCAGTATATTTCTCTGTCCCTGAGTTACAGCATCTTTCTCTGTCACTGAGTTGCAGTATCTTTCTCTGTCCCTGAGCTACAGCATCCTTTTCTGTCCCTGAGTTACAGCATCTTTCCCTGTCCCTGAGTTACAGCATCTTTCTCTGTCCCTGAGTTACAGCATCTTTCTCTGTCCCTGAGGTACAGTATCTTTCTCTGTCCCTGAGTTACAGCATCTTTCTCTGTCCCTGAGTTACAGCATCTTTCCCTGTCCCTGAGTTACAGTATCTTTCTCTGTCCCTGAGTTACAGCATCTTTCTCTGTCCCTGAATTACAGCATCTTTCTCTGTCCCTGAGGTACAGTATCTTTCTGTGTCCCTGAGTTACAGTATCTTTCTCTGTCCCTGAGGTACAGCATCTTTCTCTGTCCCTGAATTACAGCATCTTTCTCTGTCCCTGAGGTACAGTATCTTTCTGTGTCCCTGAGTTACAGTATCTTTCTCTGTCCCTGAGGTACAGTATCTTTCTGTGTCCCTGAGTTACAGCATCTTTCTCTGTCCCTGAGGAACAGTATCTTTCTCTGTCCGAGTTACAGCATCTTTCTCTGTCCGAGTTACAGCATCTTTCTCTGTCACTAAGTTACAGCATCTTTCTCTGTCACTGAGGTACAGTATCTTTCTCTGTCCCTGAGTTACAGCATCTTTCTCTGTCCCTGATTTACAGCATCTTTCTCTGTCCCTGAGTTACAGTATCTTTCTCTGTCACTAAGTTACAGTATATTTCTCTATACCTGAGTTACAGCATCTTTCTCTGTCCCTGAGTTACAGCATCTTTCTCTGTCCCTGATATACAGCATTTTTCTCTGTCACTAAGTTTCAGTATCTTTCTCTGTCCCTGAGTTACAGCATCTTTCTCTGTCCCTGAGTTACAGCATCTTTCTCTGTCCCTGATATACAGCATTTTTCTCTGTCACTAAGTTTCAGTATCTTTCTCTGTCCCTGAGTTACAGCATCTTTTTCTGTCCCTGAGCTACAGCATCATTCTCTGTCCCTGAATTACAGCATCTTTCCCTGTCCCTGAGTTACAGCATTTTTCTGTGTCACTAGGTTCCAGTATCTTTCTCTGTCCTTGAGTTACAGCATCTTTCTCTGTACCTGAGCTGCAGTATATTTCTCTGTCCCTGAGTTACAGCATCTTTCTCTGTCACTGAGTTGCAGTATCTTTCTCTGTCCCTGAGCTACAGCATCCTTTTCTGTCCCTGAGTTACAGCATCTTTCCCTGTCCCTGAGTTACAGCATCTTTCTCTGTCCCTGAATTACAGCATCTTTCTCTGTCCCTGAGGTACAGTATCTTTCTGTGTCCCTGAGTTACAGCATCTTTCTCTGTCCCTGAATTACAGCATCTTTCTCTGTCCCTGAGGTACAGTATCTTTCTGTGTCCCTGAGTTACAGCATCTTTCTCTGTCCCTGAATTACAGCATCTTTCTCTGTCCCTGAGGTACAGTATCTTTCTGTGTCCCTGAGTTACAGCATCTTTCTCTGTCCCTGAATTACAGCATCTTTCTCTGTCCCTGAGGTACAGTATCTTTCTGTGTCCCTGAGTTACAGCATCTTTCTCTGTCCCTGAATTACAGCATCTTTCTCTGTCCCTGAGGTACAGTATCTTTCTCTGTCCCTGAATTACAGCATCTTTCTCTGTCCCTGAGGTACAGTATCTTTCTGTGTCCCTGAGTTACAGCATTTTTCTGTGTCACTAGGTTCCAGTATCTTTCTCTGTCCTTGAGTTACAGCATCTTTCTCTGTACCTGAGCTGCAGTATATTTCTCTGTCCCTGAGTTACAGCATCTTTCCCTGTCCCTGAGTTACAGCATCTTTCTCTGTCCCTGAGTTACAGCATCTTTCTCTGTCCCTGAGGTACAGTATCTTTCTCTGTCCCTGAGTTACAGCATCTTTCTCTGTCCCTGAATTACAGCATCTTTCTCTGTCCCTGAGGTACAGTATCTTTCTGTGTCCCTGAGTTACAGTATCTTTCTCTGTCCCTGAGTTACAGCATCTTTTTCTGTCCCTCAGCTACAGCATCATTCTCTGTCCCTGAATTACAGCATCTTTCCCTGTCCCTGAGTTACAGCATTTTTCTGTGTCACGAGGTTCCAGTATCTTTCTCTGTCCTTGAGTTACAGCATCTTTCTCTGTACCTGAGCTGCAGTATATTTCTCTGTCCCTGAGTTACAGCATCTTTCTCTGTCACTGAGTTGCAGTATCTTTCTCTGTCCCTGAGCTACAGCATCCTTTTCTGTCCCTGAGTTACAGCATCTTTCCCTGTCCCTGAGTTACAGCATCTTTCTCTGTCCCTGAGTTACAGCATCTTTCTCTGTCCCTGAGGTACAGTATCTTTCTCTGTCCCTGAGTTACAGCATCTTTCTCTGTCCCTGAATTACAGCATCTTTCTGTGTCCCTGAGTTACAGCATCTTTCTCTGTCCCTGAGGAACAGTATCTTTCTCTGTCCGAGTTACAGCATCTTTCCCTGTCCCTGAGTTACAGCATCTTTCTCTGTCCCTGAGTTACAGCATCTTTCTCTGTCCCTGAGGTACAGTATCTTTCTCTGTCCCTGAATTACAGCATCTTTCTCTGTCCCTGAGGTACAGTATCTTTCTGTGTCCCTGAGTTACAGCATCTTTCTCTGTCCCTGAATTACAGCATCTTTCTCTGTCCCTGAGCTACAGCATCCTTTTCTGTCCCTGAGTTACAGCATCTTTCCCTGTCCCTGAGTTACAGCATCTTTCTCTGTCCCTGAGTTACAGCATCTTTCTCTGTCCCTGAGTTACAGCATCTTTCTCTGTCCCTGAGGTACAGTACCTTTCTGTGTCCCTGAGTTACAGCATCTTTCTCTGTCCCTGAATTAAAGCATCTTTCCCTGTCCCTGAGTTACAGCATCTTTCTCTGTCCCTGAGTTACAGCATCTTTCTCTGTCCCTGAGGTACAGTATCTTTCTGTGTCCCTGAGGTACAGTATCTTTCTCTGTCCCTGAGGTACAGTATCTTTCTCTGTCCCTGAGTTACAGCATCTTTCCCTGTCCCTGAGTTACAGCATCTTTCTCTGTCCCTGAGTTACAGCATCTTTCTCTGTCCCTGAGGTACAGTATCTTTCTGTGTCCCTGAGTTACAGCATCTTTCTCTGTCCCTGAGGTACAGTATCTTTCTGTATCCCTGAGGTACAGTATCTTTCTCTGTCCCTGAGTTACAGCATCTTTCTCTGTCCCTGATTTACAGCATCTTTCTCTGTCCCTGAGTTACAGCATCTTTCTCTGTCCCTGAGGTACAGTATCTTTCTCTGTCCCTGAGTTACAGCATCTTTCTCTGTCCCTGATTTACAGCATCTTTCTCTGTTCCTGAGGTACAGTATCTTTCTCTGTCCCTGAGTTACAGTATCTTTCTCTGTTCCTGAGGAACAGTATCTTTCTCTGTCCGAGTTACAGCATCTTTCTCTGTCACTAAGTTACAGCATCTTTCTCTGTCACTGAGGTACAGTATCTTTCTCTGTCCCTGAGTTACAGCATCTTTCTCTGTCCCTGATTTACAGCATCTTTCTCTGTCCCTGAGTTACAGTATCTTTCTCTGTCACTAAGTTACAGTATATTTCTCTATACCTGAGTTACAGCATCTTTCTCTGTCCCTGAGTTACAGCATCTTTCTCTGTCCCTGATATACAGCATTTTTCTCTGTCACTAAGTTTCAGTATCTTTCTCTGTCCCTGAGTTACAGCATCTTTCTCTGTCCCTGAGTTACAGCATCTTTCTCTGTCCCTGATATACAGCATTTTTCTCTGTCACTAAGTTTCAGTATCTTTCTCTGTCCCTGAGTTACAGCATCTTTTTCTGTCCCTGAGCTACAGCATCATTCTCTGTCCCTGAATTACAGCATCTTTCCCTGTCCCTGAGTTACAGCATTTTTCTGTGTCACTAGGTTCCAGTATCTTTCTCTGTCCTTGAGTTACAGCATCTTTCTCTGTACCTGAGCTGCAGTATATTTATCTGTCCCTGGGTTACAGCATCTTTCTCTGTCCCTGAATTACAGCATCTTTCTCTGTCCCTGAGCTACAGCATCCTTTTCTGTCCCTGAGTTACAGCATCTTTCCCTGTCCCTGAGTTACAGCATCTTTCTCTGTCCCTGAGGTACAGTATCTTTCTGAGTCCCTGAGTTACAGCATCTTTCTCTGTCCCTGAATTACAGCATCTTTCCCTGTCCCTGAGTTACAGCATCTTTCTCTGTCCCTGAGGTACAGTATCTTTCTGTGTCCCTGAGTTACAGCATCTTTCTCTGTCCCTGAATTACAGCATCTTTCTCTGTCCCTGAGGTACAGTATCTTTCTGTGTCCCTGAGTTACAGCATTTTTCTGTGTCACTAGGTTCCAGTATCTTTCTCTGTCCTTGAGTTACAGCATCTTTCTCTGTACCTGAGCTGCAGTATATTTCTCTGTCCCTGAGTTACAGCATCTTTCTCTGTCACTGAGTTGCAGTATCTTTCTCTGTCCCTGAGCTACAGCATCCTTTTCTGTCCCTGAGTTACAGCATCTTTCCCTGTCCCTGAGTTACTGCATCTTTCTCTGTCCCTGAGTTACAGCATCTTTCTCTGTCCCTGAGGTACAGTATCTTTCTCTGTCCCTGAGTTACAGCATCTTTCTCTGTCCCTGGATTACAGCATCTTTCTCTGTCCCTGAGGTACAGTATCTTTCTGTGTCCCTGAGTTACAGCATCTTTCTCTGTCCCTGAATTACAGCATCTTTCTCTGTCCCTGAGCTGCAGCATCCTTTTCTGTCCCTGAGTTACAGCATCTTTCCCTGTCCCTGAGTTACAGCATCTTTCTCTGTCCCTGAGGTACAGTATCTTTCTGTGTCTCTGAGTTACAGCATCTTTCTCTGTCCCTGAATTAAAGCATCTTTCCCTGTCCCTGAGTTACAGCATCTTTCTCTGTCCCTGAGTTACAGCATCTTTCTCTGTCCCTGAGTTACAGCATCTTTCTCTGTCCCTGAGGTACAGTATCTTTCTGTGTCCCTGAGTTACAGCATCTTTCTCTGTCCCTGAGGTACAGTATCTTTCTGTGTCCCTGAGGTACAGTATCTTTCTCTGTCCCTGAGTTACAGCATCTTTCTCTGTCCCTGATTTACAGCATCTTTCTCTGTCCCTGAGTTACAGCATCTTTCCCTGTCCCTGATTTACAGCATCTTTCTCTGTTCCTGAGGTACAGTATCTTTCTCTGTCCCTGAGGTACAGTATCTTTCTCTGTCCCTGAGTTACAGCATCTTTCTCTGTCCCTGATTTACAGCATCTTTCTCTGTTCCTGAGGTACAGTATCTTTCTCTGTCCCTGAGTTACAGTATCTTTCTCTGTTCCTGAGGAACAGTATCTTTCTCTGTCCGAGTTACAGCATCTTTCTCTGTCACTAAGTTACAGCATCTTTCTCTGTCACTGAGGTACAGTATCTTTCTCTGTCCCTGAGTTACAGCATCTTTCTCTGTCCCTGATTTACAGCATCTTTCTCTGTCCCTGAGTTACAGTATCTTTCTCTGTCACTAAGTTACAGTATATTTCTCTATACCTGAGTTACAGCATCTTTCTCTGTCCCTGAGTTACAGCATCTTTCTCTGTCCCTGATATACAGCATTTTTCTCTGTCACTAAGTTTCAGTATCTTTCTCTGTCCCTGAGTTACAGCATCTTTCTCTGTCCCTGAGTTACAGCATCTTTCTCTGTCACTAAGTTTCAGTATCTTTCTCTGTCCCTGAGTTACAGCATCTTTTTCTGTCCCTGAGCTACAGCATCATTCTCTGTCCCTGAATTACAGCATCTTTCCCTGTCCCTGAGTTACAGCATTTTTCTGTGTCACTAGTTTCCAGTATCTTTCTCTGTCCCTGAGTTACAGCATCTTTCTCTGTACCTGAGCTGCAGTATATTTATCTGTCCCTGAGTTACAGCATCTTTCTCTGTCACTGAGGTGCAGTATCTTTCTCTGTCCCTGAGCTACAGCATCCTTTTCTGTCCCTGAGTTACAGCATCTCTCCCTGTCCCTGAGTTACAGCATCTTTCTCTGTCCCTGAGTTACAGCATCTTTCTCTGTCCCTGAGGTACAGTCTCTTTCTGTGTCCCTGAGTTACAGCATCTTTCTCTGTCCCTGAATTACAGCATCTTTCTCTGTCCCTGAGGTACAGTATCTTTCTGTGTCCCTGAGTTACAGCATCTTTCTCTGTCCCTGAATTACAGCATCTTTCTCTGTCCCTGAGCTCCAGCATCCTTTTCTGTCCCTGAGTTACAGCATCTTTCCCTGTCCCTGAGTTACAGCATCTTTCTCTCTCCCTGAGGTACAGTATCTTTCTGTGTCCCTGAGTTACAGCATCTTTCTCTGTCCCTGAATTACAGCATCTTTCCCTGTCCCTGAGTTACAGCATCTTTCTCTGTCCCTGAGGTACAGTATCTTTCTGTGTCCCTGAGTTACAGCATCTTTCCCTGTCCCTGAGTTACAGCATCTTTCTCTGTCCCTGAGGTACAGTATCTTTCTGTGTCCCTGAGTTACAGCATTTTTCTGTGTCACTAGGTTCCAGTATCTTTCTCTGTCCTTGAGTTACAGCATCTTTCTCTGTACCTGAGCTGCAGTATATTTCTCTCTCCCTGAGTTACAGCATCTTTCTCTGTCACTGAGTTGCAGTATCTTTCTCTGTCCCTGAGCTACAGCATCCTTTTCTGTCCCTGAGTTACAGCATCTTTCCCTGTCCCTGAGTTACAGCATCTTTCTCTGTCCCTGAGGTACAGTATCTTTCTCTGTCCCTGAGTTACAGCATCTTTCTCTGTCCCTGAATTACAGCATCTTTCTCTGTCCCTGAGGTACAGTATCTTTCTCTGTCCCTGAGTTACAGTATCTTTCTCTGTCCCTGAGTTACAGCATCTTTTTCTGTCCCTGAGCTACAGCATCATTCTCTGTCCCTGAATTACAGCATCTTTCCCTGTCCCTGAGTTACAGCATTTTTCTGTGTCACTAGGTTCCAGTATCTTTCTCTGTCCTTGAGTTACAGCATCTTTCTCTGTACCTGAGCTGCAGTATATTTCTCTGTCCCTGAGTTACAGCATCTTTCTCTGTCACTGAGTTGCAGTATCTTTCTCTGTCCCTGAGCTACAGCATCCTTTTCTGTCCCTGAGTTACAGCATCTTTCCCTGTCCCTGAGTTACAGCATCTTTCTCTGTCCCTGAGTTACAGCATCTTTCTCTGTCCCTGAGGTACAGTATCTTTCTCTGTCCCTGAGTTACAGCATCTTTCTCTGTCCCTGAATTACAGCATCTTTCTCTGTCCCTGAATTACAGCATCTTTCTCTGTCCCTGAGGTACAGTATCTTTCTGTGTCCCTGAGTTACAGCATCTTTCTCTGTCCCTGAGGAACAGTATCTTTCTCTGTCCGAGTTACAGCATCTTTCTCTGTCCGAGTTACAGCATTTTTCTCTGTCACTAAGTTACAGCATCTTTCTCTGTCACTGAGGTACAGTATCTTTCTCTGTCACTAAGTTACAGTATATTTCTCTATACCTGAGTTACAGCATCTTTCTCTGTCCCTGAGTTACAGCATCTTTCTCTGTCCCTGATATACAGCATTTTTCTCTGTCACTAAGTTTCAGTATCTTTCTCTGTCCCTGAGTTACAGCATCTTTCTCTGTCCCTGAGTTACAGCATCTTTCTCTGTCCCTGATATACAGCATTTTTCTCTGTCACTAAGTTTCAGTATCTTTCTCTGTCCCTGAGTTACAGCATCTTTTTCTGTCCCTGAGCTACAGCATCATTCTCTGTCCCTGAATTACAGCATCTTTCCCTGTCCCTGAGTTACAGCATTTTTCTGTGTCACTAGGTTCCAGTATCTTTCTCTGTCCTTGAGTTACAGCATCTTTCTCTGTACCTGAGCTGCAGTATATTTATCTGTCCCTGAGTTACAGCATCTTTATCTGTCACTGAGTTGCAGTATCTTTCTCTGTCCCTGAGCTACAGCATCCTTTTCTGTCCCTGAGTTACAGCATCTTTCCCTGTCCCTGAGTTACAGCATCTTTCTCTGTCCCTGAGTTACAGCATCTTTCTCTGTCCCTGAGGTACAGTATCTTTCTGTGTCCCTGAGTTACAGCATCTTTCTCTGTCCCTGAATTACAGCATCTTTCTCTGTCCCTGAGGTACAGTATATTTCTGTGTCCCTGAGTTACAGCATCTTTCTCTGTCCCTGAATTACAGCATCTTTCTCTGTCCCTGAGCTACAGCATCCTTTTCTGTCCCTGAGTTACAGCATCTTTCCCTGTCCCTGAGTTACAGCATCTTTCTCTGTCCCTGAGTTACAGCATCTTTCTCTGTCCCTGAGGTACAGCATCTTTCTCTGTCCCTGAATTACAGCATCTTTCCCTGTCCCTGAGTTACAGCATCTTTCTCTGTCCCTGAGGTACAGTATCTTTCTGTGTCCCTGAGTTACAGCATCTTTCTCTGTCCCTGAATTACAGCATCTTTCTCTGTCCCTGAGGTACAGTATCTTTCTGTGTCCCTGAGTTACAGCATTTTTCTGTGTCACTAGGATCCAGTATCTTTCTCTGTCCTTGAGTTACAGCATCTTTCTCTGTACCTGAGCTGCAGTATATTTCTCTGTCCCTGAGTTACAGCATCTTTCTCTGTCACGGAGTTGCAGTATCTTTCTCTGTCCCTGAGCTACAGCATCCTTTTCTGTCCCTGAGTTACAGCATCTTTCCCTGTCCCTGAGTTACAGCATCTTTCTCTGTCCCTGAGTTACAGCATCTTTCTCTGTCCCTGAGGTACAGTATCTTTCTCTGTCCCTGAGTTACAGCATCTTTCTCTGTCCCTGAATTACAGCATCTTTCTCTGTCCCTGAGGTACAGTATCTTTCTGTGTCCCTGAGTTACAGCATCTTTCTCTGTCCCTGAATTACAGCATCTTTCTCTGTCCCTGAGCTACAGCATCCTTTTCTGTCCCTGAGTTACAGCATCTTTCCCTGTCCCTGAGTTACAGCATCTTTCTCTTTCCCTGAGTTACAGCATCTTTCTCTGTCCCTGAGGTACAGTATCTTTCTGTGTCCCTGAGTTACAGCATCTTTCTCTGTCCCTGAATTACAGCATCTTTCCCTGTCCCTGAGTTACAGCATCTTTCTCTGTCCCTGAGTTACAGCATCTTTCTCTGTCCCTGAGGTACAGTATCTTTCTGTGTCCCTGAGTTACAGCATCTTTCTCTGTCCCTGAGGTACAGTATCTTTCTGTGTCCCTGAGGTACAGCATCTTTCTCTGTCCCTGAGTTACAGCATCTTTCTCTGTCCCTGAGGTACAGCATCTTTCTCTGTCCCTGAGTTACAGCATCTTTCTCTGTCCCTGAATTACAGCATCTTTCTCTGTCCCTGAGGTACAGTATCTTTCTGTGTCCCTGAGTTACAGCATCTTTCTCTGTCCCTGAATTACAGCATCTTTCTCTGTCCCTGAGCTACAGCATCCTTTTCTGTCCCTGAGTTACAGCATCTTTCCCTGTCCCTGAGTTACAGCATCTTTCTCTTTCCCTGAGTTACAGCATCTTTCTCTGTCCCTGAGGTACAGTATCTTTCTGTGTCCCTGAGTTACAGCATCTTTCTCTGTCCCTGAATTACAGCATCTTTCCCTGTCCCTGAGTTACAGCATCTTTCTCTGTCCCTGAGTTACAGCATCTTTCTCTGTCCCTGAGGTACAGTATCTTTCTGTGTCCCTGAGTTACAGCATCTTTCTCTGTCCCTGAGGTACAGTATCTTTCTGTGTCCCTGAGGTACAGCATCTTTCTCTGTCCCTGAGTTACAGCATCTTTCTCTGTCCCTGATTTACAGCATCTTTCTCTGTTCCTGAGGTACAGTATCTTTCTCTGTCCCTGAGTTACAGTATCTTTCTCTGTTCCTGAGGAACAGTATCTTTCTCTGTCCGAGTTACAGCATCTTTCTCTGTCACTGAGTTACAGCATCTTTCTCTGTCACTGAGGTACAGTATCTTTCTCTGTCCCTGATTTACAGCATCTTTCTCTGTCCCTGAGTTACAGCATCTTTCTCTGTCCCTGAGTTACAGCATCTTTCTCTGTCCCTGATTTACAGCATCTTTCTCTGTCACTAATTTACAGCATCTTTCTCTGTCACTGAGGTACAGTATCTTTCTCTCTCCCTGAGTTACAGTATCTTTCTCTGTCACTGAGGTACAGTATCTTTCTCTATCCCTGAGTTACAGTATCTTTCTCTGTCACTGAGGTACAGTATCTTTCTCTGTCCCTGAGTTACAGTAACTTTCTCTGTCACTGAGGTACAGTACCTTTGTCCCTGAGTTGCAGCATCTTTCTCTCTCCCTGAGTTACATTATCTTTCTCTGTCACTGAGGTACAGTATCTTTCTCTATCCCTGAGTTACAGCATCTTTCTCTCTCCCTGAGTTACAGTATCTTTCTCTGTCACTGAGGTACAGTATCTTTCTCTCTCCATGAGTTACAGTATCTTTCTCTGTCACTGAGGTACAGTATCTTTATCCCTGAGTTACACTATCTTTCTCTATCCCTGAGTTACAGTATCTTTCTCTGTCCCTGAGTTACAGTATCTTTCTCTGTCACTGAGGTACAGTATCTTTCTCTATCCCTGAGTTACAGTATCTTTCTCTATCCCTGAGTTACAGTACCTTTCTCTGTCCCTGAGGTACAGTATCTTTCTGTGTCCCTGAGTTACAGCATTTTTCTGTGTCACTAGGTTCCAGTATCTTTCTCTGTCCTTGAGTTACAGCATCTTTCTCTGTACCTGAGCTGCAGTATATTTCTCTGTCCCTGAGTTACAGCATCTTTCTCTGTCACTGAGTTGCAGTATCTTTCTCTGTCCCTGAGCTACAGCATCCTTTTCTGTCCCTGAGTTACAGCATCTTTCCCTGTCCCTGAGTTGCAGCATCTTTCTCTGTCCCTGAGTTACAGCATCTTTCTCTGTCCCTGAATTACAGCATCTTTCTCTGTCCCTGAGGTACAGTATCTTTCTGTGTCCCTGAGTTACAGTATCTTTCTCTGTCCCTGAGTTACAGCATCTTTCTCTGTCCCTGAATTACAGCATCTTTCTCTGTCCCTGAGGTACAGTATCTTTCTGTGTCCCTGAGTTACAGTATCTTTCTCTGTCCCTGAATTACAGCATCTTTCTCTGTCCCTGAGGTACAGTATCTTTCTGTGTCCCTGAGTTACAGTATCTTTCTCTGTCCCTGAGTTACAGCATCTTTCTCTGTCCCTGAATTACAGTATCTTTCTCTGTCCCTGAGTTACAGCATCTTTCTCTGTCCCTGAATTACAGCATCTTTCTCTGTCCCTGAGGTACAGTATCTTTCTGTGTCCCTGAGTTACAGTATCTTTCTCTGTCCCTGAGTTACAGCATCTTTTTCTTTCCCTGAGCTACAGCATCATTCTCTGTCCCTGAATTACAGCATCTTTCCCTGTCCCTGAGTTACAGCATTTTTCTGTGTCACTAGGTTCCAGTATCTTTCTCTGTCCTTGAGTTACAGCATCTTTCTCTGTACCTGAGCTGCAGTATATTTCTCTGTCCCTGTGTTACAGCATCTTTCTCTGTCACTGAGTTGCAGTATCTTTCTCTGTCCCTGAGCTACAGCATCCTTTTCTGTCCCTGAGTTACAGCATCTTTCCCTGTCCCTGAGTTACAGCATCTTTCTCTGTCCCTGAGTTACAGCATCTTTCTCTGTCCCTGAGGTACAGTATCTTTCTCTGTCCCTGAGTTACAGCATCTTTCTCTGTCCCTGAATTACAGCATCTTTCTCTGTCCCTGAGGTACAGTATCTTTCTGTGTCCCTGAGTTACAGCATCTTTCTCTGTCCCTGAGGAACAGTATCTTTCTCTGTCCGAGTTACAGCATCTTTCTCTGTCCGAGTTACAGCATCTTTCTCTGTCACTAAGTTACAGCATCTTTCTCTGTCACTGAGGTACAGTATCTTTCTCTGTCCCTGAGTTACAGCATCTTTCTCTGTCCCTGATTTACAGCATCTTTCTCTGTCCCTGAGTTACAGTATCTTTCTCTGTCACTAAGTTACAGTATATTTCTCTATACCTGAGTTACAGCATCTTTCTCTGTCCCTGAGTTACAGCATCTTTCTCTGTCCCTGATATACAGCATTTTTCTCTGTCACTAAGTTTCAGTATCTTTCTCTGTCCCTGAGTTACAGCATCTTTCTCTGTCCCTGAGTTACAGCATCTTTCTCTGTCCCTGATATACAGCATTTTTCTCTGTCACTAAGTTTCAGTATCTTTCTCTGTCCCTGAGCTACAGCATCCTTTTCTGTCCCTGAGTTACAGCATCTTTCCCTGTCCCTGAGTTACAGCATCTTTCTCTGTCCCTGAGTTACAGCTTCTTTCTCTGTCCCTGAGGTACAGTATCTTTCTCTGTCCCTGAGTTACAGCATCTTTCTCTGTCCCTGAATTACAGCATCTTTCTCTGTCCCTGAGGTACAGTATCTTTCTGTGTCCCTGAGTTACAGCATCTTTCTCTGTCCCTGAGGAACAGTATCTTTCTCTGTCCGAGTTACAGCATCTTTCTCTGTCCGAGTTACAGCATTTTTCTCTGTCACTAAGTTACAGCATCTTTCTCTGTCACTGAGGTACAGTATCTTTCTCTGTCACTAAGTTACAGTATATTTCTCTATACCTGAGTTACAGCATCTTTCTCTGTCCCTGAGTTACAGCATCTTTCTCTGTCCCTGATATACAGCATTTTTCTCTGTCACTAAGTTTCAGTATCTTTCTCTGTCCCTGAGTTACAGCATCTTTCTCTGTCCCTGAGTTACAGCATCTTTCTCTGTCCCTGATATACAGCATTTTTCTCTGTCACTAAGTTTCAGTATCTTTCTCTGTCCCTGAGTTACAGCATCTTTTTCTGTCCCTGAGCTACAGCATCATTCTCTGTCCCTGAATTACAGCATCTTTCCCTGTCCCTGAGTTACAGCATTTTTCTGTGTCACTAGGTTCCAGTATCTTTCTCTGTCCTTGAGTTACAGCATCTTTCTCTGTACCTGAGCTGCAGTATATTTATCTGTCCCTGAGTTACAGCATCTTTATCTGTCACTGAGTTGCAGTATCTTTCTCTGTCCCTGAGCTACAGCATCCTTTTCTGTCCCTGAGTTACAGCATCTTTCCCTGTCCCTGAGTTACAGCATCTTTCTCTGTCCCTGAGTTACAGCATCTTTCTCTGTCCCTGAGGTACAGTATCTTTCTGTGTCCCTGAGTTACAGCATCTTTCTCTGTCCCTGAATTACAGCATCTTTCTCTGTCCCTGAGGTACAGTATATTTCTGTGTCCCTGAGTTACAGCATCTTTCTCTGTCCCTGAATTACAGCATCTTTCTCTGTCCCTGAGCTACAGCATCCTTTTCTGTCCCTGAGTTACAGCATCTTTCCCTGTCCCTGAGTTACAGCATCTTTCTCTGTCCCTGAGTTACAGCATCTTTCTCTGTCCCTGAGGTACAGCATCTTTCTCTGTCCCTGAATTACAGCATCTTTCCCTGTCCCTGAGTTACAGCATCTTTCTCTGTCCCTGAGGTACAGTATCTTTCTGTGTCCCTGAGTTACAGCATCTTTCTCTGTCCCTGAATTACAGCATCTTTCTCTGTCCCTGAGGTACAGTATCTTTCTGTGTCCCTGAGTTACAGCATTTTTCTGTGTCACTAGGTTCCAGTATCTTTCTCTGTCCTTGAGTTACAGCATCTTTCTCTGTACCTGAGCTGCAGTATATTTCTCTGTCCCTGAGTTACAGCATCTTTCTCTGTCACTGAGTTGCAGTATCTTTCTCTGTCCCTGAGCTACAGCATCCTTTTCTGTCCCTGAGTTACAGCATCTTTCCCTGTCCCTGAGTTACAGCATCTTTCTCTGTCCCTGAGTTACAGCATCTTTCTCTGTCCCTGAGGTACAGTATCTTTCTCTGTCCCTGAGTTACAGCATCTTTCTCTGTCCCTGAATTACAGCATCTTTCTCTGTCCCTGAGGTACAGTATTTTTCTGTGTCCCTGAGTTACAGCATCTTTCTCTGTCCCTGAATTACAGCATCTTTCTCTGTCCCTGAGCTACAGCATCCTTTTCTGTCCCTGAGTTACAGCATCTTTCCCTGTCCCTGAGTTACAGCATCTTTCTCTGTCCCTGAATTACAGCATCTTTCTCTGTCCCTGAGCTACAGCATCCTTTTCTGTCCCTGAGTTACAGCATCTTTCCCTGTCCCTGAGTTACAGCATCTTTCTCTTTCCCTGAGTTACAGCATCTTTCTCTGTCCCTGAGGTACAGTATCTTTCTGTGTCCCTGAGTTACAGCATCTTTCTCTGTCCCTGAATTACAGCATCTTTCCCTGTCCCTGAGTTACAGTATCTTTCTGTGTCCCTGAGGTACAGCATCTTTCTCTGTCCCTGAGTTACAGCATCTTTCTCTGTCCCTGAGTTACAGCATCTTTCTCTGTCCCTGAGGTACAGCATCTTTCTCTGTCCCTGAGGTACAGTATCTTTCTGTGTCCCTGAGGTACAGCATCTTTCTCTGTCCCTGAGGTACAGTATCTTTCTGTGTCCCTGAGTTACAGCATCTTTCTCTGTCCCTGAGGTACAGTATCTTTCTGTGTCCCTGAGGTACAGCATCTTTCTCTGTCCCTGAGTTACAGCATCTTTCTCTGTCCCTGAGGTACAGCATCTTTCTCTGTCCCTGAGTTACAGCATCTTTCTCTGTCCCTGAGGTACAGTATCTTTCTCTGTCCCTGAGTTACAGCATCTTTCTCTGTCCCTGAATTACAGCATCTTTCTCTGTCCCTGAGGTACAGTATCTTTCTGTGTCCCTGAGTTACAGCATCTTTCTCTGTCCCTGAATTACAGCATCTTTCTCTGTCCCTGAGCTACAGCATCCTTTTCTGTCCCTGAGTTACAGCATCTTTCCCTGTCCCTGAGTTACAGCATCTTTCTCTTTCCCTGAGTTACAGCATCTTTCTCTGTCCCTGAGGTACAGTATCTTTCTGTGTCCCTGAGTTACAGCATCTTTCTCTGTCCCTGAATTACAGCATCTTTCCCTGTCCCTGAGTTACAGCATCTTTCTCTGTCCCTGAGTTACAGCATCTTTCTCTGTCCCTGAGGTACAGTATCTTTCTGTGCCCCTGAGTTACAGCATCTTTCTCTGTCCCTGAGGTACAGTATCTTTCTGTGTCCCTGAGGTACAGTATCTTTCTCTGTCCCTGAGGTACAGTATCTTTCTCTGTCCCTGAGTTACAGCATCTTTCTCTGTCCCTGAGGTACAGTATCTTTCTCTGTCCCTGAGTTACAGCATCTTTCTCTGTCCCTGAGGTACAGTATCTTTCTCAGTCCCTGAGTTACAGCATCTTTCTCTGTCCCTGATTTACAGCATCTTTCTCTGTTCCTGAGGTACAGTATCTTTCTCTGTCCCTGAGTTACAGTATCTTTCTCTGTTCCTGAGGAACAGTATCTTTCTCTGTCCGAGTTACAGCATCTTTCTCTGTCACTGAGTTACAGCATCTTTCTCTGTCACTGAGGTACAGTATCTTTCTCTGTCCCTGATTTACAGCATCTTTCTCTGTCCCTGAGTTACAGCATCTTTCTCTGTCCCTGAGTTACAGCATCTTTCTCTGTCCCTGATTTACAGCATCTTTCTCTGTCACTAATTTACAGCATCTTTCTCTGTCACTGAGGTACAGTATCTTTCTCTCTCCCTGAGTTACAGTATCTTTCTCTGTCACTGAGGTACAGTATCTTTCTCTATCCCTGAGTTACAGTATCTTTCTCTGTCACTGAGGTACAGTATCTTTCTCTGTCCCTGAGTTACAGTAACTTTCTCTGTCACTGAGGTACAGTACCTTTCTTTGTCCCTGAGTTGCAGCATCTTTCTCTCTCCCTGAGTTACATTATCTTTCTCTGTCACTGAGGTACAGTATCTTTCTCTATCCCTGAGTTACAGCATCTTTCTCTCTCCCTGAGTTACAGTATCTTTCTCTGTCACTGAGGTACAGTATCTTTCTCTCTCCATGAGTTACAGTATCTTTCTCTGTCACTGAGGTACAGTATCTTTCTCTATCCCTGAGTTACACTATCTTTCTCTATCCCTGAGTTACAGTATCTTTCTCTGTCCCTGAGTTACAGTATCTTTCTCTGTCACTGAGGTACAGTATCTTTCTCTATCCCTGAGTTACAGTATCTTTCTCTATCCCTGAGTTACAGTACCTTTCTCTGTCCCTGAGGTACAGTATCTTTCTGTGTCCCTGAGTTACAGCATTTTTCTGTGTCACTAGGTTCCAGTATCTTTCTCTGTCCTTGAGTTACAGCATCTTTCTCTGTACCTGAGCTGCAGTATATTTCTCTGTCCCTGAGTTACAGCATCTTTCTCTGTCACTGAGTTGCAGTATCTTTCTCTGTCCCTGAGCTACAGCATCCTTTTCTGTCCCTGAGTTACAGCATCTTTCCCTGTCCCTGAGTTGCAGCATCTTTCTCTGTCCCTGAGTTACAGCATCTTTCTCTGTCCCTGAGTTACAGCATCTTTCTCTGTCCCTGAATTACAGCATCTTTCTCTGTCCCTGAGGTACAGTATCTTTCTGTGTCCCTGAGTTACAGTATCTTTCTCTGTCCCTGAGTTACAGCATCTTTTTCTTTCCCTGAGCTACAGCATCATTCTCTGTCCCTGAATTACAGCATCTTTCCCTGTCCCTGAGTTACAGCATTTTTCTGTGTCACTAGGTTCCAGTATCTTTCTCTGTCCTTGAGTTACAGCATCTTTCTCTGTACCTGAGCTGCAGTATATTTCTCTGTCCCTGTGTTACAGCATCTTTCTCTGTCACTGAGTTGCAGTATCTTTCTCTGTCCCTGAGCTACAGCATCCTTTTCTGTCCCTGAGTTACAGCATCTTTCCCTGTCCCTGAGTTACAGCATCTTTCTCTGTCCCTGAGTTACAGCATCTTTCTCTGTCCCTGAGGTACAGTATCTTTCTCTGTCCCTGAGTTACAGCATCTTTCTATGTCCCTGAATTACAGCATCTTTCTCTGTCCCTGAGGTACATTATCTTTCTGTGTCCCTGAGTTACAGCATCTTTCTCTGTCCCTGAGGAACAGTATCTTTCTCTGTCCGAGTTACAGCATCTTTCTCTGTCCGAGTTACAGCATCTTTCTCTGTCACTAAGTTACAGCATCTTTCTCTGTCACTGAGGTACAGTATCTTTCTCTGTCCCTGAGTTACAGCATCTTTCTCTGTCCCTGATTTACAGCATCTTTCTCTGTCCCTGAGTTACAGTATCTTTCTCTGTCACTAAGTTACAGTATATTTCTCTATACCTGAGTTACAGCATCTTTCTCTGTCCCTGAGTTACAGCATCTTTCTCTGTCCCTGATATACAGCATTTTTCTCTGTCACTAAGTTTCAGTATCTTTCTCTGTCCCTGAGTTACAGCATCTTTCTCTGTCCCTGAGTTACAGCATCTTTCTCTGTCCCTGATATACAGCATTTTTCTCTGTCACTAAGTTTCAGTATCTTTCTCTGTCCCTGAGTTACAGCATCTTTTTCTGTCCCTCAGCTACAGCATCATTCTCTGTCCCTGAATTACAGCATCTTTCCCTGTCCCTGAGTTACAGCATTTTTCTGTGTCACTAGGTTCCAGTATCTTTCTCTGTCCTTGAGTTACAGCATCTTTCACTGTACCTGAGCTGCAGTATATTTATCTGTCCCTGAGTTACAGCATCTTTCTCTGTCACTGAGTTGCAGTATCTTTCTCTGTCCCTGAGCTACAGCATCCTTTTCTGTCCCTGAGTTACAGCATCTTTCTCTGTCCCTGAGTTACAGCATCTTTCTCTGTCCCTGAGGTACAGTATCTTTCTGTGTCCCTGAGTTACAGCATCTTTCTCTGTCCCTGAATTACAGCATCTTTCTCTGTACCTGAGCTGCAGTATATTTCTCTGTCCCTGAGTTACAGCATCTTTCTCTGTCACTGAGTTGCAGTATCTTTCTCTGTCCCTGAGCTACAGCATCCTTTTCTGTCCCTGAGTTACAGCATCTTTCCCTGTCCCTGAGTTACAGCATCTTTCTCTGTCCCTGAGGTACAGTATCTTTCTGTGTCCCTGAGTTACAGCATCTTTCTCTGTCCCTGAATTACAGCATCTTTCCCTGTCCCTGAGTTACAGCATCTTTCTCTGTCCCTGAGTTACAGCATCTTTCTCTGTCCCTGAGGTACAGTATCTTTCTGTGTCCCTGAGTTACAGCATCTTTCTCTGTCCCTGAGGTACAGTATCTTTCTGTGTCCCTGAGGTACAGCATCTTTCTCTGTCCCTGAGTTACAGCATCTTTCTCTGTCCCTGAGGTACAGTATCTTTCTCTGTCCCTGAGTTACAGCATCTTTCTCTGTCCCTGATTTACAGCATCTTTCTCTGTTCCTGAGGTACAGTATCTTTCTCTGTCCCTGAGTTACAGTATCTTTCTCTGTTCCTGAGGAACAGTATCTTTCTCTGTCCGAGTTACAGCATCTTTCTCTGTCACTAAGTTACAGCATCTTTCTCTGTCACTGAGGTACAGTATCTTTCTCTGTCCCTGAGTTACAGCATCTTTCTCTGTCCCTGATTTACAGCATCTTTCTCTGTCCCTGAGTTACAGCATCTTTCTCTGTCCCTGAGTTACAGCATCTTTCTCTGTCCCTGATTTACAGCATCTTTCTCTGTCACTAATTTACAGCATCTTTCTCTGTCACTGAGGTACAGTATCTTTCTCTCTCCCTGAGTTACAGTATCTTTCTCTGTCACTGAGGTACAGTATCTTTCTCTATCCCTGAGTTACAGTATCTTTCTCTGTCACTGAGGTACAGTATCTTTCTCTGTCCCTGAGTTACAGTAACTTTCTCTGTCACTGAGGTACAGTATCTTTCTCTATCCCTGAGTTACAGCATCTTTCTCTCTCCCTGAGTTACAGTATCTTTCTCTGTCACTGAGGTACAGTATCTTTCTCTCTCCATGAGTTACAGTATCTTTCTCTGTCACTGAGGTACAGTATCCTTCTCTATCCCTGAGTTACACTATCTTTCTCTATCCCTGAGTTACAGTATCTTTCTCTGTCCCTGAGTTACAGTATCTTTCTCTGTCACTGAGGTACTGTATCTTTCTCTATCCCTGAGTTACAGTATCTTTCTCTATCCCTGAGTTACAGTACCTTTCTCTGTACCTGAGTTACAGTATCTTTCTCTATCCCTGAGTTACAGCATCTTTCTCTGTCACTGAGGTACAGTATCTTTCTCTATCCCTGAGTTACAGCATCTTTCTCTGTCCCTGAGTTACAGCATCTTTCTCTGTCCCTGAGTTATGGAATCTTTCTCTGTTCCTGAGCTGCAGTATCTTTCTCTTTCCCTGAGTTACCGCATTTTTCTCTGTACCTGAGTTGCAGTATCTTTCTCTGTCCTTGAGTTACAGCATCTTTCTCTGTCCCTGAGTTATAGTATCTTTCTCTGTCACTGAGGTACAGTATCTTTCTCTGTCCCTGAGTTACAGTATCTTTCTCTGTCCCTGAGTTACAGTATCTTTCCCTGTCCCTGAGGTACAGTATCTTTCCCTGTCCTTGAGTTACAGCATCTTTCTCTGTACCTGAGCTGCAGTATCTTTCTCTGTCCCTGAGTTACAGTATCTTTCTCTGTCTCTGAGTTACAGCATCTTTCTTTGTCCCTGAGTTGCAGTATCTTTCTCTGTCCCTGAGTTACAGTATCTTTCCCTGTCCCTGAGTTACAGTATCTGTCTCTGTCCCTGAGCTGCAGCATCTGTCTCTGTACCTGAGTTCCAGCATCTTTCTCTGTCCCTGAGTTACAGTATCTTTCCCTGTCCCTGAGTTACTGAATCATTCTCTGTCCTTGAGTTACAGTATCTATCTCCATCCATGTGTTACAGTATTGTTCTCAGTCTCTGAGCTACAGTATGTTACTCTATTCCTGAGTTAAAGATTATTTCTCTGTCTCTACATTAAATTATTGTTCTGTCCCTGATTTCCTATGTCATTCTCTGTCTCTACGTTGCAGAATCATTCTCTGTCCTTGAATTATTGTATCATTCTCAGTCCGAGTTGCAATATCGTTCTCTGTCCCTGAGTTGCAGTATCTTTCTCTGACCCTAAGTTACAGATTCGATCTCTGTCACTGAATTACAGTACCTTTCGCTGTCCTTGAGTTACTGTATCTTTCTCTGTCCCTGAGTTACGGAATCTTTCTCTGTTCCTGTGTTACAGTATCTTTCTCTGTCCCGGCATTTATGTATCTCTCTCTGTCCCTGCATTAATGTATCTTTCTCTTTCCCTGAGTTACAGTATCTTTCTCTGTCTCTGATTTACATTATCGTTCTCTGTCCCTGTGTTACGGAATCTTTCCCTGTTCCTGTGTTACAGTATTTTTCTCTGTCACTCGGTTACAGTATTTTTCTCTGTTCCTCAGTTACCGTATCATTCTCAGTCCCTGAGTGTCAGTTTATTTTCCTATTCCTGAGTTACACAATCTTTCTCTGTCACTACACTGCAATATCATTCTCTATCCCTTTGCTCCAGTACCTTTATCTATCCCTGAACTAAAGAATTCTTCTCTATCTCTTTGTTAAAGTATATTTCTCAGTCCCTGAGTTACAGAATCTGTCGCTGTCTCTCTGTTACAGCATCATTCGCTATCCCTGCACTGTAGTATCCTTCTCTGTCTCTGAGCTACAGCAGCATTATCTCCCTGAGTTACAGCACTGTTCTCTGTCCCTGAGTTACAGTATCATTCTCTATCACTGCATTAATGTATCTTTCGCTTTCCCTGAGTTGCAGAATCTAACTCTGATCCTGTCTTACAGTTTCTTTTTCTGCCCCGAGTTCCAGTACCTTTCTCAATCCCTGAGCTACAGAATCTTTTTGTTCCTGAGTGACAGAATCTTTCTCTGCCTCTACATTACATCATCATTCTCTGTCCTGGAGATACAGTATCTTTCCCTGCCAAGTGCTACGGCATCTTTCCCTGTCCCAGAGTTAAAGTAGCTTTCTCAGTCTCTGTGTTGCAGTGTCATTCCCTGTCTCTGAGCTGCAGAATCTTTCTCTGTCCCTGAGTTCCAGTATCTTTCACTGTCTCTGAGTTACACTATATTTCTCTGTTCCTGAGTTACAGAATCTATCTAGGATCCTGTGTTACAGTATGCTTCTCTGCCCCTAAGTTCCAGTATATTTCTCAATCCCTGAGCTACAGTATCTTTCCCTCTCTCTGAGTTACAGTACCTTTCTTTGTCCCTGTGTTACATTATCTTTCTCTGTCTCTGAGCTACACGATGCTTCTCTATTCCTGAGTTAAAGATTCTTTCTCTGTCTCTACATTACAGAATCATTCGCTGTCCTTGAGTTACAATATCATTATCTGTCGCTGAGTCACAATATCAGGTCTCTGTCCCTGAGTTGCAGTATCTTTCTCTGTCCCTGAGTTGCAGTATCTTTCTCTGTCCCTGAGGTACAGTATCTTTGTCTGACCCTAAGTTACTGAATTGATCTGTTTCACTGAGGTACAGTACCGTTCGCTGTCCCTGAGTTACTGTATCTTTCTCTCTCCCTGAGTTACGGAATCTGTCTCTGTTCCTGTGTTACAGTATTTATCTTGGTCCCTCAGTGACAGTATTTTTCTCTTTCCCTCAGTTACAGTATCATTCTCAGTCCCTGAGTGGCAGAATCTTTTCGTATCCCTGAGTGACAGTGCCTTTCTCTGTCTCTGCACGACAGCATCTTTCTCTCTCCCTGAGATATAGTATCTTTCTCTGTCACTAGGTTACTAAATCTTTCTCTGTCCATGGGTTACAGTATCTTTTTCTCTCCCTGAGTGACAGTATCTTTCTCTGTCTATGCAATACAATATCTATCCCTCTCTTGCTGAATTAGAGTATCTTTCTCTATCCCTCGGTTTAAGAATTTTTCTCTGTCTCTCAGCTACAGTATCTTTCTCTGTCCCGAAGTTACAGAATGTTTCCCTGTCCCTACGTTACAGTATCATTCTCTGTCCCTGATATACAATATCTTTCTCTGTCACTGAAGTGCAGTATC
Organism: Heterodontus francisci; assembly: GCF_036365525.1. NCBI lineage: Eukaryota > Metazoa > Chordata > Chondrichthyes > Heterodontiformes > Heterodontidae > Heterodontus > Heterodontus francisci. Next base: position 92,131,310 of record NC_090385.1, read on the forward strand.
TTTAGCTGTCCCTGAGTTCCAATATCTTTCTCTGTCTCTACATTATTGAATCATTCTTTGTCTCTGAGTAACAGTATCTAACTCCATCCATGTGCTACAGTATCATTCTCTGTCTCTGAGCTACACTACGTTTCGCTATTCCAGAGTTAAAGATTCTTTCTCTGTCCCTACATTACAGTATTGTTCTGTCCCTGAGTTCCTATATCATTCTCTGCCTCTACGTTACAGTATCATTCTCTGTCCCTGAGTTGCAGTATCTTTCTCTGTCCGAGTTACAGAAATTTTCCCTGTCCAGTGTTGCAGAACCATTCTCTGTCCCTGAGTTACAGTATCTTTGTCCCTGAATTCCATTACTTTCTCAATCCCTGCGCTACAGTATCTTTCTCTGTTCCTGAGTTATGGAATATTTCTGTCCCTGAGTTTCAGAATCTTTCTCTGTCTCTACATTACATCATCATTCTCTGAGTTGTCTGTCCCTGCCAAAATGCCACGGAATCTTTCCGTCCCAGAGTTAAAGTATCTTTCTCTGTCTCTGTTCTGCAGTGTCATTCCCTGTCTCTGAGCTACAGAATGTTTCTCTGCCCTGAGTTACAGAATCTCTTTCTATCCCTGAGTTACAGTATGTTTCTCTGTCCCTGCATTAATGTATCTTTCTCTGTCCCTGAGTTACAGAATCTATCTCTGTCCCTGTCTTACATTATCTTTCTCTGTCTCTGAGTTACAGTATCTTTCTCTGTCCCTGAACTCCAGTATCTTTCCCAGTCCATGTGCTACAGTATCTTTCCTTCTTTCTGTGTGACAGCATTTTTCTCTGCGCCTCTGCTACAGCATTGTGCTCTGTCCCTGCTCGACTGCATCTTTCTTTTTTGGATTCTTTCATGGGATGTGGGTGTTTCTGACTAGGCCAGCATTTATTGCCCATCCTTAATCGCTCTTGAGAAAATGGTGGCGAGCTGCCTTCTTGAACCATTGCATTCCATGTGGCATAGGTACACCCACAGTGCTGTTAGGAAGGGAGTCCCAGGATTTTGACCCAGCGACCGTGAAGGAACAGCGATATAGTTCCATGTCAGGATGGTGTGTGACTTGGAGGGGAACTTGCAAGTAGTGGTGTTCCCATGCATCAGCTGCCCTCGTCCTTCTAGGTGGTAGAGGTAGCGGGGTTGGAAGGTGCTGTCTAAGGAGCCTTGGCGCCTTGCTGCAGTGCATCTCGTAGATGGTACACACTGCTGCCACAGTGCGTCAGTATTGGAGGGAATGAATGTTTGTGATTGGAGTGCCAATCAAGTGGGCTGCTTTGTCTTGGATGATGTCGAGATTCTTGAGTGCTGTTGGAGCTGTACCCATCCAGGCAAGTGGAGAGTATTCCATCACACTCCTGACTTGTGCCCTGTGGACGGGCGTCTCGTTTTGGGGGGTTAGAAGGTGAGTTACTTGCCGCAGAATTCCCAGCCTCTGACCTGCTCTTGTAGCCACAGTATTTTTTCGCTACTCCAATTCTGTTTCTGGTCAAAGGTAAAACTCAGAATGTTGATGGTGGGGGATTCAACGATGGTAATGCCATTGAATGTCAAGGGGAGCTGGTTGGATTCTCTTGTTGGAGATGGTCAGTGCCAGGCTCTTGTGTGGCATGAATGTTACTTGCTATTTATCAGCCCAAGTCTGAATTTTGGCCAAGTTTGCTGCATATGGACATGGACTGTTTTGGTATCTGACGAGTCGCGAATGGTATTGAACATTGTGAAATCATCAGCAAACATCCCCAATTCTGACCATATGTTGGAGACAAGGTCATTGCTGAACCTGCTGAAGATGGTTGGGCCTAGGACACTACCTTGAGGAACTCTAGCGTTGATGTCCTGGGACTGAGATGATTGACAACCACAACCATTTTCCTTTGCGCTAGTCATGAGTTCAACCAGCGGAGAGTTTTCCCCCTGATTCCCATTGATTCCAGTTTTGCCATGGCTCCTTGATCCCACACTTGGTCAAATGCCATCTTGATATCAAAGGCAGTCACTCTTACCTCACCTCTTGAGTTCAACTCTTTTGTCCATGTTTGGATGCATGATGTAATGAGTGGCCCTGGTGGAACCCAAACTGAGCACCAGTGAGCTGGTTATTGCTGAGTAAGTGCTGCTTTACAGCACTACTGATGACACCTTCAATCACTTTGCTGATGATTGAGAATAGACTGATGGGACGGCAGTTGGCTGGGCTGGACTTGTCCTGCTTCTGGTGTTAAGGACATACTTGGGCAATTTTCCATATTGCCGCATAGATGCCAGTGTTATAGCAGCACTGGAACAGCTTGGCTAGGGGCACGGCAAGTTTTGCAGCACAAGTCATCAGTACTATTGCTGGAATGTTATCAGAGCCCATAGCCTTTGGGGCACCCAGTGCCTTCAGTTATTTCTTGATATCATGAATCGAATTGGCTGAAGACTGGCATCTATGATGCTGGGGATGTCAGGAGGAGATTGAGATGGATCATCCACTTGGCACTTCTGGCTGAAGATGGTTGCAAATGTTTCAGCCTTGTCTTTTGCACTGATGTGCTGGGCTCCCCCATCATTGAGGATGGGGATATTTTTGTGGAGCCTCCTCCTTCCGTTAATTGTTTAATTGTCCACCACCATTCACGACTGGATGTGACAGGACTGCAGAGCTTAGATCTGATCTGTTTATTGTGGGATCGCTTAGCTCTGTCGATCACAATTTTGTTTCTGCTGTTTGGCATGCATGTAATCCTGTGTTATAGCTTCACCAGGTTGACACCTCATTTTGGGTGCTGCTCCTGGTATGCCCTCCTAAACTCTTCACTGAACCAGGATTGATCCCTTTGATTAATAGTAATACTAGAGTAATTGTAACCATGAGGTTACAGATTGTGTTTGAATACAGTTGCGCTGTTGCTGATGGCCCACAGCGCCTCAGTAATGCCCAGTTTTGCATTTCTAGATCTGTTCTAAATCTATGCCATTTAGCATGGTGGTAGTGCCATGCAACACGATGGAGGGTATCCTCAATGTGAAGATGAGACGTCGTCTCCACAAGAACTATGCGGTAGTCACTCCTACCAATACTGTCATTTTCAGATGCATCTGCGGCAGGCAGATTGGTGAGACAAATTCTCACATGTTTTTCTTTCTTGTTGACTCCCTCACCACCTGCTGCAGACCCAGGCTAGCAGCTACGTACTTTAGGACTTGGTCAGCTCAGTTAGTAGTGGTGCTACTGAGCCACTCTTGGTGATGGACATTGTAGTCCCCCAACCAGAGTACATTCTGTGCCCTTGCCACCCTCAATGCTTCTTCCAAGTGGTGTTCAACATGGAGGAGTACTGATTCATCAGCTGAGGGAGGGCAGTAGGTGGTAATTAGCAAGAGGTTTCCATGCCCATGTTTGACCTGATGTCTTGAAACTTTATGGGGTCTGGATTCGATGTTGAGGACTCCCAGGGCAACTGCCTCCTGACTGGAGACACTGTGCCACCACCTCTGCTGGGTCTATCCTGCTGGTGGGACAGGACATACCCAGGGATGGTGATGGTGGTGTCTGGGAAATTGTCTTTTATTTTATTCTTTCATGGGATGTGGGCGTCGCTGGCTAGGCCAGCATTTATTGCCCATCCCTAACTGCCCTTGAGAAGGTGGAGTCATTTTCTTGAACCGCTGCAGTCCATGTAAGGTAGATACACCCACAGTGCTGTTAGGAAGGGAGTTCCAGGATTTTGACCCAGCTACAGAGAAGGAATGGTGATATAGTTCCAAGTCAAGTTGGTGCGTGGCTTGGAGGGGAACTTGCAGGTGGTGGTGTTCCCATGCAACTGCTGCCCTTGTCCTTCTGTGTGGTAGAGGTCGCAGGTTTAGAAGGTGCTGTCTAAGGAGCCTTAGTGACTTGCTGCAGTGCATCTTGTAGATGGTACACACTGCTGCCATTGTGCATTGGTGGTGGAGGGAGTGAATGTTCGTAGATGGGGTGCCAATTAAGCGGGCTGGTTTGTCCTGGATTGTGTCGAGCTTCTTGAGTGTTGTTGGACCTGCACCCATCCAGGCAATTGGAGAGTATTCCATCACACTCCTGACTTGTGCATTGTAGATGGTGGACAGGATTTGGGGAGTCAGAAGGTGAGTAACTCGCCGCAGGAATCCCAGCCTCTGAATTGCTCTAGTCGCCTTTGTATCAATATATGGCTACTCCAGTTCAGTTCCTGTTGATAGTGGGGGATTCAGTGATGGCAATGCCAATGAATGTCAAGGGGAGATGGTTAGTTTCTCTCTTGTTGGAGATGTCATTGCCTGGCACTTCTGTGACGTGAATATTACTTTCCACTTATCAGCTCAAGCCTGGATATTGTCCCGATATTGTCCTGCATTTCTACACGGACTGTTTCAGATTCTGAGGAGTCGCAAATGGTGCTTTTATTCATTCATGGGATGTGGGCGTCGCTGGCCAGGCCAGCATTTATTGCCCATCCCTAACTGCCCTTGAGAAGGTGGTGGTGAGCTGCCTTCTTGAACCGCTGCAGTCCATGTGGGGTAGGTACACCCACAGTGCTGTTGTACCTAAACATTGTGCTATCATCAGCGAACATCCCCACTTCTGACTTTATGATGGAGGAAAGGTCATTGACGAAGCAGCTGAAGCTGGTTGGGCCTAGGACATTATTCTGAGGAACTCCTGCATTGATGTCCTGGAGCTAAGATGATTGACTTCCAACAACCACAACCATCCTCCTTTGTGCTGGATATGACTCCAACCAGTGGGGAGTTTTACTCCTCATTCCTATTGACTTCAATTTTGCTAGGGCTCCTTGATGCCGTACTCAGTCAAATGCTGCCTTGATGTCAAAGGCAATCACTGTCAGCTCACCTCTGAAGTTCAGCTCTTTTGTCCATGTTTGGACCAAGGCTCTAATGAGGTCAGGCCCTCTAAAGTCCACCAGCTGCAATGGTGGGATTTAACCCATGTCCCCAGAACATTCACGGAGAAGACTCGGAGGGCGGAGTTCCGGACCGGTAAGTATAAAAAACTTACCTCGAGTAAAATAAAACTGAAAAAGTGACGTCACAGGAAAGCTGTGACCTGATTGGCTGGGAGGGGATTTGCACTGAATTTGAAAATAAAGCGTTGATAAAAATTGATTAAAACCCTAATTAACTAATTAATAAGTAGAATAACTAAACCAGAGGGAGGAGATTACTGTATTTAGATAGCATTTAACTTTTATAGTAGGAATCTAGCACCAGGGACCATATCGTTAATTATAACAAATTAGTAAGGATTTAATAAGTATTTATTTTTCTTTATTAAATAGTGCTCGAAATGTCAGTTAGAGGGGGCAAGTGCTTCACCTGTGAGATGTGGGAGGTCCGTGACGCTTCCAGCGTTCCGGACGACTACATCTGCAGGAAGTGTACCCAGTTGCAGTTCCTCACGGACCGCATGGATCGGTTGGAGCAGCAACTGGATGCACTTCGGAGCATGCAGGTGGCAGAAAGCATCATAGACAGGAGTTTTAGAGAGGTGGTGACACCCAAGGAGCAGGCAGATAGATGGGTGACCGCTAGAAGGGGCAGGCAGTCAGTGCAGGAATCCCCTGTGGCTATCCCCCTCTCTAACAAGTATACCGTTTTGGATACTGTTGGGAGGATGGCCAATCAGGGGAAAACAGCAGCAGCCAGAGCAGTGGCACCACGGTTGGCTCTGTTGTTCAGCAGGGAGGGACAAAGCGCAGAAGAGCAATAGTTATAGGGGACTCTATAGTCAGGGGCACAGATAGGCGCTTCTGTGGATGTGAAAGAGACTCCAGGATGGTATGTTGCCTCCCTGGTGCCAGGGTCAAGGATATCTCTGAACGGACAGGGGGCATTCTGAAGGGGGAGGGTGAACAGCCAGAGGTTGTGGTACACATCGGTACCAACGACATAGGCAGGGAGAGTGACGAAGTCCTGAAGGGGAGTTTAGGGAGTTAGGTAGAAAGTTAAAAGACAGGACCTCTAGGGTTGTAATCTCGGGATTACTCCCTGTGCCACGTGCCAGTGAGGCTAGAAATAGGAAGAGAGTGCAGCTAAACATGTGGCTGAACAGCTGGTGTAGGAGGGAGGGTTTCAGATATCTGGACCATTGGGATCTCTTCAGGGACAGATGGGACCTGTACAAGAAGGATGGGTTGCATCTAAACTGGAGGGGCACAAATATCCTGGCTGCAAGGTTTGCTAGTGTCACTCGGGAGGGTTTAAACTAGTGTGGCAGGGGGGTGGGAACCAGAGCAGTAGGACAGCAAGTGAAATAACTGAGGGGAAACTATTAAATAAGGCCAGTAAGACTAAGAGGAAGAGCAGGCAGGGAGATGTTACGGAGCACAGCGGGACTGGTGGTCTGAAGTGCATTTGTTTCAATGCGAGAAGTATAACAGGTAAGGCAGATGAACTTAGAGCTTGGATTAGTACTTGGAACTATGATGTTGTTGCTTGGTTGAGGGAAGGACAGGATTGGCAGCTAAATGTTCCAGGATTTAGAAGCTTCAGGCGGGATAGAGAGGGATGTAAAAGGGGTGGGGGAGTTGCATCACTGGTTAAGGTGAATATCACAGCTGTACAGCAGGAGGACACCTCGGAGGGGTCATGCAGCGAGGCAATATGGGTGGAGCTCAGGAATAGGAAAGTTGCAGTCACAATGTTGGGGGTTTACTACAGGCCTCCCAACAGCCAGCGGGATAGAGCAACAGATATGTAGACAGATTTTGGAAAGATGTAAAGGTAACAGGGTTGTAGTGGTGGGTGATTTCAACTTCCCCTATATTGACTGGGACTCACTTAGTGCTAGGGGCTTCGATGCGGCAGAATTTGTAAGGAGCATCCAGGAGGGCTTCTTGAAACAATAGTTAGTCCAACTATGGATGGGGCCGTACTGGACCTGGTATTGGGGAATGAGCCCGGCCAGGTAGTCGAAGTTTCAGTAGGGGAGCATTTTGGGAACAGTGACCATAATTCCATAAGTTTTAAGGTACTTGTGGATAAGGATAAGAGTAGACCTTGGGTGAAGGTGCTAAATTGGGGGAAGGCTAATTATAACAATATTAGGCAGGAACTGAAGAATTTAGATTGGGGGGCGGCTGTTTGAGGGTAAATCAACATCTGACGTGGGAGTCTTTCAAACGTCAGTTGATTAGAATCCAGGACCAGCATGTTCCTGTGAGGAAGAAGGATAAGTTTGGCAAGTTTCGGGAACCTTGGATAATGCGGGATATTGTGAGCCTCGTTAAAAAGAAAAAGGAAGCATTTGTCAGGGCTGGAAGGCTGGGAACAGATGAATCCCTTGAGGAATATAAAGACAATAGGAAGGAACCTAAGCAAGGAGTCAGGAGGGCTAAAAGGGGTTATGAGAAGTCATTGGCAAACAGGATTAAGGAAAATCCCATGGCTTTTTATACGAAGATAAAGAGCAAGAGGGTAAGCAGGGAAAGGGTTGGCCCACTCAAGGACAGAGAAAGGAATCTATGTGTGGAGCCCGAGGAAATGGGCGAAATACTAAATGAGTACTTTGCATCAGTATTCACCAAAGAGAAGGGCTTGGTGGATGATGAGCTGAGGGAAGGGAGTGTAGATAGTCTCAGTCATCTCATTATCAAAAAGGAGGAGGTGTTGGGTGTCTTGCAAAACATTAAGGTAGATAAGTCCCCTGGGCCTGATGGGATCTACCCCAGAATACTGAGGGAGGCAAGGGAAGAAATTGCTGGGGCCTTGACAGAAATCTTTGCATGTTCATTGGCTACAGGTGAGGTCCCAGAGGACTGGAGAATAGCCAATGTTGTTCCTTTGTTTAAGACGGGAAGCAAGGATAACCCAGGAAATTATAGGCTGGTGAGCCTTACGTCAGTGGTAGGGAAATTATTAGAGAGGATTCTTCGGGACAGGATTTACTCCCATTTGGAAACAAATGGACTTATTAGCAAGAGGCAGCACGGTTTTGTGAAGGGGAGGTCGTGTCTCACTAATTTGATTGAGTTTTTTGAGGAAGTGACGAAGATGATTGATGAAGGAAGGGCAGTGGATGTTATCTATATGGACTTCAGTAAAGCCTTTGACAAGGGCCCTCATGGCAGACTGGTACAAAAGGTGAAGTCACACGGGATCAGAGGGGAGCTGGCAAGATGGATACAGAACTGGCTCGGTCATAGAAGACAGAGGGTATCAGTGGATGGGTGTTTTTCTGAATGGAGGGATGTGACTAGTGGTGTTCCCCAGGGATCAGTGCTGGGACCTTTGCTGTTTGTAGTATATATAAATGATTTGGAGGAAAATGTAGCTGGTCTGATTAGTAAGTTTGCGGACGGCACAAAGGTTGGAGGAGTTGCGGACAGCGATGAGGATTGTCACAGGATACAGCAGGATATAGATCGGTTGGAGACTTGGGCGGAGAAATGGCAGATGGAGTTTAATCCGGACAAATGTGAGGTAATGCATTTTGGAAGGTCTAATGCAGGTGGGAAGTATACAGTAAATGGCAGAACCCTTAGGAGTAGTGACAGGCAGAGAGATCTGGATGTACAGGTCCACAGGTCACTGAAAGTGGAAACGCAGGTGGATAAGGTAGTCAAGAAGGCATACGGCATGCTTGTCTTCATCGGTCGGGGCATAGAGTATAAAAATTGGCAAGTCATGCTGCAGCTGTACAGAACTTTAGTTAGGCCACACTTAAAATATTGTGTGCAATTCTGGTCGCCACACTACCAGAAGGACGTGGAGGCTTTGGCGAGGGTACAGAAGAGGTTTACCAGGATATTGCCTGGTCTGGAGGGCATTAGCTCTGAGGAGAGGTTGGATAAACTCGGATTGTTTTCACTGGAAAAACGGAGGTGGAGGGGCAACATGATAGAGGTTTCCAAAGTTAGAAGCTGCATGGACAGAGTGGATAGTCAGAAGCTTTTTCCCAGGGTGGAAGAGTCAGTTACTAGGGGACATAGGTTTAAGGTGAGAGGGGCAAAGTTTTGAGGGAATGTGCGAAGCAAGTTCTTTACACAGGGGGTGGTGAGTGCCTGGAATTATTTGCCAGGGGAGGTGGTGGAAGCAGGTACCATAGAAACGTTTAAGGGGCATCTTGACAAATACATGAATAGGATGGGAATAGACGGATACGGACCCCGGAAGTGCAGAAGGATTTCGTTTAGGCAGGCATCTAGATCTGCGCAGGCTTGGAGGGCCGAATGGCCTGTTCCTGTGCCGTACTGTCCTTTGTTCTTTGTCCTTGTTAGCCTGGGCTTCTGAATTGTTATACCAGTGACATTACCAAAATGGCACCTATACCCCTCTCTGCCCCTGTGCTGCACTATATCTCTCTGTCCCTGTGCTGCACGATCTCACTCTATCCTTCTTCTGCAATATCTCTCTCTGTCCCTGTGCTGCAGTATCTCTCTCTGTCCATCTTCTGCAGTATCGCTCTCTGTCCCTGTGCTGCAGTATCACTCTCTGCCCTTGTGCTGCAGGATCCCTCTCTGTCCTTGTGCTGCAATATCCCTCTCTGTCCTTGTGCTGAAATATCTCTCTCCGTCCCTGTGCAGGAGTATCACTCTCTGTCCTTTTGCTGCAGTATCTCTATCTGTCCTTGTACTGCAGTAACTCTCTCTGTCCCTGTGTTGCAGTATCTCTCTCTGTTCTTCTTCCGCAGTATATCTCTCTGTCCCTGTGTTGCAGTATTTCTCCCTGTCCCTGTGCTGCAGTATGTCTCTCTGTCCCTGTGCTGCAGTATCTCTCTGTGTCGTTCTGCTGCAGTATCTCTCTCTGTCCCTGTGCTGCAGTATCTCTCTCTGTCCCTGTGCTGCAGTATCTCTCTCTGTCTCTGTGCTGCAGTATCCCTCTCTGTCCTTGTGCTGCAGTATCTCTCTGTGTCCATGTGCTGCAGTATCTCTCTCTGTCCTTGTGCTGCAGTATCTCTCTCTGTCCCTGTGCTGCAGTATCTCTCTATGTCCTTCTGCTGCAGTGTCTCTCTCTGTCCCTGGGCTGCAGTATCTCTCTCTGTCCCTGTGCTGCAGTATCTCTCTCTGTCCCTGTGCTGTAGTATCTCTCTCTGTCTCTGTGCTGCAGTATCTCTCTCTGTCCCTGTGCTGCAGTATCTCTCTCTGTCTCTGTGCTGCAGTATCCCTCTCTGTCCTTGTGCTGCAGTATCTCTCTGTGTCCATGTGCTGCAGTATCTCTCTCTGTCCCTGGGCTGCAGTATCTCTCTCTGTCCCTGTGCTGCAGTATCTCTCTATGTCCTTCTGCTGCAGTGTCTCTCTCTGTCCCTGGGCTGCAGTATCTCTCTCTGTCCCTGTGCTGCAGTATCTCTCTCTGTCCCTGTGCTGCAGTATCTCTCTCTGTCTCTGTGCTGCAGTATCTCTCTCTGTCCCTGTGCTGCAGTATCTCTCTCTGTCTCTGTGCTGCAGTATCTCTCTCTGTCCTTGTGCTGCAGTATCTCTCTCTGTCCCTGGGCTGCAGTATCTCTCTCTGTCCCTGTGCTGCAGAATCTCTCTCTATACTTCTGCTGCAGTATCTCTCTCTGTCCTTCTGCTGCATGCCTCTCTCTGTCCCTGGGCTGCAGTCTCTCTCTCTGTCCCTGTGCTGCAGTATCTCTCTCTGTCCTTGTGCTGCAGTATCTCTCTCTGTCATTGTGCTGCAGTATCTCTCTCTGTCATTGTGCTGCAGTATCTCTCTCTGTCTCTGTGCTGCAGAATCTCTCTCTGTCCGTGTGCTGCAAAATCTGTCTCTCTCCCTGTGCTGCAGTATCTCTCTCTGTCCCTGGTCTGCAGTCTCTCTCTCTGTCCCTGTGCTGCAGAATCTCTCTCTGTCCCTGTGCTGCAGTCTCTCTCTCTCTGACCCTGTGATGCAGTATCTCTCTCTCTGACCCTGTGATGCAGTATCTCTCTCTGTCCTTGTGCTGCAGTATCTCTCTCTGTCCTTTTACAGCAGTATCTTTCTCTCCCTGTGCTGCAGTATCTCTCTCTGTACTTTTACAACAGTATCTCTCTCTGTCCTTCTGCTGCATATCTCTCTCTGTCCCTGTGCTGCAGTCTCTCTCTCTCTGACCCTGTGATGCAGTATCTCTCTCTCTGACCCTGTGATGCAGTATCTCTCTCTGTCCTTGTGCTGCAGTATCTCTCTCTGTCCTTTTACAGCAGTATCTTTCTCTCCCTGTGCTGCAGTATCTCTCTCTGTACTTTTACAGCAGTATCTCTCTCTGTCCTTCTGCTGCATATCTCTCTCTGTCCCTGTGCTGCAGTCTCTCTCTCTCTGACCCTGTGATGCAGTATCTCTCTCTGTCCTTGTGCTGCAGTCTCTCTCTCTGTCCTTTTGCAGCAGTATCTTTCTCTCCCTGTGCTGCAGTATCTCTCTCTGTACTTTTACAGCAGTATCTCTCTCTGTCCTTGTGCTGCAGTCTCTCTCTCTGTCCCTGTGCTGCAGTATCTCTCTCTGTCCCTGTGCTGCAGTCTCTCTCTCTCTGACCCTGTGATGCAGTATCTCTCTCTCTGACCCTGTGATGCAGTATCTCTCTCTGTCCTTGTGCTGCAGTATCTCTCTCTGTCCTTTTACAGCAGTATCTTTCTCTCCCTGTGCTGCAGTATCTCTCTCTGTCCTTCTGCTGCATATCTCTCTCTGTCCCTGTGCTGCAGTCTCTCTCTCTCTGACCCTGTGATGCAGTATCTCTCTCTCTGACCCTGTGATGCAGTATCTCTCTCTGTCCTTGTGCTGCAGTATCTCTCTCTGTCCTTTTACAGCAGTATCTTTCTCTCCCTGTGCTGCAGTATCTCTCTCTGTCCTTGTGCTGCAGTATCTCTCTCTGTCCTTTTGCAGCAGTATCTTTCTCTCCCTGTGCTGCAGTATCTCTCTCTGTACTGTTACAGCAGTATCTCTCTCTGTCCTTGTGCTGCAGTATCTCTCTCTGTCCTTGAGCTGCAGTATCTCTCTGTGTCTCTGTGCTGCAGAATCTCTCTCTGTCCGTGTGCTGCAAAATCTGTCTCTCTCCCTGTGCTGCAGTATCTCTCTCTATAGTTCTGCTGCAGTATCTCTCTCTGTCCTTCTGCTGCATGCCTCTCTCTGTCCCTGGGCTGCAGTCTCTCTCTCTCTGTCCCTGTGCTGCAGTATCTCTCTCTGTCCTTGTGCTGCAGTATCTCTCTCTGTCATTGTGCTGCAGTATCTCTCTCTGTCTCTGTGCTGCAGAATCTCTCTCTGTCCGTGTGCTGCAAAATCTGTCTCTCTCCCTGTGCTGCAGTATCTCTCTCTGTCCCTGGTCTGCAGTCTCTCTCTCTGTCCCTGTGCTGCAGAATCTCTCTCTGTCCCTGTGCTGCAGTCTCTCTCTCTCTGACCCTGTGATGCAGTATCTCTCTCTCTGACCCTGTGATGCAGTATCTCTCTCTGTCCTTGTGCTGCAGTATCTCTCTCTGTCCTTTTACAGCAGTATCTTTCTCTCCCTGTGCTGCAGTATCTCTCTCTGTACTTTTACAGCAGTATCTCTCTCTGTCCTTCTGCTGCATATCTCTCTCTGTCCCTGTGCTGCAGTCTCTCTCTCTCTGACCCTGTGATGCAGTATCTCTCTCTGTCCTTTTGCAGCAGTATCTTTCTCTCCCTGTGCTGCAGTATCTCTCTCTGTACTTTTACAGCAGTATCTCTCTCTGTCCTTGTGCTGCAGTCTCTCTCTCTGTCCCTGTGCTGCAGTATCTCTCTCTGTCCCTGTGCTGCAGTCTCTCTCTCTCTGACCCTGTGATGCAGTATCTCTCTCTCTGACCCTGTGATGCAGTATCTCTCTCTGTCCTTGTGCTGCAGTATCTCTCTCTGTCCTTTTACAGCAGTATCTTTCTCTCCCTGTGCTGCAGTATCTCTCTCTGTCCTTGTGCTGCAGTATCTCTCTCTGTCCTTTTGCAGCAGTATCTTTCTCTCCCTGTGCTGCAGTATCTCTCTCTGTACTTTTACAGCAGTATCTCTCTCTGTCCTTGTGCTGCAGTATCTCTCTCTGTCCTTGTGCTGCAGTATCTCTCTCTGTCCTTTTACAGCAGTATCTTTCTCTCCCTGTGCTGCAGTATCTCTCTCTGTACTTTTACAGCAGTATCTCTCTCTGTCCCTGCGTTGCAGTATCTCTCTCTGTCCTTGTGCTGCAGTATCTCTCTCTGTCCTTGTGCTGCAGTATCTCTCTCTGTGCATGTGCTGCAGTATCTCTCTCTGTCCTTGTGCTGCAGTATCTCTCTCTGTCCTTGTGCTGCAGTATCTCTCTCTGTCCTTGTGCTGCAGTATCTCTCTCTGTGCTTGTGCTGCAGTATCTCTCTCTGTCCTTATGCTGTAGTATCTCTCTCTGTCCCTGTGCTGCAGTCTCTCTCTCTCTGACCCTGTGATGCAGTATCTCTCTCTGTCCTTGTGCTGCAGTATCTCTCTCTGTCCTTTTGCAGCAGTATCTTTCTCTCCCTGTGCTGCAGTATCTCTCTCTGTACTTTTACAGCAGTATCTCGCTCTGTCCTTGTGCTGCAGTCTCTCTCTCTGTCCCTGTGCTGCAGTATCTCTCTCTGTCCCTGTGCTGCAGTCTCTCTCTCTCTGACCCTGTGATGCAGTATCTCTCTCTCTGACCCTGTGATGCAGTATCTCTCTCTGTCCTTGTGCTGCAGTATCTCTCTCTGTCCTTTTACAGCAGTATCTTTCTCTCCCTGTGCTGCAGTATCTCTCTCTGTCCTTCTGCTGCATATCTCTCTCTGTCCCTGTGCTGCAGTCTCTCTCTCTCTGACCCTGTGATGCAGTATCTCTCTCTCTGACCCTGTGATGCAGTATCTCTCTCTGTCCTTGTGCTGCAGTATCTCTCTCTGTCCTTTTACAGCAGTATCTTTCTCTCCCTGTGCTGCAGTATCTCTCTCTGTCCTTGTGCTGCAGTATCTCTCTCTGTCCTTTTGCAGCAGTATCTTTCTCTCCCTGTGCTGCAGTATCTCTCTCTGTACTTTTACAGCAGTATCTCTCTCTGTCCTTGTGCTGCAGTATCTCTCTCTGTCCTTGTGCTGCAGTATCTCTCTCTGTCCTTTTACAGCAGTATCTTTCTCTCCCTGTGCTGCAGTATCTCTCTCTGTACTTTTACAGCAGTATCTCTCTCTGTCCCTGCGTTGCAGTATCTCTCTCTGTCCTTGTGCTGCAGTATCTCTCTCGTTCCTTCTGCTGCAGTATCTCTCTCTGTCCCTGTGCTGCAGTATCTCTCTCTGTCCCTGTGTTGCAGTATCTCTCTCTGTCCTTCTTGTGCAGTATCTCTCTCTGTCCCTGTGCTGCAGTATCTCTCTCTGTCCTTGTGCTGCAATATCTATCTCTGTCCCTGTGCTGCAGTATCACTCTCTGTCCTTGTGCTGCAGTATCTCTCTCTGTCCCTGTGCTGCAGTATCTCTCTCTATCCCTGTGCTGCAGTATCACTCTCTGTCCTTGTGCTGCAGTATCTCTCTCTGTCCCTGTGCTGCAGTTTCTCTCTCTGTCCTTGTGCTGCAATATCTCTCTCTATCCCTGTGCTGCAGTATCTCTCTGTGTCCTTGTCCTGCAATATCTCTCTCTGTCCCTCTTCTGCAGTATCTCTCTCTGTCCCTGTGCTGCAGTATCTCTCTCTGACCTTCTTCTGCAATATCTCTCCCTGTCCCTGTGCTTCAGTATCTTTCTCAGTCCCTGTGCTTCAGTATCTCTCTCTATCCCTGTGCTGCAGTATCACTCTCTGTCCTTGTGCTGCAGTATCTCTCTCTGTCCTTGTGCTGCAAGATCTCTCTCTGTCCCTGTGCTGCAGTATCTCTCTCTCTGTCCTTGTGCTGCAGTATCTCTCTCTCTGTCCTTGTGCTGCAGTATCTCTCTCTGTCCCTGTGCTGCAGTATCTCTCTCTGTCCTTGCGCTGCAATATATCTCTCTGTCCCTCTTCTGCAGTATCTCTCTCTGTCCTTGTGCTGCAATATCTCTCTCTGTCCCTCTTCTGCAGTATCTCTCTCTGTCCCTGTGCTGCAGTATCTCTCTCTGTCCTGGTGCTGCAATATCTCTCTCTGTCCCTCTTCTGCAGTATCTCTCTCTGTCCTTCTTCTGCAGTATCTCTCTCTGTTCTTGTGCTGCAGTATCTCTCTCTGTCCCTCTTCTGCAGTATCTCTCTCTGTCCTTCTTCTGCAGTATCTCTCTCTGTTCTTGTGCTGCAGTATCTCTCTCTGTCCTTGTGCTGCAGTATCTCTCTCTGTCCCTGTGTTGCAGTATCTCTCTCTGTCCTTCTTCAGCAGTATCTCTCTCTGTCCCTGTGTTGCAGTATCTCTCTCTGTCCTTCTTCAGCAGTATCTCTCTCTGTCCCTGTGTTGCAGTATCTCTCTCTGTCCTTCTTCTGCAGTATCTCTCTCTGTCCTTCTTCTGCAGTATCTCTCTCTGTTCTTGTGCTGCAGTATCTCTCTCTGTCCTTGTGCTGCAGTATCTCTCTCTGTCCCTGTGTTGCAGATTCTCTCTCTGTCCTTCTTCAGCAGTATCTCTCTCTGTCCCTGTGTTGCAGTATCTCTCTCTGTCCTTCTTCAGCAGTATCTCTCTCTGTCCATGTGCTGCAATATCTCTCTCTGACCCTGTGCTGCAGTATCTCTCTCTGTCCTTGTGCTGCAATATCTCTCTCTGTCCCTCTTCAGCAGTATCTCTCTCTGTCCCTGTGTTGCAGTATCTCTCTCTGTCCTTCTTCTGCAGTATCTCTCTCTGTCCATGTGCTGCAATATCTCTCTCTGACCCAGTGCTTCAGTATCTCTCTCTGTCCTTGTGCTGCAGCATCTCTCTCTGTCCCTGTGTTGCAGTATCTCTCTGTCCTTGTGCTGCAATATCTCTCTGTCCCTCTTCAGCAGTATCTCTCTCTGTCCTTGTGCTGCAGTATCTCTCTCTGTCCCTGTGTTGCAGTATCTCTCTCTGTCCTTCTTCTGCAGTATCTCTCTCTGTCCCTGTGCTGCAGTATCTCTCTCTGTCCCTGTGCTGCAGTATCTCTCTCTGTCCCTGTGCTGCAGTATCTCTCTCTGTCCCTGTGCTGCAGTATCTCTCTCCGTCCTTGTGCTGCCATATCCCTCTCTGTCCTTGTACTGCAGTATTTCTCTCTGTCCTTGTGCTGCAGAATCACTCTCTGTCCTTGTGCTGCAGTATCTCTCTCTGTCCCGGTGCTGCAGTATCTCTCTCTGTCCTTGTACGGCAGTATCTCTCTCTGTCCTTGTACGGCAGTATCCCTCTCTGTCCTTGTGCTGCAGTATCCCTCTCTGTCCTTGTGCTGCAGAAGCTACCCTGTCCTTATGCTGCAGTATCTCTCTCACTCGCTGTGCTGCAGTATCTCTCTCTGTCCCTATGCTGCAGTATCTCTCTCAGTCCTTCTGCTGCATATCTCTCTCTGTCCCTGTGCCGCAGTATCTCTCTCTGTCCCTGTGCTGCAGTATCTCTCTCTGTCCCTGTGCTGCAGTATCTCTCTCTGTCCTTGTGCTGAAGTATCTCTCTCTGTCCTTGTGCTGCAGTATCGCTCTCTGTCCTTGTACTGCAGTATCTCTCTCTGTCCTTGTGCTGCAGAATCTAACCTGTCCTTATGCTGCAGTATCTCTCTCACTCGCTGTGCTGCAGTATCGCTCTCTGTCCCTGTGCTGCAGTATCTCTCTGTGTCCATGTGCCGCAGTATCTCTCTCTGTCCTTCTGCTGCATATCTCTCTCTGTCCCTGTGCTGCAGTATCTCTCTCTGTCCCTGTGCCGCAGTATCTCTCTCTGTCCCTGTGCTGCAGTATCTCTCTCTGTCCCTGTGCTGCAGTATCTCTCTCTGTCCTTGTGCTGAAGTATCTCTCTCTGTCCCTGTGCTGCAGTATCTCTCTCTGTCCTTGTGCTGAAGTATCTCTCTCTGTCCCTGTGCCGCAGTATCTCTCTCTGTCCCTGTGCTGCAATATCTCTCTCTGTCCCTGTGCTGCAGTATCTCTCTCTGTCCTTGTGCTGAAGTATCTCTCTCTGTCCCTGTGCTGCAGTATCTCTCTCTGTCCCTGTGCTGCAGTATCTCTCTCTGTCCTTGTGCTGCAGTATCTCTCTCTGTCCTTGTACTGCAGTATTTCTCTCTGTCCTTTTGCTGCAGAATCCCTCTCTGTCCTTGTGCTGCAGTATCTCTCTCTGTCCCGGTGCTGCAGTATCTCTCTCTGTCCTTGTACTGCAGTATCACTCTCTGTCCCGGTGCTGCAGTATCCCTCTCTGTCCTTGTGCTGCAGTATCTCTCTCTGTCCCGGTGCTGCAGTATCCCTCTCTGTCCTTGTGCTGCAGAATCTACCCTGTCCTTATGCTGCAGTATCTCTCTCACTCGCTGTGCTGCAGTATCGCTCTCTGTCCTTGTGCTGCAGTATCTCTCTCTGTCCCTGTGCCGCAGTATCTCTCTGTCCCTGTGCTGCAGTATCTCTCTCTGTCCCTGTGCTGCAGTATCTCTCTCTGTCCCTGTGCCGCAGTATCTCTCTGTCCCTGTGCTGCAGTATCTCTCTGTCCCTGTGCTGCAGTATCTCTCTCTGTCCTTGTGCTGCAGTATCTCTCTCTGTCCTTGTGCTGCAGTATCTCTCTCTGTCACTGTGCTGCAGTATCTCTCTCTGTCTTCTGCTGCATATCTTTCTCTGTCCCTGTGCTGCAGCCTCTCGATCTGTCCTTGTGCTGCAGTATCTCCCTCTGTCCTTGTGCTGCAATATCTCTCTCTCTTTCCCTGTGCTGCAGTATCTCTCTCTGTCCTTCTTCTGCAGTATCTCTCTCTGTCCCTGTGCAGCAATATCTCTCTCTGTCCCTGTGATGCAGTATCTCTCTCTGTCCCTGTGCTGCAGTATCTCTCTCTGTCCTTGTGCTGCAGTATCTCTCTCTGTCCCTGTGCTGCAGTCTCTCTCTCTCTGACCCTGTGATGCAGTATCTCTCTCTCTGACCCTGTGATGCAGTATCTCTCTCTGTCCTTGTGCTGCAGTATCTCTCTCTGTCCTTTTACAGCAGTATCTTTCTCTCCCTGTGCTGCAGTATCTCTCTCTGTCCTTCTGCTGCATATCTCTCTCTGTCCCTGTGCTGCAGTCTCTCTCTCTCTGACCCTGTGATGCAGTATCTCTCTCTCTGACCCTGTGATGCAGTATCTCTCTCTGTCCTTGTGCTGCAGTATCTCTCTCTGTCCTTTTACAGCAGTATCTTTCTCTCCCTGTGCTGCAGTATCTCTCTCTGTCCTTGTGCTGCAGTATCTCTCTCTGTCCTTTTGCAGCAGTATCTTTCTCTCCCTGTGCTGCAGTATCTCTCTCTGTACTTTTACAGCAGTATCTCTCTCTGTCCTTGTGCTGCAGTATCTCTCTCTGTCCTTGTGCTGCAGTATCTCTCTCTGTCCTTTTACAGCAGTATCTTTCTCTCCCTGTGCTGCAGTATCTCTCTCGGTACTTTTACAGCAGTATCTCTCTCTGTCCCTGCGTTGCAGTATCTCTCTCTGTCCTTGTGCTGCAGTATCTCTCTCGTTCCTTCTGCTGCAGTATCTCTCTCTGTCCCTGTGCTGCAGTATCTCTCTCTGTCCCTGTGCTGCAGTATCTCTCTCTGTCCCTGTGTTGCAGTATCTCTCTCTGTCCTTCTTGTGCAGTATCTCTCTCTGTCCCTGTGCTGCAGTATCTCTCTCTGTCCTTGTGCTGCAATATCTATCTCTGTCCCTGTGCTGCAGTATCACTCTCTGTCCTTGTGCTGCAGTATCTCTCTCTGTCCCTGTGCTGCAGTATCTCTCTCTATCCCTGTGCTGCAGTATCACTCTCTGTCCTTGTGCTGCAGTATCTCTCTCTGTCCCTGTGCTGCAGTTTCTCT
Organism: Heterodontus francisci; assembly: GCF_036365525.1. Lineage (NCBI taxonomy): Eukaryota > Metazoa > Chordata > Chondrichthyes > Heterodontiformes > Heterodontidae > Heterodontus > Heterodontus francisci. The sequence continues at coordinate 92,150,104 of NC_090385.1, forward strand.
CTCTGTCCTTGTGCTGCAATATCTCTCTCTATCCCTGTGCTGCAGTATCTCTCTGTGTCCTTGTCCTGCAATATCTCTCTCTGTCCCTCTTCTGCAGTATCTCTCTCTGTCCCTGTGCTGCAGTATCTCTCTCTGACTTTCTTCTGCAATATCTCTCCCTGTCCCTGTGCTTCAGTATCTTTCTCTGTCCCTGTGCTTCAGTATCTCTCTCTATCCCTGTGCTGCAGTATCACTCTCTGTCCTTGTGCTGCAGTATCTCTCTCTGTCCTTGTGCTGCAAGATCTCTCTCTGTCCCTGTGCTGCAGTATCTCTCTCTCTGTCCTTGTGCTGCAGTATCTCTCTCTCTGTCCTTGTGCTGCAGTATCTCTCTCTGTCCTTGCGCTGCAATATATCTCTCTGTCCCTCTTCTGCAGTATCTCTCTCTGTCCTTGTGCTGCAATATCTCTCTCTGTCCCTCTTCTGCAGTATCTCTCTCTGTCCCTGTGCTGCAGTATCTCTCTCTGTCCTGGTGCTGCAATATCTCTCTCTGTCCCTCTTCTGCAGTATCTCTCTCTGTCCTTCTTCTGCAGTATCTCTCTCTGTTCTTGTGCTGCAGTATCTCTCTCTGTCCCTCTTCTGCAGTATCTCTCTCTGTCCTTCTTCTGCAGTATCTCTCTCTGTTCTTGTGCTGCAGTATCTCTCTCTGTCCTTGTGCTGCAGTATCTCTCTCTGTCCCTGTGTTGCAGTATCTCTCTCTGTCCTTCTTCAGCAGTATCTCTCTCTGTCCCTGTGTTGCAGTATCTCTCTCTGTCCTTCTTCAGCAGTATCTCTCTCTGTCCCTGTGTTGCAGTATCTCTCTCTGTCCTTCTTCTGCAGTATCTCTCTCTGTCCTTCTTCTGCAGTATCTCTCTCTGTTCTTGTGCTGCAGTATCTCTCTCTGTCCTTGTGCTGCAGTATCTCTCTCTGTCCCTGTGTTGCAGTATCTCTCTCTGTCCTTCTTCAGCAGTATCTCTCTCTGTCCCTGTGTTGCAGTATCTCTCTCTGTCCTTCTTCAGCAGTATCTCTCTCTGTCCATGTGCTGCAATATCTCTCTCTGACCCTGTGCTGCAGTATCTCTCTCTGTCCTTGTGCTGCAATATCTCTCTCTGTCCCTGTGTTGCAGTATCTCTCTCTGTCCTTCTTCTGCAGTATCTCTCTCTGTCCATGTGCTGCAATATCTCTCTCTGACCCAGTGCTTCAGTATCTCTCTCTGTCCTTGTGCTGCAGCATCTCTCTCTGTCCCTGTGTTGCAGTATCTCTCTCTGTCCTTGTGCTGCAATATCTCTCTCTGTCCCTCTTCAGCAGTATCTCTCTCTGTCCTTGTGCTGCAGTATCTCTCTCTGTCCCTGTGTTGCAGTATCTCTCTCTGTCCTTCGTCCGCAGTATCTCTCTCTGTCCCTGTGTTGCAGTATCTCTCTCTGTCCTTCGTCCGCAGGATCTCTCTCTGTCCTTGTACTGCAGTATCTCTCTCTGTCCCTGTGTTGCAGTATCTCTCTCTGTCCTTCGTCCGCAGGATCTCTCTCTGTCCCTGTGCTGCAGTATCTCTCTCTGCCCCTGTGTTGCAGTATCTCTCTCTGTCCTTCTTCTGCAGTATCTCTCTCTGTCCCTGTGCTGCAGTATCTCTCTCTGTCCCTGTGCTGCAGTATCTCTCTCTGTCCCTGTGCTGCAGTATCTCTCTCTGTCCCTGTGCTGCAGTATCTCTCTCCGTCCTTGTGCTGCCATATCCCTCTCTGTCCTTGTACTGCAGTATTTCTCTCTGTCCTTGTGCTGCAGAATCACTCTCTGTCCTTGTGCTGCAGTATCTCTCTCTGTCCCGGTGCTGCAGTATCTCTCTCTGTCCTTGTACGGCAGTATCTCTCTCTGTCCTTGTACGGCAGTATCCCTCTCTGTCCTTGTGCTGCAGTATCCCTCTCTGTCCTTGTGCTGCAGAAGCTACCCTGTCCTTATGCTGCAGTATCTCTCTCACTCGCTGTGCTGCAGTATCTCTCTCTGTCCCTATGCTGCAGTATCTCTCTCAGTCCTTCTGCTGCATATCTCTCTCTGTCCCTGTGCCGCAGTATCTCTCTCTGTCCCTGTGCTGCAGTATCTCTCTCTGTCCCTGTGCTGCAGTATCTCTCTCTGTCCTTGTGCTGAAGTATCTCTCTCTGTCCTTGTGCTGCAGTATCGCTCTCTGTCCTTGTACTGCAGTATCTCTCTCTGTCCTTGTGCTGCAGAATCTAACCTGTCCTTATGCTGCAGTATCTCTCTCACTCGCTGTGCTGCAGTATCGCTCTCTGTCCCTGTGCTGCAGTATCTCTCTGTGTCCATGTGCCGCAGTATCTCTCTCTGTCCTTCTGCTGCATATCTCTCTCTGTCCCTGTGCTGCAGTATCTCTCTCTGTCCCTGTGCTGCAGTATCTCTCAATGTCCCTGTGCTGCAGTATCTCTCTCTGTCCTTGTGCTGAAGTATCTCTCTCTGTCCCTGTGCTGCAGTATCTCTCTCTGTCCTTGTGCTGAAGTATCTCTCTCTGTCCCTGTGCCGCAGTATCTCTCTCTGTCCCTGTGCTGCAATATCTCTCTCTGTCCCTGTGCTGCAGTATCTCTCTCTGTCCTTGTGCTGAAGTATCTCTCTCTGTCCCTGTGCTGCAGTATCTCTCTCTGTCCTTGTACTGCAGTATTTCTCTCTGTCCTTTTGCTGCAGAATCCCTCTCTGTCCTTGTGCTGCAGTATCTCTCTCTGTCCTTGTACTGCAGTATCACTCTCTGTCCCGGTGCTGCAGTATCCCTCTCTGTCCTTGTGCTGCAGTATCTCTCTCTGTCCCGGTGCTGCAGTATCCCTCTCTGTCCTTGTGCTGCAGAATCTACCCTGTCCTTATGCTGCAGTATCTCTCTCACTCGCTGTGCTGCAGTATCGCTCTCTGTCCTTGTGCTGCAGTATCTCTCTCTGTCCCTGTGCCGCAGTATCTCTCTGTCCCTGTGCTGCAGTATCTCTCTCTGTCCTTGTACTGCAGTATTTCTCTCTGTCCTTTTGCTGCAGAATCCCTCTCTGTCCTTGTGCTGCAGTATCTCTCTCTGTCCTTGTGCTGCAGTATCACTCTCTGTCCCGGTGCTGCAGTATCCCTCTCTGTCCTTGTGCTGCAGTATCTCTCTCTGTCCCGGTGCTGCAGTATCCCTCTCTGTCCTTGTGCTGCAGAATCTACCCTGTCCTTATGCTGCAGTATCTCTCTCACTCGCTGTGCTGCAGTATCGCTCTCTGTCCTTGTGCTGCAGTATCTCTCTCTGTCCCTGTGCCGCAGTATCTCTCTGTCCCTGTGCTGCAGTATCTCTCTCTGTCCCTGTGCTGCAGTATCTCTCTCTGTCCCTGTGCCGCAGTATCTCTCTGTCCCTGTGCTGCAGTATCTCTCTGTCCCTGTGCTGCAGTATCTCTCTCTGTCCTTGTGCTGCAGTATCTCTCTCTGTCCTTGTGCTGCAGTATCTCTCTCTGTCACTGTGCTGCAGTATCTCTCTCTGTCTTCTGCTGCATATCTTTCTCTGTCCCTGTGCTGCAGCCTCTCGATCTGTCCTTGTGCTGCAGTATCTCTCTCTGTCCTTTTACTGCAGTATATCTCTCTCTGTCCTTGTGCTGCAATATCTCTCTCTGTCCCTGTGCTGCAGTATCTCTCTCTGTCCCTGTGCTGCAGTATCTCTCTCTGTCCTTGTGCTGCAGTATCTCTCTCTGTCCCTGTGCTGCAGTATCTCTCTCTGTCCCTGTGCTGCAGTATCTCTCTCTGTCCCTGTGCTGCAGTATCTCTCTCTGTCCTTGTGCTGCAGTATCTCTCTCTGTCCCTGTGCTGCAGTATCTCTCTCTGTCCCTGTGCTGCAGTATCTCTCTCTGTCCCTGTGCTGCAGTATCCCTCTCTGTCCTTGTGCTGCAATATCTCTCTCTTTCCCTGTGCTGCAGTATCTCTCTCTGTCCTTCTTCTGCAGTATCTCTCTCTGTCCCTGTGCTGCAATATCTCCCTCTGTCCTTGTGCTGCAATATCTCTCTTTCCCTGGCCTGCAGTATCTCTCTCTGTCCTTCTTCTGCAGTATCTCTCTCTGTCCCTGTGCTGCAAAATCTCCCTCTGTCCTTGTGCTGCAGTATCTCTCTCTGTCCTTGTGCTGCAGTATCTCCCTCTGTCCTTGTGCTGCAATATCTCTCTCTGTCCCTGTGCTGCAGTATCTCTCTCTGTCCTTCTTCTGCAGTATCTCTCTCTGTCCCTGTGCTGCAGTATCTCTCTCTGTCCCTGTGCTGCAGTATCTCTCTCTGTCCTTGTGCTGCAGTATCTCTCTCTGTCCCTTTGCTGCAGTATCTCTCTCTGTCCCTGTGCTGCAGTATCCCTCTCTGTCCTTGCGCTGCAGTATCTCTCTCTGTCCTTGTGCTGCAGTATCTCTCTCTGTCCCTGTGCTGCAGTATCCCTCTCTGTCCTTGTGCTGCAATATCTCTCTCTTTCCCTGTGCTGCAGTATCTCTCTCTGTCCTTCTTCTGCAGTATCTCTCTCTGTCCCTGTGCTGCAATATCTCCCTCTGTCCTTGTGCTGCAATATCTCTCTCTTTCCCTGTGCTGCAGTATCTCTCTCTGTCCTTCTTCTGCAGTATCTCTCTCTGTCCCTGTGCTGCAATATCTCCCTCTGTCCTTGTGCTGCAGTATCTCCCTCTGTCCTTGTGCTGCAATATCTCTCTCTTTCCCTGTGCTGCAGTATCTCTCTCTGTCCTTCTTCTGCAGTATCTCTCTCTGTCCCTGTGCTGCAATATCTCCCTCTGTCCTTGTGCTGCAGTATCTCCCTCTGTCCTTGTGCTGCAATATCTCTCTCTGTCCCTGTGCTGCAATATCTCTCTCTTTCCCTGTGCTGCAGTATCTCTCTCTGTCCTTCTTCTGCAGTATCTCTCTCTGTCCCTGTGCTGCAATATCTCCCTCTGTCCTTGTGCTGCAGTATCTCCCTCTGTCCTTGTGCTGCAATATCTCTCTCTTTCCCTGTGCTGCAGTATCTCTCTCTGTCCTTCTTCTGCAGTATCTCTCTCTGTCCCTGTGCTGCAATATCTCCCTCTGTCCTTGTGCTGCAGTATCTCCCTCTGTCCTTGTGCTGCAATATCTCTCTCTGTCCCTGTGCTGCAGTATCTCTCTCTGTCCTTGTGCTGCAGTATCTCTCTCTGTCCCTGTGCTGCAGTATCTCTCTCTGACCCTGTGCTGCAGTATCTCTCCCTGTCCTTGTGCTGCAGTATCTCTCTCTGTCCTTGTGCTGCAGTATCTCTCTCTGTCCCTGTGCTGCAGTATCTCTCTGTCCTTGTGCTGCAGTATCTCTCTCTGTCCCTGTGCTGCAGTATCTCTCTCTGTCCTTGTGCTGCAGTATCTCTCTCTGTCCCTGTGCTGCAGTATCTCTCTCTGTCCTTGTGCTGCAGTATCTCTCTCTGTCCCTGTGCTGCAGTATCTCTCTGTCCTTGTGCTGCAGTATCTCTCTCTGTCCCTGTGCTGCAGTATCTCTCTCTGTCCTTGTGCTGCAGTATCTCTCTCTGTCCCTGTGCTGCAGTATCTCCCTCTGTCCTTGTGCTGCAATATCTCTCTCTGTCCCTGTGCTGCAGTATCTCTCTCTGTCCTTGTGCTGCAGTATCTCTCTCTGTCCCTGTGCTGCAGTATCTCTCTCTGACCCTGTGCTGCAGTATCTCTCCCTGTCCTTGTGCTGCAGTATCTCTCTCTGTCCTTGTGCTGCAGTATCTCTCTCTGTCCCTGTGCTGCAGTATCTCTCTGTCCTTGTGCTGCAGTATCTCTCTCTGTCCCTGTGCTGCAGTATCTCTCTCTGTCCTTGTGCTGCAGTATCTCTCTCTGTCCCTGTGTTGCAGTATCTCTCTCTGTCCCTGTGTTGCAGTATCTCTCTCTGTCCTTCTTCTGCAGTATCTCTCTCTGTCCCTGTGCTGCAATATCTCTCTCTGTCCCTGTGTTGCAGTATCTCTCTCTGTCCTTCTTCTGCAGTATCTCTCTCTGTCCCTGTGCTGCAATATCTCTCTCTGTCCCTGCGCTGCAGTATCTCTCTCTGTCCTTGTGCTGCAGTATCTCTCTCTGTCCTTGTGCTGCAGTATCTCTCTCTGTCCTTGCGCTGCAGTATCTCTCTCTGTCCCTGTGCTCCAGTATCCCTCTCTGTCCTTGTGCTGCAGTATCTCTCTCTGTCCTTCTTCTGCAGTATCTCTCTCTGTCCCTGTGCTGCAGTATCTCTCTCTGTCCCTGTGCTGCAGTATCTCTCTCTGTCCTTGTGCTGCAGTATCACTCTCTGTCCTTGTGCTGCAGTATCTCTCTCTGTCCTTGTGCTGCAGTATCTCTCTCTGTCCTTGTGCTGCAGTATCACTCTCTGTCCTTGTGCTGCAGTATCTCTCTCTGTCCTTGTGCTGCAGTATCACTCTCTGTCCTTGTGCTGCAGTATCTCTCTCTGTCCTTGTGCTGCAGTATCTCTCTCTGTCCTTGTGCTGCAGTATCACTCTCTGTCCTTGTGCTGCAGTATCTCTCTCTGTCCTTGTGCTGCAGTATCTCTCTCTGTCCTTGTGCTGCAGTATCACTCTCTGTCCTTGTGCTGCAGTATCTCTCTCTGTCCTTGTGCTGCAGTATCTCTCTCTGTCCCTGTGCTGCAGTATCTCTCTCTGTCCCTGCAATTCAGTATCTCCATCTGTCCCTGTGCTTCAGTATCTCTCTCTATCTCTGTGCTGCAGTATCTCTCTCTATCCCTGTGCTGCAGTATCTCACTCTGTCCCTGTGCTGCTGTATCTCTCTCTGTCCTTCTGCTGCATATCTCTCTCCGTCCCTGTGCTGCTGTATCTCTCTCTGTCCCTGTGCTGCAGTATCTCTCTCTGTCCCTGTGCTGCAGTATCTCTCTCTGTCCTTGTGCTGCAGTATCTCTCTCTGTCCCTGTGCTGCAGGATCTCTCTCTGTCCCTGTGCTGCTGTATCTCTCTCTGTCCGTCTGCTGCATATCTCTCTCCGTCCCTGTGCTGCAGGATCTCTCTCTGTCCCTGTGCTGCTGTATCTCTCTCTGTCCCTGTACTGCAGTATCTCTCTCTGTCCCTGTGCTGCAGTATCTCTCTCTGTCCTTGTGCTGCAGTATCTCCCTCTGTCCCTGTGCTGCAGTATCTCTTTCTGTCCTTGTGCTGCAGTATCTCTCTCTGTCCCTGTGTTGCAGTATCTCTCTCTGTCCTTCTTCTGCAGTATCTCTCTCTGTCCCTGTGCTGCAATATCTCTCTCTGTCCCTGTGCTGCAGTATCTCTCTCTGTCCCTGTGCTGCAGTATCTCTCTCTGTCCTTGTGCTGTAGTATCTCTCTCTGTCCTTGCGCTGCAGTATCTCTCTCTGTCCTTGTGCTGCAGTATCTCTCTCTGTCCTTGCGCTGCAGTATCTCTCTCTGTCCCTGTGCTGCAGTATCTCTCTCTGTCCTTGTGCTGCAGTATCAATCTCTGTCCTTGTGCTGCAGTATCTCTCTCTGTCCTTGCGCTGCAGTATCTCTCTCTGTCCCTGTGCTGCAATATCTCTCTCTGTCCCTGTGCTGCAGTATCTCTCTCTGTCCCTGTGCTGCAGTATCTCTCTCTGTCCTTGTGCTGCAGTATCTCTCTCTGTCCTTGCGCTGCAGTATCTCTCTCTGTCCTTGTGCTGCAGTATCTCTCTCTTTCCTTGCGCTGCAGTATCTCTCTCTGTCCCTGTGCTGCAGTATCTCTCTCTGTCCTTGTGCTGCAGTATCAATCTCTGTCCTTGTGCTGCAGTATCTCTCTCTGTCCTTGCGCTGCAGTATCTCTCTCTGTCCTTGTGCTGCAGTATCTCTCTCTGTCCCTGTGCTGCAGTATCTCTCTCTGTCCCTGCAATTCAGTATCTCCATCTGTCCCTGTGCTTCAGTATCTCTCTCTATCTCTGTGCTGCAGTATCTCTCTCTATCCCTGTGCTGCAGTATCTCACTCTGTCCTTCTGCTGCATATCTCTCTCCGTCCCTGTGCTGCAGGATCTCTCTCTGTTCCTGTGCTGCAATATCTCTCTCTGTCATTGTACTGCAGTAATTCTCTCTGTCGCTGTGCTGCAGTATCTCTCTCTGTTCTTCTGCTGCACTATCCCTCTCTGTCCTTGTGCTGCAGTATCTCTCTCTGTCCCTGTGCTGCAGTATCTATCTCTGTTCTTCTGCTGCACTATCCCTCTCTGTCCTTGTGCTGCAGTATCTCTCTCTGTCCCTGTGCTGCAGTATCTCTCTGTCCTTGTGCTGCAGTATCTCTCTCTGTCCCTGTGCTGCAGTATCTCTCTCTGTCCTTGTGCTGCAGTATCTCTCTCTGTCCCTGTGTTGCAGTATCTCTCTCTGTCCCTGTGTTGCAGTATCTCTCTCTGTCCTTCTTCTGCAGTATCTCTCTCTGTCCCTGTGCTGCAATATCTCTCTCTGTCCCTGTGTTGCAGTATCTCTCTCTGTCCTTCTTCTGCAGTATCTCTCTCTGTCCCTGTGCTGCAATATCTCTCTCTGTCCCTGCGCTGCAGTATCTCTCCCTGTCCTTGTGCTGCAGTATCTCTCTCTGTCCTTGTGCTGCAGTATCTCTCTCTGTCCTTGTGCTGCAGTATCACTCTCTGTCCTTGTGCTGCAGTATCTCTCTCTGTCCTTGTGCTGCAGTATCTCTCTCTGTCCTTGTGCTGCAGTATCACTCTCTGTCCTTGTGCTGCAGTATCTCTCTCTGTCCTTGTGCTGCAGTATCTCTCTCTGTCCTTGTGCTGCAGTATCACTCTCTGTCCTTGTGCTGCAGTATCTCTCTCTGTCCTTGTGCTGCAGTATCACTCTCTGTCCTTGTGCTGCAGTATCTCTCTCTGTCCTTGTGCTGCAGTATCTCTCTCTGTCCCTGTGCTGCAGTATCTCTCTCTGTCCCTGCAATTCAGTATCTCCATCTGTCCCTGTGCTTCAGTATCTCTCTCTATCTCTGTGCTGCAGTATCTCTCTCTATCCCTGTGCTGCAGTATCTCACTCTGTCCCTGTGCTGCTGTATCTCTCTCTGTCCTTCTGCTGCATATCTCTCTCCGTCCCTGTGCTGCTGTATCTCTCTCTGTCTCTGTGCTGCAGTATCTCTCTCTGTCCCTGTGCTGCAGTATCTCTCTCTGTCCTTGTGCTGCAGTATCTCTCTCTGTCCCTGTGCTGCAGGATCTCTCTCTGTCCCTGTGCTGCTGTATCTCTCTCTGTCCGTCTGCTGCATATCTCTCTCCGTCCCTGTGCTGCAGGATCTCTCTCTGTCCCTGTGCTGCTGTATCTCTCTCTGTCCCTGTACTGCAGTATCTCTCTCTGTCCCTGTGCTGCAGTATCTCTCTCTGTCCTTGTGCTGCAGTATCTCCCTCTGTCCCTGTGCTGCAGTATCTCTTTCTGTCCTTGTGCTGCAGTATCTCTCTCTGTCCCTGTGTTGCAGTATCTCTCTCTGTCCTTCTTCTGCAGTATCTCTCTCTGTCCCTGTGCTGCAGTATCTCTCTCTGTCCCTGTGCTGCAGTATCTCTCTCTGTCCTTGTGCTGTAGTATCTCTCTCTGTCCTTGCGCTGCAGTATCTCTCTCTGTCCTTGTGCTGCAGTATCTCTCTCTGTCCTTGCGCTGCAGTATCTCTCTCTGTCCCTGTGCTGCAGTATCTCTCTCTGTCCTTGTGCTGCAGTATCAATCTCTGTCCTTGTGCTGCAGTATCTCTCTCTGTCCTTGCGCTGCAGTATCTCTCTCTGTCCCTGTGCTGCAATATCTCTCTCTGTCCCTGTGCTGCTGTATCTCTCTCTGTCCCTGTGCTGCAGTATCTCTCTCTGTCCTTGTGCTGCAGTATCTCTCTCTGTCCTTGCGCTGCAGTATCTCTCTCTGTCCTTGTGCTGCAGTATCTCTCTCTGTCCTTGCGCTGCAGTATCTCTCTCTGTCCCTGTGCTGCAGTATCTCTCTCTGTCCTTGTGCTGCAGTATCAATCTCTGTCCTTGTGCTGCAGTATCTCTCTCTGTCCTTGCGCTGCAGTATCTCTCTCTGTCCTTGTGCTGCAGTATCTCTCTCTGTCCCTGTGCTGCAGTATCTCTCTCTGTCCCTGCAATTCAGTATCTCCATCTGTCCCTGTGCTTCAGTATCTCTCTCTATCTCTGTGCTGCAGTATCTCTCTCTATCCCTGTGCTGCAGTATCTCACTCTGTCCTTCTGCTGCATATCTCTCTCCGTCCCTGTGCTGCAGGATCTCTCTCTGTTCCTGTGCTGCAATATCTCTCTCTGTCACTGTACTGCAGTAATTCTCTCTGTCGCTGTGCTGCAGTATCTCTCTCTGTTCTTCTGCTGCACTATCCCTCTCTGTCCTTGTGCTGCAGTATCTCTCTCTGTCCCTGTGCTGCAGTATCTATCTCTGTTCTTCTGCTGCACTATCCCTCTCTGTCCTTGTGCTGCAGTATCTCTCTCTGTCCCTGTGCTGCAGTATCTCTCTCTGACCCTGTGCTGCAGTATCTCTCTCTGACCCTGTGCTGCAGTATCTCTCTCTGTCCCTGTTCTGCAGTATCTCTCTCTGTCCCTGTTCTGCAGTATCTCGCTCCGTCCCTGTGCTGCAGTATCTCTCTCTGACCCTGTGCTGCAGTATCTCTCTCTGACCCTGTGCTGCAGTATCTCTCTCTGTCCCTGTGCTGCAGTATCTCTCTCTGTCCCTGCAATTCAGTATCTCCATCTGTCCCTGTGCTTCAGTATCTCTCTCTATCTCTGTGCTGCAGTTTCTCTCTCTATCCCTGTGCTGCAGTATCACACTCTGTCCTTCTGCTGCATATCTCTCTCCGTCCCTGTGCTGCAGGATCTCTCTCTGTCCCTGTGCTGCTGTATCTCTCTCTGTCCTTCAGCTGCAATATCTCTCTCTGTTCCTGTGCTGCAATATCTCTCTCTGTCATTGTACTGCAGTAATTCTCTCTCTCGCTGTGCTGCAGTATCTCTCTCTGTTCTTCTGCTGCACTATCCCTCTCTGTCCTTGTGCTGCAGTATCTCTCTCTGTCCCTGTGCTGCAGTATCTCTCTCTGTTCTTCTGCTGCACTATCCCTCTCTGTCCTTGTGCTGCAGTATCTCTCTCTGTCCCTGTGCTGCAGTATCTCTCTCTGACCCTGTGCTGCAGTATCTCTCTCTGACCCTGTGCTGCAGTATCTCTCTCTGTCCCTGTTCTGCAGTATCTCTCTCTGTCCTTGTGCTGCAGTATCTCGCTCTGTCCCTGTGCTGCAGTATCTCTCTCCGTCCCTGTGCTGCAGTATCTATCTCTGTTCATCTGCTGCAGTATCTCACTCTGTCCTTTTACAGCAGTATCTCTCTCTGTCCCTGTGCTGCAGTATCTCTCTCTGTCCCTGTGCTGCAGTATCTCTCTCTGTTCTTCTGCTGCAGTATCGCTCTCTGTCCTTGTGCTGCAGTATCTCTCTCTGTCCCTGTGCTGCAGTATCTCACTCTGTCCCTGTGCTGCAGTATCCCTCTCTGTCCTTGTCCTGCAGTATCTCTCTCTGTCGCTGTGCTACAGTATCTCTCTCTGTCCCTGTGCTGCAGTATCTCTCTCTGTCCTTGTGCTGCAGTATCTCTCTCTGTCCTTGCGCTGCAGTATCTCTCTCTGTCCTTGTCCTGCAGTATCTCTCTCTGTCCCTGTGCTACAGTATCCCTCTCTGTCCCTGTGCTGCAGTATCTCTCTCTGTCCCTGTGCTGCAGTATCTCTCTCTGTCCCTGTGCTGCAGTATCTCTCTCTGTCCTTCTTCTGCAGTATCTCTCTCTGTCCCTGTGCTGCAGTATCTCTCTCTGTCCTTCTTCTGCAGTATCTCTCTCTGTCCTTGTGCTGCAGTATCACTCTCTGTCCCTGTGCTACAGTATCCCTCTCTGTCCCTGTGCTGCAGTATCTCTCTCTGTCCCTGTGCTGCAGTATCTCTCTCTGTCCTTGTGCTGCAATATCTCTCTCTGTCCCTCTTCTGCAGTATCTCTCTCTGTCCTTCTTCTGCAGTATCTCTCTCTGTCCTTGTGCTGCAGTATCTCTCTCTGTCCTTCTGCTGCATATCTCTCTCCGTCCCTGTGCTGCAGGATCTCTCTCTGTCCCTGTGCTGCTGTATCTCTCTCTGTCCTTGTGCTGCAATATCTCTCTCTGTTCCTGTGCTGCAATATCTCTCTCTGTCATTGTACTGCAGTAATTCTCTCTCTCGCTGTGCTGCAGTATCTCTCTCTGTTCTTCTGCTGCACTATCCCTCTCTGTCCTTGTGCTGCAGTATCTCTCTCTGTCCCTGTGCTGCAGTATCTCTCTCTGTTCTTCTGCTGCACTATCCCTCTCTGTCCTTGTGCTGCAGTATCTCTCTCTGTCCCTGTGCTGCAGTATCTCTCTCTGACCCTGTGCTGCAGTATCTCTCTCTGTCCCTGTTCTGCAGTATCTCTCTCTGTCCGTGTGCTGCAGTATCTCGCTCTGTCCCTGTGCTGCAGTATCTCTCTCCGTCCCTGTGCTGCAGTATCTATCTCTGTTCATCTGCTGCAGTATCTCACTCTGTCCTTTTACAGCAGTATCTCTCTCTGTCCCTGTGCTGCAGTATCTCTCTCTGTCCCTGTGCTGCAGTATCTCTCTCTGTTCTTCTGCTGCAGTATCCCTCTCTGTCCTTGTGCTGCAGTATCTCTCTCTGTCCCTGTGCTGCAGTATCTCACTCTGTCCCTGTGCTGCAGTATCCCTCTCTGTCCTTGTCCTGCAGTATCTCTCTCTGTCGCTGTGCTACAGTATCTCTCTCTGTCCCTGTGCTGCAGTATCTCTCTCTGTCCTTGTGCTGCAGTATCTCTCTCTGTCCTTGCGCTGCAGTATCTCTCTCTGTCCTTGTCCTGCAGTATCTCTCTCTGTCCCTGTGCTACAGTATCCCTCTCTGTCCCTGTGCTGCAGTATCTCTCTCTGTCCCTGTGCTGCAGTATCTCTCTCTGTCCCTGTGCTGCAGTATCTCTCTCTGTCCTTCTTCTGCAGTATCTCTCTCTGTCCCTGTGCTGCAGTATCTCTCTCTGTCCTTCTTCTGCAGTATCTCTCTCTGTCCTTGTGCTGCAGTATCACACTCTGTCCCTGTGCTACAGTATCCCTCTCTGTCCCTGTGCTGCAGTATCTCTCTCTGTCCCTGTGCTGCAGTATCTCTCTCTGTCCTTGTGCTGCAATATCTCTCTCTGTCCCTCTTCTGCAGTATCTCTCTCTGTCCTTCTTCTGCAGTATCTCTCTCTGTCCTTGTGCTGCAGTATCTCTCTCTGTCCCTGTGCTGCAGTATCTCTCTCTGTCCTTGTGCTGCAGTATCTCTCTCTGTCCCTGTGCTACAGTATCCCTCTCTGTCCCTGTGCTGCAGTATCTCTCTCTGTCCCTGTGCTGCAGTATCTCTCTCTGTCCTTGTGCTGCAATATCTCTCTCTGTCCTTCTTCTGCAGTATCTCTCTCTGTCCTTCTTCTGCAGTATCTCTCTCTGTCCTTCTTCTGCAGTATCTCTCTCTGTCCTTGTGCTGCAGTATCTCTCTCTGTCCTTGTGCTGCAGTATCTCTCTCTGTCCCTGTGCTGCAGTATCTCTCTCTGTCCCTGTGCTGCAGTATCTCTCTCTGTCCTTGTGCTGCAATATCTCTCTCTGTCCCTCTTCTGCAGTATCTCTCTCTGTCCTTCTTCTGCAGTATCTCTCTCTGTCCTTCGTCTGCAGTATCTCTCTCTGTTCCTGTGCTGCAGTATCTCTCTCTGTCCCTGTGCTGCAGTATCTCTCTCTGTCGCTGTGCTGCAGTATCTCTCTCTGTCCTTGTGCTGCAGTATCTCTCTCTGTGCTTGTGCTGCAGTATCTCTCTCTGTCCTTGTGCTGCAGTATCTCTCTCTGTCCTTGTGCTGCAGTATCTCTCTCTGTCCTTGTGCTGCAGTATCTCTCTCTGTCCTTGTGCTGCAGTATCTCTCTCTGTCCTTGTGCTGCAGTATCTCTCTCTGTCCCTCTTCTGCAATATCTCTCTCTGTCCCTCTTCTGCAGTATCTCTCTCTGTCCTTCTTCTGCAGTATCTCTCTCTGTCCTTGTGCTGCAGTATCTCTCTCTGTCCCTGTGCTGCAGTATCTCTCTCTGTCCTTGTGCTGCAGTATCTCTCTCTGTCCCTGTGCTACAGTATCCCTCTCTGTCCCTGTGCTGCAGTATCTCTCTCTGTCCCTGTGCTGCAGTATCTCTCTCTGTCCTTGTGCTACAGTATCACTCTCTGTCCCTGTGCTACAGTATCCCTCTCTGTCCCTGTGCTGCAGTATCTCTCTCTGTCCCTGTGCTGCAGTATCTCTCTCTGTCCTTGTGCTGCAATATCTCTCTCTGTCCCTCTTCTGCAGTATCTCTCTCTGCCCTTCTTCTGCAGTATCTCTCTCTGTCCTTGTGCTGCAGTATCTCTCTCTGTCCCTGTGCTGCAGTATCTCTCTCTGTCCTTGTGCTGCAGTATCTCTCTCTGTCCCTGTGCTACAGTATCCCTCTCTGTCCCTGTGCTGCAGTATCTCTCTCTGTCCCTGTGCAGCAGTATCTCTCTCTGTCCTTGTGCTGCAATATCTCTCTCTGTCCCTCTTCTGCAGTATCTCTCTCTGTCCTTCTTCTGCAGTATCTCTCTCTGTCCTTCTTCTGCAGTATCTCTCTCTGTCCTTGTGCTGCAGTATCTCTCTCTGTCCCTGTGCTGCAGTATCTCTCTCTGTCCTTGTGCTGCAGTATCTCTCTCTGTCCTTGTGCTGCAGTATCTCTCTCTGTCCTTGTGCTGCAGGATCTCTCTCTGTGCTTGTGCTGCAGTATCTCTCTCTGTCCTTGTGCTGTAGTATCTCTCTCTGTCCCTGTGCTGCAGTATCTCTCTCTGTCCTTGTGCTGCAATATCTCTCTCTGTCCCTCTTCTGCAGTATCTCTCTCTGTCCTTCTTCTGCAGTATCTCTCTCTGTCCTTGTGCTGCAGTATCTCTCTCTGTCCTTGTGCTGCAGTATCTCTCTCTGTCCTTGTGCTGCAGTATCTCTCTCTGTCCTTGTGCTGCAGTATCTCTCTCTGTGCTTGTGCTGCAGTATCTCTCTCTGTCCTTGTGCTGTAGTATCTCTCTCTGTCCCTGTGCTGCAGTATCTCTCTCTGTCCTTGTGCTGCAATATCTCTCTCTGTCCCTCTTCTGCAGTATCTCTCTCTGTCCTTCTTCTGCAGTATCTCTCTCTGTTCTTGTGCTGCAGTATCTCTGTCCTTGTGCTGCAGTATCACTCTCTGTCCCTCTTCTGCAGTATCTCTCTCTGTCCCCCTTCTGCAGTATCTCTCTCTGTCCTTCTTCTGCAGTATCTCTCTCTGTCCTTCTTCTGCAGTATCTCTCTCTGCCCTTCTTCTGCAGTATCTCTCTCTGTCCCTGTGCTGCAGTATCTCTCTCTGTCCTTCTTCTGCAGTATCTCTCTCTGTCCTTCTTCTGCAGTATCTCTCTCTGTCCCTGTGCTGCAGCATCTCTCTCTGTCCTTGTGCTGCAATATCTCTCTCTGACCCTGTGCTTCAGTATCTCTCTCTGTCCCTGTGCTGCAGTATCTCTCTCTGTCCCTGTGCTGCAGTATCTCTCTCTGTCCTTGTGCTGCAGTATCTCTCTCTGTCCCTGTGCTGCAGTATCTCTCTCTGTCCCTCTTCTGCAGTATCTCTCTCTGTCCCTCTTCTGCAGTATCTCTCTCTGTCCCTGTGCTGCAGTATCTCTCTCTGTCCCTGTGCTGCAGTATCTCTCTCTGTCCTTGTGCTGCAATATCTCTCTCTGTCCCTCTTCTGCAGTATCTCTCTCTGTCCTTCTTCTGCAGTATCTCTCTCTGTTCTTGTGCTGCAGTATCTCTGTCCTTGTGCTGCAGTATCACTCTCTGTCCCTCTTCTGCAGTATCTTTCTCTGTCCCTCTTCTGCAGTATCTCTCTCTGTCCTTCTTCTGCAGTATCTCTCTCTGTCACTGTGTTGCAGTATCTCTCTCTGTCCTTCTTCTGCAGTATCTCTCTCTGCCCTTCTTCTGCAGTATCTCTCTCTGTCCCTGTGCTGCAGTATCTCTCTCTGTCCTTCTTCTGCAGTATCTCTCTCTGTCCTTCTTCTGCAGTATCTCTCTCTGTCCCTGTGCTGCAGCATCTCTCTCTGTCCTTGTGCTGCAATATCTCTCTCTGACCCTGTGCTTCAGTATCTCTCTCTGTCCCTGTGCTGCAGTATCTCTCTCTGTCCCTGTGCTGCAGTATCTCTCTCTGTCCTTGTGCTGCAGTATCTCTCTCTGTCCCTGTGCTGCAGTATCTCTCTCTGTCCCTCTTCTGCAGTATCTCTCTCTGTCCCTCTTCTGCAGTATCTCTCTCTGTCCCTGTGCTGCAGTATCTCTCTCTGTCCCTGTGCTGCAGTATCTCTCTCTGTCCTTGTGCTGCAATATCTCTCTCTGTCCCTCTTCTGCAGTATCTCTCTCTGTCCTTCTTCTGCAGTATCTCTCTCTGTTCTTGTGCTGCAGTATCTCTGTCCTTGTGCTGCAGTATCACTCTCTGTCCTCTTCTGCAGTATCTCTCTCTGTCCCTCTTCTGCAGTATCTCTCTCTGTCCTTCTTCTGCATTATCTCTCTCTGTCACTGTGTTGCAGTATCTCTCTCTGTCCTTCTTCTGCAGTATCTCTCTCTGCCCTTCTTCTGCAGTATCTCTCTCTGTCCCTGTGCTGCAGTATCTCTCTCTGTCCTTCTTCTGCAGTATCTCTCTCTGTCCTTCTTCTGCAGTATCTCTCTCTGTCCCTGTGCTGCAGCATCTCTCTCTGTCCTTGTGCTGCAATATCTCTCTCTGACCCTGTGCTTCAGTATCTCTCTCTGTCCCTGTGCTGCAGTATCTCTCTCTGTCCTTGTGCTGCAGTATCTCTCTCTGTCCCTGTGCTGCAGTATCTCTCTCTGTCCCTCTTCTGCAGTATCTCTCTCTGTCCCTCTTCTGCAGTATCTCTCTCTGTCCCTGTGCTGCAGTATCTCTCTGTGTCCCTGTGCTGCAGTATCTCTCTCTGTCCCTGTGCTGCAGTATCTCTCTCTGTCCTTGTGCTGCAATATCTCTCTCTGTCCCTCTTCTGCAGTATCTCTCTCTGTCCCTCTTCTGCAGTATCTCTCTCTGTCCTTCTTCTGCAGTATCTCTCTCTGTTCTTGTGCTGCAGTATCTCTGTCCTTGTGCTGCAGTATCACTCTCTGTCCCTCTTCTGCAGTATCTCTCTCTGTCCCTCTTCTGCAGTATCTCTCTCTGTCCTTCTTCTGCAGTATCTCTCTCTGTCCTTCTTCTGCAGTATCTCTCTCTGCCCTTCTTCTGCAGTATCTCTCTCTGTCCCTGTGCTGCAGTATCTCTCTCTGTCCTTCTTCTGCAGTATCTCTCTCTGTCCTTCTTCTGCAGTATCTCTCTCTGTCCCTGTGCTGCAGCATCTCTCTCTGTCCTTGTGCTGCAATATCTCTCTCTGACCCTGTGCTTCAGTATCTCTCTCTGTCCCTGTGCTGCAGTATCTCTCTCTGTCCCTGTGCTGCAGTATCTCTCTCTGTCCTTGTGCTGCAGTATCTCTCTCTGTCCCTGTGCTGCAGTATCTCTCTCTGTCCCTCTTCTGCAGTATCTCTCTCTGTCCCTCTTCTGCAGTATCTCTCTCTGTCCCTGTGCTGCAGTATCTCTCTCTGTCCCTGTGCTGCAGTATCTCTCTCTGTCCTTGTGCTGCAATATCTCTCTCTGTCCCTCTTCTGCAGTATCTCTCTCTGTCCTTCTTCTGCAGTATCTCTCTCTGTTCTTGTGCTGCAGTATCTCTGTCCTTGTGCTGCAGTATCACTCTCTGTCCCTCTTCTGCAGTATCTTTCTCTGTCCCTCTTCTGCAGTATCTCTCTCTGTCCTTCTTCTGCAGTATCTCTCTCTGTCACTGTGTTGCAGTATCTCTCTCTGTCCTTCTTCTGCAGTATCTCTCTCTGCCCTTCTTCTGCAGTATCTCTCTCTGTCCCTGTGCTGCAGTATCTCTCTCTGTCCTTCTTCTGCAGTATCTCTCTCTGTCCTTCTTCTGCAGTATCTCTCTCTGTCCCTGTGCTGCAGCATCTCTCTCTGTCCTTGTGCTGCAATATCTCTCTCTGACCCTGTGCTTCAGTATCTCTCTCTGTCCCTGTGCTGCAGTATCTCTCTCTGTCCCTGTGCTGCAGTATCTCTCTCTGTCCTTGTGCTGCAGTATCTCTCTCTGTCCCTGTGCTGCAGTATCTCTCTCTGTCCCTCTTCTGCAGTATCTCTCTCTGTCCCTCTTCTGGAGTATCTCTCTCTGTCCCTGTGCTGCAGTATCTCTCTCTGTCCCTGTGCTGCAGTATCTCTCTCTGTCCTTGTGCTGCAATATCTCTCTCTGTCCCTCTTCTGCAGTATCTCTCTCTGTCCTTCTTCTGCAGTATCTCACTCTGTTCTTGTGCTGCAGTATCTCTGTCCTTGTGCTGCAGTATCACTCTCTGTCCCTCTTCTGCAGTATCTCTCTCTGTCCCTCTTCTGCAGTATCTCTCTCTGTCCTTCTTCTGCATTATCTCTCTCTGTCACTGTGTTGCAGTATCTCTCTCTGTCCTTCTTCTGCAGTATCTCTCTCTGCCCTTCTTCTGCAGTATCTCTCTCTGTCCCTGTGCTGCAGTATCTCTCTCTGTCCTTCTTCTGCAGTATCTCTCTCTGTCCTTCTTCTGCAGTATCTCTCTCTGTCCCTGTGCTGCAGCATCTCTCTCTGTTCTTGTGCTGCAATATCTCTCTCTGACCCTGTGCTTCAGTATCTCTCTCTGTCCCTGTGCTGCAGTATCTCTCTCTGTCCTTGTGCTGCAGTATCTCTCTCTGTCCCTGTGCTGCAGTATCTCTCTCTGTCCCTCTTCTGCAGTATCTCTCTCTGTCCCTCTTCTGCAGTATCTCTCTCTGTCCCTGTGCTGCAGTATCTCTCTGTGTCCCTGTGCTGCAGTATCTCTCTCTGTCCCTGTGCAGCAATATCTCTCTCTCTCCCTGTGCTGCAGTATCGCTCTCTGTCCTTCTTCTGCAGTATCTCTCTCTGTCACTGTGTTGCAGTATCTCTCTCTGTCCGTCTTCTGCAGTATCACTCTCTGTCCTTGTGCAGCAATATCTCTCTCTGTCCCTGTGCTGCAGTATCTCTCTCTGTCCCTGTGCAGCAATATCTCTCTCTCTCCCTGTGCTGCAGTATCGCTCTCTGTCCTTCTTCTGCAGTATCTCTCTCTGTCACTGTGTTGCAGTATCTCTCTCTGTCCGTCTTCTGCAGTATCTCTCTCTGTCCTTGTGCTGAAGTATCTCTCTCTGTCCATGTACTGCAGCATCTAACTCTGTCCCTGTGATGCAGTATCTCTCTCTGTCCTTGTGCTGCAGTATCCCCCTCTGTCCTTGTGCTGCAGTATCCCTCTCTGTCCTTGTGCTGAAGTATCTCTCTCTGTCCTTGTACTGCAGTATCTCTCTATGTCCTTATGCTGCAGTATCTCTCTATGTCCTTATGCTGCAGTATCTCTCTCTGTCCTTGTACTGCAGCATCTAACTCTGTCCCTGTGATGCAGTATCTCTCTCTGTCCTTGTGCTGCAGTATCCCCCTCTGTCCTTGTGCTGCAGTATCCCTCTCTGTCCTTGTGCTGAAGTATCTCTCTCTGTCCTTGTGCTGCAGTATCTCTCTCTGTCCTTGTGCTGCAGTATCTCTCTCTGTCCCTGTGCTGCAGTATCTCTCTCTGTCCTTTTTCAGCAGTATCTCTCTCTGTCCCTGTGCTGCAGTATCTCTCTCTGTCCCTGTGCTGCAGTATCTCTCTCTGTCCCTGTGCTGCAGTATCTCTCTCTGTCCTTGTGCTGCAGTATCTCTCTCTGTCCTTTTACAGCAGTATCTCTCTCTCTCCCTGTGCTGCAGTATCTCTCTCTGTCCTTCTTCTGCAGTGTCTCTCTCTGTCCCTGTGCTGCAGTTTCACACTCTGTCCTTGTGCTGCAGTATCTCGCTCTGTCCCTGTGCTGCAGTATCTCTCTCTGTCCTTCTTCTGCAGTATCTCTCTCTGTCCCTGTGCTGCAGTTTCTCTCTCTGTCCCTGTGCTGCAGTATCTCTCTCTGTCCTTCTTCTGCAGTATCTCTCTCTGTCCCTGTGCTGCAGTTTCTCTCTCTGTCCCTGTGCTGCAGTATCTCTCTCTGTCCTTCAGCTGCATATCTCTCTCTGTCCTTCTGCTGCAGTATCTCTCTCTGTCCCTGTGCTGCAGTATCTCTCTCTGTCCTTGTGCTGCAGTATCACTCTCTGTCCTTGTGCAGCAATATCTCTCTCTGTCCCTGTGCTGCAGTTTCTCTCTCTGTCCTTGTGCTGCAGTATCACTCTCTGTCCTTGTGCAGCAATATCTCTCTCTGTCCCTGTGCTGCAGTTTCTCTCTCTGTCCCTGTGCTGCAGTTTCTCTCTCTGTCCTTCAGCTGCATATCTCTCTCTGTCCTTCTGCTGCAGTATCTCTCTCTGTCCTTCTGCTGCAGTATCTCTCTCTCTCCCTGTGCTGCAGTATCTCTCTCTGTCCTTGTGCTGCAGTTTCTCTCTCTGTCCCTGTGCTGCAGTATCACTCTCTGTCCCTGTGCTGCAGTATCTCTCTCTGTCCCTGTGCTGCAGTATCTCTCTCTGTCCTTGTGCAGCAATATCTCTCTCTGTCCCTGTGCTGCAGTTTCTCTCTCTGTCCTTCAGCTGCATATCTCTCTCTGTCCTTCTGCTGCAGTATCTCTCTCTGTCCTTCTGCTGCAGTATCTCTCTCTCTCCCTGTGCTGCAGTATCTCTCTCTGTCCTTGTGCTGCAGTTTCTCTCTCTGTCCCTGTGCTGCAGTATCTCTCTCTGTCCTTCTGCTGCACATCTATCTCTGTCCTTCTGCTGCAGTATCTCTCTCTCTCCCTGTGCTGCAGTATCTCTCTCTGTCCTTCTGCTGCAGTATCTCTCTCTGTCCTTCTGCTGCAGTATCTCTCTCTCTCCCTGTGCTGCAGTATCACTCTCTGTCCTTGTGCAGCAATATCTCTCTCTGTCCCTGTGCTGCAGTTTCTCTCTCTGTCCCTGTGCTGCAGTATCTCTCTCTGTCCTTCTGCTGCAGTATCTCTCTCTGTCCTTCTGCTGCAGTATCTCTCTCTCTCCCTGTGCTGCAGTATCTCTCTCTGTCCTTCTGCTGCAGTATCTCTCTCTGTCCTTCTGCTGCAGTATCTCTCTCTGTCCTTCTGCTGCAGTATCTCTCTCTCTCCCTGTGCTGCAGTATCTCTCTCTGTCCTTCTGCTGCAGTATCTCTCTCTGTCCTTCTGCTGCAGTATCTCTCTCTCTCCCTGTGCTGCAGTATCTCTCTCTGTCCTTCTGCTGCAGTATCTCTCTCTGTCCTTCTGCTGCAGTATCTCTCTCTCTCCCTGTGCTGCAGTATCACTCTCTGTCCTTGTGCAGCAATATCTCTCTCTGTCCCTGTGCTGCAGTTTCTCTCTCTGTCCTTCAGCTGCATATCTCTCTCTGTCCTTCTGCTGCAGTATCTCACTCTGTCCTTCTGCTGCAGTATCTCTCTCTGTCCTTCTGCTGCAGTATCTCTCTCTCTCCCTGTGCTGCAGTATCTCTCTCTGTCCCTGTGCTGCAGTATCTCTCTCTGTCCCTGTGCTGCAGTATCTCTCTCTGTCCTTCGTCCGCAGTATCTCTCTCTGTCCCTGTGCTGCAGTATCTCTCTCTGTCCCTGTGCTGCAGTATCTCTCTCTGTCCCTGTGCTGCAGTATCTCTCTCTGTCCTTGTGCTGCAGTATCTCTCTCTGTCCTTCGTCCGCAGTATCTCTCTCTGTCCCTGTGCTGCAGTTTCTCTCTCTGTCCCTGTGCTGCAGTATCTCTCTCTGTCCTTGTGCTGCAGTATCTCTCTCTGTCCTTCGTCCGCAGTATCTCTCTCTGTCCCTGTGCTGCAGTATCTCTCTCTGTCCCTGTGCTGCAGTATCACTCTCTGTCCCTGTGCTGCAGTATCACTCTTTGTCCTTCGTCCGCAGTATCTCTCTCTGTCCCTGTGCTGCAGTATCTCTCTCTGTCCTTCGTCCGCAGTATCTCTCTCTGTCCCTGTGCTGCAGTATCTCTCTCTGTCCCTGTGCTGCAGTATCTCTCTCTGTCCCTGTGCTGCAGTATCTCTCTCTGTCCCTGTGCTGCAGTATCTCTCTCTGTCCTTGTGCTGCAGTATCTCTCTCTGTCCTTCGTCCGCAGTATCTCTCTCTGTCCCTGTGCTGCAGTTTCTCTCTCTGTCCCTGTGCTGCAGTATCTCTCTCTGTCCTTGTGCTGCAGTATCTCTCTCTGTCCTTCGTCCGCAGTATCTCTCTCTGTCCCTGTGCTGCAGTATCTCTCTCTGTCCCTGTGCTGCAGTATCACTCTCTGTCCCTGTGCAGCAGTATCACTCTCTGTCCCTGTGCTGCAGTATCTCTCTCTGTCCCTGTGCTGCAGTATCACTCTCTGTCCCTGTGCTGCAGTATCTCTCTCTGTCCTTCGTCCGCAGTATCTCTCTCTGTCCCTGTGCTGCAGTATCTCTCTCTGTCCCTGTGCTGCAGTATCTCTCTCTGTCCTTGTGCTGCAGTATCTCTCTCTGTCCTTCGTCCGCAGTATCTCTCTCTGTCCCTGTGCTGCAGTATCTCTCTCTGTCCCTGTGCTGCAGTATCTCTCTCTGTCCCTGTGCTGCAGTATCTCTCTCTGTCCTTGTGCTGCAGTATCACTCTCTGTCCTTCGTCCGCAGTATCTCTCTCTGTCCCTGTGCTGCAGTTTCTCTCTCTGTCCCTGTGCTGCAGTATCTCTCTCTGTCCTTGTGCTGCAGTATCTCTCTCTGTCCTTCGTCCGCAGTATCTCTCTCTGTCCCTGTGCTGCAGTATCTCTCTCTGTCCCTGTGCTGCAGTATCACTCTCTGTCCCTGTGCTGCAGTATCACTCTCTGTCCCTGTGCTGCAGTATCTCTCTCTGTCCCTGTGCTGCAGTATCACTCTCTGTCCCTGTGCTGCAGTATCTCTCTCTGTCCTTCGTCCGCAGTATCTCTCTCTGTCCCTGTGCTGCAGTATCTCTCTCTGTCCCTGTGCTGCAGTATCACTCTCTGTCCCTGTGCTGCAGTATCACTCTCTGTCCCTGTGCTGCAGTATCACTCTCTGTCCCTGTGCTGCAGTATCTCTCTCTGTCCCTGTGCTGCAGTATCACTCTCTGTCCCTGTGCTGCAGTATCTCTCTCTGTCCCTGTGCTGCAGTATCTCTCTCTGTCCCTGTGCTGCAGTATCTCTCTCTGTCCTTGTGCTGCAGTATCTCTCTCTGTCCTTCGTCCGCAGTATCTCTCTCTGTCCCTGTGCTGCAGTATCTCTCTCTGTCCCTGTGCTGCAGTATCACTCTCTGTCCTTGTGCTGCAGTATCTCTCTCTGTCCTTGTGCTGAATTATCTCTCTATGTCCTTGTGCTGCAGTATCTCTCTCTGTCCTTGTACTGCAGTATCTCTCTCTGTCCTTGTACTGCAGTATCTCTCTATGTCCTTGTGCTGCAGTATCTCTCTCTGTCCCTGTGCTGAAGTATCTCTCTCTGTCCCTGTGCTGAAGTATCTCTCTCTGTCCTTGTGCTGCAGTATCTCTCTCTGTCCTTGTGCTGCAGTATCTCTCTCTGTCCTTCTACTTCAGCATCTCTCTCTGTCCCTGTGCTGCAGTATCTCTCTCTTTCCTTGTACTGCAGTATCTCTCCCTGTCCTTGTGCTGCAGTATCGCTCTCTGTCCTTGTGCTGCAGTATCTCTCTCTGTCCTTGTGCTGCAGTATCTCTCTCTGTCCTTGTGCTGCAGTATCTCCCTCTGTCCTTGTGCTGCAGTATCTCTCTCTGTCCTTCTGCTGCAGTATCTCTCTCTGTCCCTGTGCTGCAATATCTCTCTCTGTCCTTGTGCTGCAGTATCTCTCTCTGTCCTTTTACAGCAGTATCTCTCTCTGTCCTTGTGCTGCAATATCTCTCTCTGTCCCTGTGCTGCAGTATCTCTGTGTCCCTGTGCTGCAGTATCTCTCTCTGTCCCTGTACTGCAGTATGTCTCTCTGTCCCTGTGCTGCAGTATGTCTCTCTGTCCCTGTGCTGCAGTATCCCTCTCTGTCCTTGTGCTGCAGTATGTCTCTCTGTCCCTGTGCTGCAGTATGTCTCTCAGTCCCTGTGCTGCAGTATGTCTCTCTGTCCCTGTGCTGCAGTATCCCTCTCTGTCCTTGTGCTGCAGTATGTCTCTCTGTCCCTGTGCTGCAGTATGTCTCTCTGTCCCTGTGCTGCAGTATCTCTCTCTGTCCTTGTGCTGCAATATCTCTCTCTGTCCCTGTGCTGCAGTTTCTCTCTGTGTCCATGTGCCGCAGTATCTCTCTCTGTCCTTCTGCTGCAGTATCTCTCTCTGTCCTTTTACAGCAGTATCTCTCTCTGTCCTTCTGCTGCATATCTCTCTCTGTCCCTATGCTGCAGTATCTCTCTCTGTCCTTCAGCTGTAGTATCTCTCTCTGTCCCTGTGCCGCAGTTTCACTCTGTCCTTGTGCTGCAGTATCTCTCTCTGTCCTTCAGCTGCAGTATATCTCTCTGTCCCTGTGCTGCAGTTTCACTCTCTGTCCTTGTGCTGCAGTATCTCTCTCTGTCCTTCTGCTGCAGTATCTCTCTGTGTCCCTGTGCTGCAGTATCTCTCTCTGTCCTGCAGCTGCATATCTCTCTCTGTCCTTCTGCTGCAGTATCTCTCTGTGTCCCTGTGCTGCAGTATCACTCTCTGTCCTTGTGGAGCAAGATCTCTCTCTGTCCCTGTGCTGCAGTATCACTCTCTGTCCCTGTGCTGCAGTATCTCTCTCTGTCCCTGTGCTGCAGTATCACTCTCTGTCCCTGTGCTGCAGTATCTCTCTCTGTCCTTCGTCCGCAGTATCTCTCTCTGTCCCTGTGCTGCAGTATCTCTCTCTGTCCCTGTGCTGCAGTATCACTCTCTGTCCCTGTGCTGCAGTATCACTCTCTGTCCCTGTGCTGCAGTATCACTCTCTGTCCCTGTGCTGCAGTATCTCTCTCTGTCCCTGTGCTGCAGTATCACTCTCTGTCCCTGTGCTGCAGTATCTCTCTCTGTCCCTGTGCTGCAGTATCTCTCTCTGTCCCTGTGCTGCAGTATCTCTCTCTGTCCTTGTGCTGCAGTATCTCTCTCTGTCCTTCGTCCGCAGTATCTCTCTCTGTCCCTGTGCTGCAGTATCTCTCTCTGTCCCTGTGCTGCAGTATCACTCTCTGTCCTTGTGCTGCAGTATCTCTCTCTGTCCTTGTGCTGAATTATCTCTCTATGTCCTTGTGCTGCAGTATCTCTCTCTGTCCTTGTACTGCAGTATCTCTCTCTGTCCTTGTACTGCAGTATCTCTCTATGTCCTTGTGCTGCAGTATCTCTCTCTGTCCCTGTGCTGAAGTATCTCTCTCTGTCCCTGTGCTGAAGTATCTCTCTCTGTCCTTGTGCTGCAGTATCTCTCTCTGTCCTTGTGCTGCAGTATCTCTCTCTGTCCTTCTACTTCAGCATCTCTCTCTGTCCCTGTGCTGCAGTATCTCTCTCTTTCCTTGTACTGCAGTATCTCTCCCTGTCCTTGTGCTGCAGTATCGCTCTCTGTCCTTGTGCTGCAGTATCTCTCTCTGTCCTTGTGCTGCAGTATCTCTCTCTGTCCTTGTGCTGCAGTATCTCCCTCTGTCCTTGTGCTGCAGTATCTCTCTCTGTCCTTCTGCTGCAGTATCTCTCTCTGTCCCTGTGCTGCAATATCTCTCTCTGTCCTTGTGCTGCAGTATCTCTCTCTGTCCTTTTACAGCAGTATCTCTCTCTGTCCTTGTGCTGCAATATCTCTCTCTGTCCCTGTGCTGCAGTATCTCTCTGTGTCCCTGTGCTGCAGTATCTCTCTCTGTCCCTGTACTGCAGTATGTCTCTCTGTCCCTGTGCTGCAGTATGTCTCTCTGTCCCTGTGCTGCAGTATCCCTCTCTGTCCTTGTGCTGCAGTATGTCTCTCTGTCCCTGTGCTGCAGTATGTCTCTCAGTCCCTGTGCTGCAGTATGTCTCTCTGTCCCTGTGCTGCAGTATCCCTCTCTGTCCTTGTGCTGCAGTATGTCTCTCTGTCCCTGTGCTGCAGTATGTCTCTCTGTCCCTGTGCTGCAGTATCTCTCTCTGTCCTTGTGCTGCAATATCTCTCTCTGTCCCTGTGCTGCAGTTTCTCTCTGTGTCCATGTGCCGCAGTATCTCTCTCTGTCCTTCTGCTGCAGTATCTCTCTCTGTCCTTTTACAGCAGTATCTCTCTCTGTCCTTCTGCTGCATATCTCTCTCTGTCCCTGTGCTGCAGTATCTCTCTCTGTCCTTCAGCTGTAGTATCTCTCTCTGTCCCTGTGCCGCAGTTTCACTCTGTCCTTGTGCTGCAGTATCTCTCTCTGTCCTTCAGCTGCAGTATATCTCTCTGTCCCTGTGCTGCAGTTTCACTCTCTGTCCTTGTGCTGCAGTATCTCTCTCTGTCCTTCTGCTGCAGTATCTCTCTGTGTCCCTGTGCTGCAGTATCTCTCTGTGTCCTGCAGCTGCATATCTCTCTCTGTCCTTCTGCTGCAGTATCTCTCTGTGTCCCTGTGCTGCAGTATCACTCTCTGTCCTTGTGGAGCAAGATCTCTCTCTGTCCCTGTGCTGCAGTATCTCTCTCTGTCCCTGTGCTGCAGTATCTCTCTCTCTCCCTGTGCTGCAGTATCGCTCTCTGTCCTTCTTCTGCAGTATCTCTCTCTGTCACTGTGTTGCAGTATCTCTCTCTGTCCGTCTTCTGCAGTATCTCTCTCTGTCCTTGTGCTGAAGTATCTCTCTCTGTCCTTGTACTGCAGCATCTAACTCTGTCCCTGTGATGCAGTATCTCTCTCTGTCCTTGTGCTGAAGTATCTCTCTCTGTCCTTGTACTGCAGTATCTCTCTCTGTCCTTCTGCTGAAGTATCTCTCTCTGTCCTTGTACTGCAGTATCTCTCTCTGTCCTTCTGCTGCAGTATCTCTCTCTGTCCCTGTGCTGCAATATCTCTCTCTGTCCTTGTGCTGCAGTATCTCTCTCTGTCCTTTTACAGCAGTATCTCTCTCTGTCCTTGTGCTGCAATATCTCTCTCTGTCCCTGTGCTGCAGTATCTCTCTGTGTCCCTGTGCTGCAGTATCTCTCTCTGTCCCTGTGCTGCAGTATGTCTCTCTGTCCCTGTGCTGCAGTATCCCTCTCTGTCCTTGTGCTGCAGAATCTCTCCCTGTCCTTGTGCTGCATTATCTCTCTCACTCGCTGTGCTGCAGTACCTGTCTCTGTCCTTGTGCTGCAGTATCTCTCTCTGTCCCTGTGCTGCTGTATCTCTCTCTGTCCCTGTGCTGCAGTATCTCTCGCTGTCCTTCTGCTGCAGTATCTCTCTGTGTCCTTGTGCTGCAATATCTCTCTCTGTCCTTGTGCTGCAGTATCTCTCTCTGTCCTTCAGCTGCAGTATCTCTCTCTGTCCTTCTGCTGCAGTATCTCTCTCTGTCCCTGTGCTGCAGTTTCACTCTCTGTCCTTGTGCAGCAATATCTCTCTCTGTCCTTGTGCTGCAGTATCTCTCTCTGTCCTTCAGCTGCAGTATCTCTCTCTGTCCTTCTGCTGCAGTATCTCTCTCTGTCCCTGTGCTGCAGTTTCACTCTCTGTCCTTGTGCAGCAATATCTCTCTCTGTCCTTGTGCTGCAGTATCTCTCTCTGTCCTTCAGCTGCAGTATCTCTCTCTGTCCTTGTGCTGCAGTATCTCTCTCTGTCCTTCAGCTGCAGTATCTCTCTCTGTCCTTCAGCTGCAGTATCTCTCTCTGTCCTTCTGCTGCAGTATCTCTCTCTGTCCCTGTGCTGCAGTATCTCTCTCTGTCCTTGTGCAGCAATATCTCTCTCTGTCCTTGTGCTGCAGTATCTCTCTCTGTCCTTCAGCTGCAGTATCTCTCTCTGTCCTTCTGCTGCAGTATCTCTCTCTGTCCCTGTGCTGCAGTTTCACTCTCTGTCCTTGTGCAGCAATATCTCTCTCTGTCCTTGTGCTGCAGTATCTCTCGCTGTCCTTCTGCTGCAGTATCTCTCTGTGTCCCTGTGCTGCAGTATCTCTCTCTGTCCCTGTGCTGCAGTATGTCTCTCTGTCCCTGTGCTGCAGTATCCCTCTCTGTCCTTGTGCTGCAGAATCTCTCCCTGTCCTTGTGCTGCATTATCTCTCTCACGCGCTGTGCTGCAGTACCTGTCTCTGTCCTTGTGCTGCAGTATCTCTCTCTGTCCCTGTGCTGCTGTATCTCTCTCTGTCCCTGTGCTGCAGTATCTCTCGCTGTCCTTCTGCTGCAGTATCTCTCTGTGTCCCTGTGCTGCAGTATCACTCTCTGTCCTTGTGCAGCAATATCTCTCTCTGTCCCTGTGCTGCAGTATCTCTCTCTGTCCCTGTGCAGCAATATCTCTCTCTCTCCCTGTGCTGCAGTATCGCTCTCTGTCCTTCTTCTGCAGTATCTCTCTCTGTCACTGTGTTGCAGTATCTCTCTCTGTCCGTCTTCTGCAGTATCTCTCTCTGTCCTTGTGCTGAAGTATCTCTCTCTGTCCTTGTACTGCAGCATCTAACTCTGTCCCTGTGATGCAGTATCCCCCTCTGTCCTTGTGCTGCAGTATCCCTCTCTGACCTTGTGCTGCAGTATCTCTCTGTGTCCATGTGCCGCAGTATCTCTCTGTGTCCCTGTGCTGCAGTATCTCTCTCTGTCCCTGTGCTGCAGTATCTCTCTCTGTCCTTTTTCAGCAGTATCTCTCTCTGTCCCTGTGCTGCAGTATCTCTCTCTGTCCCTGTGCTGCAGTATCTCTCTCTGTCCTTGTGCTGCAGTATCTCTCTCTGTCCTTTTACAGCAGTATCTCTCTCTCTCCCTGTGCTGCAGTATCGCTCTCTGTCCTTCTTCTGCAGTATCTCTCTCTGTCACTGTGTTGCAGTATCTCTCTCTGTCCTTCTTCTGCAGTGTCTCTCTCTGTCCCTGTGCTGCAGTTTCACTCTCTGTCCTTGTGCTGCAGTATCTCTCGCTGTCCCTGTGCTGCAGTATCTCTCTCTGTCCTTCTTCTGCAGTTTCTCTCTCTGTCCCTGTGCTGCAGTATCTCTCTCTGTCCTTCTTCTGCAGTATCTCTCTCTGTCCTTCAGCTGCATATCTCTCTCTGTCCTTCTGCTGCAGTATCTCTCTCTGTCCATGTGCTGCAGTATCTCTCTCTGTCACTGTGTTGCAGTATCTCTCTCTGTCCTTGTGCTGAATTATCTCTCTATGTCCTTGTGCTGCAGTATCTCTCTCTGTCCTTGTACTGCAGTATCTCTCTCTGTCCTTGTACTGCAGTATCTCTCTATGTCCTTGTGCTGCAGTATCTCTCTCTGTCCCTGTGCTAAAGTATCTCTCTCTCTCCCTGTGCTGCAGTTTCACTCTCTGTCCTTCTGCTGCAGTATCTCTCTCTGTCCATGTGCTGCAGTATCTCTCTCTGTCACTGTGTTGCAGTATCTCTCTCTGTCCTTGTGCTGAATTATCTCTCTATGTCCTTGTGCTGCAGTATCTCTCTCTGTCCTTGTACTGCAGTATCTCTCTCTGTCCTTGTACTGCAGTATCTCTCTATGTCCTTGTGCTGCAGTATCTCTCTCTGTCCCTGTGCTGAAGTATCTCTCTCTCTCCCTGTGCTGCAGTTTCACTCTCTGTCCCTGTGCTGCAGTATCACTCTCTGTCTTTGTGCTGCAGTATCTCTCTCTGTCCTTGTGCTGCAGTATCCCTCTCTGTCCTTGTGCTGAAGTATCTCTCTCTGTCCTTCGTCCGCAGTATCTCGCTCTGTCCCTGTGCTGCAGTATCTCTCTCTGTCCCTGTGCTGCAGTATCCCTCTCTGTCCTTGTGCTGAAGTATCTCTCTCTGTCCTTCGTCCGCAGTATCTCGCTCTGTCCCTGTGCTGCAGTATCTCTCTCTGTCCCTGTGCTGCAGTATCACTCTCTGTCCTTGTGCTGCAGTATCTCTCTCTGTCCTTGTGCTGCAGTATCTCTCTCTGTCCTTCGTCCGCAGTATCTCTCTCTGTCCCTGTGCTGCAGTATCACTCTCTGTCCTTGTGCTGCAGTATCTCTCTCTGTCCTTGTGCTGCAGTATCTCTCTCTGTCCTTCGTCCGCAGTATCACTCTCTGTCCTTGTGCTGCAGTATCACTCTCTGTCCTTGTGCTGCAGTATCTCTCTCTGTCCTTGTGCTGAATTATCTCTCTATGTCCTTGTGCTGCAGTATCTCTCTCTGTCCTTGTACTGCAGTATCTCTCTCTGTCCTTGTACTGCAGTATCTCTCTATGTCCTTGTGCTGCAGTATCTCTCTCTGTCCCTGTGCTGAAGTATCTCTCTCTGTCCCTGTGCTGAAGTATCTCTCTCTGTCCTTGTGCTGCAGTATCTCTCTCTGTCCTTGTGCTGCAGTATCCCTCTCTGTCCTTGTGCTGAAGTATCTCTCTCTGTCCTTCGTCCGCAGTATCTCGCTCTGTCCCTGTGCTGCAGTATCTCTCTCTGTCCCTGTGCTGCAGTATCACTCTCTGTCCTTGTGCTGCAGTATCTCTCTCTGTCCTTGTGCTGCAGTATCTCTCTCTGTCCTTCGTCCGCAGTATCTCGCTCTGTCCCTGTGCTGCAGTATCTCTCTCTGTCCCTGTGCTGCAGTATCACTCTCTGTCCTTGTGCTGCAGTATCTCTCTCTGTCCTTGTGCTGCAGTATCTCTCTCTGTCCTTCGTCCGCAGTATCTCTCTCTGTCCTTGTGCTGCAGTATCTCTCTCTGTCCTTGTGCTGAATTATCTCTCTATGTCCTTGTGCTGCAGTATCTCTCTCTGTCCTTGTACTGCAGTATCTCTCTCTGTCCTTGTACTGCAGTATCTCTCTCTGTCCTTGTGCTGCAGTATCTCTCTCTGTCCCTGTGCTGAAGTATCTCTCTCTGTCCTTGTGCTGCAGTATCTCTCTCTGTCCTTGTGCTGCAGTATCTCTCTCTGTCCTTGTGCTGCAGTATCTCTCTCTGTCCTTCTACTTCAGCATCTCTCTCTGTCCCTGTGCTGCAGTATCTCTCTCTGTCCTTGTGCTGCAATATCTCTCTCTGTCCCTGTGCTGAAGTATCTCTCTCTGTCCTTGTGCTGCAGTATCTCTCTCTGTCCTTGTGCTGCAGTATCTCTCTCTGTCCTTCTACTTCAGCATCTCTCTCTGTCCCTGTGCTGCAGTATCTCTCTCTTTCCTTGTACTGCAGTATCTCTCCCTGTCCTTGTGCTGCAGTATCGCTCTCTGTCCTTGTGCTGCAGTATCTCTCTCTGTCCTTGTGCTGCAGTATCTCTCTCTGTGCCTGTGCTGCAGTATCTCTCTCTGTCCCTGTGCTGCAGCATCTCTCTCTTTCCTTGTGCTGCAGTATCTCTCTATGTCCTTGTGCTGCAGTATCTCTCTCTGTCCTTGTGCTGCAGTATCTCTCTCTGTCCCTGTGCTGCAGTATCTCTCTCTGTCCCTGTGCTGCAGCATCTCTCTCTTTCCTTGTGCTGCAGTATCTCTCTATGTCCTTGTGCTGCAGTATCTCTCTCTGTCCCTGTGCTGCAGTATCTCTCTATGTCCTTGTGCTGCAGCATCTCTCTCTGTCCCTGTGCTGCAGTATCTCTCTCTGTCCCTGTGCTGCAGCATCTCTCTCTGTCCTTGTGCTGCAGTATCTCTCTCTGTCCTTGTGCTGCAGTATCTCTCTCTGTCCTTGTGCTGCAGTATCTCTCTCTGTCCTTGTACTGCAGTATCTCTCTCTGTCCCTGTGCTGCAGTATCTCTCTCTTTCCTTGTGCTGCAGTATCTCTCTATGTCCTTGTGCTGCAGCATCTCTCTCTGTCCCTGTGCTGCAGTATCTCTCTCTGTCCCTGTGCTGCAGTATCTCTCTCTGTCCTTGTGCTGCAGCATCTCTCTCTGTCCCTGTGCTGCAGCATCTCTCTCTGTCCCTTTGCTGCAGTATCTCTCTCTGTCCCTGTGCTGCAGTATCTCTCTCTGTCCCTGTGCTGCAGTCTCTCTCTCTCTGTCCCTGTGCTGCAGTATCTCTCTCTGTCCCTGTGCTGCAGTATCTCTCTCTGTCCCTGTGCTGCAGTCTCTCTCTCTCTGTCCCTGTGCTGCAGTATCTCTCTCTGTCCTTGTGCTGCAGCATCTCTCTCTGTCCCTTTGCTGCAGTATCTCTCTCTATCCCTGTGCTGCATCATCTCTCTCTGTCCCTGTGCTGCAGTAGCTTGCTCTGTCCTTGTACTGCAGTATCTCTCTCTGTCCTTGTGCTGCAGTATCTCTCTCTGTCCCTGTGCTGCAGTATCTCTCTCTGTCCTTGTACTGCAGCATCTCTCTCCGTCCCTGTGCTGCAGTATCTCTCTCTGTCCTTGTGCTGCAGCATCTCTCTCTGTCCCTGTGCTGCAGTCTCTCTCTCCGTACCTGTGCTGCAGTATCTCTCTCTGTCCTTGTGCTGCATCATCTCTCTCTGTCCCTGTGCTGCAGTATCTCTCTCTGTCCCTGTGCTGCAGTAGCTCGCTCTGTCCTTGTACTGCAGTATCTCTCTCTGTCCTTGTGCTGCAGTATCTCTCTCTGTCCCTGTGCTGCAGTATCTCTCTCTGTCCTTGTACTGCAGCATCTCTCTCCGTCCCTGTGCTGCAGTATCTCTCTCTGTCCTTGTGCTGCAGTATCTCTCTCTGTCCTTGTCCTGCAGTATCTCTCTCTATCCCTGTGCTGCATCATCTCTCTCTGTCCCTGTGCTGCAGTATCTCTCTCTGTCCCTGTGCTGCAGTAGCTCTCTGTAAAGTCTTGCAGCAGTGACTAACTCAGTTGGAAAGTCTTTCAATGAGATCACCTCCGTCTATCCCACAAACTATATAAGTTTGCACTGTATCTCAAACATGTTACAAGTCTCGCGCTACCCTGCAATGAGCTGTTTTTTTTTTGAAAAACTCAGAAATCACTTATGCACAAGGGAAGATATAATGTTTTTTCTCACCTGTCGCACGTTGTTACCTTCAGCAAAAGCAATGCATGCCACGGCAATAATGGGGACCCACATGAAACAGAATGCTGCGATACACCATCCAATTATTATTGCCCACTTAGGATACTCAATAGGTCCATATGTTGGTGCGGTAAATACTATTAAGGACCAGATTAGGATTAGCTGTATCCACAAATCGAAAATGAGAAACAGAATGAGATAGACGATCTGCAGCTCGATTAACGTCAGTTTAAATCAATAAAAGGTGCAACATCTCCTTACTGTCAGCATGATCGGTGTGATAAAAAACCAACACACTCTCCACCACAACCAGAAGAGCCAATGCTTTTCCCCAATCATCATCTCAACGTCTTTGACGAATCTGTTTACCCCTGTGAACAACAAGAAAGCAGAACAACAATCACTTGGTTTGTGCTATCTTCAGGGCAGTTTCAAGCAGAAGTACATCTTGCACTGGGTGTCACTGATGCACAGGCTACTTGACAACTTTAGATTTTTCAGTATTTCTGAAGCAGTAAGTAAATTGCCATCTGCCTATTTCCCTTCCCTTGCCAGTCTTAGTCACCATATTCAGTTGTGTTCCTGCATCTGAAGAGGCATGGGCGCCAAATGAACACATTTATTATTTGATTTTTTTCAACCAGTTTCTGGGATTCTAACTAGTTTTTGTTGTACTTACCATAGATCCAGCTTAAGCCAATAAGCTCCAGTATCGCAATCAAAAGTAGTCCCCATCCAGAACAGAAATGATCAATTAAATGTATCCAGTAAATTCCAGCCTAAAAAGATATTAGAGAAAGGGATGAAGAAAGTGATCCTTTGCAGAATACTCTATATTGATGTAACTTTCTTCTTGACTTAAATATAAGGCAGTCAAACCTCCCTGTCATGCTTCCTGGTACATTTACATTAGAGAACGCAGAAAATCTACATATGGGGGAAATTTTAAACTAACCCAACCAATGGGAAAATTACGGGATTGGAGGAATCTCTGTTGAGTGCAAAACTGAGCGGGATGTATGAAGGATGTACAACCCAAACCTCCTTGGTGCGTGAGATTAGAATAATTCCCATTCTCTCATCACTATATTTCAATGGAATATAACCTTTTCTGCACAGGTTTCTTGTTGTCCTTTGTTACTTAACAAATCTGAAGAACTATTTCAAAAGCAAAATACTTCAGATGCTGGAAATCTGAAATAAAAACAGAAAGTGCTAGAAATATTCAGCAGGTCTGGCAGCATCTGTAGAGAGAGAAACAAAGTAAATGTTTCAAGTCCATGACTTTTCATCAGACCTGCAGAGCAACTATTAGTTTGGCTCACTCAATATTTCCTACTATTTTGGCACAAAAATCTCTCACTTCATCCAATAACAAATCCAGTTGGCATGAAATAATTTCATAAACCAGCAGTAACTGCAGTGAAGTGCTACGACCGACCGCTCCATTCAAAGCCCCCAATCAAAATATACGGTTCAGATTGTGATGGGAGAAACGCATTGTTAAGTCAATCCCGTTCCTCCACAGATCACCTCACATATCATTTTAAACTGTCCAAATTAAAGAAAGACCCAGCCAAATTGTACCATTTATCAACCCCTGAATGAGGCTAACCAAACCAGGTGTCTTTTAATCAACAAATTAACTATTTAATTAGACAAACTAAATTTTAAACACGACTAAGATATAAACAACATTTAAAATTAAAAAAAGAGTCCTTGCAAATTTACGCTCCTGCCGAAGGTGAAAAAGTTCAAGTGCTTGAAGTCCTCACAGCCGTCCGATGGCAAGAAAAAGGTTCTTCAATAGTGGAACAGTCCGTAGTCTAATTCTAGCAGTAAGTGATGCTTTCCTTCTCCAGTGATGACCACAGTAGATCAATAAATTGCAACCAGTTTCAATAGAATCAATTTGACTTTAGAATTTTTGAGGGATACAACATTGTCACAGTCTAACTTCCCTTGTTTCAGTTTATATTATCAGAGATCTCTGTTTTTGCTTGACTTCATTTGGAATTTTGAGAGTTCATAATAAATAAACAGATGAAATTCTCTTCCTTCAGTTTAAATGGGCTGAGAACCCTTGTTTCAGGTGCTAACACACAGCTGTCTGTCTGTTATAGAGTCATAGAATTATACAGCACAGAAACAGGCCCTTCAGCCCACGTGTCTGTGCCGGCCATTAAGCACCTAACTATTCTAATCCCATTTTCCAGCAATTGGCCCGTAGCCTTGTATGCTATGGCATTTCAAGTGCTCATCTAAATACTTCTTCAATGTTGTGAGGGTTCCTGCCTCTACCACCCCTTCAGGCAGTGCGTTCCAGATACCAACCACCCTCTGGGTGAACAAATTTTCCTCAAATCCCCTCTAAACCTCCTTCCCTTACCTTAAATCTATGCCCCCTGGTTATTGACCCCTCCACTAAGGGAAGAAGTTTCTTCCTATCTAACCTATCAATGCCCCTCATAATTTTTTATACCCCAATCATGTCCCCTCTCAACCTTCTCTGCTCTAAGGAAAACAACCCTAGCTATCCAGTCTCTCTTCATAGTTGAAATGCTCCAGCCCAGGCAACATCTTGGTGAATCACCTCTGCACCCTCTCCAGTG
The DNA here is from genome assembly GCF_036365525.1 of Heterodontus francisci. NCBI lineage: Eukaryota > Metazoa > Chordata > Chondrichthyes > Heterodontiformes > Heterodontidae > Heterodontus > Heterodontus francisci. The sequence goes on from NC_090385.1 coordinate 92,185,594, forward strand.
TAATCACATCCTTCCTCTAGTGTGGTGTCCAGAACTATACAGAGTACTCCAGCTGTGGCCTAACTAACGTTCATACAGCTCCATCATAACCTCCCTGCTCTTATATTCTATGCCTTGGCTAATGAAGGCAAGTATCCCATATGCCTTCCTAACCACCTTATCTACCTGTGCTGATGCCTTCAGTGATCTATGGACAAGTACACCAAGATCCCTCTGACCCTCTGTACTACCTAGGGTCCTACCATCCATTGTATATTCCCTTGCCTTGCCAATCCTCCCAAAATGCATCACCTCACACTTCTCAGGATTAAATTCCATTTGCCACTGCTCTGCCCATCTTACCAGCCCATCTATATCGTCCTGTAATCTAAGGCTTTCCTCCTCACTATTTACGACACCATCAATTTTTGTGTCATCTGCGAACTTACTTATCATACCTCCTATATTCACGTCTAAATCATTAATGTACACTACAAACAGCAAGGGTCCTAGCACCGATCCCTGTGGTACACCACTGGTCACAGACTTCCACTCACAAAAACATCCCTCGACCATTACTCGCTGTTTCCTGCCACTAAGCCATTTTTGGATCCAATTTGCCAAATTGCCCTGGATCCCATGGTCCCTTACCTTCTTAACCAATTTCCCTTGCGGGACCTTATCAAAAGCCTTACTGAAGTCCATGTAGACTACACTAACTGCTTTACCCTCATCTACACTAGTCACCTCCTCAAAAATTCAATCAGGTTATAGACAACAGAGGTCTGTGTCCTTTGTTAGAACAGGCTGTTTGCACAATAAGCCAGCTCAAAATTAAATTGTAACAAATGTATCTCTCGATACTCAGTCCGAGTGGCTGTACCCAAGGCAACGAGAAGCATTCTCTGGCTCAGTCTTTAGAGCTTGCTGCCTTAAAGCAGTGTGGCTCATTTTCCAGCCTTAAAGGCACACCGCATTCTTCCCAGAAAAAAAAACGATAGGATCATAACACCTCCACCTCTGGTGGAATGAAACGCTATTCCTGGAATGTGTTTCATTACAATGGGTAAAAAAAAATTTGAAAAAAAAGTTAACTTTTTTTCTGCACTGACAGGCATACACTTTTCCAAAATATTAAGACTACAGCAACAAGTTCCACCACAGCATTTCAACTTTTAATTTTCAAAAGGTTGTCCTAATAATCCCATTTCAAATTCCCAAACATAGTTTTCCAATTGTTTTGTGTTTTCCTTCCAAGCATCTCTAGTGTCCATTACCTCAGCCAGGTGAACTGCACAGCTAGGAACACTGAACACTACTGGGTTTACTATTCTCTGAGAAGTTTCTGGAGTACCCCTAAACCTATGTGACATCACTTGACACTGGAAAACCCTGTCTGGTGTAACAGAAGCTGATTGTTTTCTTACCCTGGGGTGTCAAAGGAATTTGACAGTCTCCCTCCAACACATCTGTCTCTTTAAGACACATTGCGTTGCCCACTCTGTCCTTCCAGTCCTTTAAATAATAATTTGGGTAGGAGTCTGCTTTCTTTACCACATTGACTTTTCTGGAGTCTATGCAAGTTTGAGCTGATTCACCAGGTTTAAACACCAAGACCACCTGCAAATTCCAGCTGTCCTGACTAGGTTCAATTAAGCTGCCCTTCAGCATGCATTGTACCTCTGCTTCCACTTGGGCCTGTCTGCCTGGACCTAAGCGGCAAGAATGTCGTTTTAAAGGAATGGTTCCCCCTATACCCACATCATGTGTGGCTAAGGTTGTACATCCTGGCTTATCCCGACACACTTTTTGAAATGTTGTGAAAACTCTGGTTAGGACTTCAAGCTGTTTTGCCTCTAAGTGTAAAAGCCTATTGTTTAATTTTTCTTGCCATTCTGTATTCACTAATTGGATAGTTAAAGGTTCAATCTGAGAATTTCCTCGGCCTACTTCTGCCTCATCCTCACTATCCCTTTCCTTCTCAACAATCCCGATTACCTGCCATACCTGCACTGGCTTATCCTCCTCCCTGCGGTAATATGGTTTGAGCATATTAATGTGACACAACCGGTTCCTCTTCTGGCAATCAGAGGTGTCAATCAAGTAATTTACCTTTCCCACTCTTTTGATCACTCCATATGGGTCACTGAACTGTGCTTTTAATGGTTCTCCCTGTAATGGTAACAACACTAATACTTCATCCCCTGGTTCTATGGTAGATTGTGCTTTTCCCACCATTTGACAGGTGTGGCATGTTTTACAAAATTGTCTCACACGCTTTGTAAGACTTGGCCAGTAATAATGCTTGCTTATGCGCGCTTTGGTCTTCTGAATTCTCCTATGTCCTGCAAAAGGAATGTCATGTGTTAGCCTTAATAATCCTTGTTGATATTTAGGTGGTACCACTATCTGTTCAACAACTGTCCAGTCATTGTCAGCAGGCCTATGAGGCGGTCTCCATTTTCTCCTCAAAACCCCGTCTTCCATATAATAGTCTTCCGGAATTCCTTTTACCTCAGCTTCTGACAGAGCTATCTATTCGATATATCTCTGGATCAGCTTGCTGTGCTGCAATGATAGATGATCTGTTAAACAACTCATTTGGATTATCTAAATCCCCAAATAAGGTTTCAGATGCCTGGCTATCTATTTGTGGTGCCTCTTTTACCTCCGACAATGGATTCTGTTTAGCCATTCCTCAGGTAAGTACACACAGAGGAAATATTCCCGGAACTTGTTCCTGTTAATGCTCCGTTTCCTTAATTTTACTTTGTTCCTCTGTAACTATAAGAGAAACTGATACTTTTGATCCAGCCAAAGAATTTCTTATGAGTAGATCAATTCCCTTTACTGGTAAACTGTAGACAACAACTACACTTACTATCCCATATATTAAGTCACTCTCTAGGTGTATTTTATACAAAGGTACGGGTATACACACCCCACCAATTCCATTAACTAAAACTTTAACGTTCAAGGCGCTTTCTGGTGGCAAACTCATATCTTTCCCCAGCAAGACCATTTGGGTTGCTCCTGTGTCCCTGCTTATAATAATAGGTTTATCTGCCTCACTTACAGGATACGGAGTTCCTCTCCCCTTTGACAAAAATTCATTATAACTGTCAGGTATTTTATTCTTAACCTCGACACTCCTTTTAGTTTAACTATCTGGTTTCACATTCACAGCTGTTGTTAAAGCTATAGCCTGGTCTGCTATACTCTCAGTCAGAGTCTATTCCTCTGCACTAACTTGGCATACCCCAACAAGTCTTATGGGTTTATCTCACAATTTCTGAACAAAGATGACCTGTTTTGTTGCAATGATAACACTTTGGTTTGCAAACCTTGCTTCTACCCTCAGCATCTCTCTTTCTGACCCGAGGAGGTGATCCTGGGGCATTCCCAACTGTTCCTTCTTGTCCCTGGCTACTTTCCTTCCTTTCACTATCCCACTGTCTATCCTTCTCGAGTTTATGGGGGTGGTTTGGCTTATGCCTAGCTTTCAAAACTTTCAGGTTATCTATATGAGTTCTCACTACTGAAGGAATGGAGTTTTTAAACTCTTCTAAGAGAATCAATTTTCAAAGGTTCTCATACGTGGTTTCTATCTTTAATGCCTGAATCCAACGGTCAAAATGCATTTGCTTCACCCTCTCAAATTCTAAATATGTCTGCCCAGTCAATCTCCATAAGTTCCTGAGCTTCTGATGGTCAGTTTCAGGGACTAACTCATACGCAGCAAGAACAGTCTTTTTTGGCATCTCATAATATGCAGAAGCCTCTTCAGAAAGCATGGTATAAGCTTCATGAGCTATGTCTACCAGCCTGCCCTGCATGAGCAATGTCCAGCTTTCTTTCAGCCATTTCAGCTGTTTGGCTATTTTTTCCAAAAGATATGAAAAATGCCTCTACGTCCCTTTCCTCAAACTTAGGAAGTCCCTGTATAAATTTAGACAACTTCTCGCTGGGTCCTGATCTAAATTCAGATTTATCCTTACCCTTTTGTCTTAGTTGCACCTCTTTTAGTCTAAATTCCCTCTCTTCTCTTTCACTTTCTCTCCAAAATGCTCTCTGTTTCTCCCTTTCCTCTTTTTCCAATTCAAGTTTTTGTAATGCTACTGCTTTTTCTTTTTCCTGTTGAAACTCCAGTTTTTCATTTCTAACTGAATCCTCACCAGTTGCACTGAATTATTCTTGGACCCACTACCCGCTTGTCCCTCGTATTCCCTTTCTTATTCCATGTATTGCCCTTCATCTTCTTCATCATCATCATCTTCTACTAATTTCAGATGTTCGGCTATTATGTCAATTATCTCTGCTTTTTTGGCACCTGATTTCAATTCCAACCTCAATTTCACTACCAATTCTTTTAATTTGTTCTTAGTTAAAGTTATCAAGTCACTCAGCGAAACATTCTGCTCTCCCAAAAACTCTGCTGCAACCACTCATGCCAATACAATGGTATAGACTGTACCTTATTATACAAGAGACCTGGTTCTTTTAATTTCTTTGTAATTAGTGTCAGATTTAGATCCCAACAATCGAGTTTCCAACTGATATCATCCCAGACTCGATAGCAATTAATCTGATGCCAAGCGCAAGACCCCAATTTAAATGTTATCTCAGAAATGTGCAATTAATAAGAGTCTAAATGTGGGCCCTCCAGATTATTCAGATTCTGATCCCAGATGCAAGCCACCAAATTAAATATGATTCAACTGTGAGTGAGCCCCCAATTAAGAAATTATTCAAATCCCGAGAAACCCAATTAATATGTGATCCAAATCTCGAGTGAGCCCCCAATTAATGTGTTATGACCGACCACTCCAGTCAAAGCCCCCAATCAAAATATACGATTCTGATTGTGATAGGAGAAATGCACTGTTAATTCAATCCCGTCCCTCCACAGATTGTCTAACATATCATTTAAAACTTCCCAAATTAAAGACAGACCCAGCCAAATTGCACCATTTATTAACAACCGAATAAGGCTAATCAAACCAGGTGTCTTTAAATCAACAAATTAACTATTTAACTAGAAAAACTAAATTCTTAAACACTACTAAGATATAAACAACAATTAAAATGGAAAAAAAATTAGAATCCTTGCATATTTACGCTCCTGCCAGAGGTGAAAAAACTCAAGGTTGCTTGAAGTCCTTACAGCCATCCGATGGGGAGAAAAAGGTTCTTCAACAGAAGAACAATCCATAGTCTAATTCCAGCAGTAAATGATGCTTTCCTTCTCCAGTGGCCAGACCTGGAGTACTGTGTACAGTTTAGGTCCCCATATTTAAGGAAGGATATACTAACATTGGAGGCAGTTCAGAAAAGTTTCACTAGGCTGATTCCTGGGATGAAGGGGTTGTCTTATCAGGAACGGCTAAACAGGTTAGGCCTTTACTCATTGGAGTTTAGAAGAATGAGAGAGGATCTTATTGAAACATATAAGACTCTAAGGGGGCTTGACAGGGTAGATGTTGAGAATACATTTCCACTGGTGGGGGAATCTCAAACTAGGGGACTTAGTTACAGACTAAGGGGTCACACATTTAAAATGAGATGCGAAGAAATTTCTTCTCTCAGAGGGTGGTGAATCTCTGGAATTCTCTACCTTAGAGAATTGTGGAGGCTGGGGCACTAAATGTATTTAAGGACGAGGTAGATAGATTTTTGAAATCTTGGGGAGTCGCGGGTTATGCGGAGCAGGCCTGAAAGAGGAGTTGAGGCCTGGGACAGATCAGCCATGATCTTATTGAATGGCGGGGCAGCTTGAGGGCTGAATGGCCTACTCCTGCTCCTATTTCTTATGTTCTTATGATGACCACAGTAGATCAACAACTCACAACCACTTTCAATAGAATCAATCTGGATTTAAAATTTTTGAGGGATAAAAGATTGTCACAGGCTAATTTCCCTGGCTTCAGTTTAAATTATCAGAGATCTCTGTTTTGACTTGACTTTATTTAGAATTTTGAGAGAGAATAATAAATAAACAGACTAAATTCTCTTCCTTTAATTTAAATGGACTGAGAGCCCTTGATTCAGGTGCTAGCACACAGCTGTCTGTCTGTGTCCTCTGTTAGAACAGGCTGTTTGCACAATAAGCCAGTTCAAAATTAAATTGTAACAAATGTATCTCTCAATGCTCAGTCCGAGTGTCTGTATCCAAGGCAACGAGAATGCACACTTTGAATTGGAGTCTTCGAATGGCTGTATCCAAGGCAACGAAAATGCAATCTTTGACTCAGTCTTTAGAGCTTGCCTTAAAGCAGTACAGCTCTTTTTCTAGCCTTAAAGTCATACCACATACTTCCCGGAAAAAATAACTGCAGGATCATATCAGAATCTGTTCATTTTTCAGACATCTGCACATCCGATAACTGACAGATTCCATTTAGGAATCTCAATAAACATTTTTTAGTAAAGGAGAACTTGGGAAACTTATCTAACGTTGTTTGGGAGGTAGCATTGGCTTTTACCCATTTTGCCGAACAGACCACTTCTATTTCAGACTGATTTTAAAAGTACTAAAATTACAACTGGATACAATCACTATTTTAAAAGTACGAATAATTGTTTGTAATTTTAGTATTATCTTGCTACAATTGCTGAAGCAAATCAGATTCACAGCTATCATTTATCCCAAGACGCACTGCATGAAAAAGACAGCATGACACCACAAGAGTTCATAAGATAGATTGACTTTCATAATTCATCACATTTAATTATGTACTAATTTTTCCCAAGGTCTCTTCCTGTTGAGAATGAATTGTGTATGGAATATTCTGTACCACACATATATATTGTTACATTAAATGTAACTTCCATATGCTGAGGGATTACTGGGGGCATTTCTTTAAGTTGGTTTCAGGTAAATAAAGTTAACCTTTATGCATAGTTTTCTTGTCGAGCAAAGATAGCATGCAAAAGTCCCAGTAATAGCAAATCCAGGCAGGTTAATAAAGAGCCTGAAAGTGTGATTGGATGCACCGCTTGAGCAAGTTGGGGGGCATATTATCAAATGAACAGGCCTTAGGCCTTTTTTTCACCTAAAGCACCAAGAACACCACCCTGTGGTCAGACCTATGGAAACAGGAGACTTGATTTGCCCACTGACCCACCTTCACTCAGGCATTTCAAGTAGGTGTCTGATCAGGATATTCCCTCAGTGCCAAAGAAAGCAAGTTTTCCTTTGCAGCATGTTCTTCAGAACTACTTCCTCAAAAGAAGCAGATCATGTTCCATCTTGCCATCACACTCAGGTGGCTTACCTATAATCAGGAGCAGTCAATCTTGCTGAATATCTCTACCTCAGTGCAGAGTCAAGGAATGTGTGGAAATCATTGAAACAAGCTAAGCTTGTGAATAAATGGAAGGTCAACCATACACGCTACCAGCAAAAGTTGCAAAATTCATAAAGGTCTTACTGGCTTTGAGATGAAAAATAATAATTAGCCCCAAAAATAATGCAAAGAAAATGGGAAAATAAATTAATGGTAAGAAAGGCTGTTCATTCTAGTCGATGAGTACCAAATTCCCAGGCAACAGTTTGCGAGTTCAAACCCTACTGTTAACTACCCTTCAATCTCATACCCTAGTGAGATATACACAGCATTCATTCTCAACCATACCACTAAATGAACAGTAACACAGTATATGGAAGTTTCAAAGAGGAAGAGAAACTCATAGGACAAACTTCATCCCAAAGACATAAGAACATGGAGTAGAATAGAACCTGGAGTAAGCCATTTGCACCTTCAAGCCTGCCCCACCATTCAACAAGATCATGGCTGATCTACCTCAGCTCAACCTTCCTACAGTATTCCCAGATCTAATATTTCCTTTAGTACGGTTATGAATGCTGGACTTTGCAGCATGGTTATGTTTTTTTTAAAAACTGTGATTTTTTTTTAATGCTATGTAAGAAGGATTCAGAAGAAACATGTGACCTTACATCAACCCTATTTGGAGACAAAGCAGGGATCCTGGTCACCATGTGAACAAGGAATCCAGATCAAAAACCCTTTTGAAAGCAGAATGCAAGGTTGTACCTCCTGAAGAACATTGGATTTCGTTCTCCCAGACTCTCAGATAATAAACAGGGAGCCAAGGGCTCTGAAGGTGCAAACTCGAGTTGAAATGTTTAACACCTGGAAACAAAGGAAGGCCCAAGTGGTTCTGCTGTGGCCAGACTTTGTAGACTCTGCATATTGAAAAAGGTAAATGACCTTTGACTTTTGATTCTGGCGGCTGTAAGAGAGACCAGAAAAGACAAAAACCAGCAATGGCAGCCTCAGAAGAGAAAGAGAGAAAATATCTGCTCTCAGAGCAAAAGGTTGCTAAGACTTGGACCCATTTTGAAAGCTGAGGTTTAAGGAGGAAAAAAGATCAAAAGGGTCACACCAGAGATCGCCTTATTTATGGAAGTCCAGGTCGAAAGTGCTCAGAAGAATTGAACAAAGTGCACATTGACTTTATAAGGACTGGGAGATCCAACCCATTGCAATTGGGAGGAGTTTGGGACTATTAACTGCAAGGATATTGCTTCAATGAGGACACCGTGTAATGCATAAATGTGGAGTAGGGTTTTCAAGTGTTTTAATTAGTTAAAGGGAAATATCTTTCTATTAGCTACTTACAAAGTATTTTTAGTTAAAGTTGATAGTGCTTTCGCTGGGGTTGTTCTGTCGCCCTCTAGTTAACTCAAGCTCTCTTTCTTCACATTCTTTCTGGAGTACTCTTTCTCTCTCCTCTCTTCTTTTCTCTCTCTACTTTCTCTCTTTTTCTTCACATTCCTTCTGGAAGGCTCTTTCTTTCTCCCTCTCCTGCCTCTCTCTCTTTTTCCTGTCTCTCCCTTTCTCTTTCTCTTGCCCTGTCTTCTAATTCAAGTTTCCTTTGTTCCAATTGTATCTTTGGTAGCAGTACCCTGTCAGAGTCTGCTTCTAACACTGCTTCTTTTGCTTCAGATTCAAGGGAAAAATAGTTGGTCACTCGCCTTAGGAGTTTAGACTTCCTAGCCTTGCCACATACAGTGATCCCACACTGCTCAGCCATTTTCCTCAACTCCTCCATAGACAGTGCTTTTAACTTATCACAATTTACTTCACTCTGGCTTGGAGAGCTACTAGCTTTAGTTGCAGACATGTTAGTATTCAATCACACATAACCACAAGAAAACCTGTATTGAAATCTTGCTCTTTTTTGAATGCGAAAGATTTGGTTTCCCACTTCCAATTTATCTCCTTTGTCTGGGGGTCAACTCTGGATGCTAGCACCCAAATTTCTGTTAGGACCAGGTGAGAAAGGGGTCTCGGGTTCCCATTTAGCCTTCACCTGGTTTTACTGTAACAGGATTTAATTTTAAACACACTGTTTTAGCTCCCCCTTGGTGAATCCTTGCTCACCATTTTCCAATTATAAGGCAGAGAAACCAGCACAAATAGGCTTTCTTAAAGTTAAAAAAGAAAAGTTGAAATTTATTAAACTTAAACCTAAACAGTAATTTGGTTAATGCCTACAGATACATGACGCGTCCCACACTAGCATGCATACGCGATACACACATGCAAATAGAGACAGAAAAGAGAAGAAAAATAAAGTGGAAAAGTTTGAGGCAATATCTGAAGAGTTTTTGTTACAGGTCTTCAAGCTTACTGTAGAGTCCTTGATTGCAGATAGATCTTGCTTTTAATTGGGACCAGTATTCTTCATAAACCTTGTTCACTTAAGGAGACCTTTCTCTGTTGGGGTTCAAGTGTCTTCAGTGGATTCAGAGTCTTGTGACAAAGAGATGGGAGCAGACACGATAGAGATCTTCTCAGTCCAAGAGCAAACAGACACTCTGTGCTCAAACTCCCTGTGGCCAGTTCAAAAGAAAACCCTGGAACAACCAGGTAGTCATGTGACCAGCTGGTCTAACCAGTCCCAGCCCTTGTGGATTGTATCCCCCTTAGCAGGCCCTGGAATGCGCTTCTTCACCTTCAATGTTTGTTAGTATGCACATGTTTTTTCCAGCCACGGCTAATCTGTTTAACAAGTCACTTCCTCACTCCAACAACAGGTAAAAATCAATGTTCATGACAGAATTGATGTACCTCATTCTTGGCAGGTGGGGGCCTTGCATAAGAATCTCTAGTACTCTGGGACAGAAAATTCCAAAGATTCACATTCCTTTGAGAGAAGGAATTTCTCCTCATCTCAGTTCTAAATGGCCAATCCCTTATTCCGAGACGGTGACCCCATGTTCTAGATTCCCCAGCAAGGGAAAATGTTTTCTCAGCATCTCCCCTTAGGAATTTTGCATGTTTCAATTGGACCACCTCTCATTCTTCTAATCTCCAGGGAATATCAGCCTTCTCTACTCAATCTCACCTCATGGGACAATTTCTTAATCCCTGGAACCAATATAGTGAATATTTGTTATGCTCCCTCTAGGGTAGGTAGGCACTTTATTATGCCAATATGTTTTGTTGAATGATAATTTTCTTTGGTCCACTGAATGGAGATCTAAATTTTTATTTTTTGACGAAATTTAAAAAGAACATTTAAAACAGGGTGACTGCTGGCATTTTAAGATGATCACCTAGTTTACTGCACTGTGTCCTACATTGCAAAGGACTGTGAGGAGGAGACAAAATGTATGCTAATTCCCCAGCAAGAACCAGGACCCAGAAAGTTTAAAGGATCTACCTGTTCTTTTCAGCAAGCAGAGAAATACTGCTAACTACTATGTTTCAATCACTGAGTGAATGTCATGTGACAAGCCCCTCTCCATCTGTGGTTTTAAGCGGGTGTTTTATCTACAGCAGAGAAGAAGCAACTGGACTCTGACATGAGCAGACCTTAAGTGGGGGTCCCTGTCTCTCTCTCTCTCTCTATCTATCTATCTCTCTCTCCATTTCAGCTTGAAAGCTTTCAAATCCTGCTTGTTGACTGACCACCTTTGCATACTCCAACTACAATCAGAAACCCCACTGGAGGAAATCATCCGCATCGCTATCTGTAAGAGACGCACCAAACCAGTCATCTACCTCTTCAAACTATAAGCCTCAGGACCACTGAATTAAGCTAGAAGCCAGTCAAATCACCAATCTCCACTGACTATTTACCTTTTTTATGGACTCTAACTCAACCAATCTATGTTTCCCCACTCTGTAAGCCATTTGTGTGTGTGTAAACCTCTAGTGTGTGTGTGAGAGTGAAAGTTGGTGCATTGTTTATTATTTTATCAGTTCAGTTTAGGTACAATGACGTTAACCTCTTTCTTTGTTAACTCAAGAAAACCTGTCCGAGTGGTTCTTGTTATGATCATAGCAAATAAGTTAAAAAACACTTACTGAATTGCCCAGTGCATCTACTTTCACAAAAAATTAAACCAGTTGTGGTCAAACAAGGAGAGGGAAAAGAGGGAAGCCCTTCAACCCCTCCTCACTTGACCGTAAAAACTGCCTTAGGTGAGGAGACAAAAACTGCACACAGTCCTTCAGGTGTGGCTTCATCAATGCCCAGTTTAATTGTAGCAAGACTTTTTTTTTACTCTTATATGCCAATCCCTTTGTAAGAAAAGCTGTAGCTACATGTTAACCTTCTGTGACTCATGTACAAGAACACGCAGGGCCCTCTCAATGCAAATATTTCCCAGTCTCTCACCATTCAAAAAATATTCAGCCTTTTTATTTTTCCTATCGAAGTAGATAACTTCACACTTCATCACATTGTATTCCATCTGCCACGTTCTTGCTCACTCACCCAAACTGTCTTTCTTTCTTTCTTCTGGGCCTCCTTATCTCGAGAGACAATGGATACGCGCCTGGAGGTGGTCAGTGGTTTGTGAAGCAGCGCCTGGAGTGGCTATAAAGGCCAATTCTAGAGTGACGGGCTCTTCCACAGGTGCTGCAGAGAAATTTGTTTGTCGGGGCTGTTGCACAGTTGGCTCTCCCCTTGCGCCTCTGTCTTTTTTCCTGCCAACTACTAAGTCTCTTCGACTCGCCACATTTTAGCCCTGTCTTTATGGCTGCCCGCCAGCTCTGGCGAATGCTGGCAACTGACTCCCACGACTTGTGATCAATGTCACAGGATTTCATGTCGCATTTGCAGACGTCTTTAAAGCGGAGACGTGGACGGCCGGTGGGTCTGATACCAGTGGTGAGCTCGCTGTACAATGTGTCTTTGGGGATCCTGCCATCTTCCATGCGGCTCACATGGCCAAGCCATATCAAGCGCCGCTGACTCAGTAGTGTGTACAAGCTGGGGATGTTGGCCGCCTCGAGGACTTCTGTGTTGGAGATACGGTCCTGCCACCTGATGCCAAGTATTCTCCGGAGGCAGCGAAGATGGAATGAATTGAGACGTCGCTCTTGGCTGGCATACGTTGTCCAGGCCTCGCTGCCATAGAGCAAGGTATTGAGGACACAGGCCTGATACACTCGGACTTTTGTGTTCCGTGTCAGTGCGCCATTTTCCCACACTCTCTTGGCCAGTCTGGACATAGCAGTGGAAGCCTTACCCATGCGCTTGTTGATTTCTGCATCTAGAGACAGGTTTATTTTTATTTTTCCTATCGAAGTAGATAACTTCACACTTCATCACATTGTATTCCATCTGCCAAGTTCTTGCTCACTCACCCAAACTGTCTATACCCCTTTAAAGCCTATTTGCATCCTCCTCACTGCTTACTTTCCCACCTAACTTCGTATCGTCAACAAACTTGGATACATTACACTCCATCCCCTCATCTAAGTCATTAATATAGATATCTGTTTTCTGTCCATTAACCTATTCTTAATCCATACCAATATATTACCCCCAATCCAATGAGTCCTAATTTTGTGTAATAATCTCTTGTGCGGTACATTATCAAGTGCTTTTTGAAAATCCAATTATACTACATCCACTGGTTCACTTTATTCATCTTACTAACTTTCATCTTACTAATCTTACTACATCTACAAAAAACTCTGAACAGATTTGTCGAACACAATTTCCGTTTCATAAATGCATGTTGACTCTGCCCAAACATGTTATGATTTTCTAAGTGCTCTGTTCCCACATCCCTAATAATAGATTCTAGCATTTTGCATTCTATTGATGTTAGGTTAACTAGCCAATAGTTTGTCATTTTCTCTCTTCCTCCTTTCTTAAATAACAGGGTTATGTTTGCTACTTCCAATTCTTGGGAACTGTCTAGAATCCAAGAAATTCTGGAAGATCAAAACCAATGCATCCACTATCTCTGCAGCTGCCTCTCTTAAAACCCTAAGTTGTAGGTTGTTAGATCTGGGGGGTTTGTCACCACTTAGTCCCATTAATTTCTCCAGTTCTATTTTTTTACTTAGACCAATTTCTTTAAGTTCAGTTTAGTTTAGACATACAGCACTGAAACAGGTCCTTCGGCCCACTGAGTCTGTGCCGACCATCAACCACCCATTTATACTAATCCTACACTCCATATTCCTACCACATCCCCACCTGTCCCTATATTTCCCTACCACCTACCTATACTAGGGGCAATTTATAATGGCCAATTTACCTATCAACCTGCATGTCTTTTGGCATGTGGGAGGAAACCGGAGCACCCGGAGGAAACCCACGCAGACACAGGGAGAACATGCAAACTCCACACAGGCAGTACCCAGAATTGAACCCGGGTCGCTGGAGCTGTGAGGCTGCGGTGCTAACCACTGCGCCACTCTGCTTTAAGTTCCACATTCTCACTAGACCCTTGGTTCCCCATTATTTCTGGAATGATTTTGTGTGTCTTCTACTGTGCAGACAAATATGAAATATTTATTTAACATCTCTACCATTTCCTGATTCCCCATTATAATTTCACTGTCTCTGCCTCTAATGGGCCCAGGTTTACCTTCACTAGTCTCTTCCTATTACATACATATAAAAAAGCTTACAATCTGCTTCTATGTCTCTTGCTTGTCTACTATTATATTATCTTTCCTCTTTCCTTATCAGTTTTTTTGGTCCTTCTTTGCTGAATTCTAAAATCCTCCCACTTCTCTGGCTTACTATTTTTGGCAACATTATAAACCAGTTCCTTTGTTCAAATACTATTTTTAACTCCTCTTGTTAGCCACAGTTGGACCACTTTTTCTGGGCATTTTTGTGCCTTAAATTAATGTATATTTGTTGTAAATAATGTGTTAATTCTTTAAATGTTAGCCACTGCTTTTTTTTATTCATTCATGGGATGTGAGTGTCACTGGCTAGGTCAGCATTTATTGCCCATCCTCAATTCCCCTTGAGAAGGTGGTGGTGAGCTGCCTTCTTAAACCGCTGCAGTCCATGTGAATTAGATACATCCACAGTGCTGTTAGGAAGGAAGTTTCAGGATTTTGACCCAGCGACAGTAAAGGAACGGCGATCTAGTTCCCAGTCAGGATGGTGTCTGACTTGGAGGGGAACTTGCAGGTGGTGGTGTTCCCATGCATTTGCTACCCTTGTCCTTCTAGTTGGTAGAGGTCGCGGGTTTGGAAGGTGCTGTCTAAGGAGCCTTGGTGCGTTGCTTGCCTGCCACCATATCTTTAATGTGGTTTCCCTATCTACCTTAGCCAACTCATCCTTCATATATACATAGTTTGCTTTGATTAGCGTTAACACCCTAGTTTTAGACTTAATTAAATCACTTTCAAACTCAATATAAAGTTCAATCATAAATAGCCTGCTCCTTAGTTGTCTCCCTGACATGCTGATCTAGAACATTATCTTGTATACATTCCATGAACTCATCCTCCACACTATTACTGCAAATTTGGTTTGCCCAGTCTATATGAAGATTAAAATCTGTCATGATTACTATATTACTCTTGTTACATGCACCTCTAATTTCTTGATTTATATTTTGCAACTACTGTTAGGGGCCTATAAATAATTCACACCAAAATTTGCTACCCTTTGCTGTTTTTTAGCTCTACCCAAACTGATTCTACTTCTTGATTTTCTGAGCTAAGATCCTTTCTCTGCTGTCTTTATCCCATCCTTTATTATCAGGGCTACCACTACTTCTTTTTCCATTTTCTATCTCTTCTATATTGGAATATTTATATTCCAACCTTGGTCACTTTGCAAACACATCTCTGTAATGGCTATTCAATCAAATGTATTAATTTCTATCTGTGCTGTTAATTTATCTAATTTATCACAAACATTTCACACATTCAGATATAGTGCCTTGAGCATTGACGTTTTTTTCTCTTTTCCCTGACATCACTTTCATTAATAATGTCCTTATACTCTCATTGCCCCACTCTGCTTATTTTTACCCAAAATGCTGCTCTGTTCTAAACCCTTGACATTTCCCTGAGTGCTTTTAAATTTACTCTTTCCTGAATCCTCCCACCTCATCTCCCTCCCTGCCACCACACCGCCACCCCCCCCCCCCCACCCGCCCCATTTCTTAGTTTAATTCCCTAAAGTGTCTACTGCTTTAGTTATTGGATTCGGCAGGAAACTGGTCCCGGCCCAGCTTAATTCGAGCACTGCCCAACATAACAGCTTCCTCTTTCTCCAGTACTGCTGCCACTAGCTGACACAGGAAGTAAAACCCCTGCCTCCCACACCACTCCTACAGCCACACATTTAATCTTCTAATCTGTCGATCCCTATATCAATTGACATGTGACTCAGGTAACAATCCAGATATTATTACTTTTGAGATTCTGCATTTTAATTTGGCCCAGCTCCTCAAACTCTCTCAGCAAAATATCATTATTACCTTCCTTTCCTTTTAGCCTCCTTGTCTTGAGAGACAACGTGTCAGTGCCTAGAGGTGGTCAGTGGTTTGTGGAGCAGCGCCTGGAGTGGCTATAAAGGCCAATTCTAGAGTGACAGGCTCTTCCACAGGCGCTACAGGTAAAGTTGGTTGTCGGGACTGTTACACAGTTGGCTCTCTCCTTGCACTTCTGTCTCTTTTCCTGCCAATTGCTGAGTCTCTTTGACTCGCCTCTCTTTAGCCCCGCCTTTATGGCTGTCCGCCAGTTCTGGTGAACACTGGCAACTGACTCCCACGACTTGTGGTCAATGTCGCAAGACTTCATGTCACATTTGCAAATGTCTTTAAAGCGGATACATGGATGGCCGGTGGGTCTGATACCAGTGACGGGCTCGCTGTACAATACGTCCTTGGGGTTCCTGCCATCTTCCATGCAGCTCACATGGCCAAACCATCTCAAGCGCCGCTGGCTCAGTAGGGCATACATGCTGGGGATGTTGGCTGCCTTGTGGACTTCTGCATTGGAGATACGGTCCTGCCATCTGATGCCAAGGATTCTCCGGAGACAGCGAAGATGGAATGCGTTGAGACGTCGGTCTTGGCTGACATACATTGTCCAGGCTTCGCTGCTGTAGAGCAAGATATTGAGGACACAGGCTTGAAACACTCGGACTTTTGTGTTCTGTGTTAGTGCGCCATTTTCCTACACACTGTTGGCCAGTCTGGACATAGCAGCAGATGCCTTTGCTATGCGCTTGTTGATTTCTACATCGAGAAACAGGTTCCTGGTAATGGTTGAGCCCAGGTAGGTGAACTCTTGAACCACTTCCAGAGTGTGGTCGCTGATATTGATGGATGGAGCATTTCTGACGTCCTGTCCCATGATGTTCGTTTTCTTGAAACTGAAGGTTAGGCCAAATTCGTTGCAGGCAGCTGTCAGCCTTTCGATGAGTCTCTGCAGACACTCTTCTGCGTGGGATGTTAATGCAGCATCGTCAGCAAACAGGAGTTCCCTGATGAGGACTTTCTGTACTTTGGTCTTCTCTCTAAGACGGGCATGGTTGAACAACCTGTCATCTGATCTCGTGTGGAGGAAAATTCCTTTTTCTGAAGACTTAAATGCATGTGAGAGCAGCAGGGAGAAGAAGATCCCAAACAGTGTAGGTGCGAGAACACAGCCCTGTTTCACACCACTCAGGATAGGAAAGGGGTCTGATGAGACGCCGCTTTGCTGAATTTGCCTTTCATATTGTCATGAAATGAAGTGATGATACTTAGTAGCTTTGATGGACATCCGATCTTTGCTAGTAGTCTGAAGAGATCATGCCTGCTGACGCGGTCAAAGGCTTTGGTGAGATCTATGAAAGCAACGTCGAGCATCTGTTGTTCACGGCATTTCTCCTGTAGCTGGCGAAGGGAGAACAGCATGTCAATGGTGGATCTCTCTGCTCGAAAGCCACACTGTGCCTCAGGGTGGACACACTCAGCAAGCCTCTGGAGTCTGTTTAAAACGACTCAAGCGAAGGCTTTTTCCACTATGCCGAGCAGGGAGATTCCACAGTGGTTGTTGCAGTCACTGTGGTCACCCTTGTTTTAAAGAGGGTGATGATATTGACATCATGCATGTCCTGTGGTACTGCTCCCTCATCCCAGCACAGGCAAAACAGTTCATTGAGTGCTGTGAGTATTGCAGGTTTGGCACACTTGATTATTACAGGGATAATGCCGTCCTTTCCAGGGGCTTCTCCGCTGGCTAGAGAATCGATGGCATCACTGAGCTCCGGTTTTGTTGGCTGTTCGTCCAGCTCATCCATGACTGGCAGAGACTGGGCTGCATTGAGTGCGGTCTCAGTGACATCATTTTCCCTGGCGTACAGTTCTAGGTAGTGCTCCACCCAGCGGTCCATTTGCTTGCTTGGGCCAGTGATTGTGTCCCCTGATTTAGACTTGACGAGGGCGATTTTTTTGATGGTTGGCCCAAAAGCTCTCTTAATGCCGTCATACATTCCTCTGGTGTTTCCGGTGTCAGAGGCCAGCTGAATACAACTGCATGGGTGTTGCCAGTAGTCATTTGCACAGCGCCTGGCTGTTCTTTGCATGGTGCTTCTTGTGGCTTTAAGTGCTAAGGATGTTAACTCGCTGGGAGCTTTCTTGTAGTTCAACAGTGCAGTGTGCTTAGCGGCTATGACAGGTTCCAGCTCTTCAAAGTGAGATTGAAACCAGTCTGCATTCTGCTTCTCACATTTGCCAAAGGTGGTCATTGCTGAGTCATAGATGGCGTCTCTGATGTGAGCCCACTTGGTCTCTCCATTCCCTGTGGGAGTGTTTTGAAGGGCTTTATCAAGCGAATTGAGAAACTTTTGTGAGGACTGTGGGTAAGAAATTCTGATAGTGTTAATGTGCAGACGGCCATTCTGCTTGGAGTGATGTAGCTTCTTTGGTTTGAGTATAACTTTGCTTCACACCAGGGAGTGGTTGGTGTCGCAGTCCGCAGTGTGGAAGCTGCGTGTGATTTGAATACTGTCTATGGAGGCTCGCCTTGTGACGATGAGGTCCAGCTGGTGCCAACGATGTGATCTTGGGTGGCTCCATGAAACCTGGTGACAGGGTTTAGTTTGAAAGAACGAGTTGGTGATGCAGAGGTTGTGATAGGTACACAACTCCAGCAGTCTCTGTCCATTCTCATTCATCCTTCCAATGCCATAGCGCCCAAGGCAGGAGGGCCATGAGTCATGGTCAGCCCCAACCCTGGCGATAAAGTCCCCCAGCAGGAACAAATGTTCCGTATTAGGAATGCAACTGATGATATTATGGAATTCCTTGTAGAATTGGTCTTTAACTTCAGGTGGGGAGCACAGTGTTGGAGCATAGATGCTGAGTAGGTGTATTGGACCAGAGGCGATGAGCAGTCAGATGGACAGTATGCGTTCCGAGCCATTTGCAGGTGGCTCTAACATGCTGAACAAAGAGTTTCTGATGGCAAAGCCCACTCCATGCTGTCTTGGTTCTTCTGGATCCCTACCCTGCCAGAAGAAGGTGTAGTCTTTCTCCCTTCGTGATCCGCTCGCAGGGAGGCGTGTCTCCTGAAGTGCTGCAATGTCCACATTGAGTCTACTGAGCTCATGATGGCGGTCTTCCAAGAGTTGTTAATTTGTGTAAGATCTTCCGATAGGCCAGGACACATAGTTCTGATGTCCCAGTTTGCAAAACGAAGGGCTGGTACCTTCTTTCCTTTTTTTGTTGTGCTGTTTGGTGCGGTGTTACAGTCCACTTGTCAGGCAATGACCCTGAGCTCCAAGCACCCATTGAACCAGGTGGACTGGGGTGGAACCTTACTGACAGGGCACTGCCTGGTTTGAGACGGGCGGTTGCTGCCCAATGAGATGCAACAACCTCTCCCACCAACAAAGGCAACCTGTGGCACCCAATCTCTACGCCAATTGAGCAGGACTTAAAACCCGTAACTGCTGCCTTCCGTATTGTTTTGGTCACTGTGAGGTGACTATGGAGTGACCTCTCCTTGGCGCATGCCTGGGCGGAATGCATGGAGGTTGTGAGTTACCCAAGCATCAAAACCCCCCTCTCGGCCTTCCTAGTGGGGTCCAAAGGAGTGCAGAACATGACGTTTGGCACCAGTTTGGCTGCAGGAACTGTCGGAAACATGCCAGAGGTGACACATGACCGCCTTGGGGCACCGCTCCGGATTTTCTGTTCGGGTTTACTCCCTTAGCCTTAGTCTCTCCCAAGATGCCCAGAAGGCAGTGGGGTTGTTAGCTCGTAACCCTGAGCAGGGGCCCTAACAAGTAGAGTACACACTCTGTGCTGAAATACCCTCCACCATCCACAATAGTCGTAGCAAAATCCCCGAATATGCGAGACAATAATTCAAGACAAATGAGCATCGAATGAAGAGAATCCGCCTTCATCTGGAGACATTTCCCCAGCAATGCCACCCCCCGCACCCCGGCACTCTGAGCCCTCGAAACGCGACACCCAGACCAGCCCTGGACTCACAGTCACACCGGAAGCCGCCGAGCCCCCGAATGAAGTTGGTAGTGCTGGCAGAAGGTGGGCTTGTTCAGCTTCACTTTCCTCAAGCAGTGCCCGTGGCCCAAGTGCCGGTGGGGGCACTTGCTGCCGCTTTCCCATAGCCCAACAGTGGGCTAGAGTTGGGGCTGGATCCACATTACGGCTCCCTCAAGCAGGGGAGAGAAGCCCGTCTTTCCGCCATCTTCCTGCACAAAAGCAAAATACTGCAAATGCTGGAAATCTGAAATAAAAACAGAAAATGCTGGAAATACATAGCAGGACTGGCAAGATCGGTGGAGAGAGAAATGCAGTTAACGGTTCAAGTCGATAACCCTTCATCAGAAGCAAACCTGAAACATTAACTCTGTTTCTCTCTCCACAGATGTTGGCAGACCTGCTGCGTATTTCCAAAATTTTCTGTTTTTATATCATTCCTACCTATGTCGCTGGTTACTACACGAGCTATGACAACTGGATCCTCTCCCTCTAACAGCACTGTTGGTGTACCTACCCCACATGGACTGCAGCGGTTCAAGAAGGCAGTTCACCACCACCTTCTCAAGGGCAATTAGGGATGGGCAATAAATGCTGACCTAGCCAGCGCCCACGTCCCATGAATGAATAAAAAATAACTCCAAGTTCTTCTCCAGCAGTGAGGAGATGTCTTTAATCCTGGCATTGAGCAAGTAACTCAATCTTCAGAACTCCCAGTCACAGTTGCAAAGAACAGTATCTATCCCCCTGACTATACTGTCCCCTATCACTAACACATTCCTTTTCACTCCTTGCACTTGAGTGGCTTCCTGCACCATGGTGCCATGGCCAGTTTGCCCATCCACCTGCAGTCATTGTTCTCATCCATATAGCTAGCAAGTACCTCCTACCAGTTGATCAAAGTCAAGCGCTGATGCTCCTCCATCATTATTTGCTGAATCTCCATACCTGCCTGACTCACAGTCACACTTTACTTTCCCTGAACACTGACCAACTCTAAAGTTCTACTTAACTTAAGGCGGCGTTACTGCTTCCTGGAACAAAGTGTTGAGGTACTCTCCCCTTTTTGATGCTGCATAATGTCTGCAGCTCAGACTGGCTCAACAACACTGAGTTGAAGTTGCTCAAACTGCAGAAACTTACCACAGATATAGTTGTCCTGGGACTGCAATTCTGTCCATACACCCCAACATGTTGCCATTACGGCACACTATCTCCCTGCCATGTCTATCTAACCTTATTTATTTATTATTTCATTATTTAATTAGTTAAAATTTTAAATTGAACTAATTATTTTAGCTTTATTAATTAATTGATTTCTTTAGTTTGTTACTAAATTAGTAAAGTAATTGCAAGTTACAATTTCCTAGCTTAGAAGCAAAAGAAAAATATTCAAATTATTGAAGGCTGAAAACAAAGGCAGCACCACCTTCCCCCTCTGCACCAAATTCCCATTTTCACCAAATTCCTGACTTTAGCGCTCTGTTAAAGAAGGTCTCTTTCACGAACACTCTGTGCTCCACATATATTGGCTGGCCATGAAGTCAATTAACATCAACAATGGAGAAAAGGACAGGGCAGAAAATCTCACCGTCCCTAAGGGCAGCAGGTTGTTTTGGCGTAATGTAAAAAGATGGGCTTTCAGATATAAGAAAGCTTTATATTAACAGAGAACCTCCCACTGAATTGTACATCCACTTTAATGCATATTACTGATCTTCATACATGCTTTCTTTGGATGAAGAACTTCCACACTAAACCAAAAGACAATTTAATGTTTCTATCACCTGCATTCTGTGATGGGTGAAGGAGTTTTAACATGTCCTGCATCAACTCATTGCACAATATTAATTATGCGGAAGAACAATATTACCATGCATCAACACAAAAACATGCTGGATGCTGGAAATCTGAAATAAAAACAGAAAGTGCTGGAAATACTCAGCAGGTCAGGCAGCATCTGTGGAGAGGGAAACAGTTAATGTTTAGCTTAATGACCTTTCATCAGAACATACCAATGCATCATACTGATAGAATATATTGCAACTTGCTCTTCAGAGCATAGCTACCATGATATACGAAGAAATATAGTAATCCATTAAAGGACTTCATACCTCTGTCACCAGCAAAAGCCCACAGAAATATAAGCCCAAGCAAACACTTGCTGTCAGATAAAAGCGTTTTGCTCGTAGTAATATAGGAAAACCATCCTGCAGGCTTGTTATAATTGTTTCTGGTGAAAACAAAATATGGAATGATATCAATCACCAACTGGCACATATAGAACCTGAAGAAAATCCACTTGTTGCTCCTGGATTTAGTACAGTACAAATTCATGCTGATTAGCTTCACTCTAAGATCGCTTGGAAAGAGCAATGATAGTGGGCCTCATTGCAAAAGAGAACTCTAGTGAACTGTGCTCACACAGGGCTTTCCCCTGTCTGCATTGCACAGAATCAGTGGTGTGGCAGAAGAAAAACCTCAGTAATGCATCTTCCTCTAAAGATGGCTGCACATCCTCCCACTGCAATCCAGCCTCACCAAGTGCGAGGCAAGTGACACAGAGCAGGAAGTGAACGCAGTAATGTGAGGCATGACCCGAGCTGTAGCAGGATCACTCTGGGAGCTGTGTATCCAGAGGATCATGTCCACATCCATCCAAGGAAGCTCACAGTACCTCACCTCCTGGGGCCATTGTACTTCTCCCTTTCGTGGAGCAATTTGTCACAATTTAAGTTAATGCAGTTGATACAGCTGAAGGTTGCAATGTACCGTTTGTGCTAAGATTGATTGGCCAAATGGGGCAGCCATGTTATCACATGAACAGTCCTTAATAGGCACATGCCTAAAACAAAAGGTTTAGTGAACAAGGTAGGACTGAGGAAGCATGAAGCTGTGCCACCAGTTGTGGGGTGTTGTAGAGAAGTCTGGAGTTAACCGGATGAAGTATTTGGAATTGAATATAAGGCCGAAGGCGATTGCAGAGGGAGGGTGGAACAAGCCAGAGAGGAACTTAAAGATGATGGTGACAATGTTAAGGTGTTTTATAGGAGCATAATCAGAAAAAAATTGACACAGAGCCAAGCAAGGCGACATTTGGACAGGTGACTCAAAGAGGTGGGTTTAAGAAGTGTTTAAGGAGGTGAGGTTTAGTGAGGAGCTTGAGATCTAGATGATTGAAGGCATCACTGGCAATGGTAGGGAAAAGGAAGTCAGGGACTCACAAGAAACCAGTCTTGATGTGTGCAGATATCTCGGAGGGTTGAGGACAGAAGGAGATTACTGAGATAGGGAGGGGTGAGGTTATGCAGAATTTGAATAAAAGAATGAGAATTTTTAAATTTGAGATGTTAGTGGGTTGGAGGTCCATGTAGGTCAGTGACCATAGGGGAGATGGGTGATGGGACTTGGGGCTGGATTTTAGGTTGGGCGGATGGGAGCTGCCACCAACGTAAAAGTCGGTGGCGAACCCGCTTCCGCCTAGCCTGGGGATCGTCCTGCATTTCAGAGTTTAAGTGTTGTGAGGCAGGACTTCCACCCACTTTTCCGGCTCCAGGACACCCACTTGCCACATGTAAAATCCACGTGGAGGCGGACGAAAGCCCTTAACTGGCATTTAATTGGCAACTTAAGGACCTTGATTGGTCTGGGGTGGGCAGCCCGTTCTCCCCGCCCCGCGCTCTACATAAAGTGGGGCGGAGGCAGGAGCGGGTTGGGAAGGCCTCACGGAGTCTCCCGCTCCATTTTCTGCTATCCAGGTCATTGGGGTGGTGTAAAATTCCAGCGTTGGGTGTGAGTTAGGAAATGGGCAGCAAAGTTTTGAAGGAGGTGACGATTATGGGAGGGTGTAAGCTGGGAGGCTGGCCAAGAGAGCATTGCAATAATCAAGTCTGGAGGTGACGTGAGACAGTGGCAGAGATAGGCGATGTTGTCGAGGTGGAAGTAGACAGTCTTGGTGATGGGGAAGATATGGGTTGGAAGTCAGCTCAGGGTCAAATTGGATTCCAAGGCTGCAAACTCCTTGCTTCAGTCTGAGACAATGGCCGGGGATGGGGGTGGAATTGGTGGTTAAGAAATGGAGTTTGTGGTGAGGATGAAGACAATGCCTGAAGCACATAGAAGGATTTTAACAGAAGGCTTGAGTTAGGGTGAAAGCAGGAAGTGCTGCAGAGGTTGCAATAAAGGGAAGGAAAGGATTTGAGATTTAATGCATAGCTCAGGGTCAAGCTAGATGCCGAGATTTAAAAAGAAAAAAAATCTTGCATCTATATACCACTTTTCACAACCACCAGACATCCCAAAGTGCTTTACAACCAATGAAGTAACCCTAACCCAGAACCTTGAGACTCAGAGATGAGAGTGCTACTAACAAATAATAACAACAGCAGTTAAATAATGAAAAGTTATGGACAAACTGAAGTCAGAAATATATTGTAAGTTGACAATGAAGATAGTATCAGAGGACACAGGTACAAAATGAACAAGCTTTTAACAGGTTAGAGAGGAGAATAAATGTTACTCCCTCTGGGATAGTGGGCAGTTCAAAGACACTTCCAGAAAGCTATCTGATCGAGAATTCATTAAACACCTTGAACGCAGAGTGGCAACAAAAACTGATAGGTGATTGAGGGTGTTACAGTCAGGTGATGAGCAATCAAAGGGCTTCCCTCTTTTCCCTCTCCCTGTTTGACCACAACAGGTTTAGATCTTTTTTAAAGTAAATGTAATTGCAAATTCAGTGAGGGTTTCACTATTTACATGCTATGATCATAAAAAAAAAATCAGACATGTTTTCTTAAGTTTAACAAAGAAAGAAGTGAGTTTAATTGGACTTAAACTGATCTGAGGAAAATAATAAACTATGCTTCAACTTTCACACACACACAAATAGGTTACAGAGTGGGAAAGGGTAGATTGGTTGAGTTAGGGTCCATAGAAACAAGGGTATACAGTCTGTGGAGTTTGGTGATTCGGCTAGCTTCTAGCTGAATTCAGCGGTGCTGAAGCTTCTGCTTTGAAGGGATAGATGGTTGATTCAGTGGGTCTTGTGGAGACAGCGATGCGGAGGATTTCCTTCAAGGGGTCTCTGGTTGCAGCTGGACTGTGCAGAAGTCATCAGTCAGTAGACAGGTTTCGAAGCTTGCAAACTAGAATGGAGAGAGAGAGAAGGGAGGGACCTCCACTTGGGTCTGTACTTGTCAAATGCTTGTCAGTTTGCTGCAGAAAAACACCAGTTTAAATTACATGTGGGAGAGGGGCTTGTCACATCACAATCACCCAGTGATTCAAGCATGGTAGTTAGCAGTGTGTATTTCTTCTTGCAACTAAAGCAGCCCCTGTCTGGGGATTTCTTTCTCACAACCAAGATCCCACTGTTCAAGTCTCGAGCTTCTTGAGTGTTGGAGCTGCACTCATCCAGGCAAGTGGAGAGTATTCCATCACACTCCTGACATGTGCCTTGTCGATGGTGGACAGACTTTGGGGAGTCAGGAGGTGAGTTACTCGCCACAGGATTCCTAGCCTCTGGCCTGCTCTGGAGGATCTCAAGGGATATAGAAGATTGGATAAGGAAGAAAAGGAGGCTTATGGCAGATTCAAAGTGTTGAAGACAGCAGAGGCCCAAGAGGAGTATAGAATGTGTAGGGGGGTACTTAAAAAAGTAATTAGGAGAGCGAAGAGGGGGCATGAAAAAACACTGATGGGCAAGATAAAGGAAAATCCCAAGGCATATTTTAAGTATATTGCGGGCAAGAGGATAACCAGGGAAAGAGTAGGGCCCATTAGAGACCAGAGTGGCAATCTGTGTGCGGAGCCGGAGGACATAGATGAGGTTTTAAATTATTACTTTTCATCTGTGTTCACTATGGAGAAAGACAATGTAGGCGTAGAGATCAGGGATGGAGATTGTGATATACTTGAACAAATTAGCATTGAAAGGGAGGAAGTATTAGCAGTTTTAGCGGGCTTAAAAGTAGATCAATTCCCAGGCCCAGATGAGATGTGTCCCAGGCTGTTATGTGAGGCAAGAGATGAGATAGCAGGGGCTCAGACACAAATTTTCAAATCCTCTCTGGCCACAGGAGAGGTACCACAGGACTGGAGGTTAGTGAATGTGGTACCATTATTCAAGAAGGGTAGCAGGGATAAACCAGGTAATTACAGGCCAGTGAGTCTAACATCAGTGGTAGGGAAACTATTGGAAAAAATTCTGAGGGGCAGGATTAATCTCCACTTGGAGAGACAGGGATTAATCAGGGATAGTCAGCATGGCTTTTTCAGGGGGAGATCGTGTCTAACAAACAATTTAATTTTTCGAGGAGCTGACTGGATGTGTAGATGAGGGTAAGGCAGTTGATGTAATCTACATGGACTTCAGTAAGGCTTTTGATAAAGACCCGCATGGGAGATTGGTTAAGAAGGTATGAGGCCATGGAATCCAGGGCAATTTGGCAAATTGGATCCAAAATTGGCTTAGTGGCAGGAGGCAGAGGGTGATGGTCGAGAGTTGTTTTTACGAGTGGAAGCCTATGACCAGTGGTGTACTGCAGGGATCGGTACTGGCACCCTTGCTGTTTTTATTGTACATTAATGATTTCGTGAACATAGGAGATATCATCAGTAAATTCTCAGATGACATGAAAATTGGTGGTGTCGTAAATAGTGAGGAGGAAAGCCATAGATTACAGGACGATATAGGTGGGCTGGTAAGATGGACGGAGCAGTGGAAAATGGAATTTAATCCTGAGAAGTGAGAGGTGATGCATTTTGGGGGGACTAACAAGTTAAGGGAATATACAATGGATGGTAGGACCATAGGAAGTACAGAGGGCCAAAGGGACCTTGGTGTACTTGTCCATAGATCACTGAAGACAGTAGCACAGACAGATTAGGTGGTTAGGAAGACATATGGGATACTTGCCTTTATTAGCCGAGGCATAGAATATAAGAGCAGGGAGGTTATGATGGAGCTGTATGAAACGTTAGTTAGGCCACAGCTGGAGTACTCTGCACAGTTCTGGGCACCACACTATCGGAAGGATGTGATTGCACTGGAGAGGGTGCAGAGGAGATTCACCAGGATGTTGCCTGGGCTGGAGCATTTCAGCTATGAAGAGAGACTAGATAGGCTAGGGTTGTCTTCCTTAAAGCAGAGAAGGCAGAGGGGGGACTTGATCGAGGTATACAAAATTATGAGGGACATTGATAGGATAGATGGGAAGAAACGTTTTCCTTTAGCAGAGGGAGCAATAACCAGGGGGCATAGATTTAAGGTAAGCGGAAGGAGGTTTAGAGGGGATTTGAGGAAAAATAAATTCACCCAGAGGGTGGTTGGAATCTGGAACACACTGCCTGAAGGGGTGGTAGAGGCAGGAACCCTCACAACATTTAAGTAGTATTTAGATGTGCACTTGAAATGCCATAGCATACAAGGCTACAGGCAAAGTTCTGGAAAATAGGATTAGAATAGATAGGTGCTTGATGGCTGGCACAGACACAATGGGACGAAGGGCCTGTTTCTGTGCTGTATAACTCTATGACAAGGGAAGTAGGTGCATGAGAACAACACCACCTGCAAGTTCCCCTCCAAGTCACACACCATCCTGACTTGGAACTATATCGCCATTCCTTCACTGTCACTGGGTCAAAATTCTGGAACTCCCTTCCTAACAGCACTGTTGGTGTACCTGCACCACATGGAGTGCAGCAATTCAAGAAGACAGCTCACCACCACCTTCTCAAGGGCAATTAGGTATGGGCGATAAATGCTGGCCTAGCCAGCGATGCCCACATCCCTGAATGAATTTTTTAAAATACTCACGTGTGCTTGTAATTTGCCTTGTACAAGCATTTTCTGCATAAAAGGCTTCAGTAGATGACACATGAAATTAAGGCCTGGAATTTTCTGTGTATTTCTTCCCAAAACCAAATGCAGGGGAACTTGCAGGTGGTGGTGTTTCAATGCGTCTGCTGCCCTTGTCCTTGTAGCCACAGTATTTTATATGGTTGGTCCAGTTAGGTATCTGGTCAGGATGTTGATAGTGGGGGATTCAGTGATGGCAATGTCTTTGAACGTCAAGGGGTGATGGTTTGATCCTCTCTTGTGAAGATTGTCATTTCTTGGCACATTTGTGGCATGAACATTACTTGCCACTTATCAGCCCAAACATGAATATTCCTCCGGTCTCGCTGATACGAGCACAAACACCTTCAGTATCTGAGGAGTCGCGAATGGTACCGAATGCTGTGGAATCATTAGTGAATATCCTCACTTCTGACCTGATGATGGACAGAAGGTCATTGATGAAGCAGCTGAAGATTGTTGATTAAGGACCTTACCCTGAGGAACTCCTGCAGTGATGTCCTGTGGCTGAGACGATTGGCTTCCAACAACCACAAGCATCTTCCTTTGTGTGAGGGATGACACCAATCAGTGGAGAGTTTTCTCCCTGATTCCCATCGACTTCATTTTTCCTAGGGGTTCTTGATGCCACATTTGGTCAATGCTGGCTGGATATCAAGGTCAGTCGTTCACCTTATCTCTGGAATTCGTTTTTTTTAATCCATGTTTGGACCAAGCTTGTAATGAGGTCTGAAGCTGAGTGGCTCTGGCAGTACCCAAACTGAGCATCATTGAGCAGGTTATTGCTGAGTAAGTGCCACTTGATAGCACTGTCAATGACAGCTTCCATCACTTTGCTGGTGATTGACAGTCAACTGATGGGATGGTAAAGGACCGGTTTGGATTTCTCCTGCTTTTTGTGCACAGGATATACCTGGCATAGATGCCAGCATTTTTGCTGTACGAGAACAGCTTGGATAGGGCCATGGCTACTTCTGCAGCACAGGTTTTCAGTACTACAGCTGGAATGTTGTCAGGACCTATAGCCTTTGCTGTATCCAGTGTGCTCAGCCATTTCTTGAATCAAGTTGACTGAAGACTTGCATCTGTGATGCTGGGGACCTCAGGAGGAGGCCAAGATGGATCATCCACTCGGCACTTCTGACTGAAGATGGTTGCAAATGCTTCAGCCTTGTCTTTTGCACTGACGTGCTGGGCTCCATTGACATTGAAGATGGGGATGTTTGTGGAGCCTCCTCCTCCAGTTAGTTGTTTAATTGTCTACTACCATTCAAGACAGGATATGGCAGGACTGCAGAGCTGTAATCTAATCTGTTGCTTGTGGGACTACTTTGCTCTGTCTTTAGCCTGCTGTTTCCATTGTAAAGCATGCTTGTAACCCTGTGTTGTAGCTTCACCTGGGTGCCATCTCATGCCTGGTGCTGTTCCTGGCATGCTGTCATGTACTCCTTATTCAACTAGCGTTGGTGCCCCGGCTTGATGGTAATGGTAGAGTGAGGGATAAACTGGGGCATGAGGCTACAGATTGTGGTTGAATACAATTCTGCTGCTGCTGATGGCCCACAGCACCTCATGGATGTCCAGTTTTGAGCTGCTAGATCTGTTCTCAATCTTCCTGATGGCAGGTTCTCAGACATACCTGATATCCAGGAATGATGATTAAATGAGTGGAAATTTTAATTTCCATACTTAAAGAAGGAATATCTCGTGTGAATTAGATGCTTTCCATAGCCCTGAATTGTTTATGTTAATTTACGCCCAATTTTATGTTTGAGTAGAAGCTAAAAAGATGATTGGGAAACTTGAATCTAATTGGACACCAGAGGCATGACTGCAGGAATGGGTGAAATTGCAAACTGAGCTTTCAGGTTATGTCCCTGCAGTAACTTCCAGCTCTTAGACCTTTAAGTGAAGCTCTATCTTGACACAGGTGCATACAACTTAGGATTGTCAAAGAAATATTCCACAATGCGTTCTCTGAATTTAAAATGATAACGGGGTTTAAAATGTAGTATGAGGACAGGTTGGATAAACTTGGCTTGTACTCCCTTTGAGTTTAGAAGGTTGAGGGGTAATCTGATTTAGGTGGTTAAAATGTTTAAAGGATTTGATCATGTAGTTACAGAGAAACTATTTCCTGTGGTGGAGGAAGGGGCATAATCTTAAAAATAGAGCTGGGCTATTTAGGAAGGAAATTGGGAAGCATAGTGGAAATCTTGACAACCAAAGCTTTCAAGATGGGAGGACAGCCAGGAGAGCATTGGAACAATCAAGTCTAGAGGTAGTAAAGGCATGGATGAAGGCTTCAGCAGTAGATAACCTGAGGTTGGGTTGTAACTGGGTGATGTTACAGAGGTGGAAATAGGCAGTCTTCATGATGGAGAGGATATGGGGTAGGAAACACATCCCCGGGTCAAATATAACATTAAGTTTGCAAACAGTCTGGTTCAGCTTCAGGCGCTGACCAGGGAGAGGGATGCAGTCAGTGACGAGGGAATGGACTTTGTGTGGGGACCGCAGACAATACCTTCGGTCTTCCCAGTATTCAGTTGGAGGAAACTTCTGCTCATTCAGGACTGAATGTCAGACAAGCGGTGTAACAAATCAGTGACAGTGGAGAGGTTGAGAGAGGTGTATGTGAGGTAGAGCTGAGTGTCATCAGACCTGATAATCATTTATTTCACATGCAACAGTGCTCTCAGACCTAAGTCAGATTATTACATCAGCAAATTGTATTTACATAATGCCTTTGACATAGTAAAATGTCCCAAGGTGCTTCACAGGAGCTTATCCAAAGAAATGTGTTACCAAGCCACATATTTTGGTAGATGACCAAAAGCTTGGTCAAAGAGGTAAGTCTTAAGATTATAAGAAATAGGAGAAGGAGTAGGCCATTTGCCCCCCTTGAGTCTGCTCTGCCATTCAATAAGATCATGGCTGATCTGATTGTGGTTTTAACTCCACTTTCCTCCCTATTCCCCATGACTCACTTGTGGATCAAGGAGCGTCTTAAAAAAAGAAAGACAAGCAGAGAAGCAGAGAGGTTTAGAGAGGTTATTCCACAATTTAGGGCCTTAGAAGCTGAAGGCACAGCCACCAATCATGGAACAATTAAAATAGGGGCCAGAGTTAGGTGAGAGCAAATATTTCGGAGGGTTATAGGGCTGGATGAGATTATAGAGCTAGGAAGGGGCTAGGCCATGGAGAAATTGGAAAACAGGATGAGAATTTTAAAATTGAGGCATTGCTTAACAGGGAATCAATGTAGGTCAGTAAGCACAGGTGTGATGGGTGAACAGGACTTGATTTGAGTTAGGACATGGGCAGCAGAGTTTTGGATGAGTTCAAGTTTATTTAGGGTGGAAGATGGGAGGCTGGCCAGAAGAGAGTTGGAACAGTGAAGTCCAGAGGTAAAAAAGGTATGGATGAGGGTTTCAATAGCAGATCAGCTGAGGCAGGGTCAGCGTTGGGCAATATTACGGAGGTGCAAGTGGACAGTATTGGTGATCATTTTTTTGTTAGGCAAAGGTATCAATGGATATGTATCAAAGTGGGGTAAAGGGAGTTAAGGTGCAGATCGACAAATACCTAACTGAAGGGGGGAGCATGCTCATGGAGCTGAATGGCCCACTCCTACTCTTTAGGTGTAAGACAAAGTGTAGCTTGTCATCACCAACATCAAAATCCTTCAGCAGCTCTGCAAATTGCACAATCAGATACTGGTAATAAGACACAGAATGACAATTGTTACTGCGTGTACTGCTAAGACCTGATTAGAAACAATTTTTTCTGACAGCTTAAGTTTGATGACAAATATAACACAAGCAGGTGCTTAATAAACGAACAAACATATCATTCAGGATCTTATTTGATAAAGCATGAACGCATACAATAGCTGCTGCAATTGTATGGAAGGTCCAATATATTATTCTTAATGTTATCATTTAGAATGCCTCACACGTTTTCATGTACAAGTTATGAAGAAATTAGTGCAAAAATGCATTAAACAATCATTTAAATAATTGATGAGGTAGTTTTCTTTTTGGTAAGTTGGATGGAGATGAAATTAATCAATTTTACACTTACCTACAATTGCAAACTGACTGGTCATTCCCAGTGTGAAAAGCATCCAGAAAAATATAATGGACCAGAAAGGAGAAAATGGAAGGTGGAGAATGGCTTCTGGGTATACAATGAAAATCAATCCTAAACCTAGACAGTAGACAAAATTGACATGGTGTCATTAATGAGGCTTAAGGTATAGACCTAACTTAAACTTGGCTCAACCCAGCAATAATGCCGTGGCATTGGAGTTCTGATTGCTGTGCACCACTGACTGCCCTGTCCCCACTCTGCCACCATGTTTACTGGGGCATTCTGTCGGGCAGCCAAGGTGCCCATCTGAATCAGCCAGGACCCTCTGCACAACATGCACATCATAGCCCCACGCCATGCCAGGGACCACGAGGAACAGGAGTGATAACTGGCAGTATAGTAAGGAAAGGGACAGCAACATCCCACCAGTAGCAATGGGCAAGGTGCCCTGTCTCGCTGCCCACCTATTCCATGCATGCAAATAAAATTGACATCATTCACTGCAGAACAGAATGGAATATAGCTCCTCCAAAATGATTCAAATCTTGCTTGTGGCTCAAAACTGCCATAAGGTTCAACATTAAGAGTGATATTAAGTCTGAGATCTAAAACAAATCAATGTAAATAGAAAACGGGCTTTCAGGAAATAGAAACTTCATCATATATATTTACATTTCCAATTCAGAGTAGATTAAAATGTCACTTATGAGAAGCCACCTACATTACAATCCCCCTACACTCCCCACCCACTACGCTAACAACATATTTGAAATTTGGCAGCTATGACAGTGCAGTTATGACCTCCCACCATTTTCTCTCCAGTCTCCCTGTTTTTTTGTCCCCCACTGAGCAGTATCCCTGGCAAAGAAGGCAGACAAGTGTCTGCCCTTAAGTCTCATCTCGGTGAGGACTCGTCAAGGGACTGGGAAGGAAACCGTTCCAATTTACGTCAGCTGGTGCCTCATCACAAGAAGCACCCCTTTCTGCTATCGTATATCTGACCTGTGCCCAGCTGTGTTGAGCTTTGTCTCTTGCAAAAGCTCCCCATTCCAAAGATGATGAAATGCAGTATTTCTCTGAAATGTGTCTTGAAATCCCACTGCTAGATGAATGAGTTGCCTCTGTTGGCAGTGCTTAGCCCCCAGTGTCAGGAGATTGTGGGATCAAAGCCCATGCATGCCTACTACTGACCTGCACCTCAGTGTAGTGAGAAGGGAGACCAGAATTATTAGAATCACTATATTTTGGATGAGATGTGGTCTAATCATCAAAGCAGGAAATGAACCTGCTGCCCGAACCTGCTTTGCCCAACAAATGATTACAACAGGTGTGCAGTGGTCATACGAGCATACAGATTAGGAGCAGGGGTAGGCCACTCGGCCCCTCGAGGCTGCTCTGCCATTCAACAAGATCATGGCTGATCTAACTGTAACCTTAACTCCACATTCCCGCCTACCCCCAATAACCTTTCACCCCTTGCTTATCAAGAATCTCTCTACCTCTGCCTTAAAAATATTTAAAGGCTCTGCTTCCATCAACTTTTGCAGAAGAGAGTTCCAAAGACTCACGACCCTCAGAGAAAAAATTCTCCTCATTCTCTGTCTTAAATGGGCGTCCCCTTATTTTTAAACAGTGACCCTGAATTCTAGATTCTCCTGCAGTTGTAGTGTTTTACCAAGAGAGGTGGTCTACAATGCCAAGTTTGCAAGGCTGTTTTCAGCGGGTTCTTATATCGTTTGTACTGACCACCTTGATGGCGTTTGCCCTGAGACAGTTCCCCATAGAAAATATGCTTGGGGATTCTGTAATCATCCACATGGGAGACATGGCCTACCCATCTAAGTTAAATTTTCTGGAGGGTGGTCTCCATGCTGTTGAGCCCAGCATGATGGAGGACCTCGTTGTTTGTGATTTTGTCCTGCCATCGAATTCTCATGATGGACCTCAGGTGTCTTTGGTGGAAGCATTCCAGAGCTTTGATTTGGCCCCTACAGCAGACCCAAGACTCTGAGCCATACAGCAGGGTCGTAAGGCCAATGGTCTGGTAGAATTTGATTTTAGTCTTCAGCTTAATGCCATACTGCTTCCAGATATGATCATGGAATTTGCCGTAGACAGAGCTTTCTGGACACATGCACGGAGATCTGCATCAATAGCAGCATCCCAAGGGAACACACGACCAAGGTATAAGAATTTTTCTACAGCTTTGAGACTGGTGCCATCTACGGTTATGTCTGGTGCTTCATAGTGTGTGCCTGGTGCTGGTTAAAACATAATCTCAGTCTTGAAGACACTGATTTGGAGACTAAAGTTTTTAGCAACATTCCAGAATTTGTTTGCCATAGTCTGGATGTCTTCCTTGTTGTGGGCAGCTCGGGCACAGTCATCTGCATACAGAAACTCTCTAATTACTGCTTCTGTGACTTTGGTGTAGGCATGCAGTGTGGAGAGATTAAAAAGCTTCCCTGAACAGAACCTAATGTTGATGCCTGCAGGCATGTCTCTGGTGATTTCCTTAAACATTTCAGCAAAGAAGAGATTGAAGAGTTGCGGAACTATGACGCATCTTTGCTTTACGTTGTTGGTTACTGCAAAGGCATCGGACATCTCACCACAGGCACAAGCACTGTTGCATGTTACAGCCCTGATAACAACCAGTTGTGGGAAATAGGTGCTTAGCTGAGACTCCTCAGGAAATGGGTGGAATTATCAACAAAGCAATTGTGAATATTTTTTGCTCCAAGGTATATGTTGCAATAACAATTGGGTTCCTCTTCATAAAGCAGCTCAAAAATACCAGATGAAGCTCACATATCATACCAGAAACAATGGCAGGCAGCAGTTCGACCACAGCAGAGACTAACTATCCTCAGGAAGACAAGTCCCTGAAGAGCTCAAGCTCAGAAGGGAGTGTGTGATTGTGCTGTGTCTTCTGATGCTAAAAGACCTACAGGCAGAATCAAACATTCTCTGCAGAAGTTGCAATGCCCTCAACTGTTATAATGATACAGCACAGATGGAGGCCATTCGGCCCATTGTGCTTGTTTCAGCTCTACCCCATACCCAGCAAACTTTCCCTTTTCAAGTATTTATCCAATTTTGAAAATTATTATTGATTCTGCTTCCACCACCCTTTCAGGCAGTGCATTCCAGATCACTCGCTGAAAAACTGAAAAAAAAAATTCTCATCACCCCACTGCTTCTTTTATTTTAAATGGCATCTGGTTACTAAACTACCCATCAGTGGAAAGCATTTCTCCTTATTTTACCCTATCAAAACCTTTCTTAATTTTAAACACCCCTATCAAATCTCCCTTTACCTTCTCTGTTGTAAATGAGAACAAATACGTGTTCTCCAGTCACTAGTAAGACTCCAGTAAACCTCCTCTGCATTGTCTGCAAGCCCTTCACATACTTTCCAAACTGTGGTGCCCAGAATTGGACACTGTAGTCCAGTTGAAGCCTCAATAATGTTTTGTAAGGATTTAGTCATGCAGTCTGGAGAGATTGAAGAGCTTCTCTGAATAGAACCTAATGTTGTTGCTTGCCGGCTTGTCTCTGGTGGCTTCCTTAAACATTGCAGCAAAGAAGAGATTGAAGAGTTGGGGAACTACAACGCATCTTGCTTTTGTACTGTATGCCTCCATTTGTAAAGCCCAGGATTCCTTTCAGCTATGAAATCTCCTTCCAGAGATCCGTGAAGTGTATTATGCTATCTAGACCAGCTTGCATGAACCATTCCAGTAAACAGACCCCTGGGGCATTTTTTGCCACACACTCATCTATGTAAATATTACCAGTACAAGCAGAGGCAGCTAAATTCAGTTTGTTCCAGATCAAGTCTGGTCCAAATCCAGTCTACATACAATCCAATCCAATCCAGCCCACAGCCAAATCACAACAAATCTACAGTTTTCTTTATGCTTGTGTGAAGCCTTGGGGCATGTTTCTAAATTAAACGTGGTGTCTACATGCATGTTAATGTTTTTGTTATAGTAGTAGCATGCCTGATTCCTTGGAAATATGAGTTATGCAATGTAACCATGACTGACAGCACATCTGTACAATCCCCTTAACCAGCAGAGAACAAATATGATGATGTACATGTGCAAACTAGTACCTTTATTGAATTTGGGATGTTAAAGCTGCTTAGGTTATTCTAGTAGAGGGAAAGGGATAAGAGTGCTACAGTATGTCCCAGAGAAAGTCACCATAGACCTGGATGGAGCCAAGATCAAGGCATAGAAGATGACAGCTAACCAGCCATAGCAGTTTGGTAGACTGGCCATTGGCCAGTAGTCCCATTGAGCTCTGCAATCAAACACCACAGGGTTAATTTCCAACTTTACCACCTGAATGGTAACATGGTGGAACGGATCTCCTGCCTGTTGTAGAACTCGCCCGATTTGCATTCCACTGTAGAGGCATCCCATCAGTAGATCCAAATTCAGCTCAGAGGGCCAAAACTCTGGTAAATATTTCAATCCAAGTCTAAGCTATTGTGAAAAGTGGTGTAACACCTTTAATGTTCAAAATGCCCAAAGGGAGTGGTCTCCAAACTTGCAGATGATACCAAAGTAGGGGACATAGTAAATAATTCTGAGGACCAAAGGAAGCTGGAATGATAAAATGGGGGAAAAAGTTTTAGATGGAATTCAATAACAGTAAATTTGAGGTGATATATTTTGGTAATTTTGGATGTTTGATAAAGCATAGATAAGATATTTAACACTGCAGGTACCTGAACGTGAAATTTCTGAAATTGGCACATTAACAGTTTGAGCCATGTGTCCAAGGATGGAGAAGATGGCAAATCCAGCAAACACACTCGTACCACAATTAACAACACAGACAATGATGGCATCTGTGAAACAGTCGTTGTGGAATTTGTTGTAGGATGACAGTGCTGTTATGCCCCCCAAGGACACCGACAGAGAATAGAAAATTTGTGTTGCAGCATCTTTCCAAACCTGATAAAATGTAAGGTAGAATTCATTAGCAGTGGCAGAATTTTCTTGGACTCCTTTCTGATAGTTTAATATTCACTAATATGTTGCTGCCCACTTCACTCGCGCCCCCTCTTTATCGTGCATCAACTTGCCTGTTAATCGTACCATAGCTCACTATCAGCATTCAGTATCTTGGTCGCATGATCACTACCCATCGCAGGTAACTTTGTCACATGATCATTGTCCATTTATGAGCCTGGTGTGAGTGAACCAATAGTGCAGGAGATTGTAACTAACCTTCTTCCTGCCATCACATGCCCATGGGCAGTATGACTTGCTGGAGAGTCATCAGAAATGGGAGGCATCTGACTCTTTTCCTTTCTTGATGCTGAAGCACTGTGAGCAACAGTAGCACTGCTACCACAATCCTGGATCAGGTCACTCAGCACAGGCCAGGGATCGATCCATGAACTTTCTTGGTCAGTGTGATATTTTCTTCTATTCTAGCTCAGGCTTTGAGTTTAATTGCAGGCAGATTTTTTTTTTTTTTTTTACAGGTGGATGGCAAGTTGCATGGAAACTTAGCTATTGAAGCAGTAATCAGGCCTGGGCTATTTTAAACCCATGTCTCATTAGTATGCTGCCTGACTACTTCCCCTCCTGTTCTGGGTGGGTTGTGGCCAGGAAGCAGCTTCCAGCTTCTGGCACATCAGACAATTTAGTTGCCCTACTTCCACCTCCAAATACCACCTGTCTCTGCCCCTGCCTGAACCTATCTGCTACTGAAACCCTCAGTCATGCTTTTGAGATCTTCTGACTTGACTGTTCCAATATTCCCCAACTAGCCTCCCATCTTTCACCCTAAATGAACATGATCTCATCCAAAACTCTGCTGCCCATAGCCTAAATCACACATAGTCCCATTCACCCATCACCCCTGTGCTCACTAACCTATATTGGCTCCCAGTCTGACAATGCCTCAATTAAAAAATTCTCATCCTTGTTTTCAAATCCCTCCATAGCCTCGCCCTTCCCTATAGGAAGAACAGGCAAAAAGGAAAAGGAGGTGGTGTTGCACAGATAATAAGGGATGGGATCAAAACATTGGTAAAGGAAGTTCTTAAATTGGAAGAAAAAAATGTGGAATCTGTTTGGGCGGACCTAACAAACAGCAAGGGGCAGCAAACATTGGTAGGGGTTTTTTATAGGCCACCAAACAGTAGTGATAGTGTTGGGCATGGTATTAATAAGCATATAGCATGGGTGCCTTCAATCTACGTAGAGACTGGGTAAACCTAATGAGCACTAATCCTGTGAAGAACAAGTTTCTGGAGTGTGTTAGGAATGGTTTTCTAGAGCAGTATGTTGAGGAACTGACTAGAGAACAGGCTATTTTAGATCTAGTATTATGTAATGAGAAAGGGCTAATTAATAATCTTGTTGTAAAAGAAACTTTTGGGATGAATGACCATAATATGATAGAATTTTACATTATGTTTGAAAGTGAGGTAGTTCAATCTGAAGCCAGGGTGTTAAATTTGAGAAACTGATAAAGAATGGGAAAATAGAATATGAATGCAAGCTAGCAAAAAACATAAAAAACGACAGTAAAAGTTTCTATAGGTACGTAAAGAGGAAACTTTTGGCTAAGACAAATGTTGGGTCTATTACAGGCAGAGTCAGGAGAATTTATAATGGGGAATAGAGAAACAGCAGAGAAGCTAAATGATTACTTTATGTCTGTCTTCACTGAGGAAGATACAAGAAATCTCCCAGAATTAGAGATCCAAGGGATTAGGGAGAATGAGGAATTGAAGGAAATTAGTATTAGTAAGAAGGTTGTATGGAGAAATTAATGGGGCTGAGGGTTGATAGGTCCCCAGGACATGATATTCTACATCCATGAGTATTGAAAGAGGTAGCTATGGAGATAGTGAATGCATTGGTGATCATCTTCCAAAATTCTATGGATTCTGGAACGGTTCCTGCAGATTGGAAGGTAGCAAATGTCACACCACTATTTAAGAAGGGAGGAAGAGAGAAAACAGGGAATTACAGACCTGTTAGCCTTACATCAATCATTGGGAAAATGTTAGAATCTATTCTAAAGGATGTGATAAATAGACACTTGGATAATAATGATCTGATTGGGCATAGTCAACATGGATTTATGAATGGGAAATCATGTTTGACGAAGCTGTTGGAGTTTTTGAGGATGTTAATAACATAAGTGATAAAGGGGAGTTGGTGGACTTGGTATACTTGGATTTTCAGAAGGCTTTTGATAAGGTCCCCCACAGGAGGCTGGTTAGCAAAATTAAAGCACATGGGAGAGGAAGTAATATACTGGCATGGATTAAAGATTGGTTAACAGGCAGAAAGCAGAGAGTAGGAATAAATGGGTCATTCTCGCTTTGGTAGGCTGTGACTAGTGGGGTACCGCAGGGATCAGTGCTTGGGCCCCATCTGGTCACAATATATATCAATGATTTGGATGTGGGGACCAAATGTAGTATTTCCAAGTTCACGGAAGACACAAAATTAGGTGGGAATGTATGTTGTGAGGAAGATGCAAAGCGGCTTCAAGGGGATTTGGACAGACTTAGTGAGTGGGCAGGGACGTGGCAGATGGAATGTAATGTGGAAAAATGTGAGGTTATCCACTTTGGTAGGAGGAATAGATGTACAAAGTATTTCTTAAATGGTAAAAGATTAGAAAATGTAGATGTAGAAAGAGACCTGGTGTCCTTGTCAATAAGTAATTGAAAGCTACCATGCAGGTGCAGCAAGCAATTAGGAAGGCTAATGTATATTAGCCTTTATCGCAAGAGGATTTGACTACAAGCGTAGTGATGTTTTGCTTCGATTGTATAGAACCTTGGTTAGACCGCATCTGGAGTACTGTGTGCAGTTTTGGTCCCCTTACCTTAGGAAGGATATTATTGCCATTGAGTGAGTACAGCAAAGGCTCAACAGACTTGTTCTCGGAATTGTTTTTAGCTCCCCCTTGGTGAATCCTTGTTCACCGTGTTCCAATTATAAGGCAAAGAAACCAGCACAAACAGGCTTTCTTAGGTTAAAAGAAGCAAAGTTGAAATTTATTAAACTTAAACTCTAATTCAGTAATTCAGTTAACGCCTACGGATACACGCCATGCTCCACGCTAGCATGCATACACGTATCCGCACATGCAAACAGAGACAGCAAAGAGCAGAAGCAAAATAAAGTGGAAAGGTTTGAGGCAATATCTGAAGAGTTGTTACGGATCTTCGAGCTCAGTGTGAGATGATGCATTTTGGGAGGATTAACAAGGCAAGAGAATATACAATGGATGGTAGGACCCTAGGAAGTACAGAGGGTCAGAGGGACCTTGGTCCATAGATCACTGAAGACAGCAGCACAGGTAGATAAGGTGGTTAGGAAGGCATATGGGATACTTGCCTTTATTAGCCGAGGCATAGAATATAAGAGCAGGAAGGTTATGATGGAGCTGTATAAAACACTAGTTAGGCCACAGCTGGAGTACTGTGTACAGTTCTGGGCACCACACTATAGGAAGGATGTGATTGCACTGGAGAGGGTGCAGATGAGATTCACCAGGATGTTTCCTGAGCTGGAGCATTTCAGCTATGAAGAGAGACTGGATAGGTTAGGGTTGTTTTCCTTAAAGCAGAGAAGGCTGAGGGGGGACATGATTGAGGTATACAAAATTATGAGGTTAGATCGGAAGAAACGTTTTCCCTTAGGGAGGGGTCAATAAACAGGGGGCATAGAGTTAAGGTAAGGGGCAGGAGGTTTAGAGGGGATTTGAGGAAGATATTTTTCACTCAGAGGGTGGTTGGAATCTGGAATGCACTGCCTGAAGGGGTGGTAGAGGCAGGAACCCTCACAACATTTAAGAAGTATTTAATGAGAACTTGAAATGCCATAGCATACAAGGCTACGGGCCAAGTGCTGGAAAATGGGATTAGAATAGTTAGGTGCTTGATGGCCGGCACAGACACGATGGGCCGAAGAGCCTGTTTCTGTGCTGTATAACTCTATGACTCCAAGACTCTATGATGACAGGACTGTCCTATGACGAGAGATTGGCGAAACTGAGCCTGTGCTCTCTAGAGTTTCGGAGAATGAGAGGTGATCTCATTGAAACCTATAAAATACTTAAAGAGATAGACAGGGTAGATGCAGCTAAGATGTTTCCCCTGGTTGAGGAGTCTAGAACTGGGGACACAATTTCAAAATAAGAGGGAAGCCACTCAGGACAGAGATGAGGAGAAATTTCTTTACTCAGAGGTTTGTGAATCTTTAGAATTCTCTACCCCAGAGGGCTTTGGAAGCTCAGTCATTGAGTATGTTTAAAGCACAGATTGACAAATTTCTAAATACCAATGACATAAAGGGATATGAGGATAGTGTGGGAAAAAGACATTGAAGTGGACGATCAGCCATGATCGTATTGAATGGCAGGGCAGGTTCGATGGGTTGAATGGCCTACTCCTGCTCCTATGTTCCAATGTTCCTATCTCTGTAAACTCCTCCAGCCCTACAATCCTCCAAGATATCTGTATTCATCCAGTTCTGGCATATTGTGCATCCTGAATTTGGTCACCCCATCTTTGGCATCCATGCCTTCAGCTGCCGAGGCCCTAAGCTCTGGAATTCCTTCCCTAAACCTCTCTGCTTCTCCGCTTCTCTCTCCTCCTTTAAGATGCTCCTTAAAATCTATCCCTTTGACTAATACCTATCCTAGTCTCTCCTTAAGTAGCATGATCGCAAATTTTGTCTGATTACACTCCTGTGAAGAACCTTGAGAAATGTTACTACGTTAAAGGTGCTATATAAATGCAAATTGTTGATATTGTTTTGATTATTATTAGTGCGAGGAAGCAGATTTCAGGAGGTTCTTGTGGGAGGAAAAGGTGGGAGTGGGGGGATGAAATCCGGACAAGGACTGGCCTGATAAAGGAAGGTTAAAAAAAACGCTTCCTTTAAGGTCTCTTCATAGTACATGACTTGTTCCAGCCTGGCAGAAAAGCCATAGTGACTTCCTCGCTCAAGGTAGGGTTAAAATTGCACTTGGGACTTGATGGCGTCATTGGACCCCAATGTGCATATTTAAAGAAGGACTCCACCGGCTTTAGATCAGTGGCTTTGCCACATATTCAGAAGCCTGCATGGAAATGGCAGTTCACAGGATTCAGGCAGCTTGAAGGCAAGTAAGTAACATGAATGATTCTAATGGCCCACCTATCTGGTTTCCACAGAGCATGCAGTGTTAAAACCATCCCTTTTGGTTCTCCGATTTCCTATTGTTGATGTATTCCCTGTGGGAGTCTTTATGCACAGCCATGCTTATCAGTGTGTAAACCAGCTTTCTAATTGATTGCGTTCACTATAAAGTATTGGCTCCATTCTCTTTTGTAACATTTGACAGTGTTCCAATGATGGGGCGTGGGCATGTTGGACGGACGGAGCTTACACCACAACTAGCTTTGTGATTGCTGACCTGGGAACACGTGATCTCTGGGAAAGTATTCCATTCTCCAGTGCTAACATCTTTTATTTTGATGCGTACAGAATTCATAAAGTCATAATAATGTTAATATAAACTTAGCCCAGAAATTACTGTTGCCGATTGTGGCAGGTAACAGTTCGTTTAAATAAAATAAAATTAATTAAAATAGCAGACAGGGGAATGTCATTAAAACACTTTAACCATTGCTTTGTTAATACCCCCAACAATTCCCAGGTATATGTGTATGTAATCAATCTCTTGCAAGATACTCAATAAAAACATGAAGATATCAAGGGAATAATGCAGCCATGTGCTCCCATTCTACCCGCTAACATGTAGGAGTCAAAAGTCATAATTTAATCTTAATTAGCCTTTAGTCTCAGGGTTAGTTAAAACTGACTACTGATTTACTCAGGTAAAGGAGAATGACTGATATGGGCTTTCCTGTTCATGAAGAATAACTCAAGATCGGAACATAGGAACAGGAGTTGGCCATTTAGCCCCTTAAACCTGTCCCAACATTCAATGTGATCGTGGATAATCTGAGAGCTAACTTCATATATCCACCTTTGCCCCATATCCCTGAATACATTTAGTTAATAGAAATCTATCAATCTCATTTAAAATTAATAACTGGCCCAGCATCAAGTGTCATTTGTGGAAGAGAGTTCTAAACTTCTATGATCCTATGGGTGTAGAGTGTTTCGAACTGCACTCCTGAATGATCTGGCTCTAATCTTTAAAATATCCCCCCTAGCTCTAGACTCCACAACCAATAGAACTAGTTTCAATCTACCCTATCTACTCCACTTAATGGGCTAAATTTTGTGCTCATGGTGGGGCTCCCAGTACAGGGCTGAAAAGGCTGGGGAAAATCCCGCCTCAGTCAGCAGAACTCCACAACCCTCAGTGGGATTCTATGGAGCCGGGCCAATTAACAGACTGCCACTGGGATCCCTGTCTTTTTCAAGATAGGGATCCCGCCTCCAAGAGCTGCCACCCAATCACAGGGCCGGCAGCTAAGCAGTATCAGCAGCGCCACCGGGAGCAGTGGCTATTGCCAGTACTGCAGGTCCAGCACTGGAGCCCAGACCCAAGGTGAGTGAAGCAGGGTCGCTGGGGCTGGGACAGCAGACCCCATAAGGGCAGGGGGCAGAGGGTGAGCCTTTACATATGAACATATGAATTAGGAGCAGGAGTAGGCCACTC
This sequence comes from Heterodontus francisci, assembly GCF_036365525.1. Lineage (NCBI taxonomy): Eukaryota > Metazoa > Chordata > Chondrichthyes > Heterodontiformes > Heterodontidae > Heterodontus > Heterodontus francisci. The sequence goes on from NC_090385.1 coordinate 92,228,949, forward strand.
GACCCATCGAGCCTGCTCTGCCATTTAATATGTTCATGGCTGAACTGATTACTCCACATTACCACCTGTCCCCTTGCTTATCAAGAATCTATCTACTTCTACCTTAAACATATTCTCTCTGCTTCCACCGCCTTTTGAGGAAAAGAATTCTAAAGACTCACGACCCTCTGAGAGAAAAAATTGCTCCACATTTCTGACATAAATGGGTGACCCCTTGTTTTTAAACAGTGACCCCTAGTTCTAGATTCTCCCACACGGGGAAGGATCCTTTCCACATCCATCCTGTCAAGACCCCGTAGGATCTTATATGTTTCAATCAAGTCACCTCTTATTCTTCTAAATTCCAGCAGATACAAGCCTAGCCTGTCCAATCTTTCCTCAAAAGATAGCCTGCCCATTCCAGGTATTAGTCTAGCAAACATTCTCTGTACTGCTCCCAATGCATTTATATCCTACCTTAAATAAGGAGACCAATACTGTACACAGTACTCCAGATGTGGTCTCACCACTGCCCTGTATAGCTGAAGCATAAAATCCCTACTTTTGTAATCAATTCCCCTTGCGATAAACGATAACATTCTATTAGCTTTCCTAATTACGTGCTGTACCTGCATACTAACCTTTTGCAATTCATGTACTAGGACACCCAGATCCCTCTGCATCTCAGAGTGCTGCAATCTCTCACCAGTTAGATAATATGCTTCTTTGTTATTCGTCCTGCCCAAATGGACAACTTTGCATTTTCCCACATTATACTCCATCGGACATATTTTTGCCCACTCACTTAACCTATCTATATCCCTTTGTAGCCCCCTTATGTCCTCTTCACAAGTTACTTTCCTACCTATCTTTGTGTCATCAGCAAATTTAGCAAACATACCCTTCATCTATGTCATTTATATAAACTATAAAATGTTGAGGCTCCAGCACTGATCCCTGTGGCACACCACTCGTTACATCTTGCCAACCAGAAAATGACCCAATTATGCCTAGTCTCTGTTTCCTGTTAGTTAGCCAAATTTCTATCCATGCAAGCGGAGTGGGGGGGGGGGGGGTGGGGGTGGTTTAGGGAGGTGCAGGTTTTCCTGTGGGGGCCCTCCATGGGCCAGAGATTGCCCACATTAAATTCCAGCAGTGGCAGGAAGTGGCCTTTAAGTGGCCACTTAAGGGCCTTAATTGACCTCTGGACGAGAAAACCATCTTCAGCCTATCCCGCCCCCAACAAAATTGCGTTGCGACGGGGAGGTGACGGGCCCTCTGCCCCTTGCCTCCCATTGCAATTCTATGGGTCCCTCCCCTCCCCATCTCCAAACCCATTTCAGAGGGTATCTTGAAAACGTCTATCAAGCCACCCCTTTATTTTTTAAATTCCAGAGAATACAACCACAATTTGTCTAATCTCTGCCCATAATTTAAGCCTTGGAGTCCAGGTATCATTATTGTAAATCTACACTGCAAATCCAATCTATCTTTCCTCAGCTGTGTTGCCAGAATTGCTCACAGTCGTCTAGGTGTGGTCTAACCAGGGCTTTGTATAGCTGAAGCATGACTTCTACCCACTTGGATTCTAGTCCTCTCCATATAAAGTCAACATTCCATTAGCCTTTTTGATTAATTTTTTGTACGTGTCCATGAGATTTTAATGATCTGTGCACATGGACTCCCATGGTCTCTTTGCTTCTTACTTCTAGCATTTCGAAAGTATTCTGTTTCATCCTTTTTAGATCTAAAGTGAATGAACTCACACTTGCCTATATTGAAATCCATTTTCCACAGCTTTTCCCATTCATTTAATCTATTAATATCTCTTTGTGATTTATACTTCCTGCTACACTGCTTGCAATGCTGCCAAACTTAGATACAATCTTTTGGTAGTACAGAACTTGAATATTGCTGAAAATAGAGACATTTTGTCGAAGCTTTTCGTCTTGCACTCATCAGGACAATTCGCAAGAAACCAATGTAAGGGAAGCAACAAATTTATACGGTATGAGAAGAGAGTGATGATTGGTTGGCAAGTGAACTCTGATTGGTAGAGGCATTACCATGGAGAATGCACCAGTTTATGGTGACTGACAGTTAACTGCCAAGCTTTGGTTGAAATTTAAACCAGGGAGCTTGACTTTGATTGGTCAAAATATTGCCCTGAGGAATGAACCAGCAAATGGCCGTCACTTATTTTGTTTAGCTGGAACAGGCGCAATGTGTGTACATGTTCTTTCTGCCTGCAAAGAACAGGGCCCTGTGAATTAATATATGTAGCTTCCAGTACGTGCAAATGTGCCACACTGTGAGTCTGACTGACAGTCTTAAATTGGTTGTAAGCGTAATTCTTAGCACACTATTATTTAGCAAATGTTGTCCAATCGCAGAATCACACCTAATGTTGGACACTGTCATTCCCTCGAAGATATGTCTCTCATTGAACCCAACAAAGATGTTTATCAGAGCTGGGCCTAGAGGGGATCCCATAACAACACATATTTGGGCATATCTGGTGTCATTAAAACTGAACTCAACTGCGGGAGTTGCTGAGTTCATAAGTTCAATGCATAGTGATTCACACAATGGTGGCAGGTATAGATCATCATGGTTTTAGTGCTGCAGGGCAAGTATTTATGACTTCCTTAAGTGGTACATTGATGAATAGGCTAGAAATGTCACATGAGCAAATGGACACTGCATTGCTATCGATATGCAAATCCTGCATGGTCTTCGCAAATGTGAAGGAATCCTTCACTGCGTATGTGGAGAACATGCTCAAAACTGGTTGTAACAATTCGCCCAACCATTCGGCCAATTCATGTTGTCAAGAACATAGCTAAGATAGGGAGTAGAGGGACATCACTTTTGTGTGTCTTGGGCAGCCCATACATACGTGGATGCATCAAGCCGTGAGAACGAACCCTGTCATATATATCACCCAGCAGCTCATTGCTCTTACACAAGTCCAGCAAGCGTTTTATTTAAAAGCAAAATACTGCGGATGCTGATAATCTGAAATAAAAACAAAGTGCTGGAAATACTCAGCAGTATCTGTGGAGAGAGAAGCAGAATTGATGTTTCTGTTCAGTGACCTTTCATCAGAATTGGCAAAGGTTAGAAATATAATCGCTTTTAAGCAAGTAAAGCGGGGGTGGGGGTAAAGAGAACAAAAGGGAAAGGGTGTGATAGGGCAGAGGGCCGGAGAAATTAACTAACAAGGAGGTAATGGGGCAAAGGCAAGGGGAGTGTACTAATAGTGTGGTGAAAGACAAAGCATTAGTGCAGAGAGAGTGTTAATGACAGAATAATGAGCAGCCCTAGCCAAAAGCACAAACAGTGGGCAGGCACATGATAAAAACAAAAAAAGGAACAAAATAAAATAAAATAAAAATAAAAAAGGTCCAGTCATGCACTGAAATTATTGAACTCAATATTCAGTCCAGTAGACTGTAGCGTGCCTTTTCGGAAAATGAGGTGCTGTTCCTCAAGCTTGCGTTGATGTTCACTGGAACACTGTAGCAGGCCCATGACAGAGAAGTGGGCATGAGAGTAGGAGGGGAATGTTGAAATGGCAAGCGACCGGAAGCTCGGGGTCATGTTTATGGACTGAGTGGAGGTGTTCCGCAAAGCAGTCACCCAGTCTGCGTTTGATCTCTGCAATGTAGAGGAGACCACATTGTGAGCAGCGAATACAATAAATTGAAAGAAGTACAAGTAAATCGCTGCTTCACCTGAAAGGAGTGTTTGGGGCCTGGGATAGTGAGGAGAGAGGAGGTAAAGGGGCAAGTTTTACACCTCCTGCGATTGCATGGAAAGGTGCCAGGGGAAGGGGACGAGATGTTGGGAGTAATGGAGGAGCGTTTAGCTTACTTTCGAGCAAAGCTGTCCAATCATATGATGAGCAGCAGATCCAATGGATACGAATTCAGACCCGTCATTAAGAATGGCATGCATTTTGTTGATATAGTAACGCTTGTTAAGGATGATTATCCACGTCCCTTTGTCAGGTTTACTGTATGTCTGGGTTGGTCTTAAGGCCTCGCAAAGCTGTCAGACATTCATGTTGCATGTGGAAATCAGACACGTCGTTTGGAATCCCACAATATGCACGCGCTAGATCAGCTAGGCATGCTTTCAAGGATCCAGTATCTCCAGTGGGCGCTGGTTTGTGGTGGGAAATTTAGGAGTAGAGGAGTTCGAACTCAGCAAATACCTCTTCCCATTTGATTTGGAATGAAGGCGTGCCAAAATTGAAACCATGCACAAGAACAAACTCCTTGCTTTCTGAAAGTACATGGTCAGAGTAATTTGTTACATGTTTAGTGGCATCGTTAATTGTGTTGCCAAACTGCCTCCGCTTAAGTGAGTTTGCGGCGTTTCAAATGGGTGCTATTTATGGTGTGTTCATCTATTGAAGCAATATAGCAGCATAAATGGATCAAATCAAAAAATGAAATAAATTTGAGCACATCGGACCAAGCACAGCAAAGGGTATGGCGTAAATTAGTAATCCTGTTACCAATAGTACAAAATGAAAAGATTCAACAAAGGGCTGGATTTTACCAGCTTTCCGACGTCGGGGGTTGTGGCGGGGGGGCCCGAGAAATTCTGCCAGGAGAAGCCTGCCTCGACCCCCAATGCTGAGAAGGCCCCACCATATTTTACCGGCGGAGGCGAGGCCTCGGTGCGGCCCAGCCCACCGCCAAGCGGCGGGACCTTCATTAACATTGCAAAATGTATTCAAATAAATGTAAATAAACCTACCTGGACCGGGCAGCCATCCCACACAGATATTCCGGCCAGTGGTTGGCAGTCCCATGCCTAGGGATCCCCATTTGGGGAACAGAGGCGAGACGCGGGTCTTGGGGGGGGGGGAGGAGTGGAATTCTCAGGACGGTCGGGGGGGAGGAGCGGGGAACAGTCTTTGATTGGTGGGGGGGAATGGCGGGAAGGGGTTAAGGTTTAAAGTTGTAAAGGTCGGGGGGGAAAGGTTGGAATCAGCATAAATGACTTTTTTAGGAGGGGATGGGCAATTAATAAATTGATTCTTTCATGGAAGTGTGGGTAAGGGGAGTGAAAATGTTACTACATGCGTAACTTTAATTTTGAATGTTTATTCCCTTTCAAAATGTAAATGCTAGTGAAGTGCTGGTGCCGGCGCCTGTGTGGTGGAGCTGGACGCCATTGCCGGGTACAGAGTCACCACCCCCTCTACGGCATCGGGAGGCGGCCTTCCATTTAAATGAGCCCCCACGAAAAATATCACCGGGGCTCAGCGGCGGCCACTGCACGTGGGCGAACCGTCGACTTCAAAGTGTGCCACTGCGAGTTACGGCACGCTAGTAAAATCCAGCCCAAAATGTCTCTATTTTCAGCAAAACTTAGAGATGTTGTTTTCTATCCCGTCATCTAAGTCATGAATAAATACAATGAAGATTTGAGGCCCCAAAACAGTTCCTTGTGGGACACCACTAATCACAACCTGTCTATTAGAGTACCTGCCCATTATCCCTACTCTCTGTCTCCCGTCACTCAGTCAATCTCATAACCAGATCAATAATTTGCCCTCAATTCCCTAAGCTTCAACTTTAGCTAATAGTCTCTTACGAGGAACTTTATTGTATGCCTTCTGGAGGTCCATATAAATAACATCGATAGATATATACTGTAGTCACCTCTTCAAACATTTCAATTAAGTTCAGCAGACATTGCCTACCCTTTACAAATCTATCCATGCTGGCTCTCTCTGGTAAGCTGAACATTTTCATGGTGTTCATTGACTCCATTCCTAATTATAGACCCTAGTAATTTCCTGACAGCAGAGATGGTAGGCTAACTGGTTTATAATTCCCTGGCTTCCTTCTCTAACCTTTCTTAAATAGGGGAGAGACTTGTTGAATTTAAAGGAGTAGTTCCTGAATCAAGAGAACTTTGGCAGATTATTGTTAGATCATCTGCAATGTTCTCACCCACTTCCTTTAAAACCCTAGAATGGAAACCATCTGGGTTCTAGGGATTTATCATGCTACTGCCATTATTTTCTTCCTTACTGTTAATTTGCATATGTTCATTCTGGTGAGTCCCCATCCCTGATTCAACATTAATTTCCTTGGGATGTCCAGGGTGCTATCCTCTTCCTCTATGGTAAATACTGATGCAAAGTCATAATTCAGCATGTTCGACATTTCCTTATTTTCATTGATATCATGGTTATCACACTTACATTGCTCTTAACAAGCCTCTTTTTCCTAATATTGTAAGCGTTTTTATGTTGACTTTGATAACACTTGCAAATTTCTTTTCATACTCCCCTTATTTTGCTTTTACTATCTGTTATGTCTGTTTCTTCCATTCACCAGGAATTGTGGATTTTTTTGCATTTTTGTATGCTTTTTCTTTTAGTTTTATGTTGACCCTTACTTCCTTAGTCCTCCATGGTTTTTTTATTTGGCAAGTAGAGCTCTTTCCTCTTCGGGCTATAAACTTGTCCCGTATCACATTAAATTCTTCTTTGAACACCTCCCATGGATCTGTCATTTTATCCATGAACAAATTTGCCCAGTTTACCGTGGACAGTCTCTGGATCATCCCCATTGAAGTCACAGACTTGCCTAAATCTAAAATCTTAGTAGCTGTTTCCTGTTTCTTCCTTTTCAGCCATTGAATCAATTATATTATGGTCACTATTAGATAAATGTTCACACATGGTCAGGCTGTTAACTATATCTGGTTCATTACTCACTATTAAACCTAGTTTGGAGTGGCCCCTTGTTGGCTCGAGGAGACATTGTTGCTGGAAACTATCCTGAATACTCAAGAAATTCGCTACCTTTCTGGCATGAACTCATCTCCCTTTTCCAATCTATATGGAAGTTAAAACTTTCCATTAAACCACTCTGATTTAACTACATGCTTATCTGGTCTCTGCATTATGTACTTGCACTGCACAGCTACTACCAGGGGGCCTATACACAACTTCCACTGCAGTCTTAAATCCTTTTCCATTCTTAATTCTACCCATAAAGTCTCTATTGCCTGCTTACCTCTCATAATATCATCTCTTATCATAGAAGTAATTTCATCCCTAATTACTAAGGCTACTCCTCACCCTCTACCAGATTCTGTAGCCTTCCTGTAGACCTTATAACCTGGTATATATATTTCCCAGTCCTGACAGTCTTTTGGAGGCAGATCTCAGTAATGGCTGCCAGGTCAAACCCTTCGAGTTGAATTTGCGCTTGCAATTCATTCAATTTGTTCCTCATAGTCTGATTGTTTTTTTAAAGAAACTTATTTGGACCACACACCCTAATGGCAATGTCCCAGAACCTGCCATCACCATCCCTGGGTATGTCCTGTCCCACCGGCAGGACAGACCCAGCAGAGGTGGCAGCACAGTGGTATACAGTCGGGAGGGAGTTTCCCTGGAAGTCCTCAACATTGACTCCGGACCCCATGAAGTCTCATGGCATCAGGTCAAACATGGGAAAGGAAATTTGCCGATTACCACCTACCGCCCTCCCTCAGCTGATGAATCAGTACTCCTCCATGTTGAAGGAAGCACTGAGGGTGGTAAGAGCACAGAATGTACTCTGGGTGGGGGACTTCACGTGACTGAGCTGGCCGAGTTCTAAAGGACTTAGCTGCTAGACTGGGTCTGTGGCAGGTGGTGAGGGAACCAACAAGAAGGAAAAATATACTTGACCTCGCCTCACCAATCTGCCTGCCGCAGATGCATCTCTCCACGACAGTATTGGTAGGAGCGACCACCGCACAGTCCTTGTGGAGACACAGTCCCACCTTAACATTGAGGATACCCTCCATCATGTTGTGTGACACTACACCGTGTTAAATAGGATAGATTTCGAATAGATCTAGCAATGCAAAGCTGGGCATCCAAGAGGCACTGTGGGCCATCAGCAGCAGCAGAATTGTACTCAACCACAATTGGTAGCCTCATGGCCCGGCATATCCCCCATTCTACCATTACCATCAAGCCAGGAGATCAACCCTGGTTCAATGAAGAGTGCAGGAGGACATGCTAGGAGGTGTCAAAATGTGGTGTCAACCTGGTGAAGCTACAACCCAGGACTACCTGCATGCCAAACTGCGTAAGAAACATGTGATAGACAGAGCTAAGCGATCCCATAACCAATGGATCAGATCTAAGCTCTGCAGTCCTGCTACATCCAGTTGTGAATGATGGTGCACAATGAAACAACTAACTGGAGGAGGTGGCTCCACAGATATCCCCACCCTCAATGATGGGGGAGCCCAGCACATCAGTGCAAAAAATAAGGTTGAAGCATTTGCAACAATCTTCAGCCAGAAGTCTACTCTCAATCATCAGTAAAGTGATGGAAGGTGTCGTCGACAGTGCTATCAGGTGGCACTTACTCAGCAATAACCAGCACAGTGATGTTCTGTTTGGGTTCTGCTGGGGCCACTCAGCTCCTGACCTCATTACAGCCTTGGTTCTAACATGGACAAAGCAGCTGAACTCAAAAGGTGAGGTGAGAGTGACTGCCCTTGATATAAAGGCAGCATTTGACCGAATATGGCATCAAGGAGCCCCTAGCAAAGCTGGAGTCAATGGGAATCAGGGGGAAAACTCTCCACTGGCTGGAGTCATACCTAGCACACAGGAAGATGGTTGTGGTTGTTGGAGATCAATCATCTTAGCTCCAGGACATCACTGCAGGAGTTCCTCAGGGTAGTGTCCTACGCCCAACCATCTTCAGCTGCTTCATCAATGACCTTCCTTCAATCATAAGGTCAGAAGTGGGGATGTTCGCTGATGATTGCACAATATTCAGCACCATTCGTGACACCTCAGATACTGAAGCAGTCCATGTAGAAATGCAGAAAGATCTGGACAATATCCAGACTTGGGCTGATAAGTGGCAAGTAACATTTGCGCCACACAAGTGCCAGGCAATGACCATCTCCAACGAGAGAATCTAACCATCTCCCCTTGACATTCAGTGGCACTACGATTACTGAATCTCCCACTATCAACAGCCTGGGGGTTACCATTGACCAGAAACTGAACTGGAGCAGCCATCTAAATACCATGGCTGCAAGAGCAGGTCAGAGGCTAGGAATCCTGTGGTGAGTAACTCACCTCCTGACTCCCAAAGCCTGTCCACCATCTTCAAGGCACAAGTCAGGATTGTGATGGAATACTCTTCACTTGCCTCGATGGGTGCAGCTCCAACAACACTCAAGAAGGTCAACACCATCCAGGACAAAGCAACCCACTTGATTGGCACCCCATCCACAAACATTCACTCCCTCCATCACCAATGCACAGTGGCAAGATGCACTGCAGCAACACACCAAGGCTCCTTAGATAGCAACTTCCAAACCCACGACATCTGCTTCCTAGAGGACAAGGGCAACAAATGCATGGGAACACCACCACCTGCAAGTTCCCTCCAAGTCACACACCATCCTGACTTGGAACTATATTGCCATTCCTTCACTGTCACTGGGTCAAAATCCTGGAACTCCCATCCTAACAGCACTGTGGGTGTACCTACCCCACATGGACTGCAGCGGTTCAAGAAGGCAGTTCACCAACACCTTCTCATGGGCAATTAGGGATGGGCAATAAATGCTGGCCTAGCCAGTGACGTCCACATCCCATGAATGAATGAAGAAAAACAGTCCTTTTGCTCTAATTTCTTATTTCTCACTCCTGGTTTCATTGTTTTACATCTATTAGTTTTCTCTTTACCTGGAGTGCCTAAAGTACAATTTCTGATCTATTACTCTATTCTCTTCCCTTTTGTTTGTTTTTGAACTATTATTTATATCACCCTTTCCACCTGAGCCCTTTCCCATTTACTAGTTTAAAGTCCTTCTGGCTGCCCTTTTCATGATTCTGCTAGAACTATGGTCCCAGCCTGGTTCAAGGAGAACCCATCTCAATGGTATAGTTCCTTCCTGTTCCAATAGTGGTGCCAGTGTCCCACAAAATGGAACCCCTCTTTCCCACACCACCTCTTCTGCCATATGTTCACCTCCCTAATCTGCTTATCTCGATGCCAATTTACACTTGGCTCAGGAAATAATCCAGAGATTATAACCCTTGAGGTCATTTTCTTTAAGTTAGCTCCTAGTTTCTAGTACTCCCTGAACAGGACCTCTTGCCTATTCTTTCCTATGTTGTTGGTCCACGGACCACAATGACTGGATCATTCCTCTCCCTTCCCAATATCTTTTCAATCTCATACAACACTGAACTTAGAAGCTAAAAATGTGGTTAAATACACAGAAAAATAGAGTGAAATATAAAACTCTCTGGTCAAGAAATATGCATGAAATTGATTATCCCGATGTGTTTACCTCAACATCAGCCAGTTTTGAGAAGTCTGAGTGTTTTCCAATGTAGAATTCAATTCCTTGATTGGCTCCTTCCAGGGTAATACCTCGGATCAGCAGTAAAACTAGGCCCATATAAGGGAACACCACAGTGAAATAAGTCACCTGGCCATGGAGAGTAGCTTGTTAGATTTTCCTGTTTTGCTGTTACATTTACAGTATTGAATCCAATTGAATGGTAAACTAATTGGATAGTAATCAAACTAGAAAGTAATCCAGAAGACAATTGGCGGAGTAATAGCTACATGAAGAGTATGTTAAACACTGAGCTGCATATTGATTCTAAATAGAATATTATTCTAACTTACTTGTACTGATAAGCAAAGTCGCATCACTTTCCAACAAATACAATGCTACTTCCGTTGGCCAATTAAATCTTAGTTCACTCAAACAAAAACTTGAATATCAAGTCTACTGAAGAGATTAACAAACTGTGATAACAAATATGATCCTTCGGCCAACCCAAAGCATTTCACAACCAATCAAGAGCTTTTGAAATATTGTCATTCTTGTACGCAAATACCAAAGCTGTTTGTGGTCAGCAATGTCCCAAAAATGGCAATAAGATAAGTGGGGCCTCTGGGAGAACTTTTTATAAGCAATGTCCACAGTAGTCCAGATAGGCTGTTCCTGTGCTGTTTTGTTACTAATTTTGCTTTATTTCCCAACAATTGTTAATGTATTAATTTTTTGCCTCTAACTCCCTTTCCATACCCCCATGGAATGCCATTGGGAAAGTTTAAAATAAT